>NC_143133.1:68525000-69150000 GCF_059928025.1 Delphinapterus leucas | reverse complement strand
TGTAACAGATGGAAAAACTGAGGCTCAGTATATTAGATACATGCTCCAAGCTCGTATACCTGTAACCTGAAATTAAATACAGGTACCTCTAGTTATACATACACTTCTCTTTCAGTTACAAGTAACTATTCTGATGACAATGTGATTGTTCATATTCCAAAACTAGAACAAGTTTCCTTCACAGAAGAGGTGTTTAGACTTAAAAAGCAGCCTACTCAATTCTGTTTGAAGCACAGAAACCCTATATTATTCAGTAAGAGTGTAATCTTTGTTATCTCCTTGTTATTTCCAGTGCGGACTCAATGTCAGCTGATATATTTTAAACAGGTACTATAAGTGTTCTTAAAAATTACTCCTGATATCCAATCAAATATAATACAGACTACCAGGCATGCCTCAGAGATATTGTGGGTTCAGTTCTACACCACTGCAATAAAGTGAATATCGCAATAAAGCGAGCCACATAAATTTTTTGGTTTCCCAATACTGAAGTTATTATAGTGTTTATACTGTAGTCAATTAAGTGTACAATAGTTTTATTTCTAAAAAACTTACATACCTTAATTTTTAAATATAGCTGAAAAATGCTAACCATCATCTGAGCCTTCAGCAAGTCATAATCTTTTTACTGGTGGACAGCCTTGCCTAGATATTGATGACTGCTGACTGATCTGGGGGGTGTTTGCTAAAGGTTGGGTGTCTGTGGCAATTTCTTAAGTAAGACAAAAAAACGGAGTTCTCCTCATTGATTGACTCTTCTTTTCAAGAATTATACCTCTGTAATAGGGAATGCTGTTTGATAGCATTTTACCCACAGTAGACCTTCTTTCAAAATTGGAGTTAATCCTCTCAAACCCTGTCTCTGCTCTATCAACAAAGGTTATGTAATATCCTCAATTCTTTCTTGTCATTTCACCAGTCAAGTTTGCTGTCTTATATGGACATGGTTTGTGGCGCACCCAAAAAATTATAACAGTAACACCAAAGATCACTGATCACAGATTACCATAACAAATATAAAAATAATGAAAAGTTTCAAAATATTGAGAGAATTAACAAAATGTGACACAGAAACAGGAAATGAGCAAACGCTGTTGGAAAAAAATGGCACCAACAGACTTGTTCGATCCAGGGCTGCCACAAACTTTTAATTTGTAAAAAATGCAATATCTGCAAAGCACAATAAAGCAAAGCACAGTACAATGAGCTATGCCTGTGTTCACTTTTTAGAACATGGAGTGGCACACTATGGCCACAGCAATAGTAACTGGCTCACAGCCATACCCCTTTATTTACATATTGTCTGCGGCTGCTTTTGCACTGTATCAGCACAGTTGAGTAGG
Source organism: Delphinapterus leucas (assembly GCF_059928025.1). Taxonomy (NCBI): domain Eukaryota; kingdom Metazoa; phylum Chordata; class Mammalia; order Artiodactyla; family Monodontidae; genus Delphinapterus; species Delphinapterus leucas. The sequence continues at coordinate 69,148,657 of NC_143133.1, read as the reverse complement.
TACAACAAAAATCAAGTGGCCCTTAAAGCCTAAATATTTATCCTCTGTCATTTTACAGAAAAAGTTTGCCAACCCCTGTTTTGGAATAACTTTATTGTGCTATTTAAAAAGGCGCCACATTTTTAAAAATGCATTTTCTTAATTTTTAAAAAATAATACAGTTAATTGCTCTCCACTGTATTTTATAGTCTCAACTCCTCTCAAAGAAACATTAATCAAAGCTATGTTCTCCTTTTTTAAATTTGCTAAAAAAAACTGTTGTGAATCTGTTTCATTAATGAAAATGCATGCTTCATAATTATTTCAATGTTTTTTGAAGTAGATAAAGTAGACTAATCTAGAGAGAAGATTGCTGTTACCACTAAAATTGACACAAGATGCTTTAAGTAAAAGAAAAGTGATAAATGCAACTGCTAAAGTAATTTTAATATTTTCCCCCTTGAGACAGCATAAAGTATGTTTTCTCATTAAAATTGTTTGTGTCAGTATACTATCTTGCTTTTAACATTTTTCACAGTATTAAAATCCAAACAGCTTTTTCTGAATAATTTTATTGGAATAAATATTTAGTTCACTTTACACAGTACTCATAAGCTTTCTCTCTGCATTTCAGGGTGTGCACTTCAATAATCAAAATTTACAATTCCAATAGTCACAAAACTTAGTTTGTTAAAATTTTTATGCTCAATAAAATAGGAAAACATCTTTAAGATAATACTATATAATAGGTAACTTTAGTAATGATACATTCAACATTTACCATAAGTCAAATTTCTGAATATTGATTCAAGTACACTACTAAAAATTGTTTATGTTCATACTAAGATTTAGATTTTTACTTTTTTCACTTTTTTAGCTTTAAACCTTTTAAATTATTGTGCTAAAATTTCAATTCTTCATTATGGCTTGTCATTATAAAAGATTACTCTTATAATAAAATTTCAAAATTGTGAAAGCCTCGCTATACATTGATATTAATAATTAATATTAGCGTATCCTTTTACCACACATTTTAAAATTAATGATCTCAGCTGATGAGTAGCAAAGCCTGTGCCATATGAGGGACCAATAGTAAACATTCCGTTTGGCAAACTAGAAACCGTGAGCTTGGGTGACCCAGACAACATGACACACATCAAGTTCAGTCGTTCGCTTATAAATTCTGTTTATTAAGTAAACTCTGGATTTTAAGATATATTATAAAAGAACTAGAGCCATTTGTACTGCGTGCATAATCCCTCCTATCTTTCCTGACTTTGTCTTCTCAAGGATGAGTAAGAAAGGTGAGAACATGTACTCTTAACTCAGAGTGTTTTGATGTGTTTTTCAGTCATGGTCCCAGAAGGAGAATGATGGGATAGTTGAACTGTGTAACTTGAGGAGGGTTTAACAAAAGGACACTTTAAAAAAGTATGGGAAAGAGTTAGGAATGCCTCCAAGCATCTTCCAGAATCCTGAAACTAATTCCAGAAGGAAGAGCTGGTGCCAAAGGATCAGAGGGGAGGGAGTAGTTGCAGGGAGCAAGAAAGAAATAACTGTGGGCAAAAGGACATTTGGCAGATGCTGGAAACTTGTGGCAACCTTGTTGGAGGATCCTGTGGAATAAATACCTCAGTGACATCATTTCCCTTCTTCCCTCCAATCTTCTGCTAGTGCTCCTCAGTGGCAAACTTTAACTGGGAGCCGAGAGCAAAGGGGCATTTGATTTGATCCATACAGGTCAGTTTTCTGGGACACAGAGCAGAGGGCAGAAGACTGGAGATATTTGGAGGGGAAAAGGGAAAACACCCAGAACAATGTTTGAGGGCACTACTGAGAGATTTAGGACTGATTACAGTTAATGACCTTTATGGTCACATAATTACTTTCTCTCTGCCTGGAAAAATAGAGCTAGAGGCATCTCCTGGCAACTCGGAGCTCTGGGCCTCTCACCGCACAGTCACCAGCCATGGCTGGATCAGGATGCCTTGGCAAAGTTGACCTATGCATCAGAAAAGCTTCTCTGTCACTCCAGCTCTATTTTCTCTGATACAGGCAGGTTTTATTTGGTGTACATTAGTGCAGTAAATTTTTACGTATATGTTCGTTCTAAGAGCAAAGGGCTAATTTACAGATTTTTTTTTATTTGACATTTGTTACCAAAATTCCCGTTAGTTTTTCTTTTCCTTTGTCTCTATTATACACCTCTTTTTATTGATAATTTGAATGGAAGAAGAGAAGCAGGACCAGGAAAGACAAGATCCAGGTCTTTCTAGCTCTTTCTTTTTTGCTAGGATTACAACAATGAATATGACATAGTTTCTGACTTCAATAATTATTATAAACTAAAGTGTAATAGTACATGCTGAGCTTTCACTATGTACCTAGAACTATTTACAAAAATTCAATTGCACATGAGGGTGAAACTTTAAAATGTATTGATGGTATTGACTGGTCTGCAATTGAACATCTGCGATACACAAACACACCATAGTTCAATTCTGATTTAACCACCTTTGACAAATAACTGTAATACAGGAAATTGCAGTTGACACACTAAACTAAGTATAGTGAGAATGAGCCATCTTTTTCTATGAGGAATTGTGAAAGGGAATGGCTTCTGAGAATAAAAAAAAAAAAAAAGTGGGAGGTAAAATATAATATAAAAATAAGAAAAAGTAACTTTAGCCAGTACATAATATATACTTGGCATTATCCTAAGAACTTTATTCGTAATAACTAGCTTAATTCTTACAACATCCCTAAGAAGTAGTTATTATTTTATTTGTAATTTACACAGCGAAGCTGAGGCACAGAGTGTCTGATATACTTGCTCAAGGACACAGAGAAAGTGAGTAGCATACCTGGGATTAAACCCCAGCATGCCAGCCTGAGACCTATTCTCTACATCACTCTACAAATTGCCTCTCTATGCATACAGGATCCACATACTGATGAACTAAAGAAACAAGATTATTTATATTAATATATAACTGAGAAGTCAAAGGCCAAATATTAATTGTCCTAGCATGAGACTGCAGGGATAAAGGGTGAAGGAAAAAAAGGGCAATCTCCAAATGGAATATACAGATTTCATATTTTAAATCCTTTTATTAATTAAAATTACTTCTACAATGATTCAGCAATCCTGTATATATCCCAAAGAATTGAAAGGAGCATCTTGAAGGGATAGTTGCACACACATGTTCATTGCAGCATTATTGCAATAGCCAAAAGGTAGAAGCAACCCAACAGCTATCAACAAATGAATGGATAAAGAAAATGTGGTATATACATACAATGGAATATTATGCAGCTTTTAAAAAGAAGAAAATTTTGCCACATGCTGCAACATGGATAAAACTTGGGACAATACACTAAGTGAAATAAGTGCATTCCTATGAAACCTTTTCTAAGTCTAAACCATGTAAAGCGAAGAAGCAATTACCTTAGGACACACCTAGCTAACAGATGCCCACAATAAATAGAAATAAAGTACATATGCTCACAAAGTTGAAAGCTATGGCAGATTGATGCTAAGATGTTGTGTAGTTCCTGGAGAAGGCGCTTGGTGGTGCCATTCTTGCTGCTCAGGCTGTGCACTGCCTCTATAAAAGCTTATTGCAAAACAAATGCTGAACACTATTTTCACTTTTCACTTTTTTTTTTTTTTTGTAAAAGCAAAAATCCTCTTAGGATTTATTTCAGTTAGCAAAATCAGGTACCAACATAGGTCTTTCCATAAAACTTAAGTGGCATAAAGTGCCACTTTCCATAAAACTTAAGTGGCATAAAGTGCCACTTTTGAAAAGTGAGGTGTACCTGTACTGCAGATTCCCCTTTATGAGTTATCTAAAGCAGTGAAATTCAAAGAAACAGAAAGTAGAATGGTACTTGCGAAGGGCTTGGGGAAGGGAGAAATTGGGAGCTGTTCAATGGATATAGAGTTTCAGTTTTGGGGGTTTTTTTTCAGATTTTTTTTTTTTTTTGATGTGGACTATTTTTTGAAAGTATTTATTGAATTTGTTACAATATTGCTTCTGTGTTATGTTTTTTGGTTTTTTGGCTGCGAGGCATGTGGGATCTTAGCTCCCTGACCAGGGAGCGAACCTGCACCCCTGCATTGGAAGGCAAAGTCTTAACCACTGGACCACCAGGGAAGTCCCGAGTTTCAGTTTTGCTAGATGAAAAACTTCTAGAGAGCTGCTGCACAGCAATGTGTATATAGTTAACACAACTGAACTGTACAGGTTAAGATAATAAATTGTTTTTTAACCACAATTAAATATATGTCTATATATCTATCTATAGAAGATAGATAGATATACAGAAGTTAAATTACTTCCCCAATCTTCTTTGCAGACTAGATATAGATGAGTAGTATCAGCAATAGTCATTTATATTTAGGAAAATTAAAACCTTATTGTGTAGTAAGAAAGAGAAACAGCTTTGAAATTATGCAGAATTGGAATCAAATCCTAGCCCTCCCTTACTTCTGTGTGGCCATGGACAAATTACTTAAATTTATAAGCTTTGGTGTTTTTTTTTAATCTAAAAATTGGAGGTAACATATAATTCAAAGGATTTCATAAAGATAACATTTATGGAAATACTTGGTGTCTGGCAGATGCTCCAAAATTGTTAATATCTGCCCTTGATGTTTACGCGAGGGGTAAGGCTTATGAAAGGGAGATTTCTTGAAATAATGACTTTTTGCTCGAGGACTGTAATAGGAAGCAACTTTATATAGCAGATGAAAATGTGATTCTGAATTCAGATGCACAGTTTGTAGCCTAGATCCACTAGTTACTGACCACATGGCACTAGGAAAACTGCTTAACCCCTTCAAGGGTTGAGCCACACTCATCTCAACCATAAAACATGGATGATAATAAATGTACTGATTCTATAGAATGTGCAGCAGACACTATAAAGTGAGTGCCAAAAAAATATATTCCAGAGAAAGACAAATATCATAGGACATTACTAATATGTGGAATATAAAAAATGATGCAAATGAACTCATTTACAAAACAGAAATACACTCACAGATGTAGAAAACAAATTTATGGTTACCAAATTTATGGGGAAGGGGGGAGGGATAAATAGATAGACATACAGAAGTTATGATGCTGAGCATATCCTAGAAGAAGAATGCATTGGTATCAATCTGCATGTAAGTCATAGTTTGGGATTAACATATACACACTAGTATATATGAAATAGATAAACAACAAGGACCTACTGTATAGCCCAGGGAACTATATTCAATATCTTGCAATAATCTACATTGGAAAAGGATCTGAAAAATAATATATATATGTATATATATAATTGAATCTCTTTCCTGTACACCTGTAACTAACACAGCACTGTAAATCAACTATACTTCAATAAAAAAATATTCCAAAACCCTATCTTTCCCTCAGGCTTTCTCTACTATAGAGGAAAATAAAGAAAATAAATATGTGTTTTCCCATACTTTCCTATAATTTAAGGGTGACCATGTGATCCAGTTCTCATTAATTACATGTAAGAAAGTGCCTGGGTGTTCCTTCTAGCAAGATTTTCTTTTTCTTCTTAAGAAATAGACTAGTGTCTGCAATCAGCCCTTAGGCCTGTCAGTGTTTGGCCTTCCCCTTTTTCCTCTTGGAATTCAGACAAAAAACCTGGAAGTGCAAAAGTTGATGTATAGAAAAAAATAGAGATCTTTATACCACTGATGAGTTGCCACATAAGCCTTAGACTGCTTATCCCAGAATTTCTTGTCATTATGGATTAAAAAAACCAAAAACCCTCTATTCTTTTAGACACCATACAAGCTTATCACAAGCATTAAAGGAAGAAAAGGGAGGAAAACACTTAGCATGGTGACTTGCCTGCCGCAAATTATTATTGACAGGCATGTATGCCTAGATGAATGTGAATCTCACAACCCCTCTATTTCATATTCTATGATGCTGAGCATATGCTACAAGAAGAATGCATTGGTATCAATCTACATGTAAGTTATATTTGAATGTTTTTATCACTTTCCTAACCTTTGCCAATAAATACATAATTATGAAAAGCCAATTGTATTACAGGTTTCCGCAATTTTTACAGTTACTTTCCATTATATTCTGATTGATTGGTTGAACAGTGAGGAAAATAGACGTTCAAGAATGCATGAGAATATATTGTAAAATCTTCCAAAGAGTGTGTAAAAAATCATTTCTGGGATAGATTTTACTGTTGCATTAAAAAAAAAATTTGGATCTGCATCTGGTTTGGACTATTTTGATGAGCTTAAAATATCTTGAGGGGAGTAGAGTGTGTATACCATATGCTCAAGCCTTAGTTCATTGATTAGTTTATTGAGCTGAGCTGACTTCCTAGTGTAAAGCTGATTCATTTTTTGATTCATCATAGAGAAAGCTAATAAGTTGAAATGCTCTTTCTACTATTATGGAAAATGTATGTTTCTTAATGGGCTTTATAATGGTATAGTTTTCAACCATGACTTGCTTTCCTTAAACTATCAAGATGAAAGTTAAAGTAGCATTTAATCTAAAACGATACATTCAATGAAGTAAAGATGTGACTGGCTCTTTGAAAGCATATGAATCAAATCACATTTCCAGAGTTCCATTATTTACTGAACCAATTCCACAGTAGATTGTGTTTTCAAGAAAAGGTTGCAACAACACTTCCCAGCATACATGATTTGTTTGTTTGTTTGTTTTGCGGTACGCGGGCCTCTCACGGTCGCGGTCTCTCTCGCTGTGGAGCACAGGCTCCGGACGCGCAGGCTCAGCGGCCATGGCTCACGGGCCCAGCCGCTCCGCAGCACGCGGGATCTTCCCGGACCGGGGCACTAACCCGTGTCCCCTGAATCGGCAGGCGGACTCTCAACAACTGCGCCACCAGGGAAGCCCTGTTTGTTTTATGATGTGATTTTTGACTTTCCTCCAATTAAAAGGTAGGACTTAATTCAGTTACTTATTTTCTAGAAATTTCTATGGTATCTGGCCTTGCCAACATCTACAACTTTATCTAGTGCCATTTCAAAGACCCTGGGTGTTCACAACAAAGAACCTTGGCATAATTTTTTATTTTTGCTTAGATTTTTCTTTTCCCTACAGTTTGCTTTCTTGGCCCATTCTTGTATTGTAGATCTAAGCTTAAGTGTGATCTAAAAGAGGAATCCTCTGACTACTCTGTAAATGTGAGACCCCCTTCGTTATTCTCTATTCTCTATATATGATTGATCTGAGGCCCATTATTCACTTTGAAACACTTATTATAAGCAGTAACTTTCATAAGTATATACACACATATTTATTAATTGATTAATAGATCGTCCTCTAAGTTGTAGCTTCAGTTAGTGAGGGGCCAAAATAGCTACCAGATAAGACAAAATTAATAACTATTATTTGAAAGAATCATTGAAATAATGATTCAAAAGAGAAGAGTCATAATTATACCTTGATTACAATACAACAAATGTATAAAGTTTTTCAGGTAAATGGACAGTATTTAATGTTACCATCAATTAGAAAAAAAAGGAAATGGATTGAATAAAAATTCAATTAAACAATACAACAAATGCAGGAAAACCGGAAAATGAATAATAGTAAAGAAAAATTAAAGATTGATAAACATGACATGAATTGATAAACACAGACAAGCAATTAAAAAATAAAAGAGAAAAATCACTTATAAAACAAGAGAGAATAAAAAAGATAACTAATGTAACCAAAGTTGTAAATGTAAGGAAGATGAAACATCAACTAGAGAAATAATTGAGACATTTTAGAATACTTTGTGCAATTACACAATAGTAACAAGGCAACATGAAATAGGCATGATTGACATAAAAGTATTAGGTATGCCAACAACAATGTGAATCAAAGGGAAAAGGCACTGGAGTCAGAGACATATAACAAGGGATTATTTTACATTTCAAGAAATAGACTAGAAATAAGTTTTTAAAACCTCCCAATTTGACTTTTCCAGAAAATATATTTTAAAATGTGAAAATAAAACTATAGGCCTATTGCATAAAATATGTTACATATATTTTATATAAAATTCAGCATTAATTGTTCCATACCTGACAGAGAATATTACTTGCTACATATGGCCAAGAACTTCTGAAATGATAACTAACTCAAGAAGGTTGTGAGATGTAGCTTCCTCGAGGGTCTTCCTGAAGCTAAATTTCCATTTCCACAGGCTATTTGATATATCTCATATATATGACAATTTAAAACAATATTTTTAGCTCAATAACTTATAGCAATAAATGTGTACATGCACAAATATACTTTTAATATTTCAAGGAAAATAACAGTTGGAAAAAAATGATTTATACATTATTTATTTCAGGCAATTTTACCATTATTTGAAGTTATTTCAAATCAAGTTAATTAATGAAGGAATATACACGTACTAAGGGGTTTTCAAAAATAGCATTTCTGAATTCATAAAGATTAATTCCAAGTTGAATATTCTATGCTTATTCAAGCTTCAATTTTTCTCTACCACAAGGAAATTTTATGGAGTACATTTTATTCACAGTCCTCTTGAAAAGCTTATTTAATGATTTTATGGATGCCTTAATTCTACTATCTGAAAAACTCCTGGCTATGAAGGTAGGAAATGGATCCATGTCAGGGAAGGAAATTCGTTGTCAACAGGTGCTTAAATAGTGACAATGCTTGATGCATTATTTCATTTAATTCCTGCAGTCTACCTATGAGGTAGTTATTTTATTTTAAATTAGGTACTAAAGGTTTTGGTACTAGAGTTATCTGTGCAGGTCATGCTGTTGGTAAATAGCAGAGTGAGACTTGAACTTAGATTAACCTGACTAAATACAGTGTGTATGTGTGTGTGTGTGTGTGTGTGTGTGTGTGTGTGTGGTGTGTTTCCATCTTTCATGGTTTGATATGGAGAAGGATAAAAGAAATGCGGTTAACTCTATTAAAAGCAAAATAAATTAACCACAAGTCATAGAAACATTAAGTATGGTAGCTCTCCAGCAAAGAAAACCATAAAAAAGACAAAAAGACAACCCTCAAAATGGGAGAAAATATTTGCAAATGAAGCAACTGACAAAGGATTAATCTCCAAAATTTACAAGCATCTCATGCAGCTCTACATTAAAAAAAAACAACCCAATCCAAAAATGGGCAGAAGACCTAAAAAGACATTTCTACAAAGAAGACATATAGATTGCCAACAAACACATGAAAGAATGCTCAACATCACTAATCATTAGAGAAATGCAAATCAAAACTACAATGAGGTATCATGTCACACAGGTCAGAATGGCCATCCTCAAAAATCTACAAACAATAAATGCTGGAGAGGGTGTGGAAAAAAAGGAACCCTCTTGTACTGTTGGTGGGAATGTAAATTGATACAGCCACTATGGAGAACAGTATGGAGGTTCCTTAAAAAACTAAAAATAGAACTACCATATGACCCAGCAATCCCACTACTGGGCATATACCCTGCGAAAACCATAATTCAAAAAGAGTCATGCACCACAATGTTCATTGCAACACTATTTACAATAGCCAGAACATGGAAGCAACCTAAGTGTCCAACAATAGATGAATGGATAAAGAAGATGTGGCACATATATACAATGGAATATTACTCAGGTATAAAAAGAATCAAAACTGAGTTATTTGTAGAGATGTGGATGGACCTGGAGTCTGTCCTACAGAGTGAAGTAAGTCAGAAAGAGAAAAACAGATACCGTATGCTAACACATATATATAGAACCTAAAAAAAAAAAAAAAAGGTTCTGATGAACTTAGAGGCAGGACAGGAATAAAGACGCAGACGTAGAGAATGGACTTGAGGACACGGGGAGGGGGAAGGGTAAACTGGGATGAAGTGAGAGAGTAGCATTGACATATATACACTACCAATTGTAAAATAGATAGCTAGTGGGAAGCAGCTGCATAGCACAGGGAGATCAGCTTGATGCTTTGTGACCACCTAGAGGGGTTATGGGTATACATTTAAACATATAGCTGATTCACTTTTTTTTACAGCAGAAACTAACACATCATAAAGCAATTACACTCCAATAAAGATGTTTAAAAAAAAAAGAATGGTGGCTCTCAATGTGAAATATTATTATAAACATCATGAATTATTTTTCTAAATGATATTGTTTTAGAACAATATTTTATTTCCAAATTACTGAAATACCACCATAAACATACTAGCATTTTGAAAATATATTAACAAAGTAATAAAGTAAAGCCAAATTGCCCTAGGATAGATGAGAGCAGTTATTAATGAAATAGGACTTTCAAAAATCATAAAAATAACAAGTAACAACAGACTTAAACATTTTCTAGTAAATTGTGAAAAATGGAAATAATCAACCTATTTGTGATAATCACAATCACAAAGAACTTGAGGAATCTTACTATTGTTTTAATTCCTATTCAAATAGATTGGAGTATAAATATGATTTCTTTGGTAACAGATTTTAATAGTCACAAGCCACCCAAGACAAACAAACAAACAAAAACCTTGGACTCAGCTTTTCTCTTATTGCCATCATCACCTTTTCTACTGAATATTTCTAACTTTCTCCTAAATATAAAAAAACCTTCACTAAGTTTTCACCACCAGGTTTTGATGGATATTTACCCAAGGATATATTAACAACTTTCAGGTTTTAAAATGTTTTCTGTTCTGTTTGTTTCATGAAACTCTGACTATACTAATGGTAATCATTTGACATATGTTACACTTGGTCCTTTTACAGAAACAAACAAAAGAAAAGTGGTTTAGAGTCAAACAGCCCACTATCCATCTACTATATCCAATCACATTAAATAAATCACCTGAGTTTTCCATTTATCAGTTCTAGAACAACTGAAAATGGTCCAAGTATTCTGAATCTCATCTTGAATATCTAAGTCAAAAGTCCTTCCAGTATATGAAAAACCATCTGTTACTCATTTGTATTTCAAGGACTTCTTCTAGACACAGCATAATATTATACATTAATCTTAAGAATTACTGTAGAAACATTTGAAGTGATAAGACACAATTTTTGGAATTAAGCATCATCAAGAAATTTCAAATATGGCTGATGTTATGGAGAGTAATAGATGACCTCATCTCACCAGAGTCAATATTTTTCATTTCTATTACTGGTTTCCAAACTACAGGAATATTTTATCCATTCTTTCAATGTGACCTTTTTGAAGTAAATACTAGAGCTCATTCTCTAAAGGAATTCCTTCCTTGGTGCATGTGCAGTGGCGGGTGACATATGTAAATGTGCAATGGGATACCTGGGCTCTCCAAGAAGCAAGTCAACACGGGATTAGATATGCAAGAGCTTCACTGGGGGTAATTCCAGATGAATTACCATTACCAGCTTTACCTTGCATGATTTTCTGAAATAAAATTTGGAGATAATGTAGGTAAATCATATATTTCTACACTTAGATGATCTGTTTTTCAGGAAGTGATAATAATACTTACTTGACTAAATACATCTTCCCCAGTCTGTCTTCTATACTGATGCTTCCAGTTAAGCAATAGAGGAGAGATACTGTCTCTGGAATACCTTTGTTAAACACTCAAACACCTTTTCATAATGATGGGAGGTTCCAGGGAGTCTTCACTGCCTTCCTTCTGCTAGAATGGATGAGTTTTTCTGAACTGTAATATCCACTTTTTTTTGTATTCTGAACTGTAATATCCACTTATTTTTGTATGTTTTACCATTTATAAGGCATTAGGGGACCTTACTTCATTTGATCTTCACAATGTCTAGAAGTAGCTAAAGAGTACCACTAGTCCCATTGCACAGTTAAGAAAACAAGAACTAGTTATTTTCTGAAAGTTAAAGAAGTACTCAATTAAGGCCAAAGATATGAGCCTTTTCAAGGCTAATTCCAGAGTTCTTTCTAACACAAGGCCATTCCTTTCTGACTGGTGTTCCTTCACTTTGACCAGCCCAGACAATCTAGCCCTGTGAGATGTGAGGAAGGAAAGAGGGTTCTTGCTGAGAGAAGGGATTGATCCTACAAGAACAAATGCCCTTTGAATAAAGGAATATCTGAGGTCATTTGGCCTGGTGGGCAGTAAGGAAACAAAGGGGCAAAGAACTGAAGGTATTGAGAGGTGGAAAGGGAAGGCTCCAGACTTCCTAGATGTGGTCTACCTGTTGCCACATGGAAGATCCAATATATTTCACCAAGACATTCCACAAACTTAAGATCATAGTAAAGTACTGCAGGATTGAGTAGTATACAGCACAATATATGTCATTTTTAACTCTGCCAACTAATTTGATTACTGTAATAATGTTCTGACTAAATTAATTTTAGAGATTGAGGAAATTGGGACTCAGTGAGGTTTAGTGATTTTGATAGAAGTCATCAGCTAGCAAGCCAGAGCTGAAAATAGAACCAGCTTTTGACACCTATTTCTATTTAATTTCCTCTACATAAACCTCAGTGAACTGTATTTGTTGTATCTAAGACATTCTGGTCCTTTGAATCCTATTGACAACATTAAAAATAAAAATAAGAATAGCATTTGAATATCAAAATTCTTATGAAACATAAGGTACTAGGTAAAAGCTAAGCAATCTTCTTAATAGATATATTTCACTTTTCATGATGATTCATAGTTAACTTTTTTCCTGTAAATCTAGGCTCAAAATGGTATTGTCTTTGAATTTCAGTATTTTATCTTCTCAAGAAAAACTTAGAATGTCATTTATTAAATAATGACAGATTTTAATGTAGGTTAAACTTTATCAACTTTTATACCAAACAAGCAATAAAAATAAGGTTTTAAAAATTGACTAATTATAGTTATGCTAAAGTAATTTGTAGTTACAACACCAAGATTGCAGCTTACCATTAATTCATTGGGGGTATAATTATTTAACAATGTTGATAGAAGAATTAGCAGGAGAAAGAGCCTAGTGAATGAAATATGATTTGTTTATTCATTTTTCAAGACATTAGTGGGAATACGAAAGCATTAATATAAGGCCACAGCAGTATTTGTCTATCAAAAACAAAGTGCCTATAGAATTTTTGGAATGACTACCTGAATATCAGGAAATGTTAAAATCATAATACATGTCAAGTATAGAAAAATACCTCAGAATAAATTTAAGCTACACAATGTTGGTAAAATATATGGAATTTGTTTTGATAAAAATATATACAAAGGGGCTTCCCTGGGTGCAGTGGTTGAGAGTCCGCCTGCCGATGCAGGGGACACGTGTTTGTGCCCCGGTCCGGGAAGATCCCACACGCCGCGGAGCGGCTGGGCCCGTGAGCCATGGCCGCTGAGCCTGCGCGTCCGCAGCCTGTGCTCCACAACGGGAGAGGCCACAACAGTGAGAGGCCCGCGTACCACAAAAAAAAAAAAAAAAATATATATATATATATATATATATATATATATATACACACACACACAAGGATAATTTACATTGTCAGGAGCTGAACTGAGAGAAGGAGCTGAGCCATCAAGTGTCCGAGTAGTGCATTAAACAGCAAACCCAAAATGAAAGTGTTAAACCTTTAACTACTTACTGCTATGATATAAGCTAGAGTCTGAAATAGGATAGAGCTCCAAGTCCCCCTTTCACTTCTCCAGAATGGCACGTTAGTCCGGTGTCAGGTGGATTAACACAGAAGCGAGGGGTGGGTCACTCAGGGTTTGAGGAAGCCCTTAACAAAAGGCGCTGGCAGTTTCACGGACCTTGGGTTGGGAGGAGAGCAAAGGTAAAGGACTAGGAGTGAACAAGTACTGGGTCAGACTGGGTAAAATTGCCTTCAAGTTTTCTGCCTCTTACTTCCTAAGGAGGTCACAGCAGAGGTACCTCTACCCAAGGGCCCAGATGAAGACCTGGAAAAGAAGATGCCTGGGCTATCTTCTCTTTCTTCAGGTCCCTTTTCTAATATCACCTTATCGAGGAGGGCTTCCCTTAACCTACTGAAATAGCAACATCTTTTTTCCCTTTCACTGCAATTGATAACCGCTTACTCTACTTAAGTTTTCTCCATGGGTTTTGGTGACAATATTAATCAAATAATTAATCCCACATTCTTTTTCTAAATTTTCTATTAAAATGTTACTATAGTTAAGTATTTTTTACATAGGATTTCTAATGAATAAAATGGTTGTGTTAAAAACCAGAACAAGTGTTCAACAATTTCCTTTGAGTTTATGTTCTTCCAGTATACATTTTAACTAAGATGAGGCCATTTCTAATTTTCTTAGTGGTCAATATATGGAACTAAAGTTTACCTTTAAGTAAAATATAATTATTATAGGGAAAAAACTAAGTTAGGAGATATTTTGTTCAGTTGAAACAAACTCCTCAAACGTTTCACTCATTCAGCCATTCATTCAACCATTTATATGCAGAATATTTTCATTATGTTCATTTTATATATAAGGTTCTAAGTTAGCCATCCCATATGCAAAGTTAAATAAAGCATAGCCCTTGTCCTTACCTTTACCAGAACTTGATGTCTAAATCTAATTATAATTTTGATCTAATCAATAAAGCAGGCCCAGATAAACTATCTTCATTAGCAGCAGTATTAAAATGACCTTATATGTTATTTTTTTTTGCAGGAGATGATTGTCTTTAAGTGATTTTCTAATGATTCTGACTTTTCAGCAATTCAGATGATGTTTCCTAATTCCACATCAGTGAAGTTGGATATTATCCTTTATGTTTTTCCCTTGCAGGAAACTGCTTTGAGGCCATTTAGAAGAAGACTAATTTGTTCTTGCAATATCTTGCCAAGCTAATTGACATAATTTTCTTCTACTTATATCTTTTGCAAGATGGATACATTCATATTTCAAGAACCTAAACTTATACAATATTTGCTGTAATTATTAAATCATAAAGAACAGGACTACTTGCACTATTTTTCTTAAGGAGGACTAAATTCATATCCAGTTGACTTTGCAAATATATAGACTAATAACAGAAAACGTGTGCATTTTCTTCACTGATTAGATTTTCTATTCTTCTTCCATGGAGAATTTCTTTAAAGCAGTGATAAGTCCTAACAACTAGATCATTTTATTAGGTATTTTAATGTACAAGAACATAAAGTTATGTTAGGTAGGTTAGATATTTTATATAACATATGTTCTCGTTATAGAGAATATATTTTCAAGTGCTTTGACAGCTGATTTCCCTATTTTAGAGAAGACAGGAAATTTGGCAAATCAAGGAATGATCAAGCAATTTTAATTACCATCCATACTGAAATAAGTTTGCTTGATTTATTTTTTTAACTTGTCAGTTTATATCTGTATCATTGAAAGATATCTCAAATTAGATTTTAAGTAGTGATGAAACAGATATTCATTATGACAAGATAACTTGACTACACTATGGTTTGAATCACATCAAAATTGAATATATATATATATATAAATTTCAAAAAATTGCCAAATGACTTTCTATTTCTATAACTAACTTTTGGGTTTTAATCTCAAGTCAAAATTATCTCCTAGACTCATAATGCCTACTTGTACTTTCCCAGAAACTAAGAAAGAAGATATATAAAAAAGAATGAAACAAGTCCCGTTAATTGTAGAAACTTACAATTTTGTTAGTTATTTTGACAGAGTCACCTAAAATATCACTAATTACTTTAGAATGTGAAAATTATATGAGTTTTTTAGTCAGTATTATAAAAATGTGTTTAACTTAGAAAAAGTAATTGATAAATTTAGAAAGCTGCTAAGAATTTTTCTTATAAGATTATTATTTTTTATAAGTTTCCTTATTTCCTTAATTTTCGCTAACATATCAAATATAACCAACTGTTTTTAAAATTTTAAATTAGATGTAAAGTACTGCACATCAGGTGGTTAGCAACAAATTATCTAATCAAAACAACTATATAAAAGACAAAAACAGGAGCATGTAGGTAAAATAGTCTGTTTTATACTTTGATGTTAGCTTCGGTTAGACGAAATGACACAAAAAGGAAAATTGGAAAAGAACATATGGTACATCAGAACTCATCAAGAAAAAAGTTAATGACTCTGAAGATTAGAGACAGAAGTCTAAGCTACCCAATTTAGATAACTGGTCAAAATGCTGCTAAGAATTCTAAATCACATTATTAAATTCGGGATAGTTTTGTGAAAAAAGAAAACCATCAGCACTGCATGCAGACTTTTAATAGAGCTTTTCTATAAACCTTATTCTTTTATATTTATGTAGTCTACACATTATAATTATTGCTCATAATTTCACTTACAAAGAGTTAAGCCACAGGTAATGTAGAAAAGACACTATAAAAGATCATTCTTACCTGAATTTATTCTTATTATATAAGTTGAAGAATGGTGATTTTTCTAACTCTATCATTCTTTGACAATGATCAGTTTGCATTCTACTGTAAGAGTCTTCCCTTCTCCCTGAATTTATTTGTTCGCTTGGTTTTTACTGACTATGTAAATCATGAATTTTTTTTATGTTTGTTGTGATTTTTTCATTGATCACATCTCTTTTCACTTATTTTCACAGCATCTTTGGGTAGCAACATAATCATTTAGAAAACTGTAATGAAGTGAGTCACTTACTCTTTTAAAATATTTAGTATACTGTATATAAGTAACAAATATAATTCTTCTCAATTATTTTAAATTTTATAAGAAAATATTCCCAGTGTTAACTTGATAGTAAAAACTGCTATATATTTGTATTGCCCTGCTTCACATCTCTGGTCGCCACAATAATTTTTTCTAAATACCCATTGTGTTTTAATCCATAACTGTCATTAGTTATTTTGAAGATTTACTTTCCTAAATTTGGCCAACAGTGGGAAAATTTTCAAAACTGGTTCTTGTGTCATTTGTACAGGACCCCTCATTTTTGAGTGTCTGTATACTTTCTGACACAATAAGATATTCCAGAATCATCTTCTACTTTCCCTGGAATTGGCCATTTCTCTAAGTACTCCTATTTTACTTTTAATAGGGAACAGTATTTAGAAAACAAGATACAGTGGTAAGGTGTGCTCACTGTGGCTGTAGTTCCATTGCTTCTATCCTTGCAGAGTACAGAAGCAGGAATTATGTATTGTAGGGCTGCGCAAATTTGTAAACACAGTGATATTTCTGGGAGCCAGGGTTCTCACTATGGGAGAAAAGACAAATAAATATAGAATGGAGAAAGAAAAAATGTTATTGTATTTAGTTGGCATTAGATATATCAGCATAAAATGATAAATTTTTGTCATTTGAATTTATTTTTATGTAAAGAAACCTTTAACTTTTGAACTCATCCTAGTTTTCTCAATTTATAGACTTTACACTTCTGTTCCCATTAACATGAATGAAAACTTTACAATTGTTTTTAACAGAACATTATTCTCACAAGATGCTTTAGGGTTGAATAAAGATTTTGTAGTCATTAAGTTTGGAAAATACTGTATTCTCTATTTCCTTTCTGGTGCTAGATGATACACAGTAGCATTTTAAAGCTCCTAAGAAGTCTAGCGTTAAAAGAGTCTATCTAACCACTTTCCTTAAACTATTTAATCACAGAATCCTTTTCCCATTTAGAAAAAGGAAAATCTAATCAAACTGGCATTACACAGAATACATTTTAAGAAATGTTCTTCTATATCGCTTCTACAGAAGTATGTTCTTGAGTTTGTCAATGTGGCCCCCTTACAAGGGAGCAAAACTAGAGGGAACACATTATTTTCACATGTGCAAACTGTACACAAGGATTATTTGCTGCCTTAAAAAAGGAGAAATCCAAGGATAAATTTTTCTGGCAAGATCCAAAGGAAATTTCAGCCAGAGTCTGCTGATGGGACTGTTCACTGCCTCCAGTTTACAGCTTTAGGTGATGATTCAATAAGGGAACCCTCCTGCCCTGTTGGTGGGAATGTAAAGTGATACAGCCACTACGGAGAACAGTATGGAGGTTCCTTAGAAAACTAAAAATAGAACTACCATACGACCCAGCAATCCCACTACTGGGCATATACACTGAGAAAACCATAATTCAAAAAGACACATGCACCCCAATGTTCATTGCAGCACTATTTACAATAGCCAGGTCATGGAAGCAACCTAAGTGTCCATCAACATATGAATGGATAAAGAAGATGTGGCACATATATACCATGGAATATTACTCAGCCATAAAAAGGAACGAAATTGTGTCACTTGCAGAGACATGGATGGATCCAGAGTCTGTCATACAAAGTGAAGTAAGTCAGAAAGAGAAAAACAGATATCGTATATTAATGTATATATGTGGAATGTAGAAAAATGGTATAGATGCACCTATTTGCAGGGCAGGAATAGAGACGCAGATGTAAAGAACAAATATGTGGATGGGGGGGAGGGGGAGTAGGATGTATTGGGAGATTGGGATTGACATATATACACTACCATGTGTGAAAAAGATAGCTAGTTGGAACCTGCTGTATAGTGCAGGGACCTCAGCTCAGTGCTCTATGGTGACCTAGATGGATGGGATGGGGGTAGGGGTGGGAGGGAGGCCCAAGAGGGAGGGGATATATATATATACACGTATAGCTGATACACTTCATTGTACAGCAGAAATGAATACAACATTGTAAAGCAACTATACCCCAATTTAAAAAATAATATGTGTTTACAGTACTAGTCAGTAGTTTAATAATCCAAAAGCCTTATCCAAAGCCTCTTTTTAATACCAAATCCAGGAGACAAATAAGTTGCTGCTTCCTCAGTCTTAAAAACAATTGTCTTTCCTTATTTAACAGCAATCATTTCAGTGTAGGAAGACTTGGAATTACAATACGACAAATATTACTATATGTCTAAGAGCCGTGTTCACTACACATCTACACATCTGTTGTTGAGAAATTGGTTTCATCCTTGGATAGATAGAGTAGTTGGAAATGTAGAAATTGAAGTAGGTATATGTAGCATAATTATTGCTAAAGACTATGCTCATTATTGTCTTTTTAAAAAATATTTATTTATTTATTTGGCTGCTCCAGGTCTTACTTGTGACACGTGGGACCTTCGTTGCCATGGGTGGAATCTTCGTTGTGTCATGCAGAATCTTTTAGTTGTGGCATGCTGGATCTTCAGTTGCAGCATGCAGGATATGGTTCCCTGACCAGGGATCGAACCTGGGCCCTCTGCATTCGGAGTGCACAGTCTTAGCCACTGGACCACCAGGGAAGTCCCTCATTATTGTCTTACACAAATTAAAACTCACAGAATTTTTTTGCATATCCTAGATAGACATACAATTTCTTTTGTTAGATGGATAAACCAGTTCAAGCCAGTATTTCTTAAAACTCCATAATACCTTTAATAAATAAGAGAATACACAATTTAAGTGATCCTGCTTCTTTTACTATTTTGTTTCTCTCCTGGTTTTATATAAAGAAATTAGAAACATATTAAAAGTTGTCTAAGTCATTTCTTCAAATTTCTCTCAGTTCTCAATATGCACAAGAGCTCTAAAATTAAGATATCTTTTTTTTTTAGCGGTACGCGGGCCTCTCACTGTTGTGGCCTCTCCTGCTGCAGAGCACAGGCTCCGGACGCGCAGGCTCAGAGGCCATGGCTCATGGGCCCAGCCGCTCCGTGGCATGTGGGATCTTCCTGGACCGGGGCACGAACACGTGTCCCCTGTCAGCAGGCGGACTCTCAACACTGCGCCACCAGGGAAGCCCAATTAAGATATCTTGCAGAAATTCATTGATATATGTACTTTTTCATGATTTTTATACTGCTTTATTTAATATAGGTGGCACTGTATCTTCAGTTCAAAGAAAAAAAAGTGTTTGCTCTGCAGCTATTCACTCAGCCCTTTCTATTTGCTAGATATAATCTTAGAGGTTTAGAACGCAAAAAGTGAAGAATACATGGGCCCTGCTTATAGTATAGATGCCTGTAGTATAAAAGAAGGCAGGCATGAAATGAGATATATGAGTGGAGATTGTCAGAGGAACCATAAAAATATAATAAATGAAGCATTATGGAGCACAGCAAATGAAGACATTGATAATACCTATAATGTTCATAAAAACTGATGCTTTTCTGAATTAATTTTCAACAATTTCACCTTAACCACCAGCTAAAATCCTGTGAAGACATGGTACATTGTATTCTAAAATTCAGGAAAAACACTAATACGTGAATTATAAAATTTCATGAACAGAAATACCACTGTATTTCCTTACATTAAATTCACAATAGTAGTAAAGGTAAAGCCTCTGTGGTAATAGAAGGACCAATGCCGTGGAAGGAGCTGTATTCAATGAGAGACTTGGCATGTAGCATCCTTTTCCTATTTATTCAGTCCTGGTTCAGGACAGGGTTGAGAAGGCAGAGAATGCCAGACTTAAAACTCAGTTGGTTTAGAAGTAAGGTAAAGATGTTGAGTTATATGATTCTTAAAGGGCCCTTGAAGCTTAGGACTTTATATATCTAATCCTAATTCCATTAAGTATGAACAGGGCAGAATGCAGAAGAGGCGAGAATGAGCAGGAGCTGAGCCCAGTAGGTCGCAGGACTGAATAAATTCTGACAACCAAGTGGAAACAAAGGTGTATTGGCCCCTGTAGGCAAAGGACAGAAGTTATGGGTGGCGGACAGAGCTGGGGAGAGGTGTGTAAGAATGAAAAGGCCAGGTGAGGACTCCTATCCAGTCCTTTTTCCATTATCACTAAAAAATGGCAAGAACCTGGATATTACATCAGATACTAAAAAAATCCTATCCTTACTCTGATTTTTCATGCAATAGCACAGGAGAGCCAAACACCTACACTTATATCCCCACTCCTTGTTGAACTGCAAGCACACAGAGCAAGGAGCTGAACAGTCAACCTGGAGAAAGCATCCTCTCTAGACCAGATTACAGGTTTCTCTTTTTGCTTTAATGAAATGTTCCTGGGCTCAGGGGAAAACATTCCACAAATCTGAATGAAATCTCTTTGGTCTGAAATTTGTGCATAAACCTGGAAGGAGGTAGTTTTCATGTGGTTTGGGGTTTTCTGATGAAAATTTCAGTGTTCTGGTTTGTTTGTTTCCCCTCGGAGTCTTCACAGATGAGCCTGTGTGAAAGTTCCCAGCAGATATTTCATTTTATTCGCTTTCCTTCTTTCTCTTGTGGCTGATTTTTATCTTTCTCTTTCAAACTCACACAGCCTAGTCCCTCAGAGCTATGTGTTAGGTCAAAATGTTTTTGCATTGCTCTGTGAATGTCCATGTGGGGACGAGATGCTCCTTTCATTGTAGTACATGAGCTAAAAACTCTGGGGCACGTTTTTCCATCAGAAAGCTAACTTGAGTCCATCTAGCCCAACATCTTTATTTGCTAGCAGATCAACCTGAGGCTCAGAGAGGTTAAGTAAAATTGACTTCCTTACTCTTATGACCCTAGTGACTCAAGGCTGCTGCTATCTCTTCCTTTGTTTGCTACACACCTACCTAAGTGTGTATCACTGTCTTTAGATTTGCCTTTTGCAATCCATTCTCCACATTAACAAATGAGAACTCATTCAAAAATGCACTCTTCATGCCATAAAATCTCTAAGGCTTCCCACTGCCTTAAGTAGCCCCTTAATTTCCATTTCAAGTCTGTGACTGATATGGCCACTTCTGATTTCCAGCTTGAACTCTTCTCACCTCTCCTTCTCAAGTGGTGTCCTCTACGTTACTGACCTCAGCATGTTCTTGCGTGCCCCTGGGTTTTGTATTGATAAATGCTGATTTCTTGCTCTATAGAAACTTCCACCTTATCCTTAAATCTAACTCCTACAGGTTATAGAGTTGAACTCAAATATCACTAATAACTCCTGCACACTGCTTTAGTTCCTTGCACACCTCCCTCCCTCCCAAATACCACTTAGCAACTATAATATGTGTTGTAAATATTTTTGACTGTATGTTTATTCACTAGACTATGAGCTCCATCGAAGCAGGGTTTTTATTTGTTCTTGCTGATTGCTGTAAGTTATACAATTAGCACAGTGCCCAGCATATGAAGGACTCAAGATATCTGCTTATAAAACAAAGTCGAAACTGGAAACAAATTCTCCTGCTTTTTAGTCTACTATTCTTTCCTCTACTCTATATATTTTAATCTCACTTAAATCACCTATAAATCTACAATGACAGTCTGTGTTTATTCATGTCCCCAGCCTTATTTGCTACCCTTCAGCATGCTGTGGTTCCAGTTTATAGAATTAACTGCTGCTCCTCTAAAGTGCCACCTCATTTGTATCTTTCTTCCTCTACTTCCTCCTCAGTCTGGTGAAATCCTGTTCATAGATCACCACCTCTAGGAAGCCTTCCAAGATTCCCCAGGTTGACACTCTTGTGTCTCCACTGTACTTGGCACACATTTTCAAAAGGACTTTTCCTACACATATTTGGCACATACTTCCAGGATGACATTTTTTATATTTGTTTAAATGTTTGTCACCCTAATAACTTCAAGATTCATGGATTTAGGGATTATGATTTACCCACCTTTCAATGTCAGTATTTATCACATAATCTGATGCATGTTAAGCTCAATAAATGCCTCTTGAATAAATAACAAAACTGGTATGATATTTTTCCCCGTTCTTTTTCCCTTTAATTCCTGCAAATAAGAGAAACGTGGCACCTCACATATGATAAAGCAAGACACATTCATTTTATGTCAGAATACCCCTGGGTTCCAGTTTTACCACTGATGAGCTGAGTTACCTGAGGCCACTCCTTTTACCATTCTGAACTTCAACTTCCTGATCAATAAAATGAGTTGAAAATAAATAATTGAATAAATAAAGTTTAAAATTAAGATATTTACATGAAATCCATTGTGACTATTATGAAAATGAATGCAGTGTTTTTTAATCAGTGACATATCTTTTTTTTTTTTTTTCCTGCGGTACACGGGCCTCTCACCGTTGCGGCCTCTCCCGTTGCGGAGCACAGGCTCCGGACGTGCAGGCTCAGTGGCCCTGGCTCACGGGCCCAGCCGCTCCGCGGCATGTGGGATCCTCCCAGACCGGGGCACGAACCCGCGTCCCCTGCATCGGCAGGCGGACTCTCAACCACTGTGCCACCAGGGAGGCCCTGATGTTATCTTTTATTACTAGAAATATACAGATTAAAAATGAGATCTGAATCTTTCCTACAGCATTGAATTAATTTTATATCAAAAATTCTTTTTGGTAATTTAAATAATTATGAATGATTAATTAAAAGTAATTTAAATGTTTATGAAATATTATTTTTCTCCCTAAAGTTTCGTTTTTTATTTTGTAAATTGAACATGCTCAGCATATAAAATACAGAACATTTACAAAGATATAGTTAACAAATCATTTTTTATCTATAAATAGCTTTTAATTATATTTTGTTGCATTTCTCTCAGCCTTGTATCTACGTGTACTTTTATTTCCTTGTTTCACTTAACTGTGATCCTTATCACATAGCCTACATTGTATTCTTCTTTTTTAAATTAATCATCATATAAGCAGAATTCATGTTATTTTTCACTAAGTACATTTTAATAATTGAAATTAAACTAATATACTAACAATTACTTTTGGACTTTTACATTGTTTCAAAAATTTACAGTTACAAATTATGTTGTACTAACTATCATTTTGCCTAAAGTTTTTTAACCTAAAGCGAAATTACAAAATATTATTTTTAGGTCAAATAATAAGAGACTTTACTTTTCATTATAAATATAGTTAGATTGATTTCCAAAATGATTATACAAATTTTCACTCCCACTAGCATTATGCAAGAACGTTAAACGTAAAAGTGTAAACTTCTTGCATAGTACATTCTTGTATTTTCCCATATCTATGCTACTTTAAAAAATAAAAATTATTTTTTATTTTTTCATATGTATATCTTTACCAATGAAGTTTACTTTTCCCCTAAACAATATATGTCCTCCTTTTTGAATTATCTATTTATGTCTTTTATTCATTGATCTATTTTAAGTATTTCTAATAGGTTTAGTGGGAAAAACTGTCATATTATTGCAAATATTTATCCTACTTTGTTCTTCATATTGGCTTTTGAGTTATATTGAGCGCTTATTGCATATTATCACTCTTCCATGTGGTTTACCTGTATTAACACACTTAATCCTCACAGCAGCGCATCCATTGAGTACTGTTATTATTCTTACTTTAGGCATAAGGAATTTAATATATAGGAAGTTAAATAATCTGCAGTAGCAAGTTAGAATTATCACTCAATGTTGTGGCACTAGCACCTATGCTATTTGGCAGTATACCATGCTGTCTCAAGAACTAAATAAAACATAAAATGTGATTATTTGAAAAAAAAGGATTTATTTGTTTTACAATTTCTTACCATTCTTGATGTGATTCAGGAAACCATTAAGTCTTTTTTAAAGAAATAAACTATGTGGATCTACAAATTTAGATTGTTATACATTACTATATAAGGTAAAATGTATTTAGGTTCCCAATTTTGGGCTCTTTCATTAGTCCCAGATGCTGTATGCAATTTCTAAGAATTCATATGTCTGCAATAGTTTAAATTACTATAGAAAAGCAAGAATCTTTCAGCAGATATAGGGAATATAAACAAAACAACCTCGTCTAAATTCACTATGCACTCCAAGTTTATATATAGATCTGGCTTTGGTAAAATGAAACTATACCTGTTCAAAATGACCTGCTGAAATCTCTTTTGACTTTTACTCTCTCAGAAATGGAATTTTAAAATATCAACTATATATTTTTTTGAAATGTCATTATTGATAAACATTGGGTGTACTATTTCACAGAGATTTTCTGATTTCCCATGAATTATGTTTGCAGTCTTGAGTAGCAAGAACCATGTGAACATCAAGCAATATCATTTATTAGATAATATGGTGACAGAATAATTTACAATGCACATTAAATAAACAAGCCAATGCACCCAACATAGGAGCACCTCAATACATCAGGCAAATGCTAACAGCAATAAAGGGGGAAATCAACAGTAACACAATCATAGTAGGGGACTTTAACACCCCACTTTTACTAATAGATCATCCAAAATGAAAATAAATAAGGAAACACAAGCTTTAAATGATACATTAAACAAGATGGACTTAATTGATATTTATAGGACATTCCATCCAAAAACAAACAGAATACACATTCTTCTCAAGTGCTCATGGAACATTCTCCAGGATAGATCATATCTTGAGTCACAAATCAAGCCTTGGTAAATTTAAGAAAATGTAAATCGTATCAAGTATCGTTTCCAACCACAACGCTATGAGACTAGATATCAATTACAGGAAAAATCTGTAAGAAATACAAACACATGGAGTCTAAACAGCACACTACTTAATAACCAAGAGATCACTGAAGAAATCAAAGAGGAAATCAATAAATACCTACAAACAAATGACAATGAAAACACAGTGACCCTAAACCGAAGGGATGTAGCAAAAGCAGTTCTAAGAGGGAAGTTTATAGGTATAGAAGCCTACCTTAAGAAACAAGAAACATCTCAAATAAACAATCTAACCTTACACCTAAAGCAATTAGAGAAAGAACAAAAAAACCCCAAAGTTAGCAGAAGGAAAGAAATCATAATGATCAGACCAGAAATAAATGAAAAAGAAATGAAGGAAGTGATAGCAAAGATCAATAAAACTAAAAGCTGGTTCTTTGAGAAGATAAACAAAATTGATAAACCATTAGTCAGACTTATCAAGAAAAAAAGGGAGAAGACGCAAATCAATAGAATTAGAAATGAAAAAGGAAAAGTAACAACTGACACTGCAGAAATAAAAAGAATCATGAGAGATGACTACAAGCAAGTATATGCCAATAAAATGGACAACCTGGAAGAAATGGACAAATTCTTAGAAATGCAAAACTTCTGAGATTGAACCAGGAAGAAACAGAAAATATGAACAGACCAATCACAAGCACTGAAATTGAAACTGTGATTAAAAATCTTGCAACAAACAAAAGCCCAGGACCAGATGGCTTCACAGACGAATTCTATCAAACATTTAGAGAAGAGCTAACACCTATCCTTCTCAAACTCTTCCAAAATATAGCAGAGGGAGGAACACTCTCAAACTCATTCTATGAGGCCACCATCACTCTGATACCAAAACCAGACAAAGATGTCACAAAGAAAGAAAACTACAGGCCAATATCACTGATGAATATAGTTGCAAAAATCCTCAACAAAATACTAGCAAACAGAATCCAACAGCACATTAAAAGGATCATACACTATGATTAAGTGGGGTTTATCCCGGGAATGCAAGGATTCTTCAATATGCACAAATGAATCAACGTGATACACCATATTAACAAATTGAAGGAGAAAAACCATATGATCATCTCAATAGATGCAGAGAAAGTTTCCGACAAAATTCAAAACCAATTTTTTATAAAAACCCTCCAGAAAGTAGGAATAGACGGAACTTTCCTCAACATAATAAAGGCCATATATGACAAACCCACAGCCAACATCATCCTCAAGGGTAAAAAACTGAAACCATTTCCACTAAGATCAGGAACAAGACAAGGTTGCCCACTCTCACCATTATTATTCAACATAGTTTTGGAAGTTTTAGCTGCAGCAATCAGAGAAGAAAAAGAAATAAAAGGAATCCAAATTGGAAAAGAAGAAGTAAAGCTGTCATAGTTTGCAGATGACACGATACTATACACAGAGAATCCTAAAGATGCTACCAGAAACCTACTAGAGCTAATCAATGAAATTGGTAAAGTAGCAGGATACAAAATTAATGCCCAGAAATCTCTTTCATTCTTATACACTAATGATGAAAAATCTGAAAGTGAAATTAAGAAAACACTCCCATTTACTACTGCAACAAAAAGAATAAATTATCTAGGAATAAACCTACCTAAGGAGACAAAAGACCTGTATGCAGAAAATTATAAGACACTGATGAAAGAAATTAAATATGATATAAATAGATGGAGAGATATACCATGTTCTTGGATTGGAAGGATCAATATTGTGAAAATGACTCTACTACCCAAAGCAATCTGCAGATTCAATGCAATCCATATCAAATTACCACTGGCATTTTTCACAGAACTAGAACAAAAAAATTCACAATTTGTATGGAAACACAAAAGACCCCAAAAAGCCAAAGCAATCTTGAGAAAGAAAAATGGACCTGGAGAAACCAGGCCCCCTAACTTCAGATTATACCACAAAGCTACAGTAATCAAGACAGTATGGTACTGACACAGAAACAGAAATATAGATCAATGGAACAGGATAGAAAGCCCAGAGATAAACCCATGCACATATGGTCACCTTATCTTTGATAAAGGAGGCAAGAATATACAGTGGAGAAAAGAGAGCCTCTTCAATAAGTGGTGCTGGGAAAACTAAACAACTACATGTAAAAGAATGAAATTAGAACACTCCCTAACACCATACACAAAAATAAACTCAAAATGGATTAAAGACCTAAATGTAAGGCCAGACACCATCAAAGTCTTAGAGGAAAACATAGGCAGAACACTCTATGACATAAATCACAGCAAGATCCTTTTTGACCCACGTCCTAGAGAAATGGAAATAAAAACAAAAATAAACAAATGGGACCTAATGAAACTTAAAAGCTTTTGCACAGCAAAGGAAACCATAGACAAGACCAAAAGACAACCCTCAGAATGGGAGAAAATATTTGCAAATGAAGCAACTGACAAAGGATTAATCTCCAAAATTTACAAGCAGCTCATGCAGCTCAGTATTTAAAAACCAACAACCCAATCCAAAAATGGGCAGAAGACTTAAATAGACATTTCTCCAAAGAAGATATACAGATTGCCAACCAGCACATGAAAGAATGCTCAACATCATTAATCATTAGAGAAATGCAAATCAAAACTACAATGAGATATCATCTCACACCGGTCAGAATGGCCATCATCAAAAAATCTACAAACAATAAATGCTGGAGAGAGTGTGGTGAAAAGGGAACCCTCTTGCACTTTTGGTGGAAATGTAAATTGATACAGCCACTATGGAGAATAGTATGGAGTTTCCTTAAAAAAACTAAAAATAGAACTACCATATGACCCAGCAATCCCACTACTGGGCGTATACCCTGAGAAAACGATAATTCAAAAAGAGTCATGTACCACAATGTTCATTGCAGCTCTATTTACCAGGACATGGAAGCAACCTAAGTGTCCATCGACAGATGAATGGATAAAGAGGATGTGGCACATATATGCAATGGAATATTACTCAGCCATAAAAAAGAATGAGCCTGAGTTATTTGTAGTGAGGTGGATGGACCTAGAGACTGTCATACAGAGTGAAGTAAGTCAGAAAGAGAAAAACAAATACCGTATGCTAACACGTATATATGGAATCTAAAAAAAAAAAAGAAAATGGTCATGAAGAACCTAGGGGCAAGATGGGAATAAAGATGCAGACCTACTAGGGAATGGACTTGAGGATACAGGGAGGGGCAAGGGTAAACTGGCACAAAGTGAGAGAGTGGCATGGACATATATACACTACCATATGTAGAATAGATAGCTAGTGGGAAGGAGCCGCATAGCACAGGGAGATCAGCTTGGTGCTTTGTGACCACCTAGAGAGGTGGGATACGGAGGGTGGGAGGGAGGGAGATGCAAGAAGGAAGAGATATGGGGATATATGTATATGTATAGCTGATTCACTTTGTTATAAAGCAGAAACTAACACACCACTGTAAAGCAATTATACTCCAATAAAGATGTTAAAAAAAATAAAAAAAAATAAACAAGCCAGTGCATAAAATAAACCTTCCAGTTTGAATTCTTGTAGAGGAGACAAAGGCTATGTAACAAATATCAATTTAAAAGATACAACTTATACCTCTTAACAGAAAAGAAGAAAAAAAAAAAAAAAACACCAAAGCAAAATCCATCCTGATTACTGTAAATGCTGTTCTCAGTTTTAAAAGAAGGGGCAAACTGCATTAAACATTCCAACATGGGAAGCAATGTGTCATGTTATTCTCTTCCATAGCATGATGTGATGGGTATTGTGTCTTATGACCGCTGGTAATGTCCACCACAGGAGATGTCAGAAGGAAATCTTGTTGTGAAATGTCAGCTCTAAAGCCCTGAATAGTGTGTTCACAGAGAGAGTGCTTAGATCAGCCAGCTTCAATGAAAACCCCCAGGAAGGTGAAAATAGTCTCCCCTACTATTATAAAATACATAACTCCTGAATGAATACATTTAACATCACATTACACTTTTTTTGCTTTCATATTTTAATATGAAGTTGTGCTGAGTATTTTCTCTTACACGTTGTACAGCACTGTAGTATGTATTGATAATCATATATAACATGCATTAAGCACTTAACTCTCACAGCGATCGTTAGTGGTAGGTGGTGCCACTGTCTACTGCGAGAGAAATTAAGATATGCTTTTAACACTTTCTGTTGATCCTAAGATATATTTCAACATCAAAAGCTATTACTATTACAGTACTTTCATCATTGCTATCATTCCGCGATTAGTAACTGATATGCATATTGAAAGCATATGTGGTAAATTTAATTACTGAGTCAGATCTATGCAGTAAATAAATTTCAAAACCATTTTTAACAGTTTTACTAAATGCACAGGAAGAGTAAGATGAGATAAAAAGATTGTTAATGTTGATGTTTTATACAGTACAAAACATTTTATCATTATGCATTATTGAAGTTCCTTTTAATGGGAAGATTCTCTGAAGTTTTATTTCCTTCAAATACTGGGGACAATGATTATTCTCACTAGGGAAAAAATGCAACTTATTATAGTTACATATCAAGACAAACGTATTCATTGGCATATGTTCTGTTTTAATTAGCAGTCAGAGTTCTGCTGGGGTTGCTTATCTTTGATAATTGAAAAGAAAACTTTAGCAGACACATTTACATAGACAATTTATCATGTTACATGCAGACCCAATCACAGGTCAGTATGGGAATCAGGCAGGCAGGAAGAGGGGATTGACCTGGGAGTTGACATGACCAAAATTTGAACTGACAGTTCCAGGACCAGAACTTTGCACCCACAGATGTGGAATAAAAAAGCTTTGTTCTGATTCACACCCACTAAATATCTAAGGGCACTGGTCTGGTAGCTAGTACCCACCATAGCAGACTCTAAGCACAAATGGAGTTGCGGGGGACATTAAATCCCATTGAGGTCATAGTGAGTAGAGTGTTGTCAACCACGGGGAAGACACTTATGAGAATATAATTAGTTGTTATAGTTCGCAACAAATTCAGGGCGAAATGAGGGCATAATCTCAATGATATTGCACAAATCTCATCACTCTGACTTGGCAGAGAGGAGGAAATGGGGAGCAGTTAAGTTCAGGCCTGAGGCCTCACTTTATCCATTTTAGATAATGGGCTTAAAACAGAAAACAAAGTGCTGACTCTATCCATTGTCTAAAGGCTTCTAATATGCTACCAGGGTCATTGTCATTGGCCTGGGGACAGAAGGGAACTGTATCTGCATCTGTCAGGCTTCATTAATTGGGCAACTCAGCACAGGCATGGAGACAGGGATCATAAAGCATTATGATTCAGTTTCTTATTCGTGAAGTAATGACAATTGGATCCCTAGGAGAGAATGAGCTCTTAAATATGCAAGCAAAATCCACCAGTTAGAGAGGGGTAAATATCTCTGCTTATAATATCTGTTCATTAACTCAGCAGATAATAATTGAGAGTATACTAAGTGTCAGGCATGTGTATAGTTGCTAGGGTTAAAGATATTAAAAAGTAGTAGATGCTTATACTCTAAAGGGCAAACTCAATTTTCCTTTCCCTTTCTACAAACCGGAAAATAATTTATTTTACCATCAGAAGTTCCTATGTATATACTGTTGTGGTGAGATTGAGGAACTTTGAATTTTGATAGAGTGTCTTTGTATTATTTCCTATAAGGTTTTAGGATATCACTCCCTAGATATATAATTAAATGTGAATTTTGCTGTTAAGGAGTTTTGCAAAAATTTTATTCCAACTAACTCTGACAAGTTGTTCTGGACAAGCCTGAATACAGTTGTAGTTAAAATAGCAGATTTGTTTTGTTTAGATTTCAATCGAGGATAGTTTAGTTCATCATGCTCTTCCATTCATGGGACTCTATGGTCATCAATCTTTACAAGTCCTCTCTCATATTTTATATTTGATTTTATTTATTTCCTACATTTTATTTTATTTTACACCCATCCTGCCCTTAACTACATTCTCACTTTCATATATTATCAGGGAAATACAGAGATAGATCTTTTCAAAAATATATAGTACTGGTGGGTGTATGTATATGTTTTAAATATATCTTAAAATAAATAATAAACAGTTTTAAGAATTGTTCAGGTCTTAATATGTGTGAAGCACTCTTCAAAGTGTTTTTCATATATTGACTCATTTAAATTCTTAAAACAATTTTATGGTGTAGGTACTATTATTTTCTCCATTTACAGATGAGAAACAGAGGCACAGAGAAGTTATGTGATTTGCCCTAGGTTACACACCTAACAAGAAGTCATACCCAGATTATCTGGCTCCAGAAACTGGAAGTTTTAACCCAACTCTATTTATTTTGCCTCTATGTATGTCACATTGTGTCATAGATCTATTTTCCATATCTTAATTTTCCACTTGATACTACAATTTTCAGTCCACATTAGCATATAAATATCATTCATTGCTTTGAACTGCTACCACTGCAGCCTGTTCTATAGTACAAGGAAACTATATTTTATTTAACTGTTCTCTTTGTTGGAAACACCCAGATTATTTCCAGCTCTCTGCTTATACAAAAAATACTGTAGTAAACATTCTGCGAATTTCCCTTTTGAGCTCATTTTTGTTTGGATGTGAAGTGGAATTGCTGGGTCATGCTATACATTTACATTACATTTTAACATGCCATGTTAAAATACTCTCCAAAACAGCTGTACTAATTTTCATTCCAAGAGGAATGCATGCAGGTTACTATTTTTTCACATAATATACAACCCTTGATATTTATCTATGTTTGCCAGTCTGATTGAGGGTATATCACTGTGGTTTTAATTTGCCATTTCTATTTACTAGCAGAGTTAATTCTCTTTTTATATAGTTTTAGCCATTTTTTTCTATAACTTAATTGTTCATATTCTTTGTCCATTTTTCTAATGTGTTTACTTATTTTCTTTGAAGTAGTTTCTTGGACATTTTTTATATTAATGTAGAAGTCTTTTTAAATTTTTAAAATTCTTTTTGACGTTTTTTTAATCAACAGTTTCATTATTACCTAGACTAGTCACAATCATAAACTGCAAGCAGGTATTCTTAATGGAACCAAGAAATTTGGTGATACTCACAGATTATGGTGACTGAAACAAAAAGAATAATGACAATAACAGAAAATCCATAATAGAATGTTAGTGAAAAAAGACTAACACATTACATCAGAAAGTTAACTAAGCATAACAACCCAGTGAAGTAGGTGTTGTTATCCCCATTTTAATGATGATTAAACTGAAACTCACAACAATTAAGTTACTTATACATAGGATTGATAACTGAAGGTCAATAGTACTTGAGTAAAGAAAGATGCAGTGGGCTTCAAATCTTCATTTCTTTCAGCAGAACAAGTGATTCTGATGGATTTAGTTCTTCACCAGCACTTCAAGAAAGACTATCTAAATCCTACATTTGTCAAATTTTGTGACTACTGCTCTATGTGCAGAGATGAAAAAAATTTATCAAAGTGTGAATAAGGAAGAAATCCAGAACTTCTTTGCCAGTTGTCACCCTTCCTTTCTCTATAGATATAAATGCTCATGTATCTCTTGGTCCACATATAGAGAAGGTGTTTTGGCAAAATATAATTGAAAACAAAATCTTCTGTCAATTCAGAAAATTTCTCCAAAATGTAGAAAAAGAAAACAGTTTATTATTGAGTAAGCATTATCAGAATGTGATGTGTATAACAGGTAATCTGCTAAGAGGTTTAGGTTTCCAAGACAGAAAGAAATCTCAACCTTTTTATAACCAAGCAGATACAACCCATTGCATATATATTCTCAAGATAAACAATAACTAGTCCTCGAGTAGGGGGACGTGACAGCATCATTGACCACACGTAGTGTGATCGCCGACAATACCCTGGTAATCGGGATTACCATCTGTGTTAGTTACTTAGCTAAATTCAAAGGAAAAATAATCTTTTCATATCTCTATGACGGGTCAGTTTTGCAACTTGCAGCCAGTTGAAGTTAGGCTCCTATTCTCCGACAGAAACTGGGAAATAGGGACCCTATCTTCCTTGGATGTTTACATTACAATGAGATGGTTTCCAGGTCCTTGAGAAAGCCATTCCTGGGTATTCAAACAGCCAACAAAAACCTTCTTTAGCTTTTACCAAATGTAAAACCGATAGCTAGTGGGAAAGCAGCCACATAGCACAGGGAGATCAGCTCGGTGCTTTGTGACCACCTAGAGGGGTGGGATAGGGAGGGTGGGAGGCAGGGAGATGCAAGAGGGAAGAGATATGGGGATATATGTATATGTATAGCTGATTCACTTTGTTATAAAGCAGAAACTAACATACCATCGTAAAGCAATTATACTCCAATAAAGATGTTAAAATAAATAAATAAATAAAAATAAAATAAAATGTTTTACATACATTTCAAAGAGACAGAGAAAGAACTTACACTTAGAAATTTTCTAAAGCAAATGGTCTAAGAAAAGGGAGGAGAGGGAGTTCCTTTCCCTTATTTTTAACATAGAGAATTAAGCCTCCTATTTTTACTTTGTATTTGCCCTTACGGGTGCTAATGTATTCTGCAGTTAATATCCATGCATTTTCTACAGCGTCCCTAGTGTCTTTTATCCACTGGTAATTTTAGGGTAACAATAAACATAACAGGGTTTGTTAACAAAATAAACAAAACAAGGCATATGCTTTGATAAAACATTTTATATGTATTAAAACAATTAGTACTCACCAAAAACTATGAGAGCAATACTATTATCCTCTTTTTTAGATGAAGAAATTGACAAACAGAACTGAAATAACTCAAGGTAGCCTGGTTCTGAAGTCTAGAAAATTAGCTACACTTATAACCTGCAATCTGTTTTACATAAAATTTTCTCTCTCTCTCTCTGCCTCTCTGTCTCTCTCTCTCTCTCCCTCGCACACACACCTCCTCATATCTTCCACTTCTCGTTAACAAAATTTTGATGACAAGTTTAATTGTGAAAAGCACTAATAGTTTCCTTCCAGACAATTTTCTGAAGGAACAAGACTACTCTGACAGCAAATGGCTGCTAGTTATTTTGAATGTTTGGAATTTATGCTTAGTTAATTCCTGCTCAATAAAACAAAAACTTATAAAGCATTAAGACAGGGGATACAAAAGAGAAAAAGAGCTTGCCTCACAGTCTTTGTTATTTCTCATTATAAAGTATGTAGCATGGCCTCTAAAAAGCTGAAATAGTTTATTATATTTCTATCAAAACAAAATTTATTTGTATAAGACAATAATGCCCACAAGCATATAGCTACCAAAGCAAAAATCTTGCCTGCCAACTGTGTTTTCTTATTAAATCTCCAAGTAGTGTAAATTAAGTGTAGGTATTAGGCTAAACACTGAGAATAGTTTGGAGGTAAGGTCTTGGCCTTCAGAAATTTACACACTAATGGGAAAGGTGGAACCATTAACATTCCAAGCACTGTCACAGTTACAAAACCTCTTTTGCATTTACTACCTCATTTGGTCTTCATTACAACTAGTGATGTATGTCTTATTTTAATTCTCACTTTGCAGGTAGGGAAATTGGGGCTCAGAAAGGTTAATTAATTTGTCTAAATTTACATTCTAAATGAGAGAGAGGCTGAAACTAGAACTTCTTACTAAATGCTGTGCTCATTCCACTCCACAATAGCTGCTTAATTTACTAATACTGCCTTTAAAACAGAGTGAAGTCAGAAAGAGAAAAACAAATATCGTATATTAACGCATATATGTGGAATCTAGAAAAATGGTATAGATGAACTGGTTTGCAGGGCAGGAATAGAGATGCAGACGTAGAGAATGGACATGTGGACACAGGCGGAAGGAGAGGGTGGAATAAACTGGGAGATTAGCTTTGACATAAATACACTACCATATGTAAAATAGTTAGTGGGAACCTGCTGTAGAGCACTGGGAGCTCAGCTCTGTGATGACTTAGATGGGTGGAATGGGGGGGGAGGGAAGTCCGAGAGGGAGGGGATATAGGTATACGTATAGCTGATTCACTTCATGTACAGCAGAAACTAGCACAACATTGTAAAGCAACTATACTCCAATAAGAAAAAGAACCCTCACAAAAAATTTAAGTAATAAATTCAGATAATTAATCCACTTAATTTTAATAAAATAATTAAAATTAAAAAATATATATAAAATCAAGATTTCTAATACTAACCAATTTACCAATATTTTACTAAAAAGATTTCTGGTTCATTTCCAAAATCGAATTTGGAGAATCTCTTGTTTTGTGTTACTCAGCACTCATTTCACCCATATTCTGGTAGCCACACCCTGATTTTCATGAAAGTTAGATACCTAGCTACCACTTGACCTTAGGGTTTGTAGGGAACACTGTTACTCCAATCCTTTTGAATTCCTGTGAGCCCTCGCCCGGCTTCCATGTGCATTTGCTTCCAGTGGTCTGCATTCAAGACTCCTCTTCAGGAGACTGCCCTCAGAACCCTGGATCCACTGTACCCTCATGCACAGGAGATCTGGAGATCATGTTTATCCAAGCCCAGTCATTGAAAAGGGTAGGAATAAATTACACACCAGCTTTCCATGTGGGAAAAGGTAAAAGACATCCCTTTCTGGACAGTTCCTGAAACATACCCCTTTTCTGGACTCTGCCTAAAATTACATCCTTGCTTGTTTTCCTTCTCATCCCTGTCTTCCTTTCTGGTTTCTTCTAGGAATACTGCCTTACTTACCTACAAAGGAACCTGGGGAACCTGACCTAAGACAGAGTGTATCATATGACCTGACCTTACACAAATTGGTGACTCATATTCTCCTGCCGTAGGTTTATGTTTAGAGTTGATACACAATTTAAACCAATGAGAGAGAATAAGATCCCGGGAATCCTATGGGAGAGAACACTGTCCCTTCTTAAGGAAATTGGAGCTAAGAGAATGTAGAGTTTTCACCTTCTGCAGCTAGTTTTTCTGAGCCTGTTGGAGAGTAGAGCCAAAACATTGAGTCAAGTTGAGCCAAGTGGTGGGGAAAAAACAGGTGCTAAGGATCTCATTTATGCCAGTACATCAAGCTTTGCCTGAAGGCCGCCCTACCTCTGGACTTCTCAGATACTTGAGCCAAAAAAATTCCCCTTTTTGCTCATGCCAGATTGGCTGAAGTTCTCAGAAGAATAACAAACTATTTCCTTATTAGTAGAGGAAAATGAGATACATTTTTTCAATTGATGTAATGTAAGGAGTGTTGAGTCCATTTTTTGGTCAACAATGAAAAACTACTTGATATCATTCAATATGCTCAAATTTTAGGATTATGTATTTAAAGATAGAGAACAGGCCACTGCTTTTTAAAACTGTTTTTATAAGTATTTTCTAGAAAAAGATAAAAGGGTCTCCCTGAAATATCATTTTTGTGCTAATAAAAATTCCATCTTTGACAGTAAAACCAGATTGTAAACAGCACATTAAAATTACCTTAGTAATTTTTCACTAAATTAACCCAAGGATTTACATACTCTACATGCAACATATACACTTTAAGTATTATACTATTGATTACTATTTATGAACGTTGAGAGAGGAAAGGGTGGTATAAATAATTCCAAAGATAGCACATCCTCACTGAAAAGAGATTATGTTGTTATTATTATTACTATTATTAATTAAAAGCAGTGTATAACTAAGAGTATAGATTCTAGAGTGATATGGGTTCTGGAACTGTATGCAAATTCTGACAGATTCTAGCTATCCAGCTGTTTGATTTTTGGAAAAAAATAGCTTTTCTGAGACTGAATAGCCTTATCTGTAAAATGAGAATTATGATGGTATTTATATAATTAAGTTGTCTGAGGAATAAGTAAGATAATTCAGTTCAAATACTTAGCACAATGTTGGCCATATATTTATAGTAAAAATTTAAAATCAACAATTATTATTGTTTCCAATGGGGAAATTGTTTTTTCACATTTGTCACATACACTGGTTTTAAAAGAAATACTTTTTCACAAAAAAAATCTCTTTAACTTAGTAAATAAAAAGCTTACATAGCTAAAAGTAAAATATTTGACAGCATCCCATATCTGTGGAGAGGTTCTCAATGCCATAAGCACAGTGGTCAAATTATTTATATTTTATTTTTTCCTTTTTACTACTATTTAGATATATTGTATACAATAGGATATTTTTGAAAAATTTAGCAAGGACTATTCAGATTTGGAGTTATGCACCCTAGATATTTTAAAGAAAAGAATCAGGTTAAAAGTTGTATTTTTAGTGAGGCCTCTTATTTGTAAAAATTCATAAATATATGTGAATTAAAAATTTCTTGAAAGATAAACTCCAAAATTTTAATACTGTTCAATTCTGGGTTGTGAGATACTAATATTATTTTCATCTTTTTACTTAATTATATTGACTATTTTTCATATCATTTGTATGATTTACTTTTCAAATTTAAAAAATTAGTTTTAAAAAGAAAAATAAGGCTTCCCTGGTGGCGCAGTGGTTGAGAGTCTGCCTGCCGATGCAGGGGACGCGGGTTCGTGCCCCGGTCCGGGAAGATCCCACATGCCGCAGAGCGGCTGGGCCCGTGAGCCATGGCCGCTGAGCCTGCGCGTTCGGAGCCTGTGCTCCGCAACGGGAGAGGCCACAACAGTGAGAGGCCCGCGTACCGCAAAAAAAAAAAAAAAAAAAAAGAAAGAAAAATAAGCAAAATAAAATTAAATTAAAATATGGCTAATGTTGCACATGCTCATCATAGTTAGAGAACACGCATAAGTAGAAATTTGTTGTTTCCCTAATTTCTTGATTCATTATCTACACATGGCAGTTTTGCTGAAAATCATCTATCACTCAGAGTACAAGTATGGGTTAAAAAAAAAATACTTTCCCAAAATATTCCAGAGAAGC
This sequence comes from Delphinapterus leucas, assembly GCF_059928025.1. Taxonomy (NCBI): domain Eukaryota; kingdom Metazoa; phylum Chordata; class Mammalia; order Artiodactyla; family Monodontidae; genus Delphinapterus; species Delphinapterus leucas. Next base: position 69,110,463 of record NC_143133.1, on the reverse strand, counting down.
CTAAGTCAGAAAATCTCACGTACTGTCAATAGCTTCATTCTCTATGGGTTAAAGCCATTCCCTTTAGAAAGTCATGAACTTAAATAATTTGGAATCCACAGCCTTCTCTTCTGTAGCACATAGTTAAGAAACTGAGTTTTGGGGCCATTTCTGTAAAGGGAGATATAAATAAAATCTGTCCCTTTAACAAGATTTTTTAAAGTCTAGTATTGAGTTCCTTAGATTTTTTTTTATTGTTTATTTTTTAATTTCCCCTTTCTAGCTCTAGTTTCAAAAAGTCAAAGTAGAGAGAACATTAGGCAAGACATAGCAAACTGCCTACAAGTGACTTAAAAAAATTGGTATTTGATTCAGAAGTCTAGGTCTTAGTTGAGTCTCTGAACTTGGAAGGTTAGGTGTTTCCAAAGTCACTTCATCTCTCTGAGACTTATCTGCCTTATATAATAATTAAAGTTAGGATTAGGTGAAGGCTGAAGCTTTTTCTGTCTCTAAAATTACATTTTATATGTTTACAGTTAATTCCTATAGTTAAAATCAAGTTTTAAAAGTCCCAATACAGATTTATGTGTGAAATATATTAATTATAACTTCTCATATCTGTCAAGACCACATAACCAAAGTTTTCCCATACCCTACAATTTGACAGCAAATTTCCTAAGTAATCTTCAAATGCTTTTCTCTATTGAGAGTAAAAATATATATATTAATTTGGAGGTCATTTAAGATATTAGTTCCATTTAAAGGAAAATAACAGCATAACTTGTTTTTTCCTCCAAATATATGTAAATTTATTTTGGCTCTTGCTAATTCATAGAATAGCCTAAAAATTAGTTATAAAATCTTAACAAGAAATGAAAAAAAGAGATAGGGAAAAATTAGGAGGAAAGAAGAAGGGATGTAGGAAGAATGGAAGATAAATATAATTGCTCTTGACGCCTTAAGAATATTTAACTTTTGGATGTCTTAGCCCAGATTCTCTAAAATTCAGAGCCTGAAATGAAAACTTATATGCTAACATTTTATGGGTGAGGAAAACTGAAATCTCAGGAAAAATGGAGTGAGGGAAAATGAGCCGAGGATAGAAGAAGACCCCACATAAGAGGGTGCATTTCTGAGCTGGCTGTAGCCAGGTAACAAACATAGACAACTTCTCAGTGTGAGGGGCATCTGAGAGAACCACTGTGCTGCAGAAAGTTTCTCTGTTTCTTGTCTCCCACTGACCAAATTCCTCCATAGGGCTCTTATACCCAGGCTTCCAAGTTTTTCAGTTCAGTCTTACTGGGCATCTTCTAGGGGAGCCAATCTCAAAGTAGCAGAGGAAGCCTCCAAAAGATCTAGTGGCGCCTTGTGTCTCAGAAGCAACAGGAGAACCCGTGGCAGAAGGCAACTGGTGTAGGTAAAGGTGTGAGGTGAAGTGCTGCCTATCTATGTCAATGAACAACATGGCAGACCAGGAGCCCCAGCCTGAAGGTCTGCTGCCCAAGCAGGTAGATTACCATGAACACCACGACACGGCATCAGAGCTCAGTGGGACTTCCTCTCCAGAAGATTAAACCTACCAGAAGGAAGATAATTCCAAGTGATCTTTCTGGAAGTTCATTACAAGTTCATTACATCGTGCAGAAAGGGAGATGTGAGCAAACCTGGAGAGTCACCTAAACTGCGTCCAATGCCTGGGTATAATAATTCTCCATTTCTGTACTCTGCTTTAGAATTATTATATAATAATATTTTTGTTAACCAGCACGCATTTCTAATCTATTCATTCTCTGAAGATAGATGGCATTCTGAAGGAAGTCAGTCCACTGTAAATTGGTCTGCAAGGAAGTTATTTATAACAGGAAAGTATAGCTCTCTTTAATAGCCAGGTAGATTTATTGCAGAAAACATTCATTGCCTGAAATATTATTTCAGGTTGTAAAGGTCAGCATAATAATATAATTTCCACCAATTAGCTTTTATGCAACCCTTAGGTGGCCAATGGTAAAGATTATTTTTAAATGATATCTAAGGATCAATTTCAACTGGCCACAGGCCTTTTGGCAATGGTTGTTCTGTGTGTTTTAAAAATAATGTCAAAAGAAAAACACACACACAAAACTAGCACCAGTCTCTCTTAAATTGATTTTGATATAAGTACAAGACTGGAACATTAGTTCTTGGAAATATCCAACTCTTTCAAAGAATTGAGCCTTTCTTGAAAGAGAAGAGAAACCATCAACACTTTGCTGAACAGGGATTTCCCTGGTGGCGCAGTGGTTAAGAATCTGCCTGCCAATTCAGGGGACACGGGTTCGAGCCCTGGTCCGGGAAGATGCCACATGCTGCGGAGCAACTAAGCCTGTGCACCACAACTACTGAGCCTGCATGCCACAACTATTGAAGCCCACATGCCTAGAGTCCATGCTCCACAACAAGAGAAGCCACCGCAATGACAAGCCTGCACACAGCAACGAAGGGTAGCCCCCGCTCGCCGCAACTAGAGAAAGCCCTCACGCAGCAATGAAGACCCAACACAGCCAAAAATAAATAAATAAATAAAATTATTAAAAAAAACAAAAAAAAACTTTGCTGAACAATGTTAATGGATGGCTTGTTTCTCCTCATGAAACTGCACAGAAAGATAAACCATGAACTATAAATGTGTATTTCTTCTCTCTTTAATTTGTACTCAACCTTATTTCACCAATATCCTATAAGGTTTGTCATCATTAGGAGCCCGCAAGGTGGTAATTCAGAAAAAAATTCCTTGTGGGTAGGAGGATAGATGATAATTCAATCGATTGATAGACTGCCTATTAATTAAAAATATATATTCTGGTGACACACAGGAAGTACTTCAAGATTACTTTGAATCAGAATTTTTATTTATATCAGAATCCATAAATTCAAACATTTCTTCTAAATATTAAATTACCTTAACTGATATTATATAATTTTGTCCACAAATGTTGTGGCTGAGGATGCAGTTTTTCTTCCAATTCTAAATTTCCCTTCCTTTTTTTTTTTTTTTTTTTTTGGTAATAGAACTCTTAAATGTTAGCAAGGTACATGATTATCAGAATAAAGACCATATCCCCTAGTCTTCCTTGCAGGGAGGTATAGCCACCTCACTAAATTTGGCCCATGTCTTGTGAATAGAAGTGAGAGCACACCTTTTAGATCTTGGCTTGAGGGAGAGGAGAATACACTCCACTTCCCTTTTTATCTCTTCCTTCTGGCTGAAAGAAGCTATGTTGGTCAATGTAGAAAATGTAAGTTGTGACAGAGATAGTAATGCTCACCAGACATTTCAGACATTCTATGTATTTTCAATATACCCCAAACCCATGTATTTAGGGAAGGCCAGATGCCTACTTCTGCTCAGCGAACTGGGAGAGGAAGTGACCTCTAACACTTCCTGGCTTAGGTAGGGAAAATACCAGGTGCTAATCTGCAGTATCTCTCTCCCTCTGCAACGGTGACCAGTGAAGCTTCATATTCCATTTGTTGGTGCTATCAGATCATAGAGTCCCCATCCTCCCACGTTCCTGAGTGACTTTGTGGAACAGAGCTCTTTGCTGATGATATGCTACAGAGCAAGTAGACAATAACCTTTCTTACTTTAAGCCTCTGGGATTTAAGGGTTAACTTGTTAATGCATAATAGCTTGTCCTAACTAATGAATGGACAGAGGCAACATTCTATGAAAGGTAGAACACGGAGCTGAGAGAACTTGGGTCTCCAGCACTGTGGAGCTTTCATATCAGTTTTGGGCCTCTTAAAGAATTAGTTAAGAGAGAAATAAACATCTTTCTTGTTTAAACTTCTGAACTTACCACCTTATATATGAAGTTTCACAGTATCCAAAGAGTCATTTACCAAATTTGAATTTAAATTCTTTAATGTTTATATTTTCTAAAATAAGAATTATAATTGGTCACAATAAAATAACAAAATCATAATTGCTAGGATTGTTAAAAACCACTATTTTGGAATCTCCTTTGAATAATGGTCTCTGAAGATATTTTCATCCAAGATTGTTGTATTTTTAAAATAAATACACATAACATACCTAATTCTGAACTTGCACACCATCTTTTACATAGTAATGAACTTTTATTGAACTGTTACTACATTCCACAAATTGTACTATTTATGTGCATTACTTTATTTACTCTTCACAACTCTATAAAGTAGATACTATAATTACAATCCCCATTTTATAAGTGAAGAAACTGAGATATAGAGAGGAAGATAACTTGCTAAAAATCACACAGACGATAAATGTCCAAGACAAGATTCAAACCAAGTTTTTAATGATTTAAGAGCCTGGTCTCTGACATGATACTATATTTGTGTTCATGGTGAGATAAATGCACACAGGATATTAAAAGTACTTTTTAAATTTTATTCATCTTAAATGTATTTTTTCCTTTTTCCCTTTCTTTCTGGTTTTCTTCCTCCCTCCTCCTTCCTTTCTTTCTTCTTTCTTTCCTTCCTTCTTTCCTTTCTTGTTTTCTTGTGTTCTTTCTTTCACTTTTTCTTCTTTTAAGAATGAAATGCATGCATGCCTTACTCAAGATTAGAAATCTGAGGATTGCTGCATTTGTCTCACACTATGTGGCAGTAGATCTGCGTGAGAAATCATGAGCTTCCTCTACTTGCATCAAATCTCCTGTTACTCCTGTAGATATAATTTTATATCTGGAAAATAACTTTTTTGAAAATAGCAAATTCATGCTGGAGGATTGTTTTGCAGACAGTTCTAATGGCAGGATCTATCTCATTTTCATTGTTCCTTTCACTTCATTTAGTACCGGTGCCTGTGCTGCTCTTTGCTGTGTCCCAGCATCCCAAGTGGCTCAATAGGCAGTCCCTTGACATGGAGTGAGACGCCTACAAACTGAGCTGGGGGACTGTTTCTGGCTAGGCTCCCAGGGTGGGTGTGAAACATATGGCAATGAGAGAGGAAAATTTCTGTGCTGGTATTGCTACTGACACTTCTAATATAATTTTGATATGTTAGCATAATGAAATATGTTATACATGTTAGAATTACAGAAATAAAAAGCATGATCTTGAAAAAGGTGTTTCAAGACTAGAAATAAACAGAGAATATGCATGATTAAGGTTTAATAAAGATAGATATTCTGTACTGTGGTAGCAAGAAAGAGAGATGTGGAACAGGATTTAGTCACAAAAAGGAGAGGGTAAGGGGTTAGAGAAGGCTCTGGGAGCAAGTGATCCCTGCTCTGAATCTTAAATAATGAGTAGTAGTTAGCCAGGCAGGTAATAGTAGGAATATTATGTTGGGATGTACAACATTGCTATTACACAATCATTTTTCAATTATAAAAATGACAATTTCTAATGGCTTAACCTAACCTAACAAGTGCTTTTCATTGATCCAGGAGTCTGATAATTATTAATTTATTTAGTTCTCATAACTATCATAGGAGTTAAGTACTGACGTTTTACACTTAAGAAAATGGGCATAGAAAGGTTAAGTATATTCTAAAAAAAAAAAAAAAAATCAGTAGAAAAGCCAGGATTCGAGCCCAAACAATCTGGCTCAGTCATTTTCTTAAAAGCACTGATTTGCAGTCAAGATAGTAAAGGACACTCCTTTCCTCTTTAGAAGTAGATGATTCTGTTCACATATATCTACATCTAATTCTCATCAATTTCCAGCATTCATGCTAGCTTAGGGCCCTCCTACTAGAGAAAAAGAGAATGATTATTTAAAATATTTATTCACAAATAAAAGTTTACCTCTTGATGGCCTCTAGATTATAATATCAATAAAGTAATATTGTTAGGACTTTAAAACTTACATACTGTATAGTCAAATTTTACTAGATTCATTGAGTGTCTTTTTTCCAATTAAATATATCTGTTTTATAGACTTAAAAGTGTGTTACATGCCAATTTAAATATTTATTGCATGTGTATACAATCACAACCAGAACACTAACAAGAATTTTTTAAAAAAATATTATATAAGCCCATTTACAGAAAGGAGACAACTTTAATTTCTAATAAATTGTTTATAAAATAAACATACAAAAAAGCTCCATTAACTACATTAAAGGCTATGGCATCATGGTGACTTGAATAATATAAATGGAATCAGTAGATTTACCACATAATTTAAAATTAAATCAGCTGTGAATACATGATTTGAATATTAAGTTTGGGTATAACTGAATCAGTTTTTACTCTTATAACTAATATAGTTTCACAAAGTTATATAGGTCAAAATCAAAATATTTTAGTCAAGGTTTTTTGGTTTTTTGTTTTTGAGCTAATTGCTCATACTAACTCAAACAGAGCAAGGGGTTCATTCAGAGAGTTTATAGAACTGATGGAACGTCCTAAGCCAGAATAGCTATAGACAAGGCAGAATCCGGATTCCACTACTGGTCTGGGATGTGCTGGTTGATATAGGTCAGGAGCCCTATACAGGTATAGGTCTAGCAAACCCTGGAGACTTCAGCCAGGTACACTGCTTTGATCAGCAGTGGAAATACTCTGACTCATAACTCTTATTTCATGTTTGTATTAGTCAGCTAGGGCTGCCATAACACAATACCACAGACTTGGAGGCTTTAAACAACAGAAATTTATTTCTCACAGTTCTGAAAGCTGGAAGTCCAAGATCGAGGTGTTGACAGGGTTGGTTTTTTATTGAGGTCTCCTCCCGTTATCTTCACATGGTATCTCTTTTGTGTGTGGTCACCTCTAGTGTTTTTCAGTTTGTCTAAATTTCCTCTTATTATAAGGACACTAGTCAGATTGAATTTGGACCCACCCTAACTTCCTCATTTTAACTTAATCACCTCTTTAAAGGCCCTTACATTCTAGGGTACTGCAGGCTTCAACATACAAACTGGGGGAGGGGAAGGCATATTTCAGTGCATAATATTCAGTTATACGACCCAAAGTCCTGGGTAGGATTTTTGACCTATGTATGGATTTATTTTTTTAGCTTGTGCCAGATTTGGTCACATTCTTAAATGTTTTTGGACAATTCAGGCTAAAGTATGTGTAAATTTTACAATTACATATTATAACCAATAAAGGGTATATTCTTTTCCATTTTTTTCAAATTAAGCATAGAAAATGATTTCTATTTGTATTGCTATGTAAGAGACTACCTGAAAAAAATAAATTACTACTTTTTATCGTTCTATGGGTTGATTTGACCTATCTGGGTAGTTCTCATTCAGGGCTCCCAAGTGGTTTTAGTCAGAAACCACAGGCTTGTGCTGGAGTCATCTGAAGGTATAACTGGGCTGGGGTCCAGATGGCTCTTCATTCACATGCCTGGCACTTAAGCAGGGATGGTTGGAATAGCTGGAGACTGACTGGCATCTCTTTCTTTCCGTATTGCGTCTCCACATGACTAGTTTGGGCTTCCTCATAGAAAGGCAGCTCAGAAGAGTTAAACATCAGATACGACCACCAGCTTTACTCCATAAGCTTTCCAAGACACTCAGACAGAAACTGCAAAACTTCTATGACCTTGTTTCAGAAGTCGCTTTCACCACATTTTATTTATTACATAGGCCAGCCCAAATACAACCCAGGGGCTGGGGTGGGGAGGGGCATACAACAATGTGAATATCAGGGGCATTGTCCATTGGTCCATTGGGAAGCCATTTTGAACACTAACTACAACACTTGTTTTATTTATAATAGGATTAACAATAACGATTTGCAATTAGATGGAGGGAAAGGGAAATTTCCTACTGATTATTTCCTGAAAAATACATCAGTAAGTATAGAATTCTCCGTGGCACAAGTAGGTTTTAACTAGTTACTAAAATAAACTGAGTAGAAAGTTTATTTTAACTTTCTACTCAGAAAGAAGAAGATTTAAATCTTCTTTGTTGATAACAACAATATCCAATATAATCATTTGCACTGATGTATTACCAAAGTATTCCCTTGTAGGTGTTTTATATAAAGTAATCAACAGTCGCTAGTGTGTGGCCCATGAAGGCCTTCCACCCAATATGAACTGACAACAAACAACACATACCATTAGCAAGAAACCTAAATCTACTGTATTCGATTTCTTTTTTTTTTTTTTTTTTTTTTTTTTTGCGGTACGCGGGCCTCTCACTGTTGTGGCCTCTCCCGTTATGGAGCACAGGTTCCAGACGCGTAGGCTCAGCAGCCATGGCTCACGGGCCCAGTCGCTCTGCGGCATGTGAGATCTTCCCGTGTCCCCTGCATCGGCAGGTGGACTCTCAACCACTGCGCCACCAGGGAAGCCCTACTCTATTAGATTTTGAAATGAATTGTCTTATTATATCCTCATTGCAGCCTTTTGAAACAGCTATTATTCTTCTTTTATTGATGAGGAAGCAGATGAAAGAACAAGTGGAGATATTTTTTCTAGTTAACATAGCTAGTCAATGTCAGAGCTGGGATTTGATCTGTGTTTCTCTGACTCTATATATTTAACTGTGTACCAAGTCTAGGCATCTTAAGGTAAATCTACAACATGCTTTCTAACCAATCTACCATTTTCAGAATTAATCAAATGGGTAATTTAATAAAAATCCATGGGGGTAAGAAGATCTGACACTTGTACCAACAGACTGTCACTTGCCTTGCCAGTTATTGTTCAAGGGAACAGGAGCCTTGCCTTGGCAGTGACTTTGCTGAGACATGGAAGCAAGAGCTGGCAATTCTCTGAAGCAAGCCAAAGTTAATGCTACCTCTTTTCTCTATAAACAATGGAGGAATATCATCATCTGAATAGTAGACAGGACAATATTTCTGTAATTGTTTTGAAGCATCACAGCGTCACATTTTCTCTTGCCATTAGTGATTTGACATGCTTTTAGTTACTGTGATATTAGTGATCTGAACACTTCTTTACATGTTAACTTAGTGTTTGCTGATCATGGTGAACACTACTAAAGGAAAAAGTATTTAATAACGAGTTAATAAGCAAAGCCATGCCATACTAAGAACACGTCTCAAATTATATATCAAGAAGGCAACTCCAAAATTGAGTAAAAAATAAGAAATTACCTCAAATATAATTTGAAACAAAAAATGCCATTTAAATATTTTTTCAAGTATTAAACATAAAATCCTGGGGTAAGTTTGTATTGTCAATTTGAAGTTTTATTTTTATAGAATGATATAATCAAACTTTCAAAAAAGATAATTACATTCCTACATTTTTGAAAAACCTACTTGAAGAGACAATCTGTTAATATAGATGATTATCTGAAAGCATAAAATATATACTATTTTCAATGAGCTGCTAACTCAGAGAGTACATGGATTACTTACTATGGTCTATTTGGAGGAAATACAATTGAAAACAAAATTTCCTCTCAACCCAGAAAACCTCTCCACAAAGGTAAAAGGGAAAGTAAACAGTTTTGCTATTGAATAAGCATTAAACCAGAATGGGATGTGCATCACAGTCAATCTTCTGAGAGACTACAAAGACAGAAAGAACTCTCGCTCTTTTATATAGCTGGGCCGATTCACCCGTTACATACATGTTCTCAATTTAAATGATGACTGGTCCTCAAGAAGTCTTGACAAAACCATTTGTCACACATAGTTCATCCTAAATTGACTTGGCAGTTGAGGTGATTATCTGTGTTGCCTAACTGATTTTATCCAGAGGAAAATAAACTTCTCATATTTTTCTGACAAGAGGTAATTTTAGAGTTAGGCACCTGCTGCAGTTAGGCTTCTATTATCCCACAGAAACAGACAGGTAAGGACAGCATCTTCTTTGATGATTACATTTTAAAGAGATGTTTCCCAGGTCCTGGAGAAAGACATTCCTGGGTCTTAAAGTTGACAAGAGGCTTATTTAACTTTTAAAAAGATTTGCTTACATTTCAAAGAGAGAAAGAAATAACTTACAATTACAAGTTTTCTAAAGTAAATGCTCTAAGGAAAGGGTGAGGAAGGGGAAGGATTCTATTTCCTTATTTTTATCAGGGAGAATTAAACCTCTTATTTTTAATTTTTATTTGCCTTTACACTACCGTCTGTAACTGCTTCTGGTACTGAAAACAGTGAATCAATTTATGAAAGAAGACCCACATAGTGATTCTATGGGAATCAGGAATACTAGAAACTATCTGAATTTTTAAAAGAACATATTTGATGCTTTGGATTTTATAATTGGAAAGTGATTATTAGTTTTACGTTTAAAAGGTATTAGTAGACAAGTCCTTGGAATTTACTTAAAATTATATTTTTAAAAGTACTATACAAAACAATACTATATTTATGTGGTGTTATTATTTTAAAATGCTTATCATTTTCAGTCTGTCCAATCCCTGACCTTTCAAAATAGTAATATTTATTGCATCCTGTGTCTAAGTAAGTCACTGGTGAAAATGATGCCCTCTCAAGTTATGTTGTTAACCTCCTTTTATAGGATATCTATAATTGCAATTTATTGATATGTTAACTAATTTTCATTGCTTAATATAGAAAAAAGATATTTCCCCTTTTTTTTCAAACAATTTTTTTTGAAGTCCACAATTACCCCCATGAGAACTAGCAATTTTAGGAGGACTTTTTTTTGTTGTTTGTTTATTTTAATGACTTCATGAGATTTCTCTCAATAGCTGAATGAATAAAAAACAAAACTGCATTAAGCTTGAATATTGGGAGTTTGGCAAGGCTCCCCTCCATTAGTTAAGAGGCTTAATTCTATAAACATGTTTTTCATGCAAAAAAGTAGGATTCAAATAATCACTTCAGCAAAATGACAACTAGTAGATCTGAAATTGGGGTTGACAATAGAGTGAGTGTGCAGCTACTTTACACTCCACGATCAGGAATACCTCTGTGTGGGAGTGGACATTTAAGGTGAGGTTATCAGTGGAAAAGTCAGGGTGATGAACACTATCCTGATTTTCCTAGGCTGATGGTGGGGAATGTTTGCTACATTCTCAAACCTAGAAGAAATTCGAAATGCCTGTGCTGGATAGAATAGCGCCCTCCCAAAATTCAGTTCGACCTGACACTCAAAACCAATACCGTATATTAACGCATATATGTGGAACCTAGAAGAAATTCAAAATGCCTGTACTGGATAGAATAGCGCCCTCCCAAAATTCATGTCCACCTGACACTCAAAACCAATACCGTATATTAACGCATATATGTGGAACCTAGAAGAAATTCAAAATGCCTGTACTGGATAGAATAGTGCCCTCCCAAAATTCATGTCCACCTGAAAACTCAAAACAAATATCGTATATTAACGCATATATGTGGAACCTAGAAAAACGGTACAGATGAACTGGTTTGCAGGGCAGAAATAGGGACACAGATGTAGAGAACAAACGTATGGACATCAAGGTGGGAAAGTGGCAGGGTGGTGGTGGTGGTGGTGGTGGTGGTGGTGGGATGAATTGGACGATTGGGATTGACATGTATACACTGATGTGTATAAAATGGATGACTAATAAGAACCTGCTGTATAAAAAAAATAAAATTCAAAAATTCAAAAAAATAATAATTGTAACAAATTCAGTAAAGACTTAAAAAAGAAAATGTGACCTAATGTGGAAATAGAGTCTTCAGTAATTAGTCAACATAGATTAGAGTGGGTCCTAATCCACTGACTGGTATCCCTACCAGAAGAAAAAACAGAGACCAAGAGACAGGGGGAGAATGCCCTGTGATGAGAATGGAGTGATGTGTCTAAAAGCTAGGGAACACCAAGGATGCTAGCAACCCAAGAAGCTAGGAAAGAGGCATGGAACAGTTTGTCCCTCACTCACTCCAGAAGGAACCAACCCTCTTGACACCTTGATTTCAGCCTTCTGAACTTTAGAACTGTGAGAGAATACATGTATGTTATCTTAAACTACCCAGTTTGTCATAACTTGTTACAATAGCCCTAGGAAATGATACAATGTGTTGGCAAATGTTTTCTGTGAAGTGCCAGATAATAAATATTTTAGGTTTTATAAGTCACATAAGGTCACTGCTGCATATTATCCTTTGCTCTATTTTTATAACCCTTTAAATGTAAAAATGATTCTTAGCTCTGTGGACTATACACAAAGAGACCCTGGGCTAGATTTGACCCAGAGACCACAATTTGTCTCCCCTGCCTCATCCTCTCGCTCCCTTGCTTTAGGAGAGAAAGAGATTACATGGTCAAATATAAGGATATAATCAAGTCTCTATATTAGGAAGTGAAGTAGAGGGGGTTGAATATAAACAAGCATGAGTTTGGAAAGCTTTACTTAGTGCACATTTTGTTGGATTTTTTTCCCCTCACATTTATATTACACATTAAAGCAATGCCTTGTTCAGAGTCAAAGCTTAAGAAATGGAAAGCTATTGTTATTTTTATATCTATGTCTATCAGCGTAAGGCATAAACATTAGAGCACTGGCTCATAATGAAGGAAGTTTGAATTGCTAGAATGGTCAGAGGAGAGTCATGTTTGGACCGTTTTTATTATCATCCCTTTGTTTTGTTTTCTGCAACACAACATGCATCTCTGTTCAGTGTTTGATTGGACCTTTTAACAACTTAGCTTAGCTACTGATGATAGAGAATAGGTGAGGGTATTGTTTCTAAGATGATTTTTTGGCCTATGAGGTAAAATTAATTTAAGCAATGCACTGACCCACTTAAGAGGTGTTATTGGTTGCTATAGGACTTGTCTTTGTTAGTGTTTATGGTTTGGGGGAAAAGCCAAGTAGACATTCATAAATTCTTGAGGATCTGGATTATATATTTCATTACTCCACGGTGAAAACACAGAGATCACTAAGAAGAGTAAAAGGCTGAAGAAGGGGTCCTCAAGTATAAAGCCTTGTTATATCCTGAAGAGACTATCAATGGCCCTAGTTGACATCGGGATTAACAGAGATTACTGGTTTCCTACCTTTAGAGAAACTCAAGAAACCTTCTCCCCTCTCTTCACTCCTTGAAGAGGAGAGAACCTAGGACTCATATAGGCCATCTTTCTACCAGGTAGTGCTTTATCAGGAGTAGGATAAATACATTAATTTGGGGGCCAACTTTCCCTTTTGGGAGGTTGGCTTTACTATGCCTTACTTTTTCTTAGATCTTCTTGTCTAACTGTCAAGGTTCTACTGTGGGCAAAAGGAAAAGGCCCGCCCCAAAAAATTCCTTTTGGCTCTTGTAGCTTACATAATGCACTGTGACAAGATAGAGTTTCCGTATGTAAGTCTGTCTTGAATATCAGTGTGATTTTTGTTCAGAGTATCCCCTCTGGATATCTTTCTCCAGATCTCGTGGCTTCCACTTCTATTAATTATGTTTGGCTAGCTTCTCAAATTCAAATGATTAACAGAAAAGATTAAATCAGCTCTCATAAATTGCAAAAGCAAAGGTTTTTGAAGTTAAGAGATTTAAATTCTGAATTTTCTTATCACTTCATCCTTTCTTCCTTCTTTGCTTCACTGGTTGCTTACTAGTTAAAGGATTATGATAATCGAATCAGTAAACTAGACTCCCTGCAGGACTTATAGAAAAGGAAATTTTTCCCAGTTTAATGTACTCTGTAATGCCACTGTACATGGACAATGCAATCGCAGTTTTAAAATAGTTACAAATTGATAAATACGATGTATTTAAAAGTTTCTATCAAAGGCCAATATTCATTTATTTCAAAGCTCTCCATGTAGAAATATTTCTAACACCAGTTAAAATGAAACAAATTGACCAAAGGAAGATTTTCTCTACCTTTCAATTAATGTATTTACTTATATTCTACCTTTTTCAAAGCAGAGTTAAGAAGGCTCTGCAGATGACTTAACTCCTTTGCAGTGAAATGCATGAATATACAATATTGTTTTCCAGGCTTGAGTACAAAGGTGATATATAAAATTGAATACAAAAATTGAAAGAAGATTGTTACATGGCTATTTAGATATGCTGCATTTATCTAATTAATTGTTAGGGAGAAATACTCTGAGTCAAAAATGAAGAAATAAACCTAATCCAACATTTTGTCTTTTTGGTAGATTTTTCTCAAATATATTCTGGACAGGAATGTCTGGCTCTTAGATTTCTCAAGAGGAAATGGATTTCATAGCATCCCTAAATAACTCATTCTAATACTTAAAAACCAACTGTCAGAAAATATTGGTTAAGCAAATTTGAAATCCATTCTGCTGCTCTCAGTTCAGTTCAGACTGAACTATGGAGAGACAAAACAACAGGACTGTACTGTTCATATAAAAATACTTGTTATAGGGCTTCCCTGATGGCTCAGTGGTTGAGAATCTGCCTGCCAATGCAGGGGACACGGGTTTGAGCCTTGGTCTGGGAAGATCCCACATGCCGCAGAGCAACTAGGCCCATGAGCCACAACTACTGAGCTTGTGCGTCTGGAGCTTGTGCTCCGCAACAAGAGAGGCCGCAACAGTGAGTGGCCCGCGCACCGCGATGAAGAGTGGCCCCCGCCTGCCGCAACTAGAGAAAGCCCTCGCACAGAAACGAAGACCCAACATGGCCAAAAATAAATAAATTAATTAATTAATTAAAATAAAAAATAAAAAATAATACTTGTTATATGCATGTATGCTGTACAAGTAATATAATTCCATCAACTCATGAGTCTCCAGATGCCCTGTGGGACATTGTGGGACATTGTGATGAATGAGGCCTCAGAAAATCTCCCTATGTGAGGAAGAATGTTTGTCAGAGCTAGGGACATAATTCCAAAGTCAGTATGAATATATGTATTAAACATTGCTCCAAAACATTATAGGGAAAAATAAGTGTGATCGATATTTATTCCTAAATTCTTTGTTACATTCATATATCACAAGCACATTTCTGCAGTTCTACAATGCTGCCATTTGTTGAAATGCAATCCTTTTTAGCTTGAATATATATATTTTCTTTAACCTTTCCTTTATTACTTTGTGCTTATTTCTGTACACTCCATCTGTGGGTTTTTAAAACTATATATGTATAGTTTTATATATATATAGTGATATATATATATCACTTTTTTATATATATAGTGATACATATATTTTTATATATATAGTGATATATATGTGTGTATATATATATATATATATATATATATCACTTGCTTGAGCACACAAAAATAAATGCAGCATTTTCATCCACTAACAAGGACTTGATGAGGGAGTTTTCAAAAACCAGAGAGCTCTTTAAGACAATATGTAATTAAAAGGTTGATTATTTAGTACACAGCCCAAGGAACATGGGGATTCTGAGAAGATGGAGATAAATGAGCACAATTTTCCTTTCTTTTCCTAATCCGGGTTGGCTGATTCAAAAAGTTGAACCTGGGAGCAATCCTTTTTACTCTATGTTTGGGAAAACAAGAATGTCATGGAAGGGAAAAAAAATAAACAAATGAAGGCCTTTGAAACAAAACAGATCTGGGATTAAGATAATACTGTGACATTTAGCTGGATGGCTTTACACAAGTCAACTAAATGTATTATATCTTTTTAAAATCAGGATAGTGTTCTCTCATATGGTTTATTTAAAGACTGGAGGTAAACATCAAACACTATGTCTCTCATATAGAAGTTACTCAATACATAATAGCTACTAAAATTATTATAATTACTATGTAAGTCAGAAATAAACAAACTTTACCAACTCACAGTAACCTAAACTTTTACTTCTGAATAAAAGTATCTCTTTTCATCATGCACAAAATTTGTACCCATTTTGGAAACACACATGAATCAGGTAAGTTCCATGTCAGACAACGATATGGTACTAATGGGTTTTTTAATTTATTCTCAGCAACGAAAAAAAAATAATAGAAGTCAGGCAGAATCAATACATTGAGAGTTCTGTGACAGCAATAATTTTTTGTTCTGGACACTTTTGACAGGGGTATTTTAAATCTTAGTGAGTAGCATCCTTTAGAATTGCTTTTAGATTTCTGTAATGTGAACTGTATTATAAGGACTCGGAATTTTTTTCCAAGAAAAAGAAGTAACTGTAAACCTGAAGAGATGTTTGACCTCTTGTCAGGTCAGGGGCTTCAAGGGAAGAATGGTGGTTCAGGGACAGAAATACTTGGCTGAAGTCTGCCTTTATATGATTTGAGTTTAATTAAATGAAGCTGATGAATTATGCAATAAGGAAATGGCACTATGCTGTCAATGATTTAAAGCCAGAAATTCTTGTGTAGGAAAATGATAAAATTTCCCATAGTAGAAACACAGATATTAAGCCCTAAATTCTGCTCACCAATGTTAGTAAACTTACACAGAGTGATACATATTTTCCCACATTTTTAGGCAGTGAAGACACAGGTGTGCTAGATTTGTCCTAAGTCACCATTATCCCTAAGGATTCATTATTATTCTCCAGATTTTATACATGCACATTTTAAGGCAGGGTTTCCCTCAGATTTCAGAGTCACAGGGTATAAAGCAAAACTTATTTTTATGCCTCAGTGATTTCAATTAAATGGCCCAGCCATCTATGAATGTCCATTCCTCTCTGCCTTGGTGTAAGACAAGGATATGTGCTTAAGTATCACAGAATTCCTGTCCTCTGCTGGGGTGGGAGTAGCAGTCCAGCGAAAGGCGAATCAAAGCAAAAAATGGATGCCCCCTATTGACCACCCCTGGAACGTCTGATCTGTATATTTTACAATCAAAACGAATCTCTATACAAAACAGAAACAGACTCATAGATAAAGAAAACAAACTTATGGTTACAAAAGGTGAAAGGGATGGGGAGGGGTAAACTAGGAGTGTGCGATTAACAGATTCGCTACTATAAATAAAACAGATAAGCAACAAGGGTTTACTGTATAGTACAGAGAACTATATTCTGTATCTTGGAATATAGTTCAGATATATTCAGTATAATGGAAAATAATCTGAAAAAAAATATATATATATTGTGAATCAACTGTAATTATAAAAAAAGAGATTTTGTTTTGGTAGCTGAAAAGTGATCTCTAAACACTGTCAGATCATAGTCATGCTAGCTTCTGGGAAAGTTGAGGGGATGAGTTCATGTCAGGGCCAGCTTTCAGAAGCCAGGGAAGTTTAGATGCATGGTTTCTGTGTTTCCAAACGTCTAGAAAGTTGCTCTCCAGCAAGGGTCAGCAAACATGACCTGCAGGTCAAATTTGGCCCACTATCTGTTTTTATAAAGAAAGTTCTTTTCTTTTTTTTTTTTTTTGGAATTTGCAGGTTATTTGCAAAATCAACAAATGATCACATCTTTCTTCTCCCAAACATTTTAAAAAATCTTACCAATCCATGTTTCTCTCTATTTCAATATAGATAACAGTGAACATTCAGGCTTTGTTATATTCATAAAACATACAGAGTACAAAGCTTAGTAAACACAAAGAACACTGCTTGATTTATTTTCCCTGGTTAAGTGTGATTCGTGTTAAAAATCAAAGCCAAATTCTTATGAAACTATCATAAAATGTGGCCTAGTTCTCTTAAATAACTGCATTTTACAGTTGGCATTTCCATTTGACCTCTGGACCAAGCCAGGAGTGACTCACGGGCCACTACAAATAAAACTCTAAAAACTAAGGGTAGGATTAAATAAAAACCTCATCCATCTTCTTCAGTCCAGGAACCAATGTGGTATATATTTGTCCTGAGCTAAACCTAGAATGTAACAAATCTCTTATTTGTAATCATAGCACAAACTTAAAAGTCTATAGAAGTGTAAGTAGATTTCCAGAAAGATTCCTTCCTAGATGGCATTTTTGATATAATATGTGCTAGTCAAGGTATCATGTATTCCTTTAAGCCTCTACTTCGTTTCTAGTTCACCTGCTGTTCAGTGTAAGAGGGATCATTATGCCTCATTTTCATGAAAGCAAGAAGCTAGGCAATATAATATCTTGAGATCATTTTCACATCTGACAGGAATATGGGAGGCATTCATTGAAAATTAAGCCATGTCCTGGCTATTGTAAATAGAGCTGCAATGAACATTGTGGTACATGACTCATTTTGAATTATGGTTTTCTCAGGGTATATGACCAGTAGTGGGATTGCTGGGTTGTATGGTAGTTCTATTTTTAGTTTTTAAAGAACCTCCATACTGTTCTCCATAGTGGCTGTATCAGTTTACATTCTCACCAACGGTGCAAGAGGGTTCCCTTTTCTCCACACCCTCTCCAGCATTTATTGTTTGTAGATTTTTAGATGATGGCCATAGTGGGAAGCAGCTGCATAGCACAGGGAGATCAGCTCGGTGCTTTGTGACCACCTAGAGGGGTGGGATAGGGAGAGTGGAAGGGAGGGAGACGCAAGAGGGAAGAGATATGGGGATATATGTATATGTATAGCTGATTCACTTTGTTATAAAGCAGAAACTAACACACCATTGTAAAGCAATTATGCTCCAATAAAGATGTTAAAAATAATAAAAAATAAAGGGAGAATTCTTTCAATAAACAAGCAAAAAAAAAAAAAGAAAAAGAAAATTAAGCCAGTCATCATTTTATTTTCACTCTGCAGAATAGAATATAAAAATTAGCAAATTCTGTATCCTGTTAAATCTCTGGAATTCTATCTGGGAGGTCTTGCTGCTGCCCTAATAAGGGAAAAAAACACATACAAACACATACACACACACACACACACACACACACACTCTCACATACCCATACACACAATTAAGTTTGCTTACATGATTGATTGAGACTACTGATGTGAACATGTCAGTGTCAGAATTTTCTAATCCAACTTCCTAAAATTACCAGTTCTGGCAGCCATGGAGATGTACCACTTGGATCTCCTATCATGAAGAAAGGTTTGTGTTCAGTGGTAAGGAATAATGTTTGCTGACAGCCTCCAGTTATTAACACCTTCAGGATCACCTCAGTTTTCAAGATGCAGCCACATTCTTCTTGGTTAGTCCCCAGACAATTACTGAGCATGGTGGAGGCACGAAGACAATGTCATTTTCCTCCAATATGGGACCCTTACAGTAAGGAATTTTTGTTCCCGAGCTACCTGTGGTTTGGTGAAGACTAACATCTTCATCACAGTTTGTTGTTCTTTCTGTCCAATCTTACTACTTCTACATATTCCCCACTCATAAACATTACATGTCCAATATAACTCTTGTAATGCTAACTGTGCCTCAGCGTCTACTCCGACTACCTGAAAACACTGATGTTTGATGAGATATTAATATGGTTCTTGAATAAATAGTTCCATGGCCAAACAAGTTGATTTCACATAGATATGCACAAATGTGCATGAACAATATAGAATTTCTGTGGCAATTACACTTGTTTAATGTTGTTTCAATCTGCATTTCTAGACTTTTTTAAGAACATAGTGCTTTCTTACAAATTTTTCTTTCAATGTATCTATTGATTTTAATGTTCTACAGGTTTTGATATATGTGATATAATGATGTTACAGAAACATTTTTTGATGTTGGAAAGAGGAAAAACTCTGTCCAATCCTTCTTCAAGTCACATCCTACTCCCAAATTTTGCTTCTTCGAAAGAGTTAATGCAATTGGTAATATTCAATGATGACTACGTGGTTCTCTTACTGGAGACCAGGGTCATTCAGAAATTAAAAGTCAGAGGCATAGAAGGTTCTTTCTCTTTCTTCTTTTACCCATACGCTTGTTGACCCTCATTTTTCTCTTGAGCTGTGTAAAGTACTGAGTTAGGATTGGGGTTTATGGTTTAAGGAGGTTTCATCATCCTTTAATCTGGGCTTCAATGAAGGTAGGCATACCAGAGAACTCTTCTGCTTGTGATCTGGGAGTAGGATTGGTGATAGGAGGACAGAGATCCAGCTAAAAATAATGCTAATTTGCTTTCCTTTGACATTGCCTCTTATTCATCTATCTCCTGATAGAATTTTTGGCCAAGAAGGATTTCAGACATTCCTTATCTCTCTGGCCATCTTCACATCACCAGAACTCACTTTGCATTCTAATATTTGGCCTGGTCAGCTTTGACATTTAGCTGCAGTCTGGATCTTACTCTAAGACATCTTCACTTTTCAACCAACTTTTTCCAGCACTCTTGTACTTATTCATATGGGAATGTTGACCCAGAGCAATAATAAGGGATATACTATGATAAAACTCTCAGTATATTTTATTAAGGGAAATGTGAAACTCAATGATATTTTCTGAGATTTGTATCATGGCTCTGGTGTATAAATCCTGAAAATGAATACTAAGAACAGAGATCTTATTAGAAATTCTTTTAGTACATCAGTATCTTGATTGGTATTTCAAATATGCCACCCCAGGGAAATCTCTATATAAGCTTATGAGATGGAAGGGAATATGAGAGTGACTCTAAAATATCCCTGTAGTCAGTAAATATCAGTTAAAATATTTTTGCATCCCTGTGTATTTGAGAACATCTAGCCCAATTTTCCTGCTGTGGGTACTACATGGTAATGTAATCCTATATAAGGGGTGCTAAGGTAATCCTCATAGACCTTGTAAGGAACCTATTAAAACAGTCTTTACAGAGACATTATGCTTGTGATATGTGATATCAAATTAAGAACAGAAGTCAGAAAATCTGAATCAATTTCTAGCTCTACCTCATATTATCTATGAGAACTTGAGCTAGTGATTATACTTCTGAAGCTCAGTCTCTTCACTTGTGAAAACAGGAATCACGATGTCCTTATTTCACCATAGGAATGATAAGAACAACCAGATTTGAAAAGATATGGAAATTACTTTTTAAATGGGAAAGCACTATGAAAGTGAGAATGAAAAATCTCAGAATAAACCTTAGACAGAAGTATAAAGGAAGTAAGTTTTTGTTCTGGTCCTCAGGTTTCATTGTAGATAGCCCAAACACTCCCTGGTAGTCTAAAATATCTATGGTTGTAGACCAGGTATGGTAAATATAATTCTAAGATGACCCCCGTGATCTCTGCCCTTTGGTAAGTGTCTTGTTTCTAGCCAATAGAATATAACAAAGGGAATGGGATGTAATTCTGTTGACAAAGCCAACAGAAAATATGTTATATGAAAAGGGTGATGGTGACAGGACTACATTCCCTTGATCTCATTATATTATACAAAACTCCCTCTATGCTAGTGGCTTTGAAGAAGCAAGTTGCCATGTTATGAAATGCCTATCAAGAATATCAAGTGGCAAGATTGCAGGGGACCTCAGGAGCTGATGGCCTCAGTCCTGCAACCAAAAGCAACTGAATTCTGCCAACAAGCACATGCTCTTGGAACAAGGTCCAGAACCTCAGATGAAACCACAGCGGTGGCCAATATTTTAATTGTAGCCTGCAGAACCCTAAGCGGAGGATCCCCTTAAACCATGTTCAGATTCCTGAACCATGAAAATATGAAGTAATAAATGTCTGTTGTTTTAAATCATAAAGTTTGTGGAAATCTGTTTTGTAGCCATGGAAAACTAATGCACCAGGTTATAGATCTTTCCTTTCACATTAAACCTAAACTGTCTGTTTTTCCAAAGCTAATCTGATTCATGAATTGACACTATGTTAATTGTTCAGTATTCTATTCCTCCTAGTTAATATACATGGATGGTTAATATACATATACAATAACTGTAAATGCTTTAACTTGATGGTTTTTAAAAGGAGTTACTCAGAGCATTAAAAAGATTTCAAGGAGGAGACTCCAGGTTATAGATGGGTGAGCTGATAGAAGAGGAACATGCAAAATAATTCCAGGTCTTGATGTCTACTTCTGTGTACAAATGTAGCAATTCCTTTAGGTGTACAAGTTAGAAATTACTTTTAAAAACAGTTATTCTTATAAAATATTTGAAAATGACTTTCTTAATTCAAAGCATTAATGAATAGTGTGGAGGTTGAGTGAAGGAAGGTGTCATCATAATCCCAGTTGCAACTGTGTATAGATAATCGATAAGGAAAGAAAGAAGAAAGGAGGAAGGGAAGGGAAGAAGGAGAGATTGAAACAATGCATGTAAAAACACTAGGCTCATAATAGACACTTAAAGTGTTAGCATTTAAAACAATCTATTTTGTATATTTATGGAATTCTATACTGAAATTCATTCTCATAATTTTGAGAAGCAAAAATATTTGTCTTTTTAAGGGGCAAATTGTAACCATATTAGCTCTTTTATGTTTTTTTAGTTTAAAGGTGCTAAATTCCAAGCATATTAATAATAGCCAATGGATAAAACATGAAATAAAACATGTTCCACTCTGCATACATAAAAAAGAAACCAGTGATAGGTGAATGAACTGTCCAACTTGTGATTCTTTAATGACTGCTCTGTTAGGCTTACACATGTGCTAAGACCAAGTGCCTTGACCACTGAACGCAGCACTCACTGAAAGACATATTCAAAGAGATGTAAATTTCCTTCTAATTCTTTGGGCTAAAAGGTGAATGCATTAGAAAGTTAAAGCAATTGAAGTAGTTCACTTGTACTCACTGAATTGAGACACTTTTAGAGAACAACTAGGTTTTTGTTTTTTTTTTCTTGTGGTACGCGGGCCTCTCACTGTTGTGGCCTCTCCCGTTGCGGAGCACAGGCTCCGGACGCGCAGGCTCAGTGGCCATGGCTCATGGGCCCAGCCACTCCGTGGCATGTGAGATCTTCCCGGACTGGGGCACGAACTCGCGTCCCCTGCATCGGCAGGCGGACTCTCAATCACTGCGCCACCAGGGAAGCCCACAACTAGGTTTTAAATGGCAAAATGGAACTCAAGTTTCCATGAACACAGAGAAGCAATTCCCAGCCTGATAGCAGTGCACAAATATAAGGTAGCTCAGGAGATGTGTTGTGCTTTTTAAGTAAGTTCACACTCCAAACTCAGTGAACTCTGAACTCATAACATTTTATATTAGTTACAGGGCTGGAAATAGCAAAGCACTTTAATGTGTCAACTCCTTTTATCTCCAGCATGTCTATCTTGGTTATAACGCAAAGCTAAACACTGGCTTTTATCTAATATACTTGCCAGAATCTTCAACCTTTCCCTTTGACATCTTTGCTATTAAAAAGCCAGGAGCTTCAGCAAGTTGTAGACCTGTGGAAATACATTTTTTGCTATTCAATCAAGTATGGGAAGATTTTAAGATGTACTTGAGATGTACTTAAGCTCCTGAAAAGTAAATAGGGATTTTTTTCCCTTATAGGCTTCTAAGTCCCAGATTTTATTTCCTATCTTTCCTAACTAAATTTTAAAATAAAACCATGGGAAAATGATTTTTGTCAGTGTTCATCACTGTACAAATTTTAGGAATCATTTAATTGGATCTTGTGTATCACTTGTGTAAAAATTTTTATATACAATGTGGTAGGAAGGGAGGATGAAAAGGACAAAAGACTAGTCCAGTTTGACTAGGGAAACTGTATAGGTCACTGATGATGTTCATTAACTCATTTTGAATATAAACAATTACATGCTCAATTATTTCTGTCCTAGAAAATCAGTAAGTAAAGGGAATTTCTATACAACATAAAAGTACTGAGTAGCTAGTAAATAACTAAATTAATAGGTTGATATGAGAAATCACATATAATTATGGTGGCCATGAGGATATAATGCTCAGTCATCTCTTTGAGAAAACCTATTGCAGAGAGTTTGTTGGCTGACAGTCTGCAGTTGCTGTATCTAGGGATTTCTTGTTAATGCTCCCAGCCAATGATTGAGCACATTTGGGGTACTAGGGCTGCGTTATTTATGCCATCTGCTGAACCCCTCTAAAAAGCAATCTTGTTAGAGACCCACTGTTGTCCTGGATAATATTTTCTCAGATCAGCTGATCTCTTTTACCCTTTTGTGTCAGTAGAAACTCTGTATAAAGAACATGTGTGATTATAATATAGAACTTAAGGTCTAGACCTAAAGTTGTGCTTTTCTATCATTTCATGAAATAAACCTAAAATAGGGACTTCCCCAGCAGTCCAGTGGTTAAGACTTCGTCTTCCAATGCAGGGGGTGTGGGTTCAATCTGTTGGGGAGCTAAGACCACACATGACTCGTGCCAAAAATCTAAAACAACACAGAAGCAATATTGCAACAAATTCAATGAAGTCTTTAAAAATGGTCCACATCAAAAAAAAACAAACAAAAAAAACCCCTAAAATAGTAGCAGAGTTGGTGTTCTGGGCAGCTAATGACTTGGTGGCTGCTTTTATTGTTGCTCTTTGTTCGTTTTTCCTTTTTTATGCATAAATGAGAAATCTTAGTATATCCTTAGTGGCAGGGAAACTGGACATGAGCTCAGCTAGGTGCTCTGTGGTGACCTAGATGAGTGGGATGGGGGTGGGCATGGGAGGGAGGTCCAAGAAGGAGGGGATATATGTATACATATAGTGGATTCACTTCTTGGTACAGCAGAAGCTAGCACAACATTGTAAAGCAACTATACTCCAATAAAAAAAATAAAAAAAGAAATAAGAGTGGCTTGGTGGTTCAACTAGAAAATAATATAAAATATTTTCTTACTGACTGTCAGTTCCTTCTGCAGTGTAATGGAGATCCCTGAAATGGTTAGTTATTTACGATACAATATTGGTTAGTCATTTTTCCTATAATCTTACATAGGTCAATGAGTGTCTTCACACTTTTTTTTTTTTCGGTACACGGGCCTCTCACTGTTGTGGCCTCTCCAGTTGTGGAGCACAGGCTCCGGACGCGCAGGCCCAGCGGCCATGGCTCACGGGCCCAGCTGCTCCGCGGCATGTGGGATCTTCCCAGACCGGGGCACGAACCCGTGTCCCCTGCGTCGGCAGGCGGACTCTCAACCACTGTGCCACCAGGGAAGCCCACACACTTTTGATGCTTTAAATGATGATGACTTTCTTCAGAACTAGTATTAGTGGTACTTCTTTGGTGTTTAGGATTGCTTTTCACTTGAAATCAAAAGTGTCATTTATATTTGAACAGTCATTACCATAGTTCTGTTAAACATCATCCCAAAGAATTTTGTACAGATGGCATCTGCTGCATGAATACTAAGCAAAATCATATTGATTTCAGTTGCACTTTGCCTACTAGCATTTGCATCATAAATGTAGAGCTTAGATATCACACAATGCAAAAAGAGTGAACACACTGATGCTTCTGCTCCAGCAAACGACAAACTCAACCACTTCATTTACATTACTTTAGGTCTAGATAACTGAGTTGTTATGTCCTGAGAATATGAATCTCTTCATTTCTTGTGTTTATAGCCTTGAAATTGATATCTTAGATGTGAACGGGAAATTACGCTAATATGGGGTTAAATGATCATTTGTTAACTTGCTGGAATTTTAAGAAGAGGACTTGTTTGTCTATTGCATGAATCTCCAGGTGTCTAAAACTGATATGTTAAAACTCATAGGTTCTTAAGTCACAGGGCATAGGCTTACCCCAGTGTTGTGACAACATGGCTCATCCCAGAAATTGCTACGCAAGGACAGCTTGCCCACAAAGTAGAATACGGTGATATGATAAATTCCGGATAGTTTTGAGTTTGATAATGGTCAGAACCTTCACATTTTATTATGTTCATTTTTTATCAGTGTGCATTGTGTACTGAAAAAGAGTCGTAATACTTGAAAATAGGCACTCCTACATCCATATAGCTTACTATAAGGAATAAGAATTAAGGCAGTCTTCATCAACATGACTATACTATTTGTTCCAGAAAATCCTTGCTGAGAGATAAGATTAGAGACCAGTAAATAATTTCATTAAATGCTTTACAAATTTCCCTTGAGTCTTATGTTTCCTTCAGTGTTCTAAGCCATAGTTTAAAGTTCTCAGGATAAGTTTGTTTTAGTGAGTAGGACAGAGAACCCCATGGTCTGTTTCCCCAGACGTGTAGAAGTGGTATGTTGGTTACTCCAAGACACAGTTAAATATAAACATCAGAAAACCTTGCTCCCATGTGCCTTTGTCAGCAGTGCTGTTGGAAGAAGGAGGCTCACATTCCAAACAGCCAAAGCATCAGTTGTATTTAGACAGCTCAGAAGCCACTTTTCCTGCTGTTTGGGGATTGCTCATTTGGCTCGCTTCTTGGGGCTTATTGGTCTGGGCTTATTTGTCTCATAGCATTAACTGTTAAATGCCTTGTAGGTATCCTACCACACCCTTAAATATATACAAGTGGAGGGCCCCCCCATGGGATATTAATCACATACACACATAAACAACTTAAATAGCCTGAGAAAGCCCTAAAAGGTATTACCAGTGATAATGGATATGCAAATAGATCCCAGGGACACTTCCAGGGAGCTCTTACAAAGTCAGAGTACTGAAGCACTAAGCCCTCTCCAGCTGTAGACTGAAGAAGGCAATAGGGGAACTCTCACCAGTACCCCACACAACAGTTTTAGGTCAGTATCTTGAATCTGCTCGTGGGCCTATTAGCTCAAGAAGAAGTTACCAGCTTCAGGGTAAGGCTATTTAGTACATGCAATTATTATTCAGAAAAAAACTCCTTTGCATTAAAGAATAATACTAATATCTACCATTTATTGAGCATTTACTGTGAGAAAGGGACTCTTTCCGAATAAGTGCCTTACATTCTTTACCTTATATAAGTACAAAGTTAAGCTGGCAATTTTGGTACAATTGTCTCCATTTTATGATCGAAGGCAGTGAGGCTCTCAGAGATCAAATAGTTTTGTAATATCAAAAAATTAGTAAGTGATGACCTGAAATGAGAACCTCATCATTCTGACTCCTGAGTTTTACTTATAACCAATGCATTATACTGATGAAACTGTCTTCTTCAAAGGCATATAGCCCCTGACTAGTGGATTTGGGTCTGTACAAACATGCGGATTTTCATTCATTGCTCAAGTAGCCAATGGCATATATTTTTTCTTGATGGTATTTATTCTGTGAAAAATTTCTCTGGTCCAGAAATACTAACCAACAGAATTATGTTGAATCACACAGTTCCTGGCCTCTTAAGCCATGTCTTCTATCATCTTGTCTATCCTCTCTGAATCTTGACTCTCATTTATTGGCTAGCAAATATATAATCTCCATTTCTCATCTCATGGTCTCTTTCAGTGGATTCCCAATTCTCACTAAGCAATACCAGAATTATTCCTTTAAAATGGACATTTGTCTGTTTCTTACTCAATCTCTATTCCCTCTTCTCTTTCCAAAGTGTAGCCAAATGCTTGTCTTGTAGCTGCTGCCTTTTGCATAGCCTATATATCTTTCAACGCTGACCTCACTTTCAAGTACAGTTATAGGCTCTGATTATTTTAGCCCAGTCAATACAGGTCATCACCTTGCCTATGTTTAAAGGTGGTTTGAGGGGGAAAATGATTTCAGCTAGTACGCCCAGTTTGAATTCCTTGAAATATTGTTTGATACGCCCTTTGATAAACCCTTTCTTCCTTTGCTGGACATGAATGAGTGAATATATAGCTCTAATCATAGTGGATAGTCATTGCCTATACATAAGATCAGCTCATTTTAGAATAAAAGCTGTTATTTTGGTTTTCAGGCAAGAAAGAGAGAAAAGGACTAGACATTTGATACCATAATTGGGCTTCTGAAGCCATGAACTCTGAGGTGTACCTTAACTGGATCTCTAGTTATAATATCCAGTTAGGCCAAAAAATCCCTTTACTGTTTATGTTAATTTGAGAAGGACCCATATTATATGCAAACATAAGGGGGCTAACTGATGTAGAATTTGGCATCAGAATGTGAAGGGTTAACAGAAATGCAGTGTGGAGAACTGTCCAAATTTATCTCAAGCTGGAAAGTTGATGACCCTCCTTAGGTGTTTGTGTAATTGGTTAGATTGTTGCCTTTGTATGTTAGGATGCAAACCATGCCTTTTAAGGGCATAGCATTAAGAGACTGTGAAGAAAATTCATGGGGTTGGAGTGTACTGGTTCCTTTTCCTGGCCTTCAGTGAGTTCCTATAAGCTGAGAAAGTTCTGGCCAAAGGTGAACTACTCATAGAGAGGGGAAAAAAGAAATACTGTTTGCTAAGAAAGGCCTAAGGCCTTTTTTTTTTTTTTTTACTATAGTCTGTAATATTAGTTAATAGATAATGCGATAATTTTGATCCTGCTTGAATTGAAAATTTTTTTCTCCCTCATACTAAATACTGTATACGCAGAATTGGAAAATGGGCTCTTAACAGAGGATATAACTGGAAAAGATAGAGCACTTCTGTCTCAGTATCTCAAGGAAGACTCCTAACATGTAGTTTGAACTAGCTTAATCCACCTCTGAGACATTCTTAACTATGACCAGAAAAATGAAATGCACTGACTGATTTAAATCAACCAGATCTTTTTTTTTTTAAAAAACAGCTTTGTTTTTTAGGTAAGGTATAATTTGATATACACAAAACTGTATGTATTTAATGTACACAATCTGATGAGTTTGGACATACACATACAGCATGAAATCATAGCTGAAATCGAAGTAATAGATATATCTATCTCCTCTAAAATTTTCTTATGTCCTGCTGTGGTCTTGTTTGCTTGTTTGGTAATAAGAACACTTTATATGAGACCTATCCTCTGAACAAATATTAAGTTCATGACACAATAAGGTTAACTATAGACAGTATATTGTACAGCCAATTTCAAGAACTTATTGGTCTTGTATAACTAAAACTTTATGCCTATTGGACAACTCCCTATTTCCCCTTCCCCCAGCCTCTGGCAACTGACAATCTACCCTGTGTTTCTATAAGTTTGCCTGTTTTATACACTGCATATATGTGGAATCATGCAGTATTTGTCCTCTGTGACCGGCTTATTTCACATATTCACAATAGCCAAGATATGAAAACAAACTAAATTGATGGATTTTGGATAAAGAAAATATTGAATACACATACAATGGAATATTATTCAGCCTTAAAAAAGAAAGAAATCTTGTCATTTGTGACAACATCAATGAACCTCAGAGACATTATGCCTACTCAACCAGATTTTAACCCCTGGTATTTGGACATACTAGTGGATACTCACTGAACAGCTGGGTATACTTAGATAAGGGAAGGTGGGCGTGAATTATGACTGTATAATCAACAAATTTCCACCACAGACACCCTCTGTGATTAACCAGCATCCATAAACACCATTATTATCATATAAACATTTTCAAAAACCCCCTACTTTCTTTGCGAATAGAGACCACACGATACATCATATCTGACGTGTATCCAGCTACACACACAATGTCTAACTGGGAAATGCAGTAATTGTCTTTCTGTATATCAGCCCAACTGCTTACCTGGAAGAAGGTAGAGAAGCCTGGCCCAAAAGTTTCTGTGCAGCCATTTGTAGGATTTGTTTACTATGGGCTCAGGTTAAGACAAGGCATACATATTCCAAGCAAGGAGGATTTCAAAGACCAGAGAGATAAACCAAACTAAATATTTTAAGGGAAAGTCCAAACACTAGGAGACACATACAAAAAGCCAGAATCAGAACTAGAGGGTACACTTAATTGAAATTGCAGAAGTGGGAAGTAACACATTCTACATAACAGATTGGCAGGGACATGTCGAAGGTTTCCTGAGTGATGTCTAGGCTGGTGCTCATTGAGCAGTGGACGGTTTCCATCTCACCCACAGTAAAGCGAAAGCCCTTACATGACCTACAGAGACATCCACTGCCATCCGTCACCAGTCCATCTGCTACTACTCTCCCTTTCACTCTCCACTCCAACCACTGACTCCCTTACTGCTTTTTTGGATACTCCAGGCTTGATCCCACCTCAAGCACTTAACATCTGCTGTTTCCTCTGTCTGTATAATGTTGTTTACTCAGATGTCTACATACCTTAATCTTCGATAATTCTTTAGATCTTTAGTCAAAAGTCAGCTTATCAGAAAGGCTTAACCCTGGCCATTCTCTCAAAACTTTCACCAATCACCCCCCACCCCCGTACTTCATAACTTCTTTTATTGGTTCATTTTTTCCTCCTTAATACTCATCACTAAATACCATATATATTTTGCCTATTTACATTGTTTATAGCAGTCCTCACTTCTAGAATGTGAGGTCCATGTGGGATTTTTGTCTGTTCCATTCACTTTTGTATCCCTAAGGCCTAAATCAATTTTACAGTTTGGCATCGTTGAATAAAAAGGTTTTGAATGAATGAGTGAGTGAGTCAAGCGGTTAAAAAGGGCCAGAGGCAGGACAGGTAGGGCTTGGAATGGTAGGCCTGCAACTTCAGTGGATACATTAGAGGGAATCTCAGCTACCAAAGGAGCCACTTCCCCAGAGGTATCCTATGTTTACCAATTACGGTATGCCTACTGAAGTTCATTCAGTGAATATATGTGGAGGTGTAATTGTAAACTCTGACATAATTGTGAGAGAATACTTGTGAATAATTGTGACAGGGAAGAAGTAGTGAGTAGTTACAGCACCTTAAAGAGAAGTGTTCTGTGTGAGGAAGAACAGGGTTGTTTATTCCTTGTATCACTGCAGCTCTTTGTAATACAGACCCAGTACTCTAGAGAATTCTCCACCCAGCCATTTACCTTGACAGAGGAGAGCTCACTGAAGGAAAATCCATCTCTTTACTGAACTTTGCAGCCCAGAAATATAAACCCTACAACAGAGAGAAGGAGACAGAGTCCTGTCTCATGTTCTACCAAACTGAAAGTCCATTCACATCTTCACTTTGTCTAGTCTGTATTTTGGAGGAGATGCTAGGCACTGTCCATCTTCCCTTTGTTGGAGACAGAATTCCTGAAATGATGCCAAATCTGCTGGACAGTGTCACTCTTTCCACTCTATAATTCTAAAATGATAAGCAGCCCATTTCCCCTTGTGAGATTTCCTGGGCCTTAAACTTCCCTCATTCTCTCCCTTCTACCCATGATAAATCTGAACTTGGGTTTAATTTATAACATTATAGATGAGACTTGACTTAATTGTCACCATGTCATGAGGGTTTCCAACAATAACAATATCACAACAAAGGAAATCTTCAAAACTGCCACAAATCTAACCTTTTCCTTTAGGTCCAGGTCTGATTCTCTTCCAGCATGCTCTGAGGCACACTTTGGCAGGGCAAATCAATCATATTCTGTTTTCAAGGAAGATACTGAAGGATAAATAAAAAAACATAGAAAAATCATGAGCATATTATTGACTAACAATATTCAAATATTCTCTCTAAAAGGAGAGGATTTTTTTTTTTTTTTTTTTTTTCTTTTTTATGGTACGCTGGTCTCTCACTGTTGTGGCCTCTCCCGTTGCGGAGCACAGGCTCCAGACGCACAGGCTCAGTGGCCATGGCTCACGGGCCCAGCCACTCCGCGGCATGTGAGATCTTCCCGGACCGGGGCACGAACCTGCGTCCCCTGCATTGGCAGGCGGACGCTCAACCACTGCGCCACCAGGGAAGCCCCAAAGGAGAGGATTTTTAGTGTAATGCAGGGATTTTGATTCCCATGATATGTGCACTCAACCTGAGTGTTTTTGTTCTTTTGCATGTAAACATCTTTGTTTCTCTACCTAGAAACAAAGATTTAAAAGGTTTTAAAAATCAAGCCCTTATTCATAAGTTAATTTTAGAAGCACAGGACCCAGCAGTATATATGCTGCCTACATCTGCCTTCAGGCCCCAGGCTTAGAAAACATTTACACAAGGAAGATGTCACTGCTATCTTCCAGCTTGCCATTTTATGGTGCCTTGTCAAAATTCTCTCTACTGCTCATAGACATTTCATGTGCTTTCTCTACTTGTAGGAGTAGCATTGCTTCAAAGTAGAGAGCTGAGGCTTTTGAGCCAAAGGAAAACATAGTACTTCTCTAGACTTTCAAACCTAACGTAGTGTTTTACAGATTTTTCTGATGATAAGAATTTCGAGGATACAGATTTCCAGGTTCTAAATCTGGAGATTCTGATTCAGTCGGTCAGTTATGATATCTAGGAATCTATTCAGTGAACATTTACCAAAGACCCAGGTGATAAGTTAGAAGCCACTGACCTCTGGAGCATATCAGAATGGAGTTTATTACAGCAAAGTGTGACATAATGAGGCATTTTTATTATACGTCTGTAACTCTTTTTATACGGAATATCATGTAACTCTCTGGTTAAGAACATGGTCTTTGGTTCCAAACCTGGTTTCAAATCATGGCACTACCAATTATGTAATCTATGGCTCTGGTAAATTGCTTCAATGGGTAAAAGTAGTGCAACCTCATCGAATTTTTGGATGGATTGAATTAGGTAATCCACGAAAAATCCTATGAGCAAGTGCCAGGTAGTATTTAGCACTCAATAATAGCTATTAATAGTCCTGTTATTATTGCTATTATCACTATTAAGTGAATGCTAAGAGTTGTATTATGGCTAATACAGTTATCCTGTTAGACATATTAAAGTAAAGCCATAGCTCTGTGTTTAAGGTTTTCAGGGTTTTACCTGAAGAGTGAAATTTTGTGCTGCCAGGCAACTTTGAAAAAATCATACTTTTTAAAGGGCTGATAGAATGGAAAGGTAAAACTCCAGGTAAGCTTCAGAGTCGAAGTAAGGTCCTCTTGTCTTTGGCAAATAAAATTGAACATGTTTGGTGAGAAGTCTTGATTTTGTGACATAAGAAGATGAAGAGGAAAAAACAAAAACTTATTTTATTGGCAGTGCAAACTGATACTCAATATATGCCACTTTCGTTGACTCTGATAAGAGTTGGGATTGGTGTTGATATCTGTATTGAAAACTGAAGGAAGAACGGCTCAAATAAGTTAATAACTTATCTGAATTCACTTACGCTTAGCTTGTCAGAGAAACTATTTGAGCTACAGTTATTCTGACTTGTCTATAGTAGAGGAAAGCTAGGTGCTAGGACAAAAATGGAAATCAGCCATGGTACTTATGAAGCTGTGGAGTCAAAGGGCAGATGTTATGAGTTTTGCTTGCTTTTTAAAATTTTATCTTTTACAGCTTTGTTGAGGTATAATTGATATACAAAAACTGCACATATTTAATGTATACAATTTGATCAGTTTAGACATATGCATACGCATATAATACCATCACCACAATCAAGGTAATGAACATATCAATCTCCAAAGTTGCCTGGGTGTCCATTTATGTGTGTGTGTGTTTTTAATAGTGAGGTTACTTATTGATAGTATGAGATCTCATACTGTTGTATAATAAATAGTATGAGATCTGCCCTGTTAACAAATTTTTAAGTGTGCAACACCATATTGTTAATTATAGGCATTAACTTGTGCACAGCTACAACTTTATACCAACTCCCCATTTCCTCTTCCCACATCTCCTGGCAACTAGCAGTCTATTTTCTGCCTCTATAAGTTTTACTATTTCAAATACCTCATATAAGTGGAATCATGCAGTATTTGTCATTCTGTGACCAACGTATTTCACTTATAGTAATGTATTCCAGGTCCATCCATATTGCTGCCAACGGTAGTTATTTCCTTCCTTTTTGAAAAGACTGAATAATATTCCATTTTATATATACCACATTTTCTTTATTCATTTATCTTTCAAAGGACCTTTGGACTGTTTCTGTACCTTGGCTATTATGAATGATGCAGCAATGAACATGAATGAGGTTGCAGATATCTCTTCAAGATCCTAATTTCAATTTCTTTTGAAACATATCCAAGACTGGGATTGCTGCATCATATGATAGTTCTATTTTTAATATCTTAGGAAATTCCTTACCATTTTCTATATTGGCTGTACCATTTTACATTCTCACCGAAAGTGTACAAGTATTGCAATTTCTTCACATCTTCACCAACATTTGTTACCTTTTGGGGTTTTTGTTTTTGTTAATAGCTATCCTAACAGGTGTGAAGTAATATTTCATTGTGGTTTTGATCTGCATTTTCCTGATGATTTGATGTTGAGAAACTTTTCATATACCTGCTGGCCATTTGGATGTCTTCTTTGAAGAAATGTATATTCAAGTCCTTTGCCCATTTTTTAAGTTTGATTGTTTGTTTGTTTGTTTTGCTAGAGTTTTACAAGTTCCTTATATATTTTGGAAAAATGTTTATGTTCTTAAAAAAAGATCAAACTGTCTTTGGTTTGTGTTTCTGTTAGTCTCTGTAGCCATTTCTTCTTTATTATTCCATTATGGTTTAGTACAGAATTTGTGTGTGTGTGTGTGTGTGTGTGTGTGTGTACTTTCAGCTTTACAAAGAAAAACCAAGGAGAGGACATATATGGATAGTTGGCCAAGAACAATATTATCATTATAATCATACGAACTAGCAATTATTGAGACTTTATAAAAATAATGGCCCAAGAACATCATATTCATTATCTGATGTAATAAGCCAACAGAAATCCAAGGTATGTGTTATTATTGTGGTAGATAATCAATTCGCTGGCTCAACATTTGTTCTAATTTCCTTCTGTATGCTTTCTTTGGGAAGCTAAAATCTTACCTTCTTGATGCTCCCCCTTGAAACCAGCTTTCTGGATTTTGTTGAGTTTGCCAATCTTAGGTACTTGCACATGACTAGAACGTGGAACTATATTAAATGGGGTAAAGGGCAAGCTACAAGCATTTATTTTGGTGGTGTACATTATCACATGGTACTATGGTCAAATGCTTCCTGATTTCACGGCTTACTTTAGCTCTATGCCAGTTTTCCACATAATGGGAGAAACAGTGGGATTCTGGGACCTGATTTGTTCCTGAACTTCAACTTGTTCAAAGGAACTACGTAGTTCTTTTGTTCATCCCGTGGACTTTTTTAAACACTTAAAACCTGTCCGCTTAAACTAGCTAGAGGTTTTCTTTTGTTTTTAAGAGAAACCTTAAAGATACACTTATTATTGCTTTTTTTACAGAAGATGAACGTAAGGTTTAGAGAGCTCAAGTAAATTGCCTAAGATCATCTCACTAGTAAGTACTAGAGCCAGGAACACAAGTATGTCTGCCTGCAGAACTCAAATTCAACCTCTACCCTGTATTTCATTTTAATCAAGGTATATAATAGGCAATATATTCCTAAGGATTGGCATTTTGAAGTGAGTTGAAGCAAGCAGTTGTACTGGGATGGTGAGCAGTAGAAAGGTAATGTCAAAATATAAGACTCTGCATTTTGCTTTATTAGTTAAATGGAGTTTTCTATTTCATGGTTTTACTCCTCATTTGGGACAGTATTACTGTGGTTTACACATTTTTCTTGTCTTAACAGCTAAGAGACTGTCTTAGTTTTGACAGTCTCTTTCAATTTTTTTTTTTGAATGGAAGAAAGCTAGTGATGCAAGTTAATATATTGTATTTATTTCAACTCACCTGAGGGGAACAGAGTAGAGAGAATACTGAGTGTCTTAAAAATGATAATATGTGGAGTTGAAGACAAGAGCTCTGTTCCTAACTTTTTAATTATAAAACACATAATCTCAATTGTCACTTAATTTCTCTGAGTCAGTTTTCTTTACCTGTGAAATGGGATAATGATGTGCACCTCAGGGGGGAGGTGTAAATCATATAAATTAATAGATAGGCAAGTGGTTGGTAAACTACACATTCTTAATCATGTGCTCACTCTTGTCAATATTAAAGAGTATAAGAAAGCATCAAATTATTAACTGACAATCATCCAACCTTAGTATGTTCTTATAAAAGAATACATGTTAAATTCTCTCATTCTTTTTATAGTTATTTTAGTGTACTCAGACATAAATTGTAGGATGGTGATTTTAAATGCACTTAGAATGTTGAAGACATATTGATTGCCAAAACTGGGGCAACAGTTGCAAAAATCAATAACCACTTAGCATAAGAAGCCCCCCAAAAAGAAAAAGACAAATAGAATTATACTGGAATTCAGAAAGCTGTCAATGAACATGCAAGGAGCTTCCCAACTGTATAAAATAATATTGGCAGTTAGTTTTATCAGTCTAAATATAATAACAAAATCAGCAAATGATGTCCATGAGTTAGGTACTATACTGTTAACACTTAAGAAAAATGGCTATTGTTAATTCCAATTTGTTGTACATCAGAAATAAATTAGATTGAGTCAGTATATGAGGTGACATGTCTTTTTATCTGAATGTGTTAGTTGAAACAAATAGAACAATTATGTAAAAAGGCATCTAACAATTCAGTGTTTCATAGCGCAGGATATAATTATTAGAACTGATTAAATCTTGTTTTATTACAATTAATTATCACGAATATGCGTCTGGTAATTTAGGGACATGCTTCAAGTTTTCAATAGAGATAGCTCATTTTCAGTGAGATTCATTAAACATCAATTGTTCCAAAATATAAATAATTTTACAAAAATGAATTAGGATGAATTGGATGAAGGTTGTCAAAAAGCACAAACTTCAGTTTATAAGATAAATATGTACTAGGGATGTAATGTATGTGATGACTACAGTTAACACTGCTGTATGGTATATTTGAAAGTTGTTAAGAGAGTTGCTTCTGAACGTTCTCATCACAGGGAAAAAACACTTTTTTTCTTTTCTTATTTTTGTAACTGTATAAGATGATGGATGTTCACTAGACTTATTGTGGTAATCATTTCACAATATATGTAAGCCAAGTCATTATGTTGTACACCTTAAACTAATACAAGGCTGTATGTCAAAGATATTTCAATAAAACTGAAAAAGAAGAGATATGGAAAAGGGAAGAGATAGTCTTCCCTTACATAATATACATATATAACATATATTTGGCACTATCTGTGTGCCAAACTTTGTACTGAGTACTTTACATGCATCATCTCATTTTATTTTTTCCCCCCAAGGGAAAAATAATATATATTATGATAATTTTACATACTTTATACACATGTATAATTCCATCTACATTTTTAACATAAGAAATAATTATATTCTTTAGGGACACATACCTATGTAACAGGTATAAATAAATTTGAACCATCAGATGCTACCTATGGTGACAGTGATGACGGTCTTTTCATCTGCAAGGGAGGGAGATAAATGTGAAATGGAAAGGATTTTCCATGGGTTTCAACTATCTTGGTAATGTTTTATTTATTAAGTTGGAAGCTATTAAGTTGTCCATTGTATTAATTTTCATATATTGTGATATGTCTTAACCAGTTCTAATTATATTTAAAAGAAAATCATTTTTCCTTCAGATATTAAAGGCTCCTATCCATCCATTTATAGTTTCCAATGCTGCTGGTAAGTAGGCTGATGCCATTTTCAGTTCTGATGATTTTAATGAGATTCATTGCCTTGTCGTTTTCCCACTCTCTGCTCTTCTATCATTTCACAGCGATGTGCATTTGGTGTGGTTCTTTTTCAATTATCTTTTCTGGACACTGCTAGATCCTTTCAGTATGGAATATGGACACATTTCCTTTAATTGTGAGACATCTGAATAATCTCTTTAATATTATCCTCATCCATTTCCTCTGTTCCCCTTTTCTGGAATTACTGTTATTTGGATTTTAGACCTCCTGGACTAAATCTCTGATTTTCATATAATTTCTCAGCAATTTTTGACCTATTTGTCTTTCCATTCTATCTTCTGGCGGTTTTTTCTAAATTTATCCTATAACCCTTCTAGTGAGTTTTTCTTCTATCATATTTTTAATTTCAAGGAAGTTTTTCTTAAATTTCTATTTCGATAATGTCACTCCTTCTTATTTCATGGATACAGCATCTTTTCATATCCACTAGAATGTTAAATGTAGTTTTGTATTTTTCCCACTCTTGACATTGTATCTTTTCTTCTGAGTTTCTTCTTTTTTTTTTTTTTAACATCTTTATTGGAGTATAATTGCTTTACAATGGTGTGTTAGTTTCATTTAATTTTCACAATAACCATTTGGAGTGAATCTTAATTAGGTCATTTACAAATGAGGAAATTGAGATTCAGGTTGGTGATATACTTGTTCAATAATAAAGGTGGATTTTAACCAAAATCTATCTAATTCTAAAGCTTTATTGTACTCTCCACAGAACCTGGCCTTTCTGAATGGGCAGAATTTGAGCAAAACTTAGAACTAGTTTACTGTGGGAATGTAATCATACACTTTCCTCAATGTAATAATATTTCACATCATTACATTAATGTAAGATGTTTACATAATAGAAAAAAATGGTTTTTGGAAAAGCATAATCCTCAAAGCTGAAAAGGACATCAGGATCATCTATACTCTGTGTATGAATTTTTGGAAGAAGAAACATTTATGTATTAAATCATTCACTCAAAGAGCACATCTTATGCTGGACACTGCTAAATGCTAGGAGGCCCAGATTGGTGAAGGGATATGCTTAAGTCATGGGGATAGTCATCAATACTGAAGCTGAGGTCCAAATCTTGACCTTACTTCTCCAGCCCCAGGTGCCTTCCTTATCTGTGTCAAGCTAACCCACCACATTGTGAACACTCATGTTTCTTAAAGATACACCTCTGCATGTACACATAAACATGCAAACCAGGAGGTGCAGCATTTCATGGCACAATATCCTAATTTTGAACACAATCTTTTACTACTTAATATCTATGTTACTATAAATTCACCATTATTAAATTTTCCCCTGGGTATAGTGTGCCATTTACACACGTGTAAAAATATATTTTAGTAATATAACTGCTTGACAATACAGTTTTTCATTTATTCAACATTTGGCAAGTATTTATTAAGGAGCAGTATGTATCAGGTACTGTTCGAGGTATTTGGGATAATTCAGGGAACAAAACAGACAAAGTTCTCTGCCTTTGTAGAGCTTGAATTACAGTATGGGAAATATTCTTAATAATAAACATTAAAGGATCCTAAATTATGTAGAATGTTAGAATGTAAAAAGAAGAAAAATAAGACTGAAGCAGGTTACAGAGGGTAACTGGTCTGGTTGGGAAGTGGGGTTGTAATTTTCATTGGTGGTGAGTAGGAACATCCAATGTACAGTCCATAAGGTGAGAACATACCTGGTATTGCTGGTATGCATGGGATTGTGAAGAGTAAAAACAATGTCTTAAGTTTTGCCCATAACTATGGACATGAGCATTTTCTTCTTATATTCTATTCCATATTCCTATGCTAAAATTACACAGGTAAAGTCATAAGAAGTATCACTATTCACAGAAAACACAAATACGCTTTATGAATTTTAGAACAACAATGAGCCAGTTTGCCACATAGTACCACCTGCTTTCTCCTGACTTAGCCCATTTAAACATTTTTGTTTATATCAAAAAGTCACAATATTTTGAATTAAGGTATATGGAATATAATGTAAAACAGCATTTGAAATTCTGCTTACATTAGCATTTAGCATTGGTTCAGGACGTTAGTATTCTAAAATGTTTTATGCATTTGCAGTATAGGAAATCAGGTTTGTTTATTTTAACTGGCTTACCATTGTCTCCCCACCTACCAAGTGGAAGAGTGACAACACAAGCCTCCATACCCTGATACCAAATCCTTTGCTCTTGGCACTATTTTGAGAGAAAGATTTCCTCTTATATTTTGTCTAAAGGCATTATGTTTTCTTATTTATTGACAAAGAGCACATTTTGTCACCAAATGTTTTTCAAATATGCTTAGAAACCGAAAAGAGAAAACAGATGGTGCCCTCTTTATAATACCCTAGCTTTTCAAACAATGTCAGAGCTACCAGGAGACACTATCTAGTGTGCTTTATATCTATCTAAAGCATCTATTTTGGAGAGTTTTTATAATGTTCCACTCTGAGCTTCTAGCTCCTTAAATATCCTACATCAGAAGGATGGTTCAGAGGCATTAATGTACATGACATTAGTTACCCATATATTCATTATAAATAGTTATAGGCATCAGAGTAATTATGTTTGACAGTTGAATTTTGGGTATAGAAGCAAAAAAACTTATTTTTAAAGTACGGTTCTTGAATCTTAAGTCATACTGAATTCAAGTCCATAAATTAAAACTGAAATATGTGGTTCACTTTATGTTTATGTCAGCAGTGGATAGATATGTTTTTATTAAATACACATATATATCCCATTATATTTTTAGACTTGCACCAGTTAATATACATGCAGGTTTAAGAGGTGAAAACCCAACTCAAAATGACTCATATAATGAAGGAATTTCATATAATTAAAGAGTTATACAATTCTTCACTTTCAAGATTGGTTAAGCAACAAAGGTCCATGTTCCTTTCATTTTTTATGTATTTAGGTTTTCTAGCTCTCCTCAGAGTATAAGGTCATTTCTTTCATGGTAGTGATATAGTGCTACAGCTCCAGATAACATATAACTCACAAAACAATAAAACTATGGGGAGAGGCAGAAGGGTCTCTCTCTCCCTCTTGTCTGTCTCTGCCTCTCTTGTTCTCTCTTTCTCTCTCTCTGGCTCTCTCTTTACCTCATATGATGAAAAGCACAGATATTGTACAAATGAGTTTTGACATATATATTTGTGTAATTAATACTTAAAATAGGATAGAGAACGTAACCATCACCTCAAAAAACTCCCCATGCTTATTTCCAGTCAATTCCTGTCCCAAAAGGTAAGCACTGTCATTACGGGCGTACCTTATTTTAATGTGCTTTGCTTCATTGCTCTTCATAGGTATTCTGGGTTTCTTACACATGGACGGATTTTGGCAACCCTCCATCGAGCAAGTCCATCAGCACCCTTTTTCCAACAGCATTTGCTCATTTACTGTCTCTGTGTTACATTTTGGTAATTCTCGAAATATTTCAAACTTTTCATCATTATTATACTTGTTGTGGTGATCTGTGATCAGTGACCTTTGATGTTACTTTTGTAATTATTTTGGGGCACCATGAACCATGCCCATATTAGATCGTGAACTTGATAAATGTTATATGTGTGTTGATTGCTATGTCGACCAGCTGTTTCCCCATCTCTCTCCCTCTCCTTGGGCCTCCCCATTTCCTGAGACACCACAGTATTGAAAGTAGGCCAGTGAATAACCCTACAATGGCCTCTAAGTGTTCAAGTGAAAGGAAGGTTTGCTTGTTTCTCACTTTAAATCAAAAGCTAGAAATGATTAAGCTTAGTGAGGAAGGAATGCTGAAAGTCAAGATAGGCCAATAAGTAGGCCTCTTGCTCCAAACAGTCAAGTTGTGGATGCAAAGGAAAAGTTCTTGAAGGAAATTAAAAGTGCTACTCTAGTGACACACAAATGATAAGAAAGCAAAACAGCATTTTGCCGATATGGAGAAAGTTGTGGTGGTCTGGATAGGAGATCAAACCAGTCACAACATTCCCTTAAGTCAAAGCGTAATCCAAAGCAAGGTCCTAACGCTCTTCAATTCTATGAAGGGTGAGAGAGGTGAGGAAGCTGCAGAAGAAAAGTGTTAAGCTAGCAGAGGTTGGCTCACGTGGTTTAAGGAAATAAGCCGTTTCTATAACATCAAAGTGCAAGGTGAAGCAGCAAGTGCTGATGTAGAAGCTGCAGCAAGCTATTCAGAAGATATGGCTGAGATGCTAATGAAGGTGGCTACACTAAACAATAGTTTTCAGTGTAGACAAAACAGGCTTTTATTGGAAGAAGGTGTTGTCTACCACTTTCATAACTGGAGAGGAGAAGTCAATGCCTGGCTTAAAAGTTTCTAAGGACATGCTAACTCTCTTGTTAGGGGCTAATGCAGCTGGTGACTTCAAATTGAAGCCAATGCTCATTCACCATTCCAAAAATCCTAGAGCCCTTAAGAACTATGCTCAGTCTCCTCTGTCTGTGCTCAACACTGTAAATGCAACAACAAAGCCTAGATGGCAGCACATCTGTTTACAACGTGGTTTGCTGAATATT
This sequence comes from Delphinapterus leucas, assembly GCF_059928025.1. NCBI lineage: Eukaryota > Metazoa > Chordata > Mammalia > Artiodactyla > Monodontidae > Delphinapterus > Delphinapterus leucas. The sequence goes on along the minus strand of NC_143133.1, from coordinate 69,068,784 downwards.
TTAAGCCCACTGTTAAGACCTACCACTCAGAGCAAAATATTCCTTTCAAAATATGACTGATCATTGACAAGGTACCTGATTATCCAAGAGCTCTGATGGAGATGTACAACAAGATTAATGTTTTCATGCCTGCTAACACAACATTCTCTCATGTAAATATTTAGTCTATAGGGAAAGAGGATTTTTTTGTCTGCTCTCCCTATTTTAATGAATATTGAAAGGTACACTATTTCCTCTAACCCCTCTACCACTTTACTTGCTCTAGCCCTCAGAGAACTGTGAATCTTAGTTGTCAGAACATGACATTCATCTATGCCTACTTCTCAGCTGACTTAATGTCTATTAAAATTCAGGGGTCATAAAAATTCCAACTTCTAGCCCTTTTCTATGTGCATATTGAATGAGAATCTGGCCTTTTTGAATAAACTGACTCTTTTTATTTTGTTTATTTATTTATTTATTTAACATCTTTATTGGAGTATAATTGCTTTACAATGGTGTGTTAGTTTCTGCTTTATAAAAAAAGTGATTCTTTTTAGTGCCTGAAACTGCAAATGACACTCATACAGTTTTCTACCTCATCTAAGATTGAAAAGACTAGTGTCCTCACTGCCCACTGCCACCGCCCCTCACCATGGTCAAATCACGTGCAGAAGCAGCTTGGAGGAGGCCTCAGAGCTTCTGCCTCTGTAAGTGAGAAACAAATATAGCTATTGTAGTTAAGAGAACAAACTGGTACAGCCTCTATGGTAAAAAAAAATCTGGTAGGATCTATTAAACTTGCAAACGAAAATTTCTTTTACCTGGCAATTCCATTTCTAGAAACTTATCCTGAAAATACATTTATTTCTGCATGGAATCATATGTTAATAAATGTTTTTAGTTACCACAAAGTTTGGAAATACCCTAAATAATAATCTATAGGACTAGTTAAATAAATCATACAGACCACACAATGTGCTATTTAAAAAGTAAGGAAACTCTTCATGAATTAATAAAGAACCAAAGTGGGTGTTTGTGTTTAAGATAAAACAAAACAAAACAAAAAAACAGTGCAATTTCTTAAGCTATTTTTTTCTTTTCTTTTTGGTTATTTCATGTGCTGTATGATTCAGTTCTTGCCTATGAGATGTAAACAGAAATTGTCGATTACAGATTCTGATAAGCACTTTAAAAAGTGGGCAAATTCAACTAGAGAAGCACTTTTTCCTATGTCCTCGGCCTTTCCACCTTCTTCCTACATGGATAAGACGCATTAACCTATAGGATCCATCTTATGATCCCAAGGGCCAAATACCAGTGCTATGATCTACAAAGCAGATCAAGAGATTTGCATATACAATGAAATTTTGAGCTTATGTAGCAGTACTGATCAGCATCTTACATGAAGAAAAATGTTTTGTTAATTTAGAACTTTTGAGAGATGTAAAGATCTCTTTCTGAGAGATGGTGTGGACAGTTCCTTACTTATAGGTGAACACATCCCAAAAATGACACTGAAGGGTTGAGATCTTAGATGCCAGGTTACATTTAAATTCTTTAAAACAGTAAATTACAACCCATAGCCCCAAATCAGCCTCTCTGATTTTTCTTTTTTTTTTTTTTAGTTTTCTTGAATCATAGCCACACTCATTTGTTTCATTATGTCTATGGCGGCATGCATGCTACAGCAGCAGAGTTAAGTAACGGTGACAGAGATCACACTGTCCCCAAAGCCTGAAATATTTATTATCTGACCCTTTATGGAAAAGGTTTTTGACCCTGCTTTAAAATATAAAACCGACAGAAAAAGCAGAGAATAGATTTTAATTGCCACTGGGTGAAAAAGAATGACTGGAGCAAGAGAGAACTAGCAGAAGGTAAGAAGCAAGGCATAAGTCAAACCACAAGAAACACTGGGAGATGTTTTTATGTTCTGACTATAATAGGTGGTTACATAAATTTTAGACATGTTTGGCATGACAAGATCATGAAAATAACTAAATAATACTATTTTCTTCAGTGGGAAAATAATTCATACCCTGTAATATAAAGGCAATTTATGAGGTTAGGGTCTCAGGAAAACCAAGAAATAAATAGAAATTGTACTAGTCCATGGGTCTGTGTGTGATGTTGGACATGTAGAAAAATGGCTTAAGGATGGAATTATCATACTCAAAATGGTGGAAATGGTTAGCTTTGTTTAAAATAATAGATGCTTTGACAGATCAAGAAATGATTGACTTCATTTCTCTCATTAGGAAAAAAATTACAGGATAGACCCTGCAGGAGAATGCTAGGGAAACCTATATCTATACTAGAAATCAAAGGTAAAAATACAAAATACAGATACTCTGATCCAGGAAACAGTGTTATTTATACATAATATAGAGAAGGAAGGGGCGTGACTAAGTGAAGAATGTTGCAGTATTATAGTTTTAATTTTCCGCTCTTTCTATACCATAAGGAGAAATGAAACTTAAGAAGCTTCCCACTTCTTCCTGGAAAAAAGAGGTAAAATAAAATATTTCTTCTTCCACTGATAAATTGCAAGTAACTCAACAAAATACTTGAGGAGAGTTACATGGCAGGAAACATTCTTGTCTTTAATAGTTACATGAAGCCATGGAATCAATAACACTATCAGCATATTTATTTCAAAAATCTCTTACAAATCATTCCTCATGTTTGCATACAATGAGCTTCAAAGTTAAAATTCAAGTTTTAGAGTTTTCACAGGCATTGAATTGCATTCCTAATATGGTATTTATTCCCATCTATCCCTTTCTTGCAAATTTTAGAATGCTTGGTAAATTCAATTACTGATACTAATCCAAAGTCAAATGAAATCTAAGGAAATTCCATCTTCTCATGACTACTCTATTCTCTTGTTTTATTCATCTTGTATGTCACATTTTATCTCTAAATGGCTTCCCAAAGAAATAACATTTATATTGATGAGGCATTCTCTTTAAAAATCCTCATCTGTATTGCTTTAAGTATGAAGAATCTTATTCTGATGGCTAACATAGGGAATTTTCTAGGATTTTGTTTGTATGTTTATTGTGATATAATCCATCATATAAACATATCTGAGGACATAAAGCAAAAATTGTTGGGGTCTTTTTTTTTTTAACCCATTTAAAAATTTTATTGATTTATTTATTTTGGCTGCATTGGGTCTTGGTTGCTGTGAGCAGGCTTTCTCTAGTTGCAGCGAGCAGGGGCTACTCTTTGTTGTGGTGTGCAGGCTTTTTATTGCTGTGGCTTCTCTTGCTGTGGAGTTCAGGCTCTAGGAGCGCAGGCTTCAGTAGTTGCAGCATGTGGGCTCAGTAGCTGTGGCTCGTGGGCTCTAGAGCATAGGCTCGGTAGTTGTAGTGCAAGGGCTTAGTTGCTCCGCAGCATGTGGGATCTTCCTGGACTAGGGCTAGAACCTGTGCCCCCGGCATTGGCAGGCGGATTCTTAACCACTGCGCCACTAGGGAAGTCCGGGGTCTTATTTTATGCATTTTAAACGCAATTTTAGTCAGTTAAAATTCACACACTTCAAAGTTATTATTTGTAATATATCAATAAAAATTACCTAGATTTGAGTTAAAAGTGTGTAATTTTAATAATTTGGATGTAACTATGATACTAAATTAGAGGTCAGGTAGTATACCATATTTTTCAGAACCCTTACTCTTCAATGTTACTGCTGCTAGCAAAACCTCAATTTTCATTATTAGAAAACTCTTTTAGAATATTAAAGACGTATGAGAAGTTCTGTGGTATTTCTTGGAATGAAATTCTATCTACTTACTTATCTATCTATTTAAAGATAATGTCATCTTTTAGGCTAAGGCACAAATGATCTTTGTATAGCCTAGTAATAAGGAAAACAAGGATTAGAGTTTGCAGTTGGAGGTGATTACATGATCTAAATGATTCTTAGATTTCTATGCCAACAGAGGTATGTGATCTGTATTTAGAAATACTTGTCTATTTAATGCATTTGTGCTTCTGCATCACCTTTTTGTCATTAATTTATTACTGATTTAAGTATAGGGAACACACTTGATTTTCAGAACCTTAGAGAGCAACACAGTTACTTAGATGCCTTCTGACTGACAAACTTTAAAATATATGATTATAAATTAAAACAAAAAGTCATGGAAGAAAGATAAGAAAAATTATGAGAGAAACTCATTAAACACTGGCACATTTTATGGTCTATTTGCTATCACTAATAGGAAGTGTTTATTTGATATGTTTGCTATGCTCTGTGCTTGTCATTGTGTTATATTCTTGATGTTTTTTAAAATATAAAATACACTGGATTTGAAGCCTGTATAAAGGTCTCTTTTTACAGGCTTCAGATATACCTTTTTAAAGGTTTAAACCTTTTTCAAAGCTTTCAGATATGGCACATTTCAGAGAATTTACAAGACTGGGAATAAACTCATGATGAGTCTAATGGGGAGAAAGTTATGACACTGCTCCTCCCCTTTAAAACAAAATAATAAAGAAAAGAAATTATCAAATGCAAATGGAACATAAGAGAAAAAGTGAAAATGATGTTATTACATTAGAGCAATTGATAAAATGCCTTTCCAAAAATGGTTTTGATCTTACTTAAGAATAACTTTCAGGGAGGAGGTACATAGTTACTCATAAAGCTCACTGGAGGCTTCTCCTATTTTCTCACAGCCTTTATCACACACGACTGCAGTACAGAATTGACAATCTGTGGATTGGGAAGTGCTGATCAAAATCTTGCTGATGCCAATCACACTTTCCAATAAAAGTTCTTAGCATCCCATTGTCCTACGAAAATCAAACATTTTTATATGTTTGCTGGATTTTTATCTTAGATATTAAACACATTAGAGAAAAAGAAAGGCCAGGTTGGAGTTTTCTGTTATCCATTTTTCTTTTTTAAAAAGCACCGATAGTCACCAAAAATGTTGCATAAGTACAAATATGATCCATTACTTATGAATAAAAAGTTTTCTTTTCCCTTTATTTCAGACATAATACATCAAATTAGATTTTTCAACCAAAGGCAAAAGCCTTTATGTCATGCATCATGATTCTATTGCTATAATCTCTATCATACTATGTGATTTATAAACTATGTAATGCATATATAGAAGGTCAAGAGATACAATTAATAATACATGATGAGTTTAAAGCACACAAAAAAAATGAATGTGTTAAAATTGAAGAAATGTTTCATGGTGTTCTACCAATCATTTTAGTCATTTTACAATAGGGAACTGATTTAAAGTTTTCATAAATCCTAGTAAAGGGAAACATTTTCAGCTAATCAAATTAGCCCCTTAAATTGCTGAAGCAACTTAACTGAAACTGAATTAGGTAATTTGCATAAATCACACCATCGAATGTTTCTCTTGAAATCTATTTAGCTGTGATTTGTATATAGAATAAGCACTCAAATATATTAACACAATCTAGGCCTCTGAAACTCATTGTATTATTATGGAACATTTGTAAATGTGTCATTACTTAATTAGATTTAATATTTTAACATTGTACAATTTAAAATTATTTCTTTTGGAAACATTAGGTCTAAATTACCTTGCTTTCAGTGATTTTCTGAGAAAATCTGTTTATGAAGTGTTATTTACCAAACAAATAAGTGGATTTATAATAATGCATTAAAACACATGCCATGTTGCTTCTTAGACTGTGATCCACATATTTGTTTATTCGATAAATCTTTTTCTTACTTCATTATATGCGACTTGCTCTTCAGAAATGTTTGGCTTTTGAGGAGAAGATCTATGTGGATATTTTAAAAATATATAGAAACAGAGATACCTATCTATATATTTGTTTGTATTTGAGTACTGAATATTGTTTATACAAATCTATATCTGACTTCATTTTTAAGCCACATGAATGCATTTTTCCTTTTAGATTATCTTTGCCCAGATATTACCAAGAATTGACTTACAATGTTGAGATTTCATTGCCCCATGCATATGGGAAGGAGTGCTGATATTTAAAATGAGCTTTTATTGAAATTCCTTTCCTGTCTTATTCCCTCCTTTTATTCTTTTATTAAAAAATTAAAATCAAAGTATTTATATAATATATATGTACAATACGAATAATAACAATAATGAACAGCATGGACCCACTACCCATCTTAAGGAAAGGCTATTACTAATATCTTTGAAGGACCTGTGGATGTTCTGATTACATTCACTTATCCCATCCCCAGAGGTAGCTACTGCCATGATACTTGTTCGTTATTTACTGTATTTTTTGCATTTAGGTCATATTCCTGGTTATCTCTAAATAGTAGATGGTTTACTTTCACTTGTTTTTGAAATTTATACATGGAATTCATTCATTTACTCATTCAACAAATATCCATTCAATACCTATCGTATGCCAGCACAGTTTTAAGCGCTAGAGATACAGTAGTGAAGAAAGTGAGACAAGTATTTCCTGACCTTGGGAATTCCCTGTTGGTCCAGTGGTTAGGACTCGGAGCTTTAGATGCTGGGCCCAAGTTCGATCCCTGGTCGGGGAACTAAGATCCCACAAGCCTCAAGGCATGGCCAAAAAAAAAAAAAAATCTCCTGACCTCAAGGAATTTACATTATAGTGATAGAGATGATCAAAGAGCAAAGAAAATAAGTCAAATATATCAAGAATACTTAATGATAAATGCTAGGGAGAAAAAGCAGCAGAGAAACACAACATGAAATAATAGACGGTTTAATACATCTATTTAAGGTGGTCAGGGAAGGGCCTCACTGAAAAAGTGATTTTTGGCTAAAGACTTGAAAGAAGTGAGTTAATTAGCCATGTAGATATAGAGAAATAGAACATAGGACATACAAAGGCCCTGATGTGAGTGTTTATCTGCTCTGACCAGGAGACAGCAGGAGAGGCACATATCAGAAGCCGACCAAGCAAGGTAGAGAGAGTGTGACAGGGTTTGGGATCAAAGAAGTAGCCAAAGCATGTGGGGTTTAGTAAGAACTTTGGCCTATACTTTGAAACCTTTGGAGGACTTAGAGCAGAGGAGAGATATAAGCAATTCTACATCATGAAAGGATCACTCCTCTCTTCTGCTGAGGATGGTCTACAGGGGCTTAGGTCAAGGCAGAAGCAGGAAGACCAGTTAGAAGGTTATGAGAAAATCCAGACAAGAAATGATGTCAATTTTGATCAGGAGGATGACAGCACTGGTACTGAGAAGTGGTCAAACTGTGGATATGTTCTGAAAGCAGAGCCAACAGAATTTGCTGATGGATACAGAGAAAAAGGATTCAAGGCCTGAGTGACTGGAAGAAATGGTGTTTCAATATACTGCCTGATGGGCTTCCCTGGTGGCGCAGTGGTTGAGAGTCCGCCTGCCGATGCAGGGCACACGGGTTCGTGCCCCAGTCCGGGAAGATCCCACATGCCGCGGAGCGGCTGGGCCCGTGAGCCATGGCTGCTGAGCCTGCGCGTCAGGAACCTGTTGCTCCGCAACGGGAGAGGCCACGACAGTGAGAGGCCCGCGTACCGCAAAAAAAAAAAAAATATATATATATATATTTATATATATATACACTGTATATATATATATATATATATATATATATATACACTGCCTGAGATGGGAAACCCTGCAGGAGGAGCTTGTGTTGGGAGGGAGGGTTATGATGGTCTCGATTATAGCAGTGTTCAGAATGAGAGACTCAGTAATCAACATGAAGATGCCATGTATTGAATAGTGCATGTCTGAAAGGGCAAGCAAAAGGTTTTGGCTAGAGATTTAAACTTGGGAATCATCAGCATACAGATGATCTTTATTAATTCTTATTGGTAGGTATCTGAAACTATGAATCTTCATGTGAGCCCTTTTTTAGCCTTATCCAACAAATTCAGACATGATTTTTTAATCTTATTTTTACTTCTAGAAATTTGGCGACATCAGTTTGTATTTACTTTGTTCAGATTGCTGTTTGTTCTTGTGTCTTGGATAGGGTGATTTTATTTCTGATTTTGTTATTGATGTTTAACACATTTATTAGTTTTGTTCATGGCCATTTTCCAAAGTGGTTTTAACAATTTATAATCCCTACTGATTTATAATATTAAGGATATTGTTCCATATTTATTTATTTATCATATTATTTTTTAAATATTTTAATTTTTAAAGCAGTTTTAGGTTCACAGCAAAATTGAGGGGGAAGATACTGAGACTTCACATATAGCCACTACCTGTCTTAAAGAAAGGCCATTACTTTTCTGCATGTATGTTTTAATATTTCTCTCCCCTGAGAAATTCCTGCACTTTTTCTCCAAGTGCTCAGTCATTTAATAAAAATGTAAATTTTAGTTACCTGATATTTTATTATGGTGTACTGGGAAAGGTTTTTATATGGTCCAATATTATATTCAACCAGAAATGGAGTCCAGTGGTCCTCTTTCCAATCCAAATTGCAACTCAGAAATTAACTTTTGTGAAACACATTTGCACAATTGTTTCTTTACTCAACAATTTGTGGATCTTCTTACATAAATGCTGAATTTCAAGCTTTTTGACTAACATAATAGTGGCTTCTTAATGAGTACTCTTTATTTTTCTCAACTTTATATCACTTTCTTGTATATAAAAAACAATCACATTTTTCTTTTCCAAATATATAAACTTTAAGTTTTCTGATTTTGTATGTCTTTCTCCCTGTTTTCAATTACCTGCCCCTTTTTCTGTTACCTGGATTTCTAAAACAACTTTCTAATACATTTTTTTGGTTTCCCATTTTCCCCTGATAAGTAAGTTTCTTCAAGTTATATCTCTGAGATCTTTTTGAATTGCAAAACATTTCCTACTTCAGAATCATTAAATATTTTGCCACTGTCCTTATGAAAATTTGCAGACTCTTCATAGGGTAACATATACAGCTGACATTGTAAAAATTGGTATATTGTCATCTAAATTTGGATTTTTGGAATAATTGTAAAATGAAAGTTTCTATCTGTGTTTGAAAAGCACTGGCATTGTTAGGAACTCAGGTTTTCTAAACTAGATGACCAGGGTTCAAATCCTACCTCTGATGCTTTCTATTATGACTTAGATAACTTTTTAGAAATTTCCCTAAACCTCATTTTCCTCATCTGCAAAATGTGGATAATATCTATCAGGTGATCATCTATCATCTCTCTGTCTTTTATTTCTAATATATTTGTGGTTAAAAAATAAGTGAGAAAACCCATATAAATTATCCCGAATTTCTTACAGTTCTTCAAATGACCTAAGCTTTCTCCTTATAATCTGGGCCTTTATTTACAGAATTAGTTACATTTACAACAGTCTCTGCACCATATCATCTCCTACTTTTACCCTTAAATTAGGTCCCAATGTAGATGTCCCTTCCCATGGAAAAACTTTCCATGCCTCCCAAATCCTGAGTTGCATGACTACTTTATTTTTTCCTCTAGCAACCTATTTTTCCCCCTTTCATGGTGCTACATTACTGCATTGCATTAATGTGTTATTTTTCCAAACATTCATCCCCACAAACTCTGAGTTTACATAAGATAGGAAATGTGTAAATGCATTATTATTTAGATTCTATGTTTGGCACAAAAGTATGTGCTTAATAAATGGTGAATTAATGAAGGAATGACCCAGTGAAATTTGTCTAAATGTTTAGAACGTACCCTCTCAGCCTGTAACTCTCTGAAGCATAGATGTTTTCAACCTCACTACTAGTGCTTAACACTCTACACGTTGCATTGCTATGTTAGAGTACTTAACATTCTATAAGTTGCATTGTTATGCAGAAATATATATTATATATATAATATTATACATATATTATACATATATTATAATATATATTATATGTATAATATTATATATATTATTATATATATATATATATATATATATATATATATATATATATATATGCCTTCTGTTTCCTTAACTAGTTAAAAAGATGCTTGAGGCAAGGCTTGGCCAGATACCATCAACATTTGGCTTTTCTGGTGGTATTCACTACAAGTGTGGGGCTACACTTTGAAACAAAGTTTAATAATTATCTCATCTCTTTTACCCTTTCCTTTGCCCTCATGTTCTCCTCTACTAGTGCAAGCATGTTTCTCAAATATTTAAGCCAAGCTTGTCCCAGCCTTCAATGTTACTCTTTTCTTAATTGAATATTGATACAAGAACCTATTATATTAGCAAAGCATTATCATATTATGTATTACTTATTCAACAAAATATTTACTGAATAAAACTTATTCCCTTTAAGCTATGAAAGCCTTAATCATTTCCAGCCTCTTTAAATATTTATTTATTTAGCAAATAACATGGACCTTCCTCTCTGAGCCAGTTTTATTTTGTTTTTGTTTTCTCAGCATTCAGCATGAAGTCTGTCACATAATAGGTATTCACAAAATATGTCATCCATGAATTGGGAATGAAAATTTCCCCGTTTTTCTGTAGCTAAGATAATATACAGAGACATGACAGATTTTAGAGTAGCATAGAATTAGCATTTCTGCTTGCCTCCTCCTGGGTGATGATTTTTAAATGCAGCAGCTCCACATATTGACACACATGCTTAAATACACAGATTAATATTACTTCATTAAACACTTATTTAAAAGAAAGATATCAGTGATCAAGTCAGATTTTACTTGAACCCATTAAGCTAGAGGTTCAACTCTAGCATATTTATTAGCCAACAGAGACTTTCATATTTATGTCAAAAGCAAAGTCTTCTAAAAGTTGTGATTTACGTTAACAGGTTCATGGAAAATCAATGAGGTTTGTCCTAGATTGGGGAAGGAAGTCACAGATATACTACATGCTGACTGCTGAGTACAAATGATTCAATATCTATAAAACCTTATATGTATATTATCTGAATAATAAACCCTGACATTTTTATTTGTTTTACTGCTGAATTTTTTCTTTCATTAATTGATTTTCTTTCTTTGCATATTTTAGTCTATGTGCTATGGATACAAAGTCAACTTACATAATTCCTTGGCTTTAAATAATTCTCAAGTATGAGGGAAAACCATTTTTCAACTAATAAATATAATACAATTAATTCTCTTATCACACAGAATGGTGTTTAAATTAAAAGAGAAGATTAATGACACAAGTGACTTTCAGTTTTAAGTACATGTGGAGGAATCTTTCTGAAAGGTGGAGCACCGTCTACGTGACCCACTCATCTGGAACCATTATGTCCTCTTCTATATCTTCTTGCAGGCCTTATACACAGGAAAGAAGAGGGTTCTGTAACAGGTGTGCACATTTGTGACCTGTTTCTGAGTCCTACCCTAGTCCTTGGACAGGTCACTAGAAATAAATGAACCATGCTCTGAATTTCCAGTCATCAAAGTCTATGCTAATCCATATTATTTTAAGCTACATCTTCATAGAATGCATGTTCATTGTCTTTATTAAGGCTGAATTTTAATATGCCCTTTTATTGCTTAATAATACAGATCAGTAGTTTTCAAATTGGGCTAAGAGGAGAATGAAGAATTTCATGGATTCTCCCTCAAGGACTTGTCTGATGAAGATTACAAAAGTGAGCAAAGCAGCTCTTAAAAAAAAATCTGTTTTACATGCTGGATTTCCAAATAAGAGGACCACAGAATCCCATTTAAAGGGAATATATTATAACCGTATAGGGTTCTAGGAAATCGTTTTAAATGAAATGAAGTCTAAATTGATAGTGAAATTACTGTGAGCAATAAGATTCCCTTTTACTATTTAGTTTCATGGCATAAAGAGGTGTGAAAATTTCTGCAATGCACCATATTAATAATGTAAACTGTACCCTTTCTTTTTGATCTAGTTCTCTTCTTACTCTGCCAATTCTGGGGCTTTGGGCAAGTTACATAAGCCCTCACACTCAGCTTCCCTCTCGATCAAATAAGGGTTTTGGACTAAGTTATTACCTGTGAGTTGATATTAACAGTATCAAAATTCTATGATACATTGTGTCCAGAAGTGACAAAGTAACAGGCTCATATGATTCTGCATTCAGATTAACTCTGTATAATTTACATTTAAATAAAAAATGAGAAGTGGTCTCAGACTATGGGAAGTATTACACTAGGAGATTTTCAGGCTTTCAATAATTTAAATGTATTTTATTTAATATAGCAACTACCTCTTGTGTTTTAGGCAAAGAAACAGATGTGATGCCTCCTGCATATCACAACAAAATTTTCCACGCAAAATGATTGAACTAGAGCCTGAAGGCAATTTTATGACTGAGAAATATAATAGTTCATGTACTCTAAAGAGTATTTGCATTACTTAACTTATGTAAAGGAATTCTGATTCATTTGTGCCTCTGGGTAGCAAATACATGACAATAAATAATTGAACATTCCAGAAAGCAATATTCAAATAACACTCTTATCAGTCATTGACATGGGAATCACTATTCATAACTGATAATGTGTATACTCTCTTCTTTGTAGATTATGATTTAGAAAAATATTTCATTATACAGGCTTCAACTGTAGTCCTAAGAAGTGATAATATCTCACAACATCTGTAAAGAAACGTCTATATAAATATAGCAGCTTCAATCAATGACATCAAAGAAAAAACTATTTCTCTAAATACCATTGTAAGTTCTTAATGACACAGGCTGTGGAATAAAATCACTGTCAGCTGTTTCACATTGGATATTTCATTTTATATCACATAGTATATCAGGAAAAGTAGTCATTGCCATTTACCCTCTGGATCCAGTGAATTTTTTTTTTCCAAATAATTTACAGAAATAAAAATAAAGTGATAGTGAAAAATAATTTTATTAGAAAAAATTTAGTCAAGCATTTTCATTTTGAGATAATTGTTGATTCATCCGAAGTTTTAAGAAATAATAGAAAGATTCTATGGACCTTTTACCTATTCTCCCCAATAATAACATCTTGTAAAAAGATAATAAAATATTACAAACAGAATATTGGCATTGATACAGTCAAGATACAGAAAATTTCCATCACCACAAAACCCCCAAGTTGTCATTCTATAGCCAGACCAGTCCCCTTCACCTCCTACCCCATCCTTAATCCCTGTCATCTGTTCTCCAGTTCTAATCTGTTTTCTATAAGTTTGCCATTTCACTAATGTTCTATCAATTGAATAATATAGTATGTAACCTTTTGGTATTGGCTTTTTTTTCATTCAGCAAAATTTTCTGGAGATTCATCTAAGTTGTGTGTGTATCAATAGTTTATTCCTTGTTATTGCCAGGTAGGATTCCATGGTGTGGATATACCACAGTTTGTTTAGCCATTCACCTATTGAAGAACATCTAGTTTGAGGCTATTATAAATACAGCTGACATAAACATTTGTGTACATGTTTGTGTGTGTAAAAACATAATTTTCATTTCTATGGAATAAAAGTACAGGAGTACAACTGATGGGTTCTATGAAAATTGCATGCTTTGCTTTTTGTTTTTTGTGGTACGCGGGCCTCTCACAGCCGTGGCCTCTCCCGTTGCGGAGCACAGGCTCCGGACATGCAGCCTCAGCGGCCATGGCTCACGGGCCCAGCCACTCCGCAGCATGTGGGATCTTCCCAGACCGGGGCACGAACCCGCATCCCCTGCATCGGCAGGCGGACTCTCAACCACTGCGCCACCAGGGAAGCCCTCATGCTTTGCTTTTTAAAGAAACTTCCAAGATATTTTCAAGAACAGCTGTACCATTTTACATTCCCACCAGCAATGCATGAGTGATCTAGTTTCCTTATATATACTCACAAACTTTTGTTGTTGTCACCATTTTATTTTAGCTACTCTCATAGACATGCTGTGACATCATATTGTGGTTTTGACTTGCATTTCTCATATGACTAATGATGTTGAATGTCTTTTCACATGATTAATTGACATATATATATTTTATTCAGCAAAATGTATTTTCATGACTTTTGCCCATTTTCTAATTGGATTGTTGGTTCTTATCAACTGTCGTGTTTTGAAAGTTCTCTATATACTCTAGACATTAGTCATTTGATGACTATGTGGCTTGCAAATTCTAGTATTCAGCTTATCTTTTCATCCTCTTAAGAGCTAAAGTTTATAACTTACTGGAGACCAATTTACAGTTTTTCTTTTTATAGATCACACTTTTGGTGCCAAGACGTTTTTGTTTAGCTCTAGATAACAAATATTTTCTCCTATTTTTTCCAAGAGTTTCATAGGTTTTACTTTTCCATTTAAGTCCATAATGCACTTTGAGTCAATTTTTGTGTAAGATGTGAGAATGAAGTCAATATTTTGCATATAAATGTCCACTTGTTCCAGTACCATTGGTTGAAATGTCTATCTTTTCTCTACTGAGTTTCTTTTTATTTTTGTCCAGAGTCAACTGGGTAGGACTTCTGGTTTCAGCTCAGACATGTTAAGAGCTTGGAAGTTGTCACTCTGCCCTTAGGGCCAAACAAACAAACTAACTGAACATACTGAAAATCAATGACTTTTCTTAGACTTCTTAGAGGGGTGAGGATTCAGAAGAACCACAACCCTAAAATATAGATAGAAAGGCAAGTCCATAGTGTCACACCAAGATTTACATATCTAGGATAGAAGTTACTAGAGCCATAAACTTGTAGTAACACATAAATGGTACTTTTGATGAATTGCTAGAGGATGAGTACGAATTATCTAGAGAAATTACTCCAGGCTGAAGTTTCTTGGGTTTTACCTCTGGGAACCCCACCATGTTCTCATGATTCAAGAAAGATCCCCTCATGGTATTGGTGAGGACAGGGAAGAGTAATCACTGTGAAATATGTCCATATCATTGTCTATAACAAAGGCCCCCTCACCAGGGAAAACAAGTTTACCAGTCTTATCCAAGCTCAGGAAAGGCATTCTTCCCATTCTAGTCCCCTCGGATTTACTATCTTTCTTAAGTGAGGGGAAGATATACCACTAGAAAAACACTTTCAAAAGTCACAGTCCAGATACAAAGACCCACTAAAAGACTGAGATTTAACCACAATATTATAGAATACTTCCTGAATCCCACAGCTAACTACTAAACCAGCAGGGCTCCAGTATAACAATGGATTAAAGTAAAAAATACTGCAAGACTCAGACTTTCTCTAAGCAGGAATATTTAGGAAAACCCAAAGTAAAGAAGAGAGACAAAAACCAGCATAACAGAGAAATTTGAAATTTCTGGAACCTATAGCCATAGAAAATGTTAAACACATACTAAACCCTAGCTATATAAACATAAAATCTCATGTTAAATGACTATTGATATCAGTTCCTATAACACAAAACATCATGTCAGACTTACAGAAAAATTATGAGGCATGCAAAAAAGCAAGGAAAAAAAATCATAGTGTTAAGATAAAAAGCAAGTATCAGAAGCAAACAAAAGTGACATCAACTTTGGAATTATCAGACAGGAAACTTTAAATAGCTATGATTAATATGTTAAAGGCACTAATGTATAAAAGTAGACAACATGCAATAACAGATGAATAATATAAATAGAGAAATAAAAACTCTGAGAAAAAGCCAAGGGATATTCTATAAATGAAAAGAATTTTAATACAAATGAAAATTTCCTTTGTTGCACTCATCAGTAGTGGAACACAGCTGAGTAAAGAATCAGTAAGCTTGAAAGTCTACAGAAACTTCCCAACTGAAATGCAAGAGTAAAATTAAAAAACAAAAACAAACACAGAACAGAGCATCTAAGATCTCTGAATGATTTTAAAATTTGTGAAATATGTATACTTGAAATACCAGAGGAGACAAAAGAGAGAACAGAGTTGAAGAAATATTTGAAGTAATAATCGTCAATAGTATTTAAAATTAGTAACAGACACAAAACCAGAGACCCAGGAAACTCATAGAAAACCAGCCAGGATAAATAACAATGACAATGACAACACCACACTATACCTAAGCATATCATATTAAAATTAAAAAAAAAAACAAATACAAAAAAAAATCTTTAGGGAAGGCAAAGGGAAAATATATCTATAGAGGATCAACAAAAGAATTACAATAGACTGACTCTTATTCAGAAACCATGCATGCAAGAAGAGTGTGGAATGAAATATTTGAAGTGTTGAATATTGAAAGTGTTGAAAAAAAAATCTACCAAACTAGCATTCTGTATCTTGTGAAATAATCCTTCAAAAGTGAAAGAGAAATGAACTTAAAGAAAAAGTGAGGGAATTCACTCTCAGCAGACCTGCCCTGGAAGACATGTCAAAGTTATTCAAGAAGTAGGAAAATTATATTGTTCAAAAAATTTAATCTACAAAAAGAAAGGAAGCTTTTCAAAGGAATAAATAAAGAAGGTCTAGAAATCCGGGATAGAATGAAGAGGGTTATGAAACAATCTAACTATATTACCAGTGAATGATACAGCCTTGCTGAAGAGGGTGGAAGGGAAAGTTGCTGACATAAGTAATTTTGGAAATGAGTGCTGTTTGTAAGATTAAAGGCAAAAGAAACCGTACAAATACTATATTTATGAAATTGTTTCCCACAGGGTTACAAGTTAACAATTTTTATACTTCTATACCTGTATCTTGTAATGAAACAATTATATAAATGAATGGCAGATTTATTTTTGATGCCTGAAATCTTTATTTCTTATTATTTTTTTGGAGTAAAATTGTTTTACAATGTTGTGTTAGTTCCTGCTGTACAATGAAATGAATCAGCTGTATGTGTATCTATATCCCCTCCCTCTTGGACCTCCCTCCCACTCACCGCCCATCCCACCCATTTAGGTCAACACAGAGCACCAAGCTGAGCTCCCTGTGCTATACAGCAGGTTCCCACTAGCTATTTATTTTACACATGGTAGTGTATTTATGTCAAACCTAATCTCCCAGTTTGTCCCACCTTCCCTTTCCCCCTACTGTGTCCACATGTCCATTCTCTACATCTGCGTCTCTATTCCTGCCTTAAAAATAGGTTCATCTGTACCATTTTTCTAGATTCCACATAAATGAGTTAATATACAATATTTGTTTTTCTTTCTGGCTTACTTCACTCTGTATGACAGATTCTAGGTTCATCCACATCTCTACAAATGATGCAATTTCGTTCCTTCTTATGGCTGAGTAATATTACATTGTATATATGTACCACATCTTCTTTATCCATCTATCGGTCATTGAACATTAGGTTGTTTCCATGTCCTGGCTATTGTAAATAGTGTTGCAGTGAACATTGGGGTACATGTGTCCTTTTTTTTAAACATCTTTATTGGAGTATAATTGCTTTACAATGGTGTGTTAGTTTCTGCTTTAAAACAAAGTGAATCAATTATATATATACGTATGTTCCCATATCTCTTCCCTCTTGCATCTCCCTGCCTCCCACCCTCCCTATCCCACCCCTCTAGGTGGTCAACAAAGCACCGAGCTGATCTCCCTGTGCTATGCGGCTGCTTCCCACTAGCTATCTATTTTACGTTTGGTAGCGTATATATGTCCATGCCACTCTCTCACTTGGTCACAGCTTACCCTTCCCCCTCCCCGTGTCCTCAACTCCATTCTCTATGTCTGCGTCTTTATTCCTGTCCTGCCCCTAGGTTCTCCAGAACCATTTATTTTTTTAGATTCCATATATATGTGTTAGCATATGGTATGTGTTTTCCTGTTTCTGACTTACTTCACTCTCTATGACAGGCTCTAAGTCCATCCAGCTAACTACAAATAACTCAATTTCGTTTCTTTTTATGGCTGAGTAATATTCCATTGTATATATGTGCCACATCTTCTTTATCCATTCATCTGTTGATGGGCACTTAGGTTGCTTCCATGTCCTGGCTATTGCAAATAGAGCTGCAATGAACATTTTGGTACATGAGTCTTTTTGAATTATGGTTTTCTCAGGGCATATGCCCAGTAGTGGGATTGCTGGGTCGTATGGTAGTTCTATTTTTTTGCTTTTTAAGGAACCTCCATACTGTTCTCCATAGTGGTTGTATCAATTTACATTAGCACCAATAGTGCAAGAGGGTTCCTTTTTCTCCACACCCTCTCCAGTATTTATTGTTTGTAGATTTTTTGATGATGGCCATTCTGACCAGTGTGAGATGATATCTCATTGTTTTTTTTTGTTTTGTTTTGTTTTTGCAGTACGCGGGCCTCTCACTGTTGTGGCCTCTCCCGTTGCGGAGCACAGGCTCCAGACACACAGGCTCAGTGGCCATGGCTCACGGGCCTAGCCGCTCCGCAGCATGTGGGATCTTCCTGGACCAGGGCACGAACCCGTGTCCCCGCATCAGCAGGCGGACTCTCAACCACTGTGCCAGCAGGGAAGCCCCTCATTGTAGTTTTGATTTGCATTTCTCTAATGATTAATGATGTTGAGCATTCTTCCATGTGTTTGTTGGCAATCTGTATATCTTCTTTGGAGAAATGTCTATTTAGGTCTTCTGCCCATTTTTGGATTGGGCTGTTTGTTTTTTTGATATTGAGCTGCATGAGCTGCTTGTAAATTTTGGAGATTAATCCTTTGTCAGTTACTCATTTGCAAATATTTTCTCCCATTCTGAGGGTTGTCTTTTGGTCTTGTTTATGGTTTCCTTTGCTGTACAAAAGCTTTTAGGTTTCATTAGGTCCCATTTATTTATTTTTGTTTTTATTTCCATATCTCTAGGACGTGGGTCAAACAGGATCTTGCTGTGATTTAAGTCATAGAGTGTTCTGCCTATGTTTTCCTCTAAGAGTTTGATAGTTTCTGGCCTTACATTTTGGTCTTTAATCCATTTTGAGCTTATTTTTGTGTATGGTGCTAGGGAGTGTTCTAATTTCATACTTTTACATGTATCTGCCCAGTTTTTCCAGCACCACTTATTGAAGAGGCTGTCTTTTCTCCACTGTATATTTATATTCTTGTCTCCTTTATCAAAGATAAGGTGACCATAAGTACATGGGTTTATCTCTGGGCTTTCTATCCTGTTCCATTGATCTATATTTCTGTTTTTGTGCCAGTACCATACTGTCTTGATTACTGTAGCTTTGTAGTATAGTCTGAAGTCAGGGAGCCTGATTCCTCCAGCTCTGTTTTTCGTTCTCAAGATTGCTTTGGCTATTCAGGGTCTTTTGCGTTTCCATACAAATTGTGAACTTTTTGTTTTGGAAGCAATCAGAGAAGAAAAAGAAATAAAAGGAATCCAAATCAGAAAAGAAGAAGTACAGCTGTCACTGTTTGCAGATGACATGATACTATACATAGAGAATCCTAAAGATGCTACCAGAAAATTACTAGAGCTAATCAATGAATTTGGTAAAGTAGCAGGATACAAAATTAATGCACAGAAATCTCTGGCATTCCTATACACTAATGATGAAAAATCTGAAAGTGCAATTAAGAAAACACTGCCATTTACCATTGCAACAAAAAGAATAAAATATCTAGGAATAAACCTACCTAAGGAGACAAAAGACCTGTATGCAGAAAATTATAAGACACTGATGAAAGAAACTAAAGATGACACAAATAGATGGAGAGATATACCATGTTCTTGGATTGGAAGAATCAACATGGTGAAAATGACTCTACTACCCAAAGCAATCTACAGATTCAATACAATCTTTATCAAACTACCACTGGCATTTTTCACAGAACTAGAACATGTGTCCTTTTGAATTACGTTTTTCTCAGGGTATATGCCCAGTAGTGGGATTGCTGGGTCATATGGTAGTTCTATTTTTAATTTCTTAAAGAACCTCCATACTGTTCTCCATAGTGGCTGTATCAATTTACATTCCACCAACAGTAGATCTCTTTTGACCCACCTCCTAGAGTAATGAAAATAAAAATAAACAAATGGGACCTAATTAAACTTAAAAGCTTTTGCACAGCAGTGAAAACCATAAACAAGACGAAAAGACAACACTCAGTTTTTTGTTTTTGTTTTTTTATGGCAGGTGGTGGAGGCCAAGTTCCTCACTGTTGGAGGGACGTTAAAAATCAGCAAAGGAAAGAGTCTAGAATAATCCATGTAGTGATTAATTCAAGCTTGTGACATCAGTATAAACCCCCGTTTAGCTTAATATAGATATAGATGGCTACATACAGATGGTTACATTTATTCATATGTGTATATACATGGGCTTTATGTACACACGTATTTTCTTGCTACATCAGCTGAGAGGGTCTAGGAGCAATGGTATACCAGGTGCAACAAACACATCTAACACAGGGTTCTTGGCTTCTAATACCATTGTCTATTAAAAGCAGCTACGTGGAGAAATGGTTGCTTATTACTGGAGCAGGAAATACACAGTATGAGCCTGGGGCATCTCATAGTGTTTGAAAGTAAAGAAATGCTCAAAAAAGCAATCAAATTAACCAAAAATTTCACAATGATTGGTGTATGTCAAAACAACAACGACAACAAAACACAAGGGTTTACTGAAAGAGCTTCCAATGGCAGAGTTAGAGCAATTTGAGCAACAAGATAAATGAATTAGTATTGGATTATAACCTAGGGTACAGAATATCCAAGTTCATACTGTTAAAAATAAATGATTGAATATCTAAATAAGCAGTGTAGAAAAGACAAATCTGTGCAGAAGAATTTCAAGTAATTTATGTATATATTCCACCCAGAAAGAAGGAGAGCATAACTTTGTACTCATTAAGTGGGTGCTGCATACTGTGACTTCTTTGCAAATAATATAGTGCAAAAACAGAGATAAAAAGAGTCACTTTATAGTTTAGGAACCTGAGAATCAATTTCTCAGCCAGATGAGCTAGGTTAACAGTGGAAAATCATATTGACTGTATATATTCTTGACATGATGTGATGAAAATGGCACTTTAACTCTTTGATCTTCCTCCCCAAAACATGTAACTCCAGTGTAATCATAAGAAAAAGATCATTAAATCCAATTGAGGGACACTCTGCAAAATATCTGACCTGTACTTTTCCAAATTGCTAAGGTTATCAAAAATCATGAAAGTCTGAGAAACTGTCTTAGCCAGGAAGAGTCTAAGGAAACATAATTATGAAATGTAATATCATTCCCTTGCTAGGATCCCAGAAGAGAAAAAGAACACAAAGTAAAATTAAGAGAATCTGATTAAAGTGTGGGCTTAAATTAATAATAATATATCAATATTGGTTGTTGAATTGTTACAAATGTACCATGATAATGTAAGATGTTAATAATAGGGGAACTGAGTGTGTAAATGGGAACTTTCTGTACTATATTAGCAAGTTTTCTGTGAATCTAAAATTTTCCTAAAAATACTTACTTAAAAGGAAACAAAAAATCAGGTTGTATATTTGCCTTGGTCTATTTATGGATTCTCTATTCTATTCCATTGATTTATGAATCTATGCCCCCACTTATACCATACAATCTTGGTTATGCCAGCTATATAATGCCTTCCGATCAGATAGACTGAACATTCATCATTTTATTTTTCAAAATTATTTTAATCGTTCTAGTTTCTTTGACTTTCCAGATAAATTTTAGAACAGTCTTGTCTATACCAACCATAAATCTTGCTGGGATTTTGACAGCAATTACATTAAACTTAAATATCAATTTGAGGGGAATTGATATCTTTACTTTGTTGCATCTTCCAACCCATAAATATATGGCATGTCTCCACACTTATTTTGTTCTTATTGGCTTTCTTTCATTAGCAGTTTATCGTTTTCACCATAAGAATACTACACATGATTGATTACATATGCATTTAGGCATAACAGTTTTTATGCCTAAACAGTTTATATATATATTTATTTTTCTTTACATTTTATAGTGACTTTACATTTTATAGATGTAAATGGCATAGATTTTTAAATTTTGGTGTTCATGTTTTCATTGCTAGATTACTGAAATGCAATTGATTTTTGTTTATTTATCTTGTATCATATGACCTTAAGAACTCATTTATCCATAAATCTACAAAATGCACTTTTTTCCCTTTTGGACTTTAAATGCCTTTTATTTCCTTTTTATCACCTAGATTTAATTGGCTAGAACTTCCAGAACTTTGCTCGATAAGAGTGGTTATATTAGAACTTCTTGCCTTGTTGCCAACAGTAATGGAAAATTACTCAGTTTTTAACATTAAATATAATGTTAGCTGCAGGCTTTCAGTAGATACACTTTATCATATTTAGGAAATTCCCTTTCTCTTTTGATTCTTCTGAGAATTTTTGTCATGAATAATTGTCGAATTTTCTTATTCTTTTTCTGTATCAATTGACATAATCATGTAATCTTTCTTCTTTGTCCCATTAATTTGATGGATACACTGATTGATTTTCAAAAATTGAAACTGCCTAGTGTAGCATGGTGACTATAATTAAAATACTGAGTTGCATATTTGAAAGTTGCTAAGGGAGTAGATCTTAAAGTTCTAATCAGACCATATAAAACATGTATAATTATGTATGGTGATGAATGTTAACTAGGTTTATTGTGGTGATCATTTTGCAATATATACAAATAGCGAATCATTATGTTGTACACCTGAAACTAATATAACTTTACTTGTCAATTTTACCTTAAAAAAAATTAAACCTGCTTTGCATCCTTGGAATAAGACCCACTTAGTCATGATGTACAATTCTTTCAATATATTGCTGAATTTTCTTTGAAGAAGATTCAAAAATCTATGCCATTAATATTATTACTCTCTTACATTTAGTTATATCTGTAATATTATAATGATACTTTACACTCTTTCATTTTTCAACCTAAAGCCACATTTTAATTTGATAACTACTGAAGACTAATATTGGGTACCAGCTTTTCTAGAAGGATTTTTGTAAGTACACTGTAACAATTTGTCTATTTGTCAAATTACCTATCTTTTAATCAATTGTTTCATTTTAAATTTAAATATGACGGTATAATTTGGGAAGCTTCTTAAATGTCTGTGGAATGCCAATAGGCTTTTTTCATAAAAATTTATTAGAATAATAATTATTTTAGATTATGAAAATCTTGTATATATAAGTTCATACATATATGTATATAAGTTCATATATATCCATATATATATAAGTTCGTATATACACTTATACAATTCAATGTAGACCTGTATGTACTGGCTCCTAGACAGGCTTTAAAATCTCTACAGCATTACTTCTAGAGGATTTTGTCTATTTTTATGGTTCAGACTAACACAGAAACTTTTTTGAAACTTGGAACTTCCTAATATGTTTTTTTTGTAGCAATGTCTTTTATTTTCAAAAATGAGAACTACATTATTCTTTATTTGAAAATCCATAATAATGATCCTCCCAAGCCATCAGAAGGCTGCACTGAATCAGTTTTCCTGCATCTATGCTATGTAATCTATGTCCCTTTGTAGCTAACACTTTTGTCTTTCTGGTGTTAGGAGAGAAAATGTCACGTACTTTCTGGTGCCCTTTACTCACAGTCTAAGTCCTGAGAACAAGAACCATATCAAAAGCTAATTTCGCCTAACTCCTTTTGCATTTGGTCCAATCACTAGAGTCAGAGATTTGTAAAAGTTTGTTGCCAAGCCACCCAGGGTAAGTGGTTCTAGAGTTGGTATATCCCACTTCCTGCTGCCGGCTGAAGTCTGGTTCTGAATGGACTGATTGCAAAAGATTCCCTATTTCTGAGATTTACATTTGGTAATTTTATATCTATGAGAAAATTTTTAAGCTTGGGCAAAGATTTTTCACTATGATTGCTACCAAAATGACCATATATTTTTTGAACTTTAAATAAATGAGATTTAAAGGCACTAGCAGTTTAATATGGTTGTAGGGAAGCTTCGGCAGGCAGCAGCATGATTGGTATGTACCATGCCTAACCTCCAAAATGAGATGTTAATAAGGCTCTGCTACTTCTTCTCTGTCTGCTGAATTTAATATCCCTGAGCTTTGACTGCATATTGGAATTTTTCCCAGCTCAAATTTTAGGCAAATTCTTTCAGCCACCCTTATCCCATATAATCCCAGACTAAAACTCAATATAATCCAAATCCTAGGCTACTTCAAGGGGAATGTAACCTCAGTTATGAAATTCCATTTAATCAAAGAATAGATTTTTTTTTTTTAACTTTCACGGTCACTCTACCTGGCTTAATTAAAACAAAACCAAAAAACATCATGCTTCTACTCTCGTTAATGTATGATTTAATCCAAGTGGGTTGGCTGGTCAAACTATATTGGATCACATCTATATTTCTAGCAGATTGTTCAGTTTTACTAATACTGCAAGTTTCAGTACATTTATTTTGTTTTACATTTTATAGTGACTGTCAACATTGACCTGTATATTTTAGATTTTGGAGAGATTTCAAGACACTGGCTTAGATCCCTAACTTCAGGCAGGTAATATCCTAATAGTGCTCAATAATAGAAATTCTTGTTAGTGAATAATTTTAGAGCTCTTTTTACTTGTAGATCCTTTTCCCTTACCAGATGTCTGGACCTTTGAATGTTGCTATTGTTGGTATTATGCTATTCCTAAAGGGTATCTGTAGAATCATCTGATGGGCATGACTGCCTCAGGCCACATTTGGGAGATTTTAGATGGGAGGGTGCCTGACAGAAAACCTGAAGGTATTTCTCTGAAGTGGAAAATATACTCCCTACTTAGTGATTCATTTCGTGTAAAAGAAAGACATTTTGAAAGTGAAGGAAAAATGTATATTTGTCCATGTAGCTGGCCCTAGCTTAATGTAATTCTTTCTGGATGATGATTTTATTTTCTTTGTGGTCAATGTATCTTAGAGCTGTAAGAAATGAATGATTTTTCCCCATATATAACCTCTTTGTGCCCTTGTTTCAAGACATTCAACTTCATCGCCTTTGACAGCCTGTTAAATATCTTGTTGCATAAGGTAAGCCATATATATATATATAAAATATATATATTATATATATAATATATATATATGTATTTTTAACTCATTAATATGGGGTAAGTACCGCCAAGATAGTGTTCAAAAATGGTAGCTTACATATAGTAGACACTCCAGAAATAAAGTAAATGGATAAATGTTCCAAGGACCAATGGCTTCAGTATCAAATCTAGAATACCAATCATTTTGCTAGATGTGTATTGGAGTAGATATTTTGAGACTGAGGAGTCCCTGGTGCCTTTCAAATCCACCATCTGCCAATTCACAAAGTTAAAGCATATTTGTTTAGGTTAGTGCTTTACAATCATGATGATTCTTACTGAATTAATATGATTATAATAAAAACACAGATAGCTTACATGAATTGAGGGAGTGCTAGGCATTATGTCAATTAGGTATTATTAGATTTGATGCTTACCATAGCCTTATGAATCTCAGAAACGTTTCTGCTGTTTATTTGAGGTAGAACACACACTTATAGAAAGGCAGCACAAATTTACATTATTTTTACCAGACTTCGCTCCCCAAACTGTATTTTCACCTGGCTAGGCTCTTCTATACCTAGTTTGAATCTGTACAAAATGACACTTGTTTTGCATTGCATGCCAGCTTAATTTTTCTTTTGTCACCCTCTTATTTTGGGGTTGGATGGGGTGGGATGGGGATGACTGTTTATTGCTACTGAAGACGCCAAGTGCTAAAAGAGTGGCTGCTGTCTAGAAAAGGGAGCAGCCCATCACGAATACAAGGCAATCCTAGCTATATTTTTTATGGAAATATGAAAAAAGGATAAACATTAACCAAAGATTGAAAGAAGCAAAAGAACACAATCAATGTGAGAAATGCAAAGGCACGTGACCCCATTTCTTTTCTATCTCAGGATACAATGCAAGCGGAAGGGAGCTCTTATGAACTCCCAAGATT
This sequence comes from Delphinapterus leucas, assembly GCF_059928025.1. Lineage (NCBI taxonomy): Eukaryota > Metazoa > Chordata > Mammalia > Artiodactyla > Monodontidae > Delphinapterus > Delphinapterus leucas. The sequence goes on along the minus strand of NC_143133.1, from coordinate 69,043,012 downwards.
TTCCATCTACCAATAACAATACCAAACGCCTGGGATTCTCTCTGAGAACTTGAAAGTTTATCTGATTTGATGTTTGGTTCAGATTGTGCATGTCAACACTTTCTAAGATGTACTAGTTCATGTCTTCTTTCACCAATCCACAACTCTGGTCATTACCAATAAAACTCTAGAAAATATCTAAGTATAAGTCAGAGTAGGTACTAACTCTGCCTTTCCACATCAGCAGCATGTAACTATTATGACCTTATTTGTTTTACAGTCCAGTGTGGGATATACTACATCATCTATAGAAATCAGGTCTGGTCAAATCTTTACCAGTCAACTTGAGAGATGTAAATCATAAAATCATAGACTGCTAGAACTATGAGAGCATTAGATCTAATCTAGTCAATGTCATCTGTTTTACAAAGGTAGAAATACAGTTTAAAAATGGCAAAATAACTTTCTTGTTCAAGGATGCACAGTGTCAGTTTCATTAATAATATACCTGTTGTTTCAAATTCTTTAGGTATGGGGACACATTTTCTTTTGTACCCCCTAAAATAAAATTTTGAAATTTTTTATTGATACAGTATAGTAGTTCACATTTTGTTTATGGAGGTTTAAAATCTTTTTAATTTACACTATATTCTTTTTGGGTATAATTATCCATATTAAGCTGTAGTATTTAACATTATACAATTTTTTTAATTTCTATTGGGTTCCTTGAAATGAACAGTTTGCTTCCTGTTGCTAAGGAAACAGATTTTTGCACAAGATATAATGTAACATTGATGCTACATTAAACCACTAAAGTGGAAATCTTTAAAGCCTGTCAACATCTTGAGAGTAAGCAGTTTGCTCTAATTAAAATGAATTCAAAATTATTCTGAGCATGTACAAATGCAGTTTAGAAACACATTTCTGCTGGCAAGAACTTGTTTATGTAAAATATTTTAACATGTGCTTATATTATATTCAATTTATATTTTTAAAATCCAAATTTACTATAAGTTTAATTAAAAAAACATTCTAACAATGCAGCAGTAATTATGGTTGAAAACAAAATGATAATTTAAAAATCAAGTAAATTTTCATTCTGAATGCACTTAATGTTATCTTTTGTTTTTTAAAAAAGGTAAAACTGAATGATACGATTTATCTTTTATTTCACTGGCTCAAGCTTTCTTAAAAATGAAAGATGGTCCAGATGTTTGGAGAGCACACTATCCTAAGCCAACAGCAATGAACGTTTTTTCTAATTATGGATCAACTTAGGAAAAATGGACTTTATCGTTTATAAGAAACATTACATTTTTATTAGTAATATTTATAAGCCACTAAAATATTTTTCCTAAGTAGCAACATGGTAACAGCTGGCTAATCCTTTCATTTCAAATAAGATTCAAGATATATCATGAAATGAACTGGTATCTTTAAGGTGTATCTCATTTACTCACTGGCTTAGAGTTTTATTAGAGTGTTTAGTTATCTTAATGGATCCTTTTGAGGAGGCAGAGTGCCTTCCTTTCAAGGGATCTGAAACGGTAACATAGTGTCTGTGGGTTCCCAGTAGTGCTTTAAAAAAGTTTCAGGGGCCACACAGGTCCCTGCTATGCTGGATCCCCTGAATTACAACATGGCCACTGCCCAAAGCCTTGGGAATAGGAAGCTAGATCTTGGGCTACATTTGCAGGAGGTTTGAGAAAAATGATTATGGCTTTTGGTTGTTTGTAGGGAAGGATGCAGTAAAGCTTATATATTTTTTCCATACTCAGGAGAATCTGGAGTCTAATCATAAAATTAACAGTTTTGGAAATCAGGAAGACTGAATCTGAGTTTTGTATATTTTGATGTATTTAACCCTGCTTTGTATTGAAGGTTTTGGTTTATATGAATGGCTCTTGATGCCACTGCAGATTTTGTTTATATATATTTTTGCTTATAGCCTTTGTCACATTTAGCACTGGATGATTATCAGGAAATATTCCTTTCTGTCCTGCTGCAGTGTAATGTTTTGGAGACAATGAAATGATTTATTCATCTCAACATGCTTACATAGTATAATGTTCTGTACATATCAGTCTTTATGTTTGTATTGTAAAAATAGGGGAATTGTACTATTTGTGTTGTATAAATAATCTTAACATAGCTTTTATAATTGAGGTAAGAGAGGGGTGTGTGTGTTTTTGAAGTTATTGCTTTTATCCTTGGATGATTATTATAGTGAAAAGATAATAACATAAATGACCAGATCAAATCAATTTAACATTTAAAAACAGCTATGAGAGTTACAGAATACTTGTTAAAAATGTATATTCAATGACGTACACGCACAATCCATTTGAGAAAAAACAAATTCTACTTCCCAAACAACAGAACTATTAGTAGAACATGAGATAACTCAAAATAACACAGACCACTTCCACATCTCTCCTCGAGTCATTTTACAAAACTTAGTCAGTGTGATTTTCCTTCCAAATAATCATTGTTTCTGAGCTGCTAGTGAACATATTAAGAAGCCCTAAATAAAAGCCTTATAAAAAGGGAGATGATTTTTTTTTTTTTTTTTTTTTACTACTGTAGCACTTGGGTACTTCAGGTTTAAGGTTTAAGAACAAAATTTAAAGAAATAAACATGGTGCCCTGCTGCTCCCTTGCTTCCCTGGAAACCCCACTTTTGCTCACTCAGAGAATGTTGTTAAAGAGCTACCTCTTAATCTATGCTGCTCTTTACCTTTCTCCATGGTATCTCTTTCTGGCATCACACTTCCTTTGCCTCTGCCTGTACCAGGTCACAGTAAAAACTGCAGGGCTCAGAGTGGCAGCTGAAGAAAAGTTACTCTCATCAGACAGCCTGTCTCTTACTTATTAGCTACCTAACATTGGGCATGTAAAAAATCTTCTCCAATCTGCTCCATCTTCTCAATTGTAAAATAAAGATTAAAAAACTAGGGCTTCCCTGGTGGCGCAGTGGTTGAGAGTCCGCCTGCCGATGCAGCGGACATGGGTTCGTGTCCCGGTCAGGGAAGATCCCACATGCCGCGGAGCGGCTAGGTCCGTGAGCCATGGCCGCCGAGCCTGCGCGTCCGGAGCCTGTGCTCCGCAACGGGAGAGGCCACAACAGTGAGAGGACCGCATACAGGAAAAAAAAAAAAAAAAAAGGTTAAAAAACTAAACTTACCTATTGGTAAGTTGCATATAAAGCCTGGGGCACCATGTTTGGCATGTAATTAAATGCAATAAAAGATACCTGTAGTGATGATGATAATGATCTATGCATAGACAGAAGACCCCCTAGTAAATCAAGGGTCGTGAAATGTTGGCATTAATACCTGTGTGAAGGATTAAATTAGGGAAAATAAATTACTAAAAAAAAGATTAAGATAAAATCATTTCAGACTGATTTTAAACCACAGTTTCATTTCCCATTCTATAAAAGAAAAGATATTGAATAATGCTCCATAGGTTATCAGAGATAAGGAGCTCAGCAAGCTTTTAATTAAGTTATTCCAATTATGGAAACAGTGCACTAAGTTGCAGACATTTTATCTTTACCTAAGAGCTAAGGACCATTTCCACTTAATGCCAAGCTATAACACCTTTACCTATTCTACAATGATGCCAGTAAGTCTACTGCTTTAAAAGGATATGTGTTAAAAGAGTCCTTGCCTCAATGATACCAAAATTACTGAAATTTTGAGGGTGGATAGTGTGTTTGGGTAGGAGGATGTCTTGAGGGAAAGAATAAGAAAAAATACTTTCAAACATTTAAAAATTAACAAAAAGAAGAGGTTTTTATGCTACAAAGAGAGTTCTACCTTTTAGTGAACAATTCATTGTATTAATAAAGCTTTTATTTACTGACAGAGCAAACCTGCAAAAATCAAGATGCACTTTGAGTACTAATAATAAAACAAAAAAAAGAAAAAAGAAAAGAGGATAACACAGCCAAAGACTAGCATTAGCATTTTGCTCTCTGAAAATATTTTTTTCCCTTATATTAGGTTTTGAAGTCTGTTTCCATAGAAACCACTCCATCAAGCTATAGCTTGAACTTTTTTTAAAACATAACATGGGCATGGGCTTCCCTGGTGGCGCAGTGGTTGAGAGTCCACCTGCCGATTTAGGGGACACGGGTTCGTGCCCCGTTCCAGGAAGATCCCACATGCCGCGGAGTGGTTGGGCCCGTGAGCCATGGCTGCTGAGCCTGCGCGTCCGGAGCCTGTGCTCCGCAACGGGAGAGGCCACAACAGTGAGAGGCCCACGTACCGCAAAAAAAAAAAAAATAATAATAATAATAAAAAAATTTAAAAAGATGGGCTTGCCAATCTCTCTTCCTATAGAGGTATAAACAACCTAAAAGAGCATACACAAAAATTTTAAATGTAAGTGGATGTTTACAAGGTAAGCCCTGTGGTCATCACCCAGAAAAGTTCATGAAATTGTTCTCTGATGGTTTGGCTGTATAATTCTCAGATTAGAGGCTGCTGTGACTATGTTCCTTTTCTCTTTCTTTCTTTCCTCCCTCCTTCCTTTTGTCCCTCCTTCCCTGTATTAGCTTCCTAGAGCTGCTGTAATAAATTACTACAAACTTGGGGGCTTAAAACAGAACAAATTATTTCTCCTGTGGTCTAGAGGACAGAAGTCCTAAAACAGTTTCACTGGTCTAAAGTCAATGTGCGGGCAGGGCTGGTTCCTTCTGCAGGCTCTAGGGGAGAAAAGCTTTCCTAGGCTCTCTGGGTTTATTTAGCCCACCACACTTCCTTTCTTTCTTTGTTTTCTGTATTTCAAGTTGCTGTTTGCACAGAAAAAAAACAGCATTCTTTGTAGTTTTAGGTAATAAACTTCTCACCAGCAAAGATTCAACTTCAGAGGTCTGAAGACAACTGAGAGGGCACACAGTTGCCTGTGTCAACAAAACTACCCTATAACTTGTTCAGTACATTTTCAGAGATGATGATAACAGATTTCTATATCTGTATAATGCCTTAAATATATGCATAGAATTACATGACTTCCATGTGACACAACAATGAGGCTAATTGATTATGTAGTTTTCCTGATCAGAAAATTAAGGTCCCATGAGGCTTAAGTGCCTTGCAGAAGTTTATACAACCTGGGAACTACCACTGGGTTTGCGAGCAAAGTGCTGGCCTGCCTCCTTACTCAGGGCTTTTTATCACTGCATTTAGAGAATCTGGCTGTGAAGAGTATAGGTATTTCTTCTCCAGCACTTGTGAAAAGCACAAATGAATATAACAATGCAGGCTTTAGAAATAAACCCTTTGTTTTTCATCAGGAATCTAAGCTACTACAATGCTTAGAATTTTCATCATATTTCAAATTCTTTTTTACTCTAAAGAGCTTGACTTCTGCTCTGCCTAATTTGTATATTAAAAAAGAAAAAACTCATTGGTAAATATTTGATAATTTTCGAAACGTTTAACAGAAAATAAAAGTGAATCAATTGTGATCCTGTCATTTTTTCTAATTCTTGGCATGATTACTTCATGTCTTTTCTCTATGCATTTTTTGGTTTTTTTGGTGGGTGGGGAATATCAATTGGCGTAACCATTTATTCAAAACCTCTGTGCTGGCTCTTTGCAAGGGGAAGCTACTACTCACAAGGGAAAATCTTACTTACTATAACAGGGTCACATTATAGGCTTTTTCTCCATTTACCACATCCCTGAATATTCCTTTTCAGGGATATAGAAATATTCCTGATTGGAAGAAAGCCCACCTAATGCACTCACTCTTGTTGTGCAGCCCTTAATACAGATAGTGGTTCTTGACCTGTTTCACAACAGTATTTCTTTCCACCATAGGGTTGTCTGAAAACATAGAAAATAAAAAGAGCTTATTACTGTTTATATTGCCAAAGAGGCCTCTCACCCCACTCTGAAAATGTAGAGGATCTTTTTGGTAATGCATATTTTGAAGACACTTAGGATACAACTCATCTAAGCAAGTGGATCTCAGGTTCATCCTCACATGTTTCAGATTGTACTGGTGTATTGTTTCAGTACAGGTATCATCAAATGAACATCAGTTTGACAAGAAAATCAGTATCATCGTATTCAAGGCAAGAGCAATATATTGATGTTAGCATTGATAATTTTTAAAATGGAATGTCTAGGAAGGACCAAGAAGGTTCACAGGTGTAAAGAGAACTGACTTGAAAGTCAGGAGTCTTGGATATTAAGTCAAACTGCCACTAGCTGTGTGATTCCTCCAAAAACTCATGAATATATGATTCAGTTTCCCTCTGAAATGTTATTTCATATGTAGAAGGAGGTCAAATAAAATTTTAAAAGGCAATGGATAATATTGAGAAGTTAAAAGTGCTTAATTGGTGCAGGTGAAGCACTGCTAGAATATAGGAGACTTGGACTCCTGTTCAGTTACTGGGTAATACCCTTAGTGGGACTGCAGTCAGCCAGGCACCTGAGGGCCTTATCTCTTCTTACTGACTCCTCTTTGCCATCCTGGAGCACCTGAAGCAGTCTCAGAGTGTTGGGATATTACCGCAACCCCCACCCCAGGAAAGCTTTCAACAAATTACTGACTGGAGTTGGTTTATAAATACCCCAGCTCCCTTGCCCCTCAAGGAAAATTCTTAGGCATGTGTTTTACACTGACTGAATTTCTTGAAAGGATTAACCTCCAATTGCCTTCCCTTCTCTTTCTTACTTTCCCTCTCCCTTTATGCATTTTTTAACAAATACGTTTTTTTGTTTCTTTTTGTAAAACTGAGGATGCATTTTTTTCTGTATCAGAAACATAAAATGGTTATAAATGTTTCCTTATTATTATATAATGCTATTATGTTAGAAATTATTTTTATTTTTTGTGTACCCATTCAATTATTTTGGGGGTTTAAATCTAAAAGTAAAATTACAGGCTCAAATATGATTAGTGCTAAGATTTTATTTTCCAAGTGCTTACCGTTATTCATTATAATCCCTCCAGCAGTTATATCTGTAATGCTCAATTCCTTTGCATTTTGTCAATATTGGATATACAGTATTGAATGTTTTCCAATAAATAATCTAAAGGGCTATTCCTTTCTTGTTATAATTTGCTCTTATTTGCTTAACAATACAATGAACTTTCTTTTTGCCTTTTTTATCTGTTGTTATAAATGTTCATATATTTTGCAAATTTGTCTCTTTGCTGACATTTAAATTAATTCATCTTATTAAATTAATATTAATTCATCTTATTAATGTTAATACATCTCAATTTTATATGTAAATATTAAATTATAAATTTTAATGTTACCATTTAAAAACTCCTATATTTATTTTTTAAAAAAGAAGAGAATATACTCACCTTTAGTTGGTAACGTTTTTAAGCTGATTGGTGTTAATGATTATATGTTTATATTTTAAAATATATTTATTTTTTTAAATTGTTTTTTCTTCATGCAATTAATTGTGTTCTATGGCACTGCATGCAATTATATGCTAAAGGAAATGTGTTTATACAAATTATAGGCCATATAAATTCTTATATGAATAAAATGTAGTTTTCTTACAAAGTCTCTGTGCTCAATGGTTTTGTTACCTCTAGGCTGATTAAAAGTAGTACGAGAGTAACCTTTACTTCTTATCACCGATTCTCTTATTAGCCATTCTTCAACCTCCTCCAAACAGGCTTTCTGAGAAACCCCTTCCCACAACACACAGGCTCAATTCCATGCTGCTGTGTGAGCTTGATGGGTAACCTAGGTCTTGCGGGCACAGAACTGAATCAAGGCACCAAACATGCTAAGCTTATCGCTTGAGGTACCCACTAAAGGTCCATGTGGGAATAAGGTCCTTTTATAGATCTGGGGGCTGCACATACCACTTCCTAATGTTGACACTCTTGTCCCCTGAACAAGCCTGTCATTATTCAAAAATCAACTAAAATGTCGCTTTCTAAGGGAAGCCTTCTCTAATGTCCCTAAGTCATGTCCTACTTCTATTCTTTCTCATAACACATCATAGTTCTTCACAGGGCATCAACGTTTTAATTATAATTTGTGTAAAATTTTATTCATCATTTGACTTGCCAACAAATATGCCTAACTCATGAAAGGCTTAAAAAAAAGAATATTTATCATGTAAATAGTGTTTAATTTTGAGATACATGATTCAATTTAATTATAATCCCCCAATTTTTCTTACCATGGTTTTCTTAAAAATTAGGTATTCCTGTCCATTGGACAGAATTCACACTACATTTATGTATTTAGCATAGTAAATAATATCAGTATCTTAATTTTTATAGTATGCAAAATTTTCACAGTAGCATTAATAATCCCTCAATAAAAAAATATTTAACTCTTGCTACAAGAATAAAATGTTCCATGAAAAGACTGAATAGGACAAAACAGTAACAGACTTTAACTCATTCTATATTGATAAGAATCATAAAGGAAGAACTGTAATAGATACACAAAGAAATAACTTTTATATCAGATAAAACATCTAATCCATAGAAAAATTCAGTCTTATTTAATGTACAGCGATTTTTATTCAGTGTAGTCAAAATTTATGATTGGTTGTTGGTACTTTTAGAAGCCTTTATTTTCTTTTCTTATTATAAGGGGAAAACTCTATAGTTATTACTGGTCAAGGAAAACGAGTTTATTATACAGTTACTAAACTTTTAATGTTTCACCAGGAACTGGCATAAGGAATGGTAGAAAAAACTAAGACTCGATTTTAAATGTGATTTGCTTAGATAGCATTCGATTTTATTACACTCCAAAACATATTAACTATTACCTCTAAGTGTGTGCAAAAACATAACTTTAGATAAAATTTTAGATCACTGAAATTTCAATGGAATAGAATTAAATAAAATTGAACTGTTCATTTAATGAGTTTAAATAGTATTACATATTAGTGAACAGCACAGATCTGTAAGTATAATGCACTTTGATTCAACTCCTGCAACCAGCCAATTCTGTGTGTGCGACGTTTGGAGAATCAAATATGCCCTTTAAATTTTAGTTTTCTATGAATAGACAGAAAAAATAGATGCCATTCAGAGGACTGTCTTGAGTATTGAAAGAGATAAGGGAAAATGCCAAGCACATGACCTGGAACAATAGCCCAAAAAATTAGCTTTAAGACAGCTTCAAGACATATACACACTATTACATATAAAATAGATAACCAACAAGGACCTACTGTATAGCACAGGGAACTTTACTATATATTCTGTAATAACCTATATGGGAAAATAATCTGAAAAAGAATAGATATATGTATATGTATAACTGAATCATTTTGCTGTACACTTGAAACTAACACAATATTGTAAATCAACTATACTCCGATATAAAATAAAAATTTTTTAAAAAGACAGCTTCACGAAAAGAAATTGATAGCACACTCAAGAAATAAGAAGTTTAGTATGACACTTTTTTACCTACCTAGTTTTTCTTTGGTTTGAAAAGGTTTGAAGACATTTATGAAAATATTATCATACTTATTTAGTATATAATAAAGAAATAAAATATACTTGCTGCATAAATATCACTAAAATCAAAAGCCAATTCACAAAATAGTAAAGTATAATCCCAAGTGGTTATAAACTGGAGTGTACAGCATCCACAAATACACTTGTTAATCAAGTTTTCCTATCTATCAGACACAGAGAGTGAAGTTTTCAAGAATTAGAATATACCAAAATCCTCATAAAACAAGATCTCTTCTGAAGGTAACACTTTTTTTTTAATGTCTTTATTGGAGTATAATTGCTTTACAGTGATGTGTTAGTTTCTGCTATATAACAAAGTGAACCAGCTATACATATACATATATCCCCATATCTCCTCCCTCTTGCGTCTCCCTCCCACCCTCCCTATCCCACCCCTGTAGGTGGTCACAAAGCACTGAGCTGATCTCCCTGTGCTATGCGGCTGCTTCCCACTAGCTATCTGTTTTACATTTGGTAGTGTATATATGTCCATGCCACTCTCTCACTTCGTCCCAGCTTACCCTTCCCCCTCCCTGTGTCCTCAAGTCCTTTCTCTATGTCTGTGTCTTTATTCCTGTCCTGCCCCTAGGTTCTTCAGAGCCATTTTTTTTTTTTAGATTCCATATATATGTGTTAGCATACAGTATATATTTTTCTCTTTCTGACTCATGAAGATAACATTTCTTTGCTCCAGAAATTATTTCATTATTTCATATTATCTAAAGGAAAGAAGTCATTAATTGCCATTGAGAATTGACAGGAATTCAATCAATTTGTAATGTAAGTCAGGAAATGCTAGTTCAGAAAGAAATCTGCCTAATTGTTACGAATAGAGATTTTATTGTATTTTAATTACTATTATTAGGCTTTATCTTCCCATAGAGTTTCTATAAGTTACATAATTTTTCTATGCATGACCATATATATATATTTCTAAGTAGTCTACAGGCAAATACAGAAGCATATATATAACTTCTAGACTTCACATAAATAATATTCAATATAAACCATACAAAATGATGAAATGAGTACAATAGTAGATTAATGAATTTTTGCTGAACATAAACTTCCAGAAAATATGATCTTTAAAGGTTTGATAAAACCTTGAAATGCTTCTATATTTCACTAATGCTGTCATGTCTAAATTTGCATTTGAATAATGTCCCATTTATACAATGCCTTATAGACTTACCAAATTACTCATACTCTGTTCTTTTGGACAGCAGACTAGGTAGTTATAGATACTAATGATATTATTCAAGGACAGTGGGAAAGTGAAAATTTTATAATGAGGTTACCTCAGGGCAAGGTAAGAGAGTAAAGTCATTTTTATGTTAGTAATTTATATGCATTGAATTCTAGATTACTAAGGCACCCTGATCATCAATGTTAGAACTGGGTCAAGGGAATTAGAAAATTATGTTTACAAGTGAAGAATCAAGGAACAATTTAAAATAGCCACCTGCTTGGAATGTTATTTCTTAGAAGTGTTCCAAGCCGAGAGCAAATGACTGCATATAGTTGTATATAGGGATCGCTGAGGATATGTTGGGAAAAATAGCATCTGCAGAGAGTTTATCACCTGATACTGCTGATACTTGGGAATTTGTTATACTGTTTGCAATTTCATTGTTGGTCAAAAAAATTGCTTTTTTGGATTAGGTCTTCTAAACTAGAATATGTTCACTATTATTGGAAATTTAAGGCAATGTTTGGATTTAGATGACTATGTACAAATTCACACATAATTGTAATTTGCAGGAAATCACTGATTACCACTTAAGTTGATAATTTTTTATCCCTAAAATTCAAGCAACAAGCAGTTAATGAGTGCATAGGTGCTCTGATATGTATTATTGGCATGAGTAGGCCATTAAACATGGTGTTAACTCTTCAGAAAATTAATAAGAGATTAACATGTGCAGTTCATAATATTTATCCTAGTTTTGGCTATACGTGCATATACATCTATCTAGTCATACTTCACAGAAAATGAACACATACTATTATCCTAAGTACAGGATACCATTTTATTTGCTATTTATCTTATTTATGCTATTTATTTTTATCTCTAAGTCATTTTTAACCTTGCCTTCAACATCTACAGTATCATCTATGTATAAAAAATATGTCTTGGACTTCATAAGAATGTATAAGTTCGCCATGGGCCTCAGACAACCAAGGTGCTTTTGTATATTGCTCTATATAATTAAAGAAACAGTAACTTAAGTGGCTAATATTCATAATGGAAACATGAAAAAACAAGCAAAGCACTGATTCATGACTTTTTCTTCTCAACTGATTAAATTATATAATGGAAGCAATACAGTCAAAATCATCTACATATAGTTAAATAAAATATGCATTAACTAAGATATTGCTGATAGAAGGCCCAGAATCTAGTACAGGAAGAAATTTGAAATTCTTCACCGGGAATATTTAGAAATGGAGATTAACTGAAAGCTTTTGGAAAGCGTACTCAGCTAAGACTTTTACTACTCTCTTGTTATCTCTCACTTACTTTCCTGATTTTGGATGGTTCTCTCTCAGGAAGATCTAGAACTTAATAAAATATGAAAATAAATGTGAAATTTATTCACTCTGAAATATATATTCATTTTGCATCAAGTATTGTCAGACACTATTTGGGGCTCTGGGAACACTAAGGTGAAAAAAGACAATTTCTGTTTCCACAGAGCCTTAATAAATAGACAATCTTTACATAGTTCAATATCTAGGATTGGAGATTTTGTGTTATACTGTTGAAGCATGGGAAAGGGAGCCCACCAAGAACTGGGATCAGAGAGAATGAATAGAGGTTAGCCTGATCAAGAAATTGTGAGGGATGGGAGGGAGTGTTTGACTCAAAGGAAACAGGATATACAAAAATACAGAACTAGATACTGTCATATTTCCCTCCGATATCCTTGTCAGGGCTAACACACCCATCTCACTCATGCTGAGAACTATCTACAGTTGAAGTCTCAAATCTGCATCCCTTGCTGGGAATTTCTATCTCTCACTCAGATCTGCTTTGCTTAAGGCTATGTTACCTCCCAAGGAACTGCACGTAGTCAATTATAGATTGATGTGGTGACATACATGTTCAAACTCCTTGCTCCACTTTGAGGGAATCTAAAGAGACATCCTGGCTCCAAGGCTTTCCATATGATTGGCTGAGACCTCAGCTGCCACTGCACTGTTGGTCAGTTTATCTCTCTTCCCAAATTTTATTGGTCTCATCTCACAAGTATATCCTCCTAGAACACTCCCCAATAATCATTGGAATGCAACTCTCCATCTCAGTATCTGTCACCAGAGTACCCAATCTAAGATGAATTTAGAAGTGGAAGGTAATACGGTATATTTGAGAAACTGAAAGATGACTAATATACCTATGAATTAGAGAGTTAAAGAGAGGCAAAAAAATGAGACTGAAGAAGTAAGCATGAACAGGCTGTTTTGGAAACCTTGTTGAAAAGTTATGACAAAAGCAACAGGAAGTGATTGACAAGTCTTAAGTAGAGGAGTGATAATTTGTCAAAAACTGTAGAAATCAAGTAAGATAAGATATGAGAATTGACAATTGGGTTTATCAACAATGGACTTCTTTGGTGACCTTGACAAGATCTTCTTATAATGCGTTGAAGAATGAACAGGAAATGAAGACTTGTAGACATTAAATATGCATCACCCTTTTGAGGGATTTTGGTGCAAAGCACAGCTGGTCAGGGTAACATGGTCAAGAGAAAGTCTGTAATTTTTTTTAAGTTGGAAGAATTAATCTCATGCTTGTATATTGCTTGGAATGATCAAGTGCAAAGCAAAGCACACGCACATGCGATGTGGGAGAAGGAGGGAAAAATCTTGAAGCAATACCTTTGAGAAGGCAACAGGAGAATTAATGTGATGTGTGCTAATTTTCAACGAAGGATGAAATCTCCATTACTCAAGCTGAGGAATTGGCTTTAGATAGGTGTAAGCCCAATATCAGTGAGGTGGAGAAATATGTCCTGCCCACTTTTATGGAAAGTGCTGCAAAGTCACATTGCTAGAGTGTGGTTACATAAATCTACAACAAGGAGGAAAAGAAGAATAATAGTCTAATCTATCACATCAGGTTAACTCCTTTTACCAACATGTTCCATTCATAATGGTCTCTAGTCATCTAAAGAGACAACTATTCCATGGGATTTAGAACAAACAAATAAAACTGAATCAAATAAAAATCCTATAACCCCTTTAGTTATATTACGTTAAGTGACTCCTCATTTAAACAGTGTAGGTATTTTGATAATCGTTTATTTTATCATTACCCTTTTAAAGATAATTTTAGATATTTTTGTAAATGTATCTGTGATTTAAATCATAATTCTCAATCTATTTTCATAGGTTTCATCCATCTAATTATTCTCAGAGGATGTGTCTTCATGATGTATTCAAATAGACATTGTGAATGCCATACGCATTACAATATAAAAATCTCAGAATGAAAATTTGGGAGACTATTCCCAACTCTAAGATGTTTCTTAGCCATGGAAAAATATTTAATTTTTTGTGTTCATTTAGTTCATGTAATGGATTACTCACTTCCCTTCTTAACATGTAATAGTTTTATTTTTAATTTAAAACAAATCTATATAAATAAATAATTGAAAGTTTTTCTATTAATATTTATTTATTGAATATCTGTATGGACTGTACTGCTCATGTTAGGGTAAGAATGGAATTAAGGGGTTGAACTTCAGACCTCAAGAGCTTATATTCTTGTTATACAAAAGTTAAAACATAAAATACTTAGGTAACAATACAATGCTACATGTGAGGAAGTACCAAAATAAATGGTACACTTAACAGGTGATTCATTGTAGAGAGAAACATGAGGGCTGAAGTTATCAAAGAAGTTTTTATAAATGATCTAGAAACAGTGGTAAGTTTCAAAAAAAAATTGAGTACTTATTTGGTATCAGTCCCTTTTAAATATTGAGGATGAATAAAAGGAAATTTATGTCATTAAGAAGGCTTTGCTCTGGTGCAGGAGAGGAGAAAACACAGACAATTATAAGAGAATATTTTAAATGTATGATAAAATTATGATAGAGATATACCAAAAATCAGGTTGGAGTGGTGAGATGGGTGTGAGACTCAGAAGGGCAGACCATGAAGGTTTCTAGGATATATGACAATGCTTTTATGTGGTATCTAAAAGTGTGTCTCGCTGAGTCTCCTAGGATGAATAGGAGTTAATCAGCTAAAGATATATATAGATATAGATATAGATGTAGATATATAGATATATCTACATCTATATCTATATCTGGGCACCTAAAGATATTTTTTTTAGAGTGCATAGACATTTGCAAGGGTTGTATGGGAGACAAAAGTGTAGAACGAAATTTAGAACTTCCCATTGCTTCTTCTTCCATAAATCTATGCCAGGTGTGTCCCATCAAGGCTTGAAAATAACATTTATTCAAATATACCTCTCAGAATGTTAGGCTATCAATAGTTAAGTATTTACATTAGGCTCTATAAGCTATAATTAGAATAATCAATAGGCTAAAATTGTCTATATTGATGGATAGTTAAGTAAATCATGAATTAAAGTAGCCAGAGGAGTTAGAAATTTCTCGAGCAATTTTTGTTGTTTTATTGCTTTTTTAAATCTCAGTTTTGCTATGTAACTGATTCAACACCCAGCGAATAATGGAGCAAATATTTGATTAAATTATGTGGAGGTATAAAAAGTTCCCTGACCAGTGTATAGAATGTATTCTAAATTCTTGTGGTTTAGTTGTGTATTTCATACAAAAAAAAAAAAAAAACTCAGTTGGACCAAATTCTGAGTATATTCACAACTTTAAGACTGTGAAGTGATTAGTTAGTGGGGTTAAATTTGAATACAAATAAGGAAAAATCACACTGTAGGTTAAACAAGCGATTGACAAAATCCACTTAATCATATTTTAAGTCTTCTTAAGAACACTAAATTATGAGAAAGTTCTTAAGAACTTTTTGAGTTATTTACTAAAACTGCATATACATTTTTTTCATGTAAAAACCTTAATATATAAAAAATAAATGGACATATGTCACAGTTACTGTGGCAGAAAGAATTATAAGTCTTATTAAAGACTTTCAACTGAAAGTCAATTTCTAGCACCTAAATCTTATACTTCTATCTTAGCCTCTTTATCAGGGATTCAAAATAATTTTTTGTAATGACTTTCTGAAATACATTGTAAAGGAGCAGTGCCACAGAAAATGAGTTGTTGCTCATTTAGATGATTAATTTTCCATATTAATCACTGATAAAGTTCTTTCTTTCCCTATAAGTAAGTATGTCCATTCAGCATAGTATTGGCTTAAAACTTAAATTCTGATAAATAGGTTCTTCTCTAGAATAATGGAAAGAGACGCTCAGAGGGTATAATCTCTTCTGATTACATTTGGGCCTATTTTTCTACTTTCTATTTAATTAAAATTTATGCTTTGGACAAGTTCAGTGATGTTTCTTTAAGCTATGGTTTTGGTTTCTTAGAGTTCTTTTAAAACCCCTTCAACATCTTTTACTATATTTTGATTACTGCTCACCCAAATTTCCTGGCTGTCATGTTGATAGGTCTATCAGGTCATGAAAAACACCTATTTATATACATTTTGTCCTCCAACTCATTCTTAATAAAGTAAAAAATAAAGCAAACTAAAAAATAAATATTTCTACTAGGTTTGAATTTTATTGTAAGGAGATACACATACTCATATACACCTTATTCTGATAGAAAGAGTTGCTTGCTATTCTGGATAGGAACGTATCTGAGTTCCAGATTTCCACTGAGGAAATTCTCCCACTAATTCAGGCTTGTAAATATCTCTTCTTTCTAACTTTCATCCAAAAACAGTTACCAGGTCTGCACACTTCTCTTTATACACCCCAATTTTATCTCTGCCTATTTCTGCTAACCTAGTTCGAGTCTATCAATGGAAGCCTGGGTCACATTGGTCTCTGGCTTGCCCTCTTAGTTAAATTCTGGCTGCCTCCAATCCAGCCAGAACAGTCGATGCTATGTTAGTATTTACATAACATCATGTTTTCATGTTTATATGTCATCCTCCTGCCAAGAATAGTAAAGTATCTCACATTATACAGGGTGCTTTCCAATTTCTTTAGTATGTCACTCAAAGAAAGATAGATTTATATGCCCATTCTAATCTACATTGTTCACCCAAGTGAATTACTACAGTATTTATCTCTGCCATTTGGAAAGTATGTGTCATTTGGAAAATCAAATAAAAAATGAAATAATAATGAAAAGCTATAGAAGTTAAATATTTAAGTCTGGGACTAGGTCTTGTTGCTAAACAGCTTCTTTTTACTTATGTGCTCAATAAGTAAATAATCAAAAAATGAATCAATATGGTATCAAATTTTTCCTATATTAACATCCATTTTACTTGGCAATACTGTGAGTAAATATGCACACTCACACACACCTAGTTCTGACAGAAAGAGCTGCTTACTATTCTGGATAGGAATTTATCTGAATTCCAGATTTCCATTGAGGTAAAACACAATTCTCCCATTAATTCAGGTATTAATTAACATTTAATTCGGCCATTAATTAACATTTAATAAACCAACATTTTTTTCAACTCCAGTGTATTCCTATTTTTTGGAAATAAAGCTATCTGATAATTGTAGGAAAAGAAACTAAAAAGTGCCCAGGCTTTGTCGTCTTTGGCTCACACAAATGTTAAAAATACTTTAAAATTTCAAAAAAAAAAATGGATAAAGAGGTGTTGAGACTAGATATAATAAATATTTCCATGAAACTTCAGAATAATGTTTTTTTTCCTTGTATCTTTCACAGCTTGGTAATTCAACATTTTCCAGAATGCCAAAATTTAATTTTAGGATTTATAAAAATAATAAATACACAAGCATTTATTATATTTGTTATAATTATATTTTAAGTTTAGATTTTCTCTGAAGCTTTATTTCTAATAGATTTGACTTGGCAATCCATAATTGTATTGATTTTTTATTTTAGGAAATAATTCTGATATATTTAATGCCATCACCTTTATAAATCTAGCCTTTGAAAGCCTAGTATTATTTATTTTCTGCCTTACAGAAATATGTGTATTTGTTTTTTTCCCTAAAACTGAGATTAACTACATTGATTATCTATGAAATATACTTCAGAACTAAGTGTCATATAGCCACATAAAATAGTTCAATCTAGATTCCATTGTTCACTAGTTGTATGATCATTGCTATTTGCTTTCTTAGAACTGTATTTTCCTAATGTGTAGAAGGAAGGTAATAATTTGCTTTGAATATTGAATAAGACATTCAATGTGCTTGCTACACAGTAAATGCTAAATAAATGTTTTATTTCCTTCAACTCATGTTATGATGATATTCATCATAATTTACAATTATTGACACCAGCTATTGTAGCTTTTAACAAAAAAAAAATATCAAGGCATGATAAAAATGTAGAAAAAACACAGTCTGAAGACACAAAACGGACTTGGATATGACACAGAGTTTGGAATTGCCAGAACATTTAAAATAAATATAATTAATATGTTTAGAGCACTAAGCAAAAGAGTAGACAGTGTACAAGAATAGGTGGGTACTCTAAACAAAGAGATGGATACTCCAAGAAAATGCTAGAAGTCAAAAACACTGTAACAGATATTAAAAATGTCTTTGTTAGGCTAATTAGAAGACTGTATACAACTGAGGAAGAAATCAGAGAATATGAAAATATGTAAATATAAACTTCCCAAACTGAAGTTTGGCAATAATAAAATTAATAAAAATGAAACAGAATATCAAAAAACTGTTACAACTTTGAAAGAGGCAACAAACATGCAATTGCAATAGAAGAGGAGAACAGAGAGAGAATGGAAAAGAAATATTTGACACAATAATATCTGAGAATGTTCCCAAATTAACAACAGACAACAAAGCACAGTTCCAAGAAGTTCAGAGGACACCAAATGGAACAAATACCAAAAACTCTATACATCGGCACATCATACTCAAACTGGAGAAAAAGAAAAGAGAAAGTACTAAAAGAAGCCAGAAGAAAAATGCACCTTACCTATGAGGGAACAACGATATGAATTATAGTGAATTTCTCATCAGAAACCACGAGAGCAAGAAAAGAGTAGAGTAAAATGCTTAAAGTATTGAAAAACAAAAACCAAAACTACCAAACAATTTTCTATACTCAGTGATATTATTCTTCAAAAAGTGAAGGAGAAATAAAGAATTTCTCAGACAAATAATGAAATAACCACCAGTAGATGCACCTAGCAGCAAGAAATTTTAAAAGTTCTTCAGAAAAAAAGAAAATACATACAGATCAGAAACTTGGTATATAAATCTAGGCAAAGAAAGGAAGAACACTGGAGAAAGGATAAATGAAAATAAAATAAAATCTTTTTAAAAATAATCTAATAGATAACTTTCTATAGTCATAATAGTAACCATATATTGAGTGATTATAGGATATAAGTAAATGAAATGAAAGACACCAAGTTCACAAGGGACAGGAGGGGAAAATTGAAATTAATCTGTTATATAGTATTTTCATTATTCATGAAGCTGTATAGTGTTATTTGAAAGTGGACTTAGATTAGCCTAAGTGTTTATTGAAAACTCTAGGGCAATCACTAAAAAGCTTTTTTAAAAGTGTAATTCACATCCTAAAAGAAGAGAGAAAATGGAAAAAGGTAAAATGCTCAAGTAGTCAGAGAAGACAGAAAAAGGAGGAAATAAAATAAAATAAACAAATTACAAGTGTGTAGAACAGAACAGTTACAAATACTGAAAATATTAATTTAACTATATCAATAATAACTTTAAATGTGAATGGTCTAAGTACACCCATTAAAAGACAGACTGTCAGAGTAGTTAAAAAAAATGAACTATATGTAGTTTTCAAGAAACCCACTTTGAATATAAAGAAACATATCAGTTAAAAGTAAAGGGTTGGAGAAAGACATACAATGCTAACACTAATCAAAAGAAAACTCAAATAGCTTCATTAATTTCAGTTTAGGCAGATTTTAGAACAAGGGACCTTATCAAAGATAAAGAGGAAGATCACATGAAGACAAAAGAATCAATTCTACAAGAAGACATAACAATCCTTAATATGTATAAATCTAAACAGAACATCGAAATATGTGAGGCAACAACTGACAGAACAACAAAGAGAAATAGAAAAATTATACTATTATACTTGGAGACTTCAACATCTCTCTTTCAGTAACTGATGGATAAATCATGCCAAAAATTAGTAAGGCTATCGTTGACCTGAACAGCATCACCAAATCAACTGGATGTAATTGACATTTATAGAATACTTTGTTCAACAACAGCATAATACATATTCTCAAGTTCACATGGAACATTTACCTAGATAGACTATGTCTGAGTCATAAAATACACTAAAAATTTAAAAACAATAGATCACACAGAGTATGCTCTGAGACCTCAATGGAATTAAACTAGAAATCAATAATGAAAACATAGCTGAAAAAAATCCCAAAATATTCTGGGAAGTAAACAACATACTTCTTAGTCACATATGGAATAAAGAAGAAATCTTAAGAGAAATTTAAAAAAATTTTTTGAACAAATGAAAGTGAAAATACAAGTCAAATGATAGAATCATCAAAAATAGTGCTTAAAGGGAAATTTATAGCATTGAATGCATATATTAGAAAAGAATAAAAATATAAAATCAATAATTTAAGCTTTTACCTTAGGAAACTGAAGAAATGAGTCCAATTTAAGACAAAAGCAAACAGAAGAAATAATAAAAATTAAAGCCAAAATTAATGAAATTGAAAATAAGAAATCAATGAAATTGAAAATAGGAAAAAGTGGGCAAAATATCTGAGGACACACCTCACTAAGCACGGTACACAGATGGCAGATGAGCATATGTAAATATGTGCAACATGCTGATAAGGATATGGAACAAAAGGAACTCTCACTCATTACTGGTGGGAATGCAAAATGATACAGCCACTTTGGCAGAAAATTTGGCACTTCCTTACAAACCTAAACATATTTTTAGCATATGATTTAAAAATTGCTCTCCTAAACATTTACCCAAATGAGTCAAAAATCTGTATCTACGAAAAAGCCTACTTGTGAATATTTATAGCAGTTGTACTGATAATTTCCCCAAACAAGAAATAAACAAGATATCCCTTAATAAGTGAATGGATAAACTGTGGTATATCCATTAAATGTATATTATTCAGTGATAAAAAGAAGTGAGCTATCAATCCATAAAAAGACATGGAGGAATCTTTAATGCATATCACTTAGTGAAAACAATCTGAAAAGGCTACTGTGCCCTAAGGAAATCTAATCTAGGATTACAGTGAACAAATGTGGCTAATTTTGCAACTTGAACCTATATTTTTGTGAATCCTGTAACTGCAATTATTACTCTACCACATTGCTATCAAAGAGGGTTTTAGATTCACCATGAACATATGAGCATTTTTCTAAATTGTGGAAATACTATACTATCCTAGAAATAGGATTTGTAAATAAATTATTATAGGGTTGCCTCACATATCTTGAGGGGGACCTCTGAGACCTTTGAATACTGATACGGCCCTTAGTACTTGGCTGGCTTCCACTCTGCCTCCTGTAGGACCTAGGGAGATGCCAGGGAACTATTTTTATTCACTTATATTCTTATCCCTATGTACCCTTTGCACCATTGTTCTTGATTGACAATAAGCTGCAGAGAAACCTACTTGAGCAGGGTCTGGCAAGTTGCCACTGAAAACTGGAGCCAATATGTATTAGATTGGTCTAGACTAAATTGAATCATTTTAAATGAAAGACTGAAATATGCCCTGGGGAACTATAGACCAGTATGCATAATGTCTTCAAATGACAGCCTGTAGAATGCATAATAAGATTTAGTAATTTCCTTTCCACTTCAGTAAACTTCCTACTTGAAGAATTGCAAAACTGCTTCTATAAAGGAAATCATACTTTTCTAATCTACCAGTAACATTTAAGGACATAAATAAATGTGGAAATGCTCAGACCTTAACATTTCCTTGGCAATTATCTATGCAAAGGCAATTTTTCCATGCATAGATATAGAATTGAGAGTAACGTTTTACTACAGGGATCTCTCTAAGAGGTACAAACCAGAAAAGGTAATATAAACTTTGGTTAGAGCAGTGCTGTGCAAGAGAGTATAATGTGAGTCAAATAAGTCATTTAAAAATGTTTAGTAACTATGTTAAAAAAGAGGTAAGAGAAACAGATGAAAATATTTTAATGATATATTTACATAATAATATTTATATTCAAGATTTTATAAAAAATATCAATATAAAATATATGAATGGGATATATTTTGTTTCGTACTAAGTCTTTGAAACCTGGTATATTTTTACAGCACATCTCAATTTGGACTAGCCATATTATGTGGTTCTTAGCCACATGTGGCTAGTGGCTCGTGTATTAGTGCAAGTTTGTAGCAATACGTCAAATAAAGAAAAAGAAAACCTACTTTTAATGATACCTACTGCTTTCTCAGGTACCCATGATAACACAATGCTTATCTAGAATTCAAGAGCACATGAAAAGAAGTAGTTAACATTAAGCGAAACAACACATTTGATGTCTCAAATGGGCACAAAAAACTACCAGTTACTGCTTAAGTAGTAATATGATATATTTTCCATAAGGGTATATGTGTTCTGTTCACCTCATAGCTCTCAAAATATCTGTTGAATGAATAAGTGAAAGGCAAGGGAAGAACCAACTTTGTTCTTGTGTTTCAGAATTGGTCAGTCTCTCTTCCACAATCTCATATTGCTTTAGATAAATATGCTTCTGTCTAAACCATCCTAGTATGGAGCCCTTTCCTGCTGATTTTCTAATGCTAGCAACCAAGAGTCGAGGAGACCTCTGCTGGTAAAAGTGACTGTAATCCTTCAGATCCTGGACCTAGATATTTTTTTTTAATTGGGGTATAGTTGCTTCACAACGCTGTGCTAGTTTCTGCTGTACAGCAAAGTGAATCAGCCATATGTACACACATATCCCCTCCCTTCTGGATTCCCCTACCTTCCAGGTCACAGAGAATCGAGTAGAGGTCCCTACGCTATACAGCAGGCTCTCACTAGTTATAGCAGTATGTACATGTCAATTTTTCATCCTTTTGCCAAGAATACACCAGTCTTCCCCTTCTCCACCTCTCCTGATTCTCCCCTTAACCAGGCAATCAATTTTTGACAAATTAAACTATATAGCCATTTTAAACATCATTAACTTTGTTTGAGGAGTTTCATTTACCTTTAATTTTATAATATCATGGATGATGGGATCTGAACATCAGTAATAATGTAAAATAGGCAGTTATCTCTGTAGATTCCTGTAGTTATCTGCATAATGTATTACTGTTAATAATGAAAAAAATAAAAATTTACCTTGCATATTCAAGAAGTTCAATAAAATGAAAACTTTCTGCCACTAATAAGTCACTGTATATCACTGGGTCTTGATTTTACCATTTTTAAAACTGAGGGTAATAAGCTACTTCGCAGGGTTCTTGTGAGGCCAAATGAAATAACAGATGTAAAGATCTTAAATACAGTGCTGAGACTGAGCTAAGGCTCACTGTTATTCAGATTATTAATAATAATACAGAACTGTAGGAACTGTTGGATGAAGGAAATGGTCTTATCTATAGAATATTATCAAAAACAGAAATATAGAGAATCTCCTAATAAAGCAGGCATGTGTACAGGTTTGGGTAGCAGGCGAGGGGTAAATCCTTGCCTACTTAATTTATTTCCCTTCCTGCTTCTTCGAAGATGTCTCTCCATTGTGTTTTTGGAAAACCCTAGTTACCTAAGAAAAGATCTGGATCACATCATCTTTGAAGGGTTTTTGGTGGTGTTGTTCTTCCTGAAAGTCTAAGATTCTACTGCTCTTGGAAAAAGTCTAGTTGGCCCTTACGCTAGAATCATGTGTCATTTAAAAAGTCCTATGGTAAAACTATCAAGGTCCTTGACAGGCTACTAAACATAAGGAATGAAGGGGAAAATGGGAGGGAATAAATAGAAGAACAGGCCAAGAAGGTTTAGTATGATATTCTAAATATTGATGAGGGATATTTTTGAAGTACTTACAATTATAAAGAGAATGGATATTGTAAACTCAGACACTTATCAAATTCTGGAAAGTATTAAGGAGCTCTCAGCTACTTCAATCACTGTCACTCATAAGACAGGTGGTTGTTGATACAGTCGTGTCCACTATTTACAGCTTCTAAGAATCTATAATACGCATGCTGCATACTTCACTGCTCCACTGAAAAATGATCCCCATTTTTCTGATGTCCTATGGTTGTTCATTACCTGAAATGCTACTCAGGGGTTTGTATAGCTAATAACAATTACAGGTTCCCTGATCGTATAATTAGCACTGTTGGCAGATTATGAAGTGTTCTGGTCTGTTGCGCTTAAAATCTATTCTCATAATCTTAGAAAAATTCATTCTTAATTTTGAAGCAATTTTTTATATGAAGCATAATTTGTTAAATTAAAAAAAACCATGGCAATGCATGTTTCATAAAGCAGGTCTGCATTACTCAGCTGCAGGACAAATCCTGTGAGAACCTGATGCACTTTATGTGTGGTTCTTTTTTGCAAATCCTCATTTTAACATAAAGGAAAAAATTATAGAAATTAACCAAACTTTCAGGTAGTGCTTGAAAGAGACAGTGAAAGTAAGAAGCTGAGTGAATGTTTCCCAGAATTACTAATTAAGGAGATACATGTGAATAATTTTATTAAGCCCACTGATTGCCAGTTATCAAAATCACAACCATCACTAAGATAAATTCCATATTTATCCTTAAGAATACTTTCCTTTAAACACATACTTTTCTGGTTTCAGCTTTATATATTTTGATTAATAAACCTTTCTCTCCAATAGCATTAAGATATCCCTCTTGTATTTCCTCATATTTTATATTCATCTGCTGAATATTTATTAGCTAGATTTTAATATGTCAAAAATAAAAACTGTATACACAATGACAGTCTTCCCACACTTGTCCTCCACTTACTAAAATACTATACCTTGCAAAGAGTAGAAAAGCTGTGAGTTTTTTGCTTACCTTCCAGAGATTTCTTTGCAAATATATGCCAATATGAAAAGATAATACTTCATGCCCTTTATAAACAAATTTTAACATTATTTTTGTACTTTTTGTACATTCCTTTTTATTTAAGTATAAATTCCGTTTATAAATTTCCAGGGTTCTAATTTTTATATTTTCATAATAAATAGCAAATTATCCAAAATCATTTATTATTTTCCCATTGTTCCATACATGTGAATGTCCATGGCTCAGGTTTATATAATTATACATTTATCAAATGTCACATTTTAAATTTTTATAGCTTTATAATATTTTCACTATCTGTTAAAACAAACCTTTTTTCTTCTCTCCTTTTCCTCTTCTTCAAAATCATCTTGCCTATTAGTTGTTTTTATTCTTTCATATAAATTTCAGGATCCAAGTACTGTGTGGAAAATAATCTGAATAGAATTTTTACCAGAAAGAAGAATTATGTAATGTAAGACAGGCAGCTATCTTTGTAGAATATTTCCTGTAGTTATCTGCATAATGTATTGCTGTTAACTATAGAAAAATAAATAAAAATTTACCTTGCATAATCAGGAAGTTAAATGAAATGAACACTCTCTGCCACTAATAAGTTACCATAAGTCACTGCATCTTGATTTTTATAATATTGGGTATTTCCATTCATAAAATTAGTGTAGCTCTTCATTTTTATTCTTTTTCAAACTTCCATATTAATTTTCTTCATAAGGTTGTGTTTACTTCTGTTAAATTTAATAGTTTTGGGTTTTGTTTTCCTTTTGGCAATCAGCATTTAGCTACGAATTTGTCATTACTGAAGAATGTCTTTTTTAGACTTCTAAACAAATAAGAACAAACCAAAGAATGATATATTCCCATGTGAAGACTGCTGAAAGAATTAATGTGGTATTTAGTAGATCCTCAAATTATTATAGTAATAACTAATCAACCAAATCCCAATTATAGGGCATTCTGTGTTTGTTTACTCCAAAAAATTCAAATATCATAAAAAATAAAGGGTGGGGAGCATTGCTAGAAAATAAAAGAGAATTAAGTGTCATATCAAGAATATATAATGGGTATAATTTATGAATCCTGATTTGAAAAACTCAGTGGTAAAAAGACATCTTTGAAGTAACTGAGAAAATTTAGATATGTATATTTATTGCATTAAAGAATTATTGTTAATGGCTTGCTGGTTTATTTAATCATATCTTTATTAGGCATACTAATTTATCTCATGTAATCATGTATGTAATCATGATGCCCAGATTATACTTAAAAAACACACAACAACAACAACAACAAACACACACAAAACAACTCCAGGGGATGTGAATGAGGGTTGCAATGTGTGTTTTTCTGGACATTGATAAAACAAGAAACATGATTGGCAAAACATTAATATGTGTTGAAGCTAGATGAGGGATAGGTAGATTTAGTTATACTGGTTCTTCCTCTTCTTTTGTATATATGTAAAATTTCTTTTATAATAGAACAAAATATTTTAGCAAAAATATGCATTCATTGTTTTGCAAGTGACTAACTTCCTGCTCAATTGAAAGAATGAAACTGAGTACAGACAGTGTTCCATATCCGTAGATTCAACCAACCCACAGATAAGTACATCTGACTGTACTACACCATTTTAAATAAGGGACTTGAGCAACCGTGGATTCTGATCTCTGTGGGGCGTCCTGGAATCAATACCCCGCAAATGCTGAGGGACTATTGTATTGTACCTATGTGTTACAAGTATAGCTTTTACAAGAATGAATCTGGAATCCAATTTCAAAAATAGGCAAATGAAATAATCAGATAATTGGCAAAAGAGACAAATATTTCTCAACATATGGAACTTCATCTATATAAGAAAACTAGTATTTGAAACCAGTGTACATTTTCCTACGTGGAAATGTATTCTGAACAATCTGTCACAGTGTGTGAAAGTTCTATTCTGTGCTACCTGAGATGATTGAGCCACTGATAATTTAACAAAATAATAAGAATATTTAACCATACTTTAAAAAAATTTGAGGTGGAAAAAAAGAGAAAATGATCTAGAAAAATATTATACTCATGTAGAAAAACAATAATATACTGTAAAAAATTGCTTAAATTCTCTAAAATACACGATATCATTTAAAAGTCAGTGCCATTAATTTTGATTCAGAAGCTGATATTAATAAGTTACTCCAACTGTTCGCTCAGCATGATGTTCCATAAAAGTCATAAAAACATTTTATTGCTATTCCCATGAATAAACCAAGTTTAGTAAAGTATAATTATATTTTCACACCTGAGTATCAGAATAGACAATGTAGAAAATAGTTTCCTTTGTTCTGGGTTTGTCAGAAAATCTTCTCAAAGGTATGCAAGGCAGGGTTAAGACTGACTTACAGTTCTGGGCTATTTTAGATAGACAACTATAGAATCCCCATTCAGAGATGAATATAATATCTAATAAAGTTTGCTTTTAATTAAGTCTGAAAAATTAAATTTACTGGTATACTGGTGTTCTAAGTATGAGGAGATCAAGTGGATTTTTTTAAAGCTTTCTAGAAAATAGAATGTCACTAAAACGGGAATTTCATTGACATTTCATAATACAATGCTGGTCACCATCAGTCTTTCCTTTAGTATTCATTACTTATATATAGCATATACATTTTTGTGAATAGAAAGATGTGGCTATGTGGTTCTTTGTCATTCTAAGAAAGTAACATTACTTCATAAAATGCAGCAATTAAAATGTTTCCCAAATTTATATTTTATAAGTATTTTATGATGCAAGTAATAGGAATAATAGAACATACACTGCTTGTGTCTGGCTCATACAATATTGCAAAATGCTCATGCACAGCTTATATTCTGGATCTTAGCAATAAGAAGAGTTATTGAAAGAAAAAGAGACATTGAATGCCATCAGCTTATCCATCATTAGCCTTTATCATTATTCTTTGGTATCCAGGGATGTGGAACCCAGTGATAACTAGAGATATCAGAGCACATCTGTGATTATGCACTCTCACAACCTGATACTTCCCTCACCCTGACTTCATATATTTTTTTTTAAATGAAGAAAAATAGAGGATACTCATACATGAATAAATTAGTGTGCAAGAAATAAAATAAATTGAATGGGACTTTAATTGAATCAAAGTGCATATTTTGAATAAAGACTGCTAACAATTCATTACAAGATAAAATTATACACTTCACTTATCTCACTATATTCATTCATATTAGTTTCCATGTGGTCACTAATTGGATAACCAATAACTTATAGCCAGTAAAGCCTGCCGCTAACTTTCTAAACTGGAATTCTCTACTATGAATGAGAAAATTCAGTAAATATCACATAGTTCTGCATTTATAAAATGTTAAGCCAGGAATTCAGTAGATATTAGATATTTCACTTAAGCCCCTCATACAAAATACATAAAACATGAAAGAAGACAGTATTAATGTAATGTCTCACATGGCATACAAAAGATATTCTTAGGGCTTCCCTGGTGGCGCAGTGGTTTAGAGTCCACCTGCCGATGCAGGGGACACGGGTTGGTGCCCCGGTCCGGGAAGATCCCACATGCCGCGGAGTGGCTAGGCCCGTGAGCCATAGCGGCTGAGCCTGCGCGTCCGGAGCCTGTGCTCCGCAATGGGAGAGGCCACAACAGTGAGAGGCCTGCATACCACACACACACACAGAAAATGATATTCTTAAATTCTTCAATGATATTTATTTGGTACATTGAAAGGGGATGCTCCATGGAAACAGTAAAGTAGGGTATTTTGAAGAGACATGCACCAAATATATGAAATGAAAATCCTTGGATCAAAACTGTGCTAGTGAAGATTAATTGACCGTTGCAGCAGCATGTAAATCAATGAAGTTAGAACACATCCTCAAGCCACCCACAAAAATAAACTCAAAATGGCTTAAAGACTTAAACATAAGAGATGACACCATAAAACTCCTAGAAGAGAGCATAGGCAAAACATTCTCTGACGTAAACTGTACAAATGTTCTCTTAGGTCAGTCTCCCAAGGCGATAGAAATAAAAACAAAAATAAATAAATGGGACCTAATCAAACTTACAAGATTTTCCACAGCAAAGGAAACCATAAACAAAACGAAAAGACAACCTAAGGAATGCAAAAAAATATTTGTAAATGATGCAACAGACAGGGGCTTAATCTCAAAAATATACAAACAGCTAATACAACTCAACAACAAAATAAAACCAACCCAATGGACAAAATGCTTTAATAGACATTTCTCCAAAGAAGACATACAGATGGCCAGTAGGCACATGAAAAGATGCTTGACATTACTAATTATTAGAGAAATGCAGATCAAAACCACAATGAGGTATTACCTCACACCAGTCAGAATGGCCATCGTTAAAATGTCTACAAATAACAAATGCTAGAGAGGGAGAAAAAGGAACCCTCCTACACTGTTGGTGCGAATGTAAGTTGGTGCAGCCACTATGGAAAACAGTATGGAAGTTCCTCAGCAAACTAAAAATGGAATTACCATATGATCCAGCAATTCCACTCCTGGGTACATACCTGGACAAAACTATAATTCAAGAAGATACACGCACTCATGTTCATTGAAGCACTATTCACAATAGTGAAAACATGGAAACAACCTAAATGTCCATCAACAGATGAATGGATAAAGAAGGTGTGGTACATACATACAATGGAATACTACTCAGCCATAAAAAGAGAACAAAATAATGCCATTTGCAGCAACATGGATGCAACTAGAGATTATCATACTAACTGAAGTAAGTCAGAAAGAGAAAGACAAATACCATAGGATATCCCTTACATGTGGAATCTAAACTATGGCACAAATGAACCTACCTACAGAACAGAAATATACTCACAGCCATAGAGATCAGACTTGTGGTTGCCAAGGGGGAGGAGGGAAGGGAGAGGGATGGACTGGGAGTTTGGGGTTGGTAGATGCAAACTATTACATTTAGAATGGATAAACAACAAGGTCCTACTGTATAGCACGGGGAACTATATCCAATCTCCTGGGATAAGCCATAATGGAAAAGAATATTAAAAAAAAAGAATATGTTGTGTGTAAATGAGTCACTTTACTCTACAGCAGAGATTGGCACAACATTGTAAATCAACTCTACTTCAATTAAAAAAAAGAAAATTAGTGTTAGAGTAAGATCAAATATGTTAAGAATTTACCTAAGAGAAAAAGAACCAGTAAAAAATAATTGTGCCAGTGAAAACATTAAATTATAAATTACCATGTCAAGGATACTGGTTTTACTATATGAACAAGAACACTCATACCCTTGCTTTGAAACAAAGAAAATGAGGTACTCTGAGATATTTCCCCACCATTGTCATACCAAAATTAAAGGTGCCAAGAAGAACAGGGGCCAACAAATAAGTAGAAATATTAATAAATTAAACTATGGTCAGTTTTCTTACCCATGAAATCTTTTTTTTGACTTCTTCATAAACCCATTACCTCAGACCCCTGAACAATCTTTCATTCAGATTAAGGTGGCATCTTACATAATTTTTTTGATAAAACCGGTCTGTAATAAAGTTGCAAATCATCTACCCAACCATGAAGAAAACCTCAGCATTTGGAAAAGGTTTCAAATTTATTTAAGTCTCAAATAAACACTTTCTGTCACTCCTAACATCATGAAACGGACAGTGTGGTAACAATTTTAAACAAACACATAGTAGTGTATACCTAAAAACATTTCCCAAATAAATACTTACAAGGTTTGCTTTGGAAGCTAGGTTGCCATGGAAACATATTTCTGTTGATTTGTTAGCAGAGAATGTATATTGAGGGTTTTTATAGTTCTAGAAAATGCACTTACAGGACATTAGGACCACACTCCAAAAATTGACATGGAATAATACAGGATCAATTGGGCTGGTGGGATCCTACTTGGTACAGTGGGGCAATATAATTATACCTCAATATGTTCAACAATTATGACATGCAGGTACTTGAGATCTATTTCTGAATTTAGTGAAGTTATTACTCTCTTATTTCCATGCCTGTTGAAAATCCTACAATACATCTGGCCATTATGATGTTACGATGGTGCAGAAATATGAGAAAGAGAAAGATTAATTCACATGTATATACTTTAAAAAATGTAAAGCAGTTAAGAAATATGAAAATCAAAATTCCAAAAGGCAAATAGTGAAATTCACACATTATTTTTGCTACTAAATTGTGTGTATTTTGTGAGATGAAGGTGTCAGTAAAAATTAAAAGATAGCAGGTCAGCAAATACCAGCTGTCCAATGAACAGTTGTGAAGTTACATTGGATAAAAATCTCCTCTACATACATGACCTTTCTGTAAGGGAAGAATGTTATTGTGAGCATGAATATTAGTGGAATGATGTGCACTTGAATTTCAGAAATGAAAGAGCATCTGAGATAAAGGTAAATGACTAAAAATTAAATATAATAATTCAAAGTTACCCAAAGTTTATATATAAGAGTCTAAAGACTTAAACTATTATATACTTAAGCCTGTATTGATTTAGGAATTAATCTTCACTATGTTATTGAATTTTCTTTGGAAATGTAACTAGTATGAATTTTAATTTATCTTATATTAAAAAGTATAATTTTTCAATTTAAGAATTTTTTAATGTTCTTATATTAAAAAGTATAAACATGTTTTACAAATAAATAAAACATTGTTATTTATATTTTAATGCTATATTCTCTGATACGTTTAAAATATACTTTTCTATATATTGTATTCTTTAATAACATGTATGTTATAAATTATGATACTACATTGCTCCAATTACATTTGAATGTGCATTTAAGCTTAAGTCAACTATAAAAATAATGATCAGACCCTAAAATCATTCAAACCATCTGAGTTCAGGAAAATACAGCATGTGTCTCAGTTTCTCAATAGTTTTATATATATATATATATTTATATATATATATATATATGTATATATATATATATATAATTTCCAGATTGTAATATATTAATAAAAACCACTCTCTATTAAATAAAACAATCAAACATTGGTGTATCCAATAACTGCAACAGAGCATGGCACAGAGAAAAACAAAAAGGCTACAGAGTTACATATTAATTCAAAACCCAGATCTTTCAGAAGTAGTTATATGACTTCACTGAAGAAAGTTTCTACACCTATAAAGATAGTGTGATAGTAATAAGAGCTTACACATACTTTTTGCCTACTATATGGCAGACATTATTGTAACAAATCACTTATGTTAACTCACTTAACCCTGACAATCCTTTGAGTAGGTATATAATTATCCGTACTTTACAGAGAAAGACATAGGCACAAAGAGCTTCAGGGAGGATCGTGGGGCAAAAGAATTCAGGAGTGCTGCCTTCACTTATTTTAGACGAGGTTTGTGAAGAATATAAACACATACACACACACATTTAATGCTTAGCATGTAATTGGTATTCAAAATTGGTAAATCTCATAGACGCATAGAGGACAATGTATTTGAATTAAGTCAATAGAGCTATAGAATCTTGAATTATGAAAGGAAGGAAGCAAGGAAGGAAGGAAGGAAGGAAAGGAGGGAGGGAGACAGTTTAGAATGAAATAAAAGTAAAAAGATAAAGCTTCATATAACTTAAATTCTATGTAATCTAAACCTCATGATGTAATGTTATTGATGGGTAATTTTATGTAGGAAGATTATAAAATAATTTTATACTATCTTCCTTCAACCATTCCCTGTATAGTAGATTGTGTGTTATTGTTCATAACTTACTACTCTATCACTGTAAGATAATTTCATGTCCTTTTCCTTTGAATGTGACTTGCAATGACATTTGCTTGCCCCATTGCTGGGCCTGACCATATGACCTTCTTTGGCTAATGGAATGTATATCACCACAGTAATGCCGATCCCAAACAGTGTTTTAAGTTCATTTGAGTTGGTTGGCTAGATTCCTGCATTTCCCCTCTCTCCCTCTAAGAACACTTTCAAAGATAGGCTTCTCCTTCATCCTAGTCCTACAGAGAAAGGAAATGCGGAGCCAAAACCACGGCTTGGCACAGAGCTACAGCTGACCCACAGCCCACTTGTAGGTTGAGTGAGAAATTAATGTTCATTAGTGAAACTTACAAAGATTTGAAGCTTTGTTTGTTATGCAATATATCCTAGGAAAATTTACTAATGCACCATGGCAATATCCAAGCATTAACATCCTTGCTTAAGATGTAGGTCTTTTTTTATGATATATCTCTATATTTGTGTATTTTCTATAGTTATTTCTTCAGGCTTTTTCCTCACAAATAACACTTGAGAAATATTTTTAAATATTTAAGAATCCAAAAACCTTATTTTGCTTCATTAGGTTTGGGGTAGGTCCAGGGTCTGAAATTTTAATAAAAATTCCAGAAGTTTCTGATATTATTGTTCTAGGAACCTAATTTTGAGGGGGAAAAAAATGTCTGCCATTCCATTTATTCCCATTTATACTTCTGTGAAATATCTGTGCATTTTGCGTGCATAATAAAATGGATCATGAAAACAATATATATTTTCTTAAATCAGCATTGACTATGATCATAGGTTTAATAGCATTCATAAACAGTTAAAGCTAATTTCATTTTCATCAGTTTTTTACATTATAAAATGTGCCTATATTATATAGAAAAAAGAAACCTGTTCTGAAATATATAATATAAAAAGATAAACCTCCAAACTCATACAATCCCTCTTTAATTTCACTTCCCCTATAGAAGCCACTAGTAATATTTTAGTGACTCCTGTTCCCTCATCCCCTCTATGCATAATAAAAATCAGTATCTTCCTCACTTCAAATCTTGTTCTATACTATATTAACTTTAATTTATCTATCTATCTATCTATCATCTACCTACCTACTTCCCCTTCTGAAGCTTTTTATTTTAGTGGAAAGATACCCTGAACTCAGTTCTATAACTTACTGTGCTCATTTACCAATGCACTGCGGACCTCTTTTCATGTTAGTATGTGTAGAAAATATCTCATTTAAAAAAATAACATAGAATTACCTTCTGTGGATATTCTGTGATTAATCCAACCAGCCATCTATTGATAAACATTTGATTTCTATATCTTACTGTTACAAATATCAGAGAATGGAAGTACATGCATACACCTATGAAGTACATTTTCTTTTGAAGAGATGTTTACTGAATATCATTTTCTGTATCATTTATTTCCCACTTTTATACATCAACTGATCTAGCATCTTAAAAGTCCCTATATCTTCAAAATCTTCTTCACAAATAGTAGTTTATGATAAGCAGACTTGCTATCTGAAAAAGAAATTTAAATACTGACTAAATTGGTAACTTTGAAATGTCCTTCATTCTGGTTAAATGATGAGTTTTGCTCTTTTGATGTGAAGGCAGCAGATAGATGGTAATCATTATGCAAATAAAGCTTCTTTTTCCATTACATTATCAGTATAGTCACTTCTTTGAACATTTTACTTTTTTGCTGAGATTACCTTTCATTAAAATAAGACTTAATAGTGATGTCCATAACCTATTCGATCAATAAAATCTCTTCAGTATTCTATTTTGGTCTTCATTTAAGTTCTGAATGTATTTTTAATGAAAGTTCACTTACATTTTCTAGGAGGAATTAAGTGGTTTAAAATTTTGGAGGGAATTTCTGCAGTGAACATATCACAACACATTAACTTCTACTCTACTTACATTTGGCAATCACCTAAAAATCACATAAAAATCTTACTATTTTACCAAGTTTTTTTTCCTCTTTCCTGATTATTAATTTGCATTATTTCTTTAACTTTCCCTAGTTTTCCTAATATTCATATACCAAATAAATACAACATAAACACATTTTCCTAATATAAAATATTAAAATGTATTCTTATAATTAAATATTTTAAAAACTAGTAATGGTTTTAATTATCTGACTTCTCAATGTTAAAATATTTTACACTCTAATCATATATAAAACTGCAATTTGGCAACCTGAATGTTGTATTGAAATGCGTGCAACTGCTTTTAAACAATCTTACCTGGAAAGGTAAAGATTATTAAAATGATGGGAATTAATTAATATAGTACTCAAGTTGACATATTATCTTTGTCTAACCAAAATGGTCCTTATATTTTACTTTATAAGAGTCACCTCCAGAGTCATCTTCATTATTTTCATTATACTTGCCAGTCTCCATAATTATTGTCATTATAATCAATGAAATGCTATGAAGCCACACATTTGGTTAATTAAGTAATCAAAGCAGGAAAAATATTTTAAATGAGAACTTAGGGATGTTAAAGAATTCCTTTAAAATACAGTAGCAAGATTAGCTCTTGTGTTCATAGTGTGTATGTGTGTGTGTGTGTGTGTTATGTGTGAATAAAAGTGTGTTTGTGTCTGAGAGAAAGAAAAGAGTGACAGAACAAAAGGCAGTTGTGTGAAGGTTTGAGTGCTTATGGATTTCAAACTCATTTTGTTTTAGATGATGCCAAACCTTGCATTTCAGCTACAAGTAGATAGTTTTACATTTTATCCAATTCATAGCCACTGATATTTAGAGATACAATGAAGCATAATAGAGAATAAAAAGTGGTATTTAAAATGGCTACCTAGTAAAGAACATAGATTTCTTTGGTCATTTCTTATGATTGAAAAGCAACATAAAGTATGAAAGGAAGATTTGACTAAGAATTTGGAGATAAAGCTCTATTTTAAACCCAGACACTATCTTGTTTTATGACTTTGTATTAATAACTTCACCTCCTTGATTTCAACATATATATATATGTAGATTATATATGTGCCATATAAATATACGTAGTGCCATATATGTGATAGGTAGTGCCATATATGTGATAGGTATGTATATAATTTCATCATATACATATAAAGATTTGATGTCAAATACTACTTATAGTAAAGAGAATGTGGATGCTGGAGTTAGAATCTTTTTTCCTTTTTTTTATTTAAAAAAATTTTATTTTATATCAGAGTACAGTTGATATACAATGTTGTGTTAGTTTCAGGTGTACTAGAATTGGTTTTAAAATTCAGATTTCAGTGATTGAAATAAACATCTGACAGGATTATTATATAAATATAATGGTATATCATTTATAAAGTATTTATAAAATTTCAATAACTATTTTGATTTCAAAATTAAGACTTAAATAAAAAATGATGATTGAAAAAACGTTCAAACCCAAGCAAATAAGACAAAACTATTCACATAGTCATAGATTTTGAGAGCTTTTTTTCCAAAAAGGCTTAAACTTTTTTCTTAACGTAGCAGTACGTTCAATACAAATTAACCTAAAAGGAACATAAACTATCATTGTAAGAAAAAAGTCACTACAAAAATTTCACAGTAATGTATGATTTGTAAAAAAAAAAAACTTCCATTGCTGTAGGTGGAAAATGAATACAAATATACTCATTAATGAAAATATAGAATAAGTAATTTTAGCTTGTTGGAAATGGCATATTTCATTCATATGTCATATAAACTGGTGCTGTGACATTTGTCTACAGTTTATTCTTTTTTTTCAATAATATAGCATGAGTTGATAAGAATATATTACTTTGAGGATAAAGACTTCACTTTAAATAAACAACCGAATAATCTTTAATATAAATATTTTAAGTCAGAGATTTAAAAACTTGCTGAAGCATTGAAATGCTATCATCTACCATATTAAAATATAAATTGAAAATTTGGGAAATCATACTCATTTCACAGAGCAGAGGTAGGATTCATGGTGTGACCTGAGTCAGATGCTAGGCTAATGCAGTAAAAATGCTCAAATAAGACAGAGGTAATTGCAAAAATAGAAAGACTGAGATCAGAGTAGGTTCAAAAGCTGATGTAAGCAAAGAAGGCTGGAAGACTAAAGCAATGGAGCCATCAGTCCACAATGATTCTAATGGACAGCAGATAGTTTACTCTGAATCCTTTGAAGAGTTAATTTTTTTTTTACCTTATGGTTATATATTCATTAATGACAGAAAAGAAGGAGAGAGTCCTCTGAATCAGTGATTTCACGAATGCTTACCTGTCCCTCTGCTCCAGAATGCAGAATGTGTGATGCAAAAGCATGCCTCACTTTAGAGGAGCTTAAGAGATAAACAAGGTGTAGTTGGCGGAAAGAGCAGATCTGGTAAAGCTGCCCTACAGCATCCAAGTGATTCCTGTTGTGCTGATTGCAGACTCTAGAGCAAGGAACAGCTGAAAACGATGCAGGAAAGATCGCTAGAGGTCTTAATCTGAAGGATGTTAGGTTCCCATCTAAAAGCATGAAAAATGATCTATTGAATAAGAAATGATCTGTTGAGTAAGGAAAAATGATCCATTGAGCGGAGGATTTTGAAGAAGTAAATACAATGATTAGTACTGTCATTTGAAAGAGTATGAGGAGTGTACTGGAAACAAAACAATGTTTGGAGGACTGGAGGGTATATAATCACAGTTTTTGCTTCTCCAACATCTAATCTCCTGTCTGGCAATTAACTTCTGAGAACTACCTACCCACCACTGTCAGTTCTTATGTTTTGGCCAGAGTCAGCTTACTGACCATTTGACACTGGGTCTGTGCTATAGTTGAAGGTCCAGGGATGGAATGAGACAATGAAAACAGAGTGATATGTTGCCTGAGAACAGAGCCAACTATGAGAAAACAAGAACTGCAAATAAAAGATAGTAAAAACTAGTCCTAAATATATTGTTTAAACTCCTGCTTCCAAGAGGAGAAGTAATTAAATACCACTTAAAAAAAAATCAATTTTGGTTGAGTTCTATTACTTTTAACAAAACATGTCCAATACAGAATTTAATTCATGTAAATTCAGGTGAGAGTTCAGGAACCACACTGCTCTCTTTTCTCTGCTATGTCTCTCTGGGTTGCTCATTTTTTCTTTCCCACCAGTAACATCACATAAAACAATCGCAGCTGTAGCTTCTAATACCACTATGACATTTTAATATTTAAAATTCAGTTTTGCATCAAACTTGGGGCCACCTAAAAATGTTCTTTTCAGAAGTCACAATATCTGCCAATCACCTGTGGGCTCCTTAAAGGAACAGCTTCATAACTGATAATATCAATTGCATATAAGAACTGTCATTCCTTTGTATGTATCCAGTAACTCAAAGTATGTCAATTTTTTATCTGTAACTGTCTTAATCATTTCTTTGATTAAGAATAACATGTTGTTTTGGTGCTCTAGTACTTCCTCACAAGATGTAGTGTATTCAAATATTGCTAGAAGCTTTGCAAATCTGTGCCACTTTGGGGAAGATAGTCTGTAAATGCTTGTCAGATCATAAGATTTCTACTTTTTGTATACAATAAGGAGACACACTATAACTTGACTATTTAGATATACAGACTCAAGAGTCACAAATAGTTTGAATTCTGGCTCCACCTATACTGCTGTGTCACTGTGGGCAAGTTACTTCGTACCTCTGGATCTCAGCCTTCTTATGTGTAAAATGAGTATTATAATAGCACCAGCTCAATGTGATTGTTGTGATGAATAAACGTGTAAATAACTGAAAAGAACTTAGCACAGTCTCTGAAACATGCTTAGAGGTAAATACATTTTAGCTATTAATAAAACATATTCTTTGTGTTTGAAGATGTTCTTAAAGAATTTTTTATCATAAAAACATAAACACAGTATTTAACAATTGGGAAGTTGTACAGTAAATTGCAACGTAAATGTGTTCTTTCAAGATCATTTTATGAAGACAGGAAATTAGAGTAACAATTTTCATATAATAATATATTCTTTGGAAAAAAAATCTATCAAAGAACCTATGCAGGGCTTCCCTGGTGGCACAGTGGTTGAGAGTCCGCCTGCCAATGCAGGGGACACGGGTTCGTGCCCCGGTCTGGGAAGATCCCACATGCCGCAGAGAGGCTGGGACCGTGAGCCATGGCCACTGAGCCTGCGCGTCCGGAGCCTGTGTTCCGCAACGGGAGAGGCCACAACAGTGAGAGGCCCGCGTACCACAAAAAAAAAAAAGAAAGAAGAAGAAAAAAAACAGAACCTATGCAAACACATGCACATAATTACAATTATATAAAATTAATTTACATATGATTAATGTTGGGAAATTTTAAAAAGTGAAAACAGTTGTTAGATCACTGAACCTGGTTTGAGAAGCAACTTTTTAAAAAATGTCTTTTGGTTTCCCAATATTTCAAACATGTTTTTGGTGTCATAGTAAGTGAATACTTGCTTCTTTGTTGAATAGGTACCAAGCAACATATTTTTAGATCAATATCTTTGTCTAGATCAGATAGTCATTTGTGTTCATGTGTGTTTATTTTAGGGGGTCATCCATAGACTTAATTACAAAGAGGTTGACAAGTTGCTTGTCCTGAATATGTAAGTGTTCAATTTCAGTAACTCTGAAAACCAAAGTCAAATAAAATAAATTAACAAAACAAAACCTCTTGTATTTCCCAAATGGATCCTTTTCTGTCAACCTCTAATATACCTAATCTCTCTCCAATTGTATTTCAGTTCATTTTTTTTAATAGATCTTTATTGGAGTATAATTGTATTTTGGATTACTTTTGTAGGGATGAATCTTGAAAAAAGAAATTAAATACCAAAACATGCATAGCTTGTTGATTCCTCAATTTAACATTTTTAAACATTTTAATTACAGGATTAGAGTTTTCCTATTAACTAAATTCCATTTAAAAGTATTTTAATCCTTTAATTCTTCAGGTATTATAGAATAATTTAGGGTCATATTCAGCCAGTCTTATTACAGGCTCTCACTCACAATACGATTTCTTTGCACAAAATGGAAAAATAAAGTGAATGAGGAAGTAGCATTCACTGAGAGAAGTCACATGGCATATTCATTTCTCCTCTTTTTAGCTTTGTTCTATATGCTTGCCTTAGTACATTCATCTTTCCTCTTTATTTAAATTGAAATAACATTGGTTTATAACATTATATAGGATTCATGCATACAATGTTAGAATTTGACTTCTCTATACACTACACTGTGCTCACCATCAAAAGTTTAGGTTCCATCCATCACCATCAGACTGACCCCCTTTACCCTTTCTGCCCTCCCCCCATCTCTATTTCCCTTTGGTAAACACCAATCTTTTCTCTGTCCCTATGCACTTGTTTTTGTTTTGTTTGCTAGTTTATTTTTTTATATTCTACATGAATAAAATCGTAAGATATTTGTCTTTCTCTGTCTGACTTATTTCACTTAGCATAATCCCATAAAAGGTCCATCATGTTGTAGCATACAGAAAGGTTTCATGTATTTTATAGATGAGTAATATTCCATTGTATATATACCCCACATCTTTATCCATTGATTAGTCAATGGGCACTTAGGTTTTTTCCATATTTTGGCTACTGTAAATGGTGCTGCAATGAACATAGGGGTGTGTATATATTTATGAATTAGTGTATTCATATTCTTCAGAAAACACCCAGTAGTGGAACAGCTGTGTCATATGGTAGTTCTATTCTTAAGTTTTTGAGGAATGCCATACTGTTTTCCCGAATGACTGCACCAACTTATATTCCCATCAACAGCATATCAGTGTTCTCTTTTTTCCATGTTCTCTCCAACTCTTGTTATCGTGTGTATTTTTGATAATAGTCATTCTAACAGGGGTGAGCTGATATTTCACGGTGGTTTTGATTTCCCTAATAATTAGTGATGCTGAACATATTTTAAAAAAATTTTTATTGGAGTATAATTGCTTTACAATGTTGTGTTAGTTTCTTCTGTACAACAAAGTGAATCATCTACAAGTATACATATATCCCCTCCCCCTTGGACCTCTCCCCCACCCCCCTCATCCTACCCATATAGATCATCACAGAGCACCAAGTTGAGCTCCCTATGCTATACAGCAAGTTCCCAATAGCTATTTATTTTACACATGGTAGTGTATATATGTCAATCCCAATTTCCCAATTCGTCCCACCCTCTCCTTCCCCGCCTGTGTCCACATGTCCATCCTCTACATCTGCATCACCATTCCTGCCCTGCAAATAGGTTCCTCTGTACCATTTTTCTAGATTCCACAGGTATACAATACCTGTTTTTCTCTTTCTGACTTACTTCACTTTGTATGACAGACTCTAGGTCCATCCACATCTCTACAAATGACCCAATTTTGTTGCTTTTTATGGCTGAGTAATATTGCATTGTATATATGTACCACATCTTCTTTATCCATTCATCTGTTGATGGACATTTAGGTTGCCTCCATGTCCTGGCTATTGTAAATAGTGCTGCAATGAACACTGGGGTACATGTGTCATTTTGCATTATGGTTTTCTCAGGGTGTATGCCCAGTAGTGGGATGGCTGGGTCATATGGTAGTTCTATTTATAGTTTTTTAAGGAACTTCCATACTGTTCTCCAGAGCAGCTGTATCAATTTACATTCCCACCAGCAGTGCAAGAGGATTCCCTTTTCTCCACTCCCTCTCTAGTATTTATTGTTTGTAGATTTTTTGATGATGGCCATTCTGACCGTGTGAGGAGATACCTCATTGTAGTTTTGATTTGCATTTCTCTAATAATTAGTGATGTTGAGCATCTTTTCATGTGTTTGTTGGCCATCTGTATGTCTTATTTGGAGAAATGTCTATTTAGGTCTTCCACCCATTTTTTGATTGGGTTGTTTATTGTTTTGATATTGAGTTGCATGAGCTGTTTGTATATTTTGGAGATTAACCCCTTTTCAGTTGCTTCATTTGCAAATAGTCTCTCCCATTCTGAGGGTTGTCTTTTCATATTGTTTATGGTTTCCTTTGCTGTGCAGAAGCTTATAAGTTTAAATAGGTTCACATTTGTTTATTTTGTTTTTGTTTTCATTACTCTAGGAGGTGGGTCAAAAAAGATCTTGCTGTGATTTATGTCAAAGTGTGTTTTTCCTATCTTTCCCTCTAAGACTTTTATAGTGGCTGGTCTTACATGTAGGTCTTTAATCCATTTTGAGTTTATTTTTGTATACGGTGTTAGGGAGTGTTCTAATTTCATTCTTTTACATGTAGCTCTCCAGTTTTCCCAGCACCACTTACTGAAGAGGCTGTTTTTTCTCCATTGTATATTCTTGCCTCCTTTATCAAAGATAAGGTGACCATATGTGTGTGGGTTTATCTCTGGGCTTCCTATCCTGTACCATTGATCTATATTTCTGTTTTTGTGCCAGTATCATATTGTCTTGATTACTGTAGCTTTGTAGTATAGTCTGAAATCATGGAGCCTGATTCCTCCAGCTCCGTTTATCTTTCCCAAGATTGCTTTGACTATCCGGGGTCTTTTGTGTTTCCATACAAATTGTAAAATCTTTTATTCTAATTCTGTGAAAAATGCCATTGGTAGTTTGATAGGGATTGCATTGAATCTGTGAATATCTTATGTTTGTTGGCCATCTTTATGTCTTCTTTGGAAAAATGTCTATTCGTACCCTCTGCCCATTTTTTAATCAAATTATTTTTTTGTTTGCTGTTGAGTTGTATGTGTTCTTTATATATTTTGGATGTTAACTCCTTACCAAATGTATTATTGACAAATATCGTCTCCTATTTTGTAGTTTGTCTTTTTGTTTTGTTGATGGTTTCCTTTGTTGTAAGGAAGCATTTTAGTTGGATATAGTCTCATTTGTTTATTTTTGCTTTTATTTCTCTTGCCTGAGGAGACACATCCAAAAAGATATTTCTAAGACTGATGCCAAAGAGTATACTGCCTGTGATTTATTCTAGGAGTTTTATGGTTTCAGATCTTCCATTCAAGTCTGTAATCCATTCTGAATTGATTTTTGTGTATGATAAAAAATAATGGTCTAGTTTCATTCTTTTGCATGTGGCTGTCCAGTTTTCCCAACACTATTAATTGAAAACTTTCCTTTCTCCATTATATGTTCTCAGCTCCTTTGTTGTAATTTAGTTGTTCATATATATGTGAGTTTACTTATGGACTTTCAATTCTGTTCCATTTATATGTGTGTCTGTTTTTCTGCCAATCCCATACTGTTTTAATTACTAGAACTTTGTAGTAAAATTTGAAATCAGAGAGTGTGATACCTCTAGTTTTGTTCCTTTTTCTCAGGATTGCTTTTGTTATTTGGGGTCTCTTGTGGTTCCATATCAATTTCAGAATTTTTTGTTCTGTTCATGTGAAAAAGGTCACTGGTACTGTGATAAGGATTGCATTGAATCTGTGAATGAATATGGATATTTTGATAATATTCATTCTTCCAATCCATGATCACAAAATAGCTTTCCATTTCTTTTTGTCATCTTCAATTTCTTTCAACGTCTTATAGTTTTCAGTGTACAGGTCTTTCACCTCCTTAGTTAAATTTATTCCTTTGTATTTTATTCTTTTGTTGCAATTGTACATGGATTCCTTTCCTAATTTCTTTTCTGCCAGTTCATTGTTATTGTATAGAAATGAAATAGATTTTTGTATATTGATTTTGTGCCCTGTAAACTTCACTGTATTGGTTTATTATTTCTAAGAGTGTTTTTGGTGGAGTCTTTAGCATTTTCTACATATAATATTATGTCATCTGCACATATTGACAGTTTTGTTTTTACCTTTCTAATGTGGACATCTTTTGTTTCTTTGACTCACCTAATTTCTCTGGCTAGGACTTCCAATAATATGTTGAATAAAGTCACAATAATGCACACCCTTGTCATGTTTCTGATCTTAGAGGGATAGCATTTGGTTTTTCACCACTAAATATAATGTTAGCTGTGGATTTGTCTTATGTGACCTTTATTATGTTAAGGTACACTCCTACTATACCCATTTTATTGAGAGTTTTCATCATAAATGGGTGTTGAATCTTGTCATGTTTTTTCTGCATCTATTGAGATAATCATATGATTTTTATTCTTCATTTTATTAATGTTGTGTATCATACTGACTGATTTGCAAGTGTTGAACCATCCTTGCATCCTGGAATAAATTCCACTTGGTCATGGTGTATGATCCTTTTTTTTTTGCAGTATGCAGGCCTCTCACTGTTGTGGCCTCTCCCGTTGCGGAGAACAGGCTTTGGACGCGCAGGCTCAGTGGCCATGGCTCACGGGCCCAGCCGCTCCACAGCATGTGGGATCTTCCCGGACCGGGGCACGAACCCGTGTCCTCTGCATCAGCAGGCGGACTCTCAACCACTGCGCCACCAGGGAAGACCCTAAGGTATTGCTGTATTCAGTTTTCTAATATTTTGTTGAGAATTTTTGATCTATGTTTATCAAAGGTATTGGCTTGTAATTTTTTTGTGTGTGTTGTCCTTGTCTGGTTTTGGTGTCAGAATAATGTTGGCTTCGTGTTAGGAAGTATTTCCTCCTCTTCAATTTTTTTCAAGAGTTTGATATGTATATATTAAATCTCTTTGAATAGTTGGTAGAATTCACCAGTTAAGCCATCTGGTCCTGGATTTTTGTTTTTTGGGAGGTTTTTGATCACTGTTTCTATCTTCTTACTAGTGATAAGTTTATTCAGATTTTCTACTTCATGATTTTGTCTTGGTTGTTTGATTCTAGAATTTATCCATTTCTTCTAGATTATCTAATTTGTTGGTGTATAGCTCTCATAGTAGTCTCTTATTC
Source organism: Delphinapterus leucas (assembly GCF_059928025.1). Lineage (NCBI taxonomy): Eukaryota > Metazoa > Chordata > Mammalia > Artiodactyla > Monodontidae > Delphinapterus > Delphinapterus leucas. Next base: position 68,998,708 of record NC_143133.1, on the reverse strand, counting down.
CTTTGTATTTCTGTGGTATCCATTGTGACTTCTCTTTCATTTCTGATTTTCTTTATTTGAGCCTTCTCTCTTTTTTCCCTAGTGTGTTTAGCTAAAGTTTTGCCAATTTTGTTTATCTTTTCAAAGAACTGATTCTTAGTTTCATTGATCTTCTAGTCTTTTTAGTCTCTGCTTCATTTATTTTCACTGTGATCTTTATTATTTCCTTTCTCTTCTAATTTAGGGCTTCATTTGTTCTTCTTTTCCTAGTTCCTTTAGGTGTAAGGTTAGATTGTTTATTTTAGATTTTTCTTGTTTCTTGAGATAGGCCTGTATTGCTATAAACTTCCATCTTAGTGGTGGTTTGCTGCATCCATAGATTTCAGTATGTTGTATTTTCACTTTCATTTGTCTTCAGGTATTTTTTATTTCTCCTTTGATTTTTTTTTTTTGTTGTTGTTGTTGGCAATAGTTGTTCAGTAGCATGTTGTTTAGATTTATATATTTGTGGGTTTTCTCAGCTTTCTTCTTGTAGTTGATTTCTAGTTTCATACGATTGCAATCAGAAAAGATGCTAGGAATGATTTCAATCTTAAATTTATGGAGACTTGTTTTGCGTCCCAACATACGTTCTATCCTTGAGAATGTTCCATGTGCACTAAAGAGGAATGTTTTTTCTGCTGTTTTTGGATGAAATATTCTGTATATGTCTCAAGTTCCTCTAATCTAATGTTTCATTTAAGGCCAGTGTTTTCTTCTTGACTCTGTCTGGATGATCTGGCATAAGTGGCGTGTTAAAGTCCTCAAACATTATTGTGTTGCTATCAATTTCTACCTTTAAGTCTGTTAATAATTACCTTTATATATATTTAATGCTTCTATATTATGCACATATATATTAATTACTCATGCCTTCTTGATGGATATTCCCCTTTGTCGTATAAAGTGTCTATCTTTGTCTTTTTTACCTTTTTTGGCTTGAAGTCTATTTTGTCTGATATGAGTATGGCTACACATACTTTGCCTGCTTTATTTTGTCTGCCATTTGCTTGGAGTTTCATCTTTCATCCCTTCATTTTGAGTCTATATTTATCTTTAGAGCTGAGATGAGTCCCCTGGAGGCAGCATGTAATTGAGCCTTGTTCTTTAATATAGCCAGCCACTCTCTGTCTTTTGATTGATTGAATTCAATCTATTTACATTTAGGGTGATTCTTGATAAATGAGGATTTAATGTAGCCATTTTATCTTTTGTTTCCGATTGTTCTATATATCCATTATTTCTTTTTCTTTGTGTTTCTGTCTGCCATTTTAGTTTGATGGTTTTCTATGATGTTTTCTCAGCTTCCTTTTTTTATGTTTTGTGTCCCTGATCTAGATTTTTATTTGGGGTTATCATGGGGTTTCTATTAAATGTCTCATAAATAAAATAGTCTTTTTCTGCTGATAGCATCATAGCGTCATTTGCCTATACAAGTTCTATCATTTTCCTCTTCACCTTTTATGTTTTTGTTGTCCCACATTATCCCTTTTTATATTTTGAGTTTGTTATCAAATTGAAATAGCTATAGTTATTTTTTGGATGCTTTTTTCCCTTTAATTTTTATGCTATAATAAAGTGTTTAACAATCTATTCTTCTATAGAGTTGCAATATTCTTATTCTGTCTATGTACTGATCACCTTACTCAAAGTTTTGCATGGTTTTGCTTTTTCATTTCATGTAGAAGAACTCCTTTCAACATGGTTTGTAAGGCAGGTCTATTGGTGACGAATTCCCTCAGCTTCTGTATATCTGGTAAAGCCTTTATTTCCCTCTCATACCTGAAGGATAATTTTGCTATATATTCTTGGCTGATAGTTTTTATCTTTCAATATTTTGAGTATGTCATTCCAGTTTCCTGAACTATAGAGTTTCTGCTGAGAAATTTGCTGATGGCCTAATGAGGGTTCTTTTGTTGGTTACTGTGTTTTATTCTGTGGCTGCCTTTAAAATTCTTTTTTATCATTGACTTTTGCCTTTTTTAATATAATGTGTCTTGGAGAAGGTTATTTTGCACTGATGTAACTGGGTGTTCTATTAGCTTTGTGGACTTATATACACAGTTCCTTCCCCAGGTTTGGGGCATTTTCAGCTATTATTCCTTTAACTAAACTCTCTGCCCCCTTTTTTCTCTTCTCCTTCTGGGTTACCCATTATCCTTATGTTGCCTTTTCTAATGGAGCTGAATAGTCCTCGTAGAATTTCTTCATTTAAAAAAAATCTTAGTTCTCTCTGCTCTTCTACCTAATTATTTGTAGACTTCTATCTTTGAGCTCACTAAGTCTCTCTTCCATGTGATCTGCTCTATGGAGCATTGCTGCTACCCAGGTCCTTGTGCCCATGATGGCTGCCACTGCAGACAGGAAAGTGGAGTCCTGTGTGTCACCTCTAACCACTATTGCAGGTGCTGGATTCTCTGGGCCTGCAGGCTCAGCCATCACAGATGGTGGACCACAATCAGAGGCATAGCCTCTGCTATTCCCAGAGTTCCACCTTCTCTATGTGTTCTAATCTACCCACCTTCGGATGTACTGATGTGTGGATCTCTCTGGCATCCTGCTGTGTTAGGCAGAGGAACGTTTTGTTGAATTATGGATGTTTCACTTGTTGTAGATTAAAGGGGAGAATAAAAGGGAGTATCTCATGCTGCCATGATGATGACATCACCCCCTTTTTTCTTCTCTTGACAGATATTTTTACTTCTTATGTAAACTATTTCATTTAATTTATTCTGTAAGATATTTCTACTCACACAATTTTTTTTAAATCCTATTTTATTCGAGATGTACTTGTAGTTTGAAGGGACATGGTGCTTGTGGAAAGATTGTGGATTTAAGTTCATTTTCTTAATTTCTCTATCATGCATGGGAGATGGCTTTTTTCCTATACATGATAAGAGAATATATAAGGAGAGACCAGAATAATTACTGATTATTATTTATATGTGCAATGCATCTATAAAATATTTGAGGAGAAATAAAGAATAAGCTATTCTTGGGGCTGAGGAAAGATTCATTGAGAGAGAGAAGAACCTGCTACTTATCAAGTGGGTCTTAGCAGATTCTAGCAGATAAGCCCCATTTAAGAAGCACTGGTTCTAGAATTTAAGAAATGTATGCCTTGGCCAGAAGCCAGGGCTTACTCTCTCTTAAAAAGTTGTTAAATATAGAAATTCTGTTGATGGTCTTCAGGTTTCCATGAGCCAAATAAGCAAAACATTTATATGTCAGTTTACTTCTTCTACTTGAAAACTGCTCATGTGAAAAAATAATTTTTGTCAACGTCCTGAAGATATTTGTTTATTTATTCTAAATAAAAATGTATAGTATGAGATTCTATTTTAATTCTTCTTATTATTATCATGAATCATTATTAATTATTATGAAAGCAAAACCAAAGATTCGTGTAACTGAAATCACTTTCTAGCTGAATCCAATCTTGCTTTTGTGTTTTTGTATAATATTGTCTTTTTTATCAATCAGTGGAAACTTACTTTTACAAGAAAAAACAGACAAGTGTGAAGGCCATATTTTTCTGTGCCTGTGTTAAAAAAAATCAGTTTCCAATGTAATAAAGGAAATTATAGTTTTAAAATGTGCTTAAGTATAATTTTTCTGGAGATCTCTAAACATTCAATAGTTTTTCAAATATTTTCTTTATGGCTAGGAGGTTAACAGTTCTTGCTGTAAGTGGGCTGTGCTCCTGGCTGCCTACTCTGAGAAGCAGAATCTTGAACATAATTGTCAGAGTTCCTCAGTCTAGTCTAGTCTAGTCCCTCAATCTGATCATATATTTTTTTAAATAACAGTATTATTGAAATATAATTTACATAACATATAATTCACCCATTTAAACTGTGCAATTCAATGGTTTTTTAGCGTATTCACAGATGGGCACAATCATTACCACAGTCAATTTTAGAACAATTTCTTAGACTCAAAAAGAAACCCCATACTCTTTAGTTATCTCCTATCCCCCATCACCCATCTCCAAGCAACCACTATTCTAATCTGTCTCTATAAATTTTCCTATTCTGGACATTTCATATAAATGGCAACATATACTATGTAGTCTTTTGTTTTCATGGTTCAGCCATGTTGTAATATCAATTAGTACTTTATTCATAATATTCCATTGTATGGACATACAACATTTTGTTTATCCATTCATCAGCTGATGGATTTTGGGTTGTTCCCAACTTTGGGCTGTTAGGAATAATGCTGCTATAGACATTTGTGTACAAGTTTTGTGTGGCCAGATATTTTATTTTGTGTATATACTTGGGAGAAGAATGCTTCAAAGGCCACAATCAAGAAAATGAAAAGACAATTCACAGAATGTAGGAAAATATTTTCAAATCATACGTCTAATAAAGAACCTGTATCTAGATTATATAAATAACTCAATGATAGAAGGAAGAATAACCAAATTTTAAAATGGACAAAGGATACGAATAGACATTTCTCCAAAACAGATATAGAAATGGTCACTAAGTGCATGAAAAGATATTTATCATCATTAGTCATCAAAAATATGCGAATCAAAACCTACAGTAAGATACCACATCACACCCACTAGAATGACTATAACCAAAAAGTCATATGATAAACTGTATTAGCAAGAATATCATTGCATCAATCAGAAGACTCATACACTGCTGGTGGGATGTAAAATAGTGCAACCACGTTGGAAAATAGTCTGGCAGTTTCTCAAACAGTTAAATACAGAGTTACCATACAATCATGTGTTTTACAATTATTTTTAGCTCCCTCTGATATACCAATGAATTCATTTCTAGGGACCTGCATCCTTGTTAGGCTATATCTTCAGGATAATTGGTGAAAAACATCTGTGGCAATTTATGATATATGAAATGATTTTCATCTTGTATAATGTGGTTTTCTAGAAACTAAATGAACTGGGCCATGAAGAATTCATTGGCCCGAATAACTTCTTATCCCTGCATAATTTTTAATAGGAAAAAGCAATCAGACATAGATGTTTCAGCATCTGGGAGAAAAGAGACCTGCAGGTGAATAAGAATTGATGTTGGTGGAAGCTGATTATAATAACATAGACTCCTCATTATAAACCAAAATCACATGTAAATTTCCCATTGATTTATGAGATTTTGCCAACTAGTCTCATTTAGTCCATGGCAATCTACCACTGATTCCTCTACAATATTTTTCATATCTTCTCTAACCCTATATCAGCACTCACCATTCATTAAAGCACCACTGTAATAGAATCCTGATTTTCCTTTCAGCCTCTGTCCTCTCTTATCCACCCTATATAGTTCAGTGTGAATGTTCTTCAAATGTCAATTTGCCTCCTAAATATCTGTACACAAATTAAAGCCTCTAATAAGGCCTTTCAATAATTGAGGAGCTCTAGCTTTATCTCTGTCTGTACTCTAACCATGCAAAGATAACTCAAATCTCATATATCACCCTTTAACTATTTGAAAATAATGCATATACCTCATCTGCTTTTCTTCATTCAAATTTTTATCTGAATCTTTCAAAGCAAGGCTTAACTAATTTTTTTATGTACTTGATCTGACAAAGATGGATAGTAGTGTGCCAATGATGACTACCCTGCTTTTCAGTGCAAAAAAGTCCATGACCATTATATTTTCACTTAAGATTGTTACATTTATTAATATAAAATGATTCTTTTTCAATATAGCATTTTTTTGCCCTAAATACTACTGCAATGGATGTTAAAATTATAATTCTGCTTTCCTTTTGTCATGCTTACTTGATATCTATTTGTCTTAGCTGCCAATCCTATAGCAGTTTTATCCACATTTCTTCTCAGAAATAAACATTTTAATTGTAATTTGAAAGAAACTAAAACTGCTACTGATTACTTGCCAAAGTCTGAACCCATGAAAACACCTTCATATGTTGCATAGTTGTGTATGAGGTTTTTAACTCCTGTTTTTCTAACTCTCCACAATTTTTTAGATTTTGTATAAAAATGTCAAATCTACTACACACTTCTCTTCTTTACAGAGCATATAATTCTATCATAGCTTACCAAAGGAATTAAAAAGAAAACACTTGTAACACTTTTCATAAAATATAAACTCAAGTTGCCTTCACTCCAGGACCTATCAAAAGCTTAGAAAGGAGTTATATCTAGAGAAGTCTGTGTAAAGTTGGTGAAGAGTCCTCCCCTGCTTTCTTATTGTAAGGCATATTTTTCTATTAAGGTGCATCGCTGAACACTAGCACAGATCCTCAGAGAATCATTTTATGGAAATCATATCTAATGTGAGAACTTGACTTTCTTGATTAGTACAAGGAATGGAAGTAAGTAAATCACTCTTAGAATTGATATAAAATTATTTCCAAAGGTATTACCAATAAACAAGATAATAAAATATACCTAATGACAATATTCATTCACAACCAAATCCTGTTAAAATTTTGTTTCTCCAGAGATTCTCTTTCTCTAATGAGAAATGTCTAATATTGTTTCCCTTTATGTTCTAGCTATCAGTAAATTAATAGCCAAATTTTGTTTGGCCAGTGTGCTGGAGAAGGAATATGTGTTTAGTGAGTGTTGAAAGTTCCATAAATCAAGATGAGTGAGAATCTTTGGACCTTTGATATTTGTTTACTTGATCTGTTAGAAAATGGAATTAAAATGTATCAGTTGAAAAAAACAGAATTGAAATATGTCAGTTGGAGAACATGACAGACAAAAGCCATTAGAGTATTTTAAAAGGGAAATAAAAGAAATATATAGTATGATCTTGAGTTTTTATCTTGAATTGTGTAAGAAAAATATTTTCATGCTTGCTAATTTGTTATGTATCTACTAGAAAATAAAAGAAACTTTTCTAAAAAAAAATCTAAGTTAAGGGGAAAATTGCAGTTGTGTGTCTTGTGTCAATTATCTTTGTGCAAGAGAGGGAGACAAGCCATCTTAGGAGAAAGGAACACTGTGCATGCCCTATCCACAGAGCTTTTTGTATGTGTATCTTCTAATACATCTTATGTTTAATTCTCTCCGAGCTTGGAAGTTTCTGAAGGCCAGAGATATTGTGACTAGAGAACTAAAAAGCAAATTCTGATAAAACATTATTATTTAAATTTATTCTATGTAAAATAAAATCTCTCTAAGAGTTTTGAAATTTCCAGTCACTGCCTGACAGGAAAAACACTCCTAATTGATTTATTAATGTTGAGTAATTTTGAAGCTTTCCCTTTTGTGACTATATAGCTCATTGTTAAAATCTATTTTAATAGTTTTATCTTTTTTACTATTATGTTTTTGGTATTTGATTAACTTTTAAAACATGAAATATTGTAAAAAAGGCTGCTTGAAAATTCCAAGGAAAAAATTTATGTTTCCCTTTAGACTCTTCCAAGAGTCATTATGGAATTTATTAAACAATACTTGTACCTGCTAATAGTAAACCACAGGGCAAGATCATGGAACTAGGAACTGGCCAAATGAGAAATATTACTATATATATATATATATATATATATATATATATATATATATATATATATATGTGTGTGTGTATGTTAAATAAATTAAACATGTTAAATAAGACAAAATAAATAAATATGTTAAATGAAAAGGGTATTGTGTCCAAGCACTCATGTTTAACTGATAACTTTTGGCAGTGTTTTGTCTTGCCTAGAGCTTTAAAGTGTGGCCATAAAAAGTATGAATCGTCTATTTCTGAACAAGGCTAATCTAAATTAAATAAAAGGTATGATGACTTATAACAAAAACTAACTAAACAATACTTCACTTGTCAGGTTTTAAAAGAGATGGTCTAGAATAATAAAGAAAATCCCAATATCATAAAAACAAGTGGTATTTTGTAAGAAGAGTTAAAGTTAAAAAGAGATTGAGGAAATCTGGGAGAGCTTCAAACCCATCAACTCATTTTCTGGGATCCAGGCAAGATGTCTATTATGAACAAGTGTGGAGAACAGTGGTCTATCCTCAGTCAAGTTTTATTTCTTTCACTATTCCCAGGTATTTATTTCAAAGATTAAGTGATTTACACCTAATCTGTAGGTCACTTCAGCCTCCCTGTATAACAAAATACCAGAAAAATCAAAAACTTTAAGAAGAATATGACCAAAAACCAGTTGGTAGATAAATCATTAAAAAAAAAAAAAAGCCAGGACATAACTTAACTGTAAATTGCAAACAATCTGGTGATAGAAGATTGAGAAATAAAAGTGGAAGTTCAGTCAAATTGGGACATACTGAATTGGGGACAACAGGTATTTCAGTGATGAAACTCTTGAGACTGTGTTTTGAAATAATATTTGAAATCACAGAAGTATTAATATACTAATATAAGTATTAATGTATTATATATTAATATATTGTGGGATGGTAATAATCTAGCAATTCAAAGGCCTCTGATTATTCATGAGAACAATCCTGATAATGGAAAACTTCAAGTAAAAACAATAAAGGAAGTTACAAAGGAGGATCTCCTTCCATATATCATCCAGATCTACTAAAGGCAGATATCCTAATTGTCTACTTAATAAAATTCTCCTAGAATTTCAAAGATATTGACTTCTTACCTGCTCCAATAAATACTGTTCTCTCCAAAGAGATTTAAGTAGAAGGTTGGCTACTCAGAAGAGATTGGGGACAATTTAAGGTGTCAATGTTTTTCTCAGTCTCTGTAGTACTTGCTCAATCTGGAAAGAGATAAAATGATAATTGTTTATTGGTTTTAGAATAAAACAGATCCTCAAAACTACAATAAGCCTATGAGTTAATTAATAAAGATACAAATAATTTCATTTTCAGGTCTGGGATAAGAGAATTTGTCATCAGTCGACCATAAATAAAAGCCTAAAGGAAGTTCTTGAGATGAAAAGAAAATGATAAAAGAAGAAATCTTGGAACATCAAAAAAGGATGAAATCACAATGCAAAAAGTTGAAATCCAAGTAAGTACATTAGACTCATAAGGTTTCTAAATTATGTTTGAAAATTTAAGTAAAAATTATAATAATATCTGATGTGACTCTTGAATACATAGAAGAAATATATGACAATTATTAAAAAATGGGAAAATGTAAAGAAACCTAAAGGGACATAAGTTTTCTATACTTCATTCAAACTGGTGAGCATTACTAGATTGTGATAAATTTTATATGTATAATATAATGTCTAAAGCAACTACTAAAACATTTACAAAGAGACATACTCAGAAACAATATAGATAAATCAAAATTAAATTTTTTAAAAAGGACAAATAACACACAGGAACACAAACAAAAAACAAAGCAATGAAGAATAAAAAAACAACTCTAAAGAATAAAATGCCTAACTCAAGATCTAACATATTAATAGTTATATTAAATGTAAATGACTTAAGTACACCAAATAAAAGATTAACAGCATGAATTAAAAAAAAAAAAAAAAGATCCAGGGGAACTAAGATCCTGCAAGCCATGCAGCACAACCAAAAAAAAAAAAAAAATCCAACTATATGTTGTGTACAAGGTACAAGAAACTCACTTCAAATAATGATACAAATGATACTGATGCACAATGTGAATTAGTCAAGCTCAACAAATGTTAGCAGCATGGAAAAAACTTTTCATCTTACTGAATGACAGTTACATACCAGTTTATTGTATTACTATCATTTATTGATTGCTCTTAAAACTGTGAAAAACATACTTTAGGAAAAACTATAAAACTATAAATAGACATCTCTTAAGTATCTTAAAGCACAATAACTCCTTTCATCTCTATTCTTTCTCATGGTTAGGACTGTCCAACATCTTCGTTAGCTCTGCTTTTCTTCTTCCCAATTTTAGACATTATCACTAGTATTTGTAAACAGTAAGCATTTTCTTGTAATTACTCATGTTATTTTTCTTCTGATTATTTATTGCATTTCATATTTTTTCAAGGATGATTTTCCATTTTCTTGATGTACAGCCTTTCAAAGTTTTTTTTTTTGTTTTTTGTTTTTTGTTTGCTTTTTTGTTTTGCGGTACGCGGGCCTCTCACTGTTGTGGCCTCTCCCGTTGTGGAGCACAGGCTCCAGACACGCTGGCTCAGCATCCATGGCTCATCGGCCCAGCCGCTCCGCGGCATGTGGGATCTTCCCAGACTGGGGCATGAACCCGTGTCCCTTGCATCAACAGGCAGACTTTCAACCACTGCACCACCAGGGAAGTCCCTCAAAGTTATTTTTAAAAACAAAAACGCTAGTTTGAAAAGATACATGCACCCCAGTGTTCACAGTAGCATTATTTATAAGTGCCAAGGTATGGAAGCAAAGTAAATTGCTTCCATCTATCAAGAGATGAATGGGGGCTTCCCTGGTGGCACAGAGGTTGAGAGTCTGCCTGCCGATGCTGGGGACATGGGTTCGTGCCCTGGTCCGGGAAGATCCCACATGCCGTGGAGCGGCTGGGCCTGTGAGCCATGGCCACTGAGCCTGCACGTCCGGAGCCTGTGCTCTGCAACGGGAGAGGCCACAACAGTGAGAGGCCCGCATACCGCAAAAAAAAAAAAAAAAAAAGCGATGAATGGATAAAGAAGATGTGTAATGAAATACTACTCAGTCATTAAAAAAGAATAAATTTTGCCATTTTCAGCAACATGGATAGATTTGGAGGGCATTACGCTAAGTGAAATAAGTCAGAGAAATACAAATACTGTATGATATCACTTATATATGGAATCTAAAAACATACACCAAACTAGTGAATAAAACAAAAAAGAAGCTGACACAGATACAGAGAACAAACTACTGGTTACCAATGGAGAGAGGGAACAGGGGGAGGAAAAATATAGGGATGGGAAATAAAAGTGTTATTATGAGATTATAAGAAATATGTGTGAAACTTTTGAAAATTGTAAAACACTATAGAATTTAAAGAATCTTTCATTCAAAAAATAAATTAAAATTTTTAAAAAATAAAAAACGATTAAGTTTAGGTTTCACCTGCTCTTAAAAGTATAAAAAAATGGTTATTTTAGTGAAGTCCATTAATAGTAAATTTTGTTAATTTCTTTTAGTATAAAATGTCATATTTCACTCTCATTCTTGAATTAGGATTAAACTAGGGATAAGGTTTACTGTGAAATTTCCATTCTCTCTTAAACTTTGTTGATATTATTCTACTGTCTTCTAGCTTTCACTGTTGCTACTGATAATTTTTGTATTGATTTGTTATTATTTATGGGTAAACTGTCTCTATACTCTGGATGCTTTAAGATATCTTTGATTTTAACATTCTGTAGTTTTATTATTATGTGGCTTACAATGGATTTCATTTTATTGATACTGCTTAGTGTTTATTAAAGTCTATCATCATTTCTGGAAATATTTTGTGTCAAATATTGCCTCTTTCACAGTCTATTTTATTATTTTGGGACTCTGATTTCATATATTAGACTTTATTACATTCTATGTCATTCACCTTTTTTTTTTTTTTAAGATGTTGGGGGTAGGAGTTTATTAATTTATTTATTTATTTTTGCTGTGTTGGGTCTTCGTTTCTGTGCGAGGGATTTCTCTAGTTGTGGCAAGCGGGGGCCACTCTTCATCGTGGTGCACGGGCCTCTATCATGGCCTCTCTTGTTGCAGAGCACAGGCTCCAGACGCGCAGGCTCAGTAGTTGTGGCTCATGGGCCTAGTTGCTCCGCGGCATGTGGGATCCTCCCAGACCAGGGCTTGAACCTGTGTACCCTGCATTAGCAGGCAGATTCTCAACCACTGCACCACCAGGGAAGCCCCTGATTCATCTTTTATTTTATATTTTCTACCTCTCTGACTGTATCCCCTGAATTCTGCAAAATGTCTTTAAATATAATTTACAGTATATATATATATATAATTTATATAATTTATCTCTATACTGCTGTTTAAAATATCAATAATTTTTTTTCTTTTTTCTGTAAGGCTTATCGTTTTCATTAATTAAAGTTCTATTTTTAAAAATATGTCTTTTCTTTTTCTGGTTTTGATTCTAACTTTTATATCCTTAAAATACTATTATTTTATATTCCCCAGCCAATATTTCCAAACCTTTATTTTGAATAAGCTCTAATTCTAATTCAAAAGATAGTACATTAGAACCCCACACTACACAAGTCCAACCTCAGGATCTTACTAATTTTAAACAGTCAATCACATATCCTCTATCTATTTAATTTATTAGGAATTTTTAAAAGTTAAATAAATTTTGCATTTATTATGCATATATTGTCACATTTAAAATATTTATCCTATATTCATAGATATGTACACACTTCATTAAAAAATAATCCCAACAGTGATAGAAAGTGGGACCTCTCACCAAAAATTGATTAAATTATTAATCCAAGTTGTTTAATAGTTTAGACATATATAGGATGTGTAGGGATGTATGTGCATGTGTGTGTATGTTTTGGTAAGGGGTCCCCAAGGTCACCCCTAGGTTTGAGTATTTGCTTGGAAAACTCACAAGATTCTCCATATAGTCCTATTCATAACTATGGCATATGACAATGAAAGGTAGAAAGCAAAATCAGCAAAGTGAAAGGCCACATGGGACAAAATCCAGAGGTAATATGTGCAAGCTTTCAAGAGTCCTCTCCCAGTGGATTCACATAAAATGTGCTCAGTTCCTTCAGTAACCAGCGTGACAACATATATAAAATATTGTCTAAAAGGGAAACTCATTATAGACTCAGTGCTCAGAGGTTTTGTTGGGTGTTATTCATATAGGCACCCTCTGTGTAGCAGTTACCACATTTTAAGACATCCAGTAGGAAAGGAGGTGCTCAACATAAAGCCACATTTTTTTGTGTGCAGTTTATACAGTGTGAGCCAGTCTTAACAAGTTATGAGAATGGTGGGTATGCTCCCATGATTGTAAGTTTCCAGACACCTTTAGAAAATAGTCCACTTTGTAAACAAATCTTTCTCAAAATAGCAGTCTCCAGTCTTCTGTGTTAACTATTTTCTGCACTGTATGTGTGTGTTCTGTGTTCTTCCTACTTTAATTTATGCGAAAAATATATGAAGACAAATTTCAGGCATTCTCAGAAGCACATCTACAAAATCATTGTCTGTATACCTATATGTTCTCCATTCCCTCCTATTACTCCAGATGGACAATTCACGGTTCTAAGGCCAACTCCTCTATCAATGGATCATATCCCACCTTCTCTCATCCTTCCCTCTCATTACTCTTAGCATATGAACATGCTATAATATTGCTATCTGAAAAACAAACAAAAAAACTAATTTGAGTAAGCACAATTATGAGAATACTATTGCCAAATCATCTTTAGATTATTAGAATAAATCTTACATGACTATATTTTTTTAATTTTTGCTGAAGGAGATTTCCTTATTTTTAAAGATATACACTCAATTTCCTATGAAGGTAGCATTTGTATTATGTAAATTAGCTAATTTAAATGTAAAAAAATGATGGGTATTTTTATTGAGTAATCTGTGAAATTTAAATCAAACGTATATATATATATATATATATATATCATATGTACATATATTCACTTACAACGTTTAAAATAAAACAAGTTCTAATCATTGTTGAGTCATCAAATCATTGTTTCTAAGTCTGGGACACACATTTAATGTCTCTAAACTTCAAATCCTATAACACGAAAATAATTTTTCATGAAAATCATCCGGAGTACACGTGTTTGTGAGTGTGCTTGTGAGTAAGCATGTGCCACAAAGATTGGGGTATCATGTTTTACTCTATGTTTTCTTCTGATCCTCTGCACATTTTCCCACAAATAAAATACTTTGCATAGCAAAAGCATAACTGAAACTACCACAGAAATATTGAAATATTTAGGTGGGGTTTTGTATGAAGGACTCTGCCACTTGCCATAGCAATATGTTTATTTAGCTTTTAGCAATTAGTTCTTAGGGGCATGTATGAACTCCTTGATTGAATCTCGGTTTTACGCCTGCCGGCACTATCTGCTAGAACTTTTTATGTTTATGAGCTTCTGGGAAAAATATATGTCTACAGTTTTTTTTTTTCCTTGTATATTGTTTTTGTAGTAAAGCACATTTTTTTATCCCCGCTGCATGCAGGATCTTAGTTCCCTGACCAGGGATCAAACTCACATCACCTGCGGTGGAAGTGCAGAGTCTTAACTGCTGGACCACCGGGGAAGTCCCAAGCACACTTTTAACATAGCTATCCTCTGGATAATGGATATTAGACTACTTTTACTCTGTTTGTTCTCTATCAGAAAGTTAGGCTCTCTTACTATTGCAACATAGGTTTTTAAAAGCATCTTGATTGAAATAGATTAGTTTAAAATCCAGGTTGATGTAGAGAATGGACTTGAGGACACGGGATGGGGGGGTAAGGGTAAGTTGGGACGAAGTGAGAGAGTGGCATGGACATATATACACTACCAAATGTAAAACAGATAGCTAGTGGGAAGCAGCCGCATAGCACAGGAAGATCAGCTCGGTGCTTTGTGACCACCTAGAGGAGTGGGAGGGAGGTGCAAGAGGGAGGAGATATGGGGATATCTGGATATGTATAGCTGACTCACTTTGTTATACAGCAGAATCTAACACACCATTGTAAAGCAATTATACTCCAATAAAGATGTTAAAAAATAAATAAAATAAAATAAAATCCAGGTTGAAAAGCAGAGATGCAGTAAAATATCTTTTTAGAAACAGCTTCTTTATTTCTATAAAAATCCTTCCAGAAATTTAAATGGAAATGTGCTTAAACTACATACCTGAAGGGAATAGACAGCTTTATAATGCTGAATGTTCTGATCATTACACATAGGTGTTTCTCTAGTTATGTTGTTATTATTTATTTCAGCAATCTGGAAGGTTTTAGTGCGGAGGTCTTGAAAATACTTTATAAAATTATCTTTAAGGGTTTTGTGTTTTGTGTTGTTGAATCCTTTTTTAAAGGGCATTTGTTTTTAATCTCAATTTTAAAATTTGCATTGCTAGCATATGTACATACAATTGGCCTTTACATATTGATTTTGTATCCTGTCAACTTATTAAACCCCTTATTAACTCATGTACCTTTTTTGTGAAGCCCATGGATTTTTTATACATAAACTATTCTGTAGTCTGTAAACAAAAACAACTTTATACTCCTTTCTAACGTGTATGGATTTTATTTCCTTTTCTTGCTTTAAAGCACTGGCTAGGATCTTAATATACAATATTAAATGGAAGTGATGAGAGCAAATACTTATTTTGTCCCCAATATTAGAGAAAAAGCACTCCATTTTTCACCATTAAGTATCATTTTAGCTGCAAGTATTTTGTATATGTTCTTTATCAGGATGAAGAAGTTTATTTCTCTTCCAAGTTTGCTGAGGTTTTGGTTTTTTTGTCTTTTCTTTTTTGTTTGTTTGTTATCATGAATGGGTATTGGTTTCTGTAAAATGCTCTTTTGCATCTGGTGTAATTATTCATTTTTTATAGTCTGTAATGCAGCAAATTATATTGATTTGTTTTTCAATATTAATTCAGCATCTTGCATTTCTGGGATAAAACCCATTTAGTGATCATAAGTTATCTTTTTTACATATGCCGTATTCAGTTTGCTAATGTCGTTAAGGATCTTGTCATCTGTATTCATGGCGTATAATGTTTTATTACAATGCCTTGGTCTCTTTCTTGTGTCAGGATATTGGTAGTAATATAAATGAGTTATTTAGTGTTCTCTCATATTCTATTTTGTAAATAATATGTTTAGAATTAGAATTATTTTTCTGCCTTCAGACTCTGTTTTAACTCTCACAGCAATTGCCTTTAGGCCATTAACAACTAAAAAACATAGTAGGCAAATAATTTCTGTAACTCACATGAGTAAATGCACATGTGGGAAGACTTACAGTTCCCATCAGCCAGACTAGAGAGGCCTTATTACATAAGACACTGGGCAGAGTCCTTAAAAGCATTATGCTTTGAGAGGAGAGTTAAATTAGTCTCAAAGTGAAGGTTGCTCTAGACATGGCATAACAAAGCTTAACAACAAGCCTTAACAGTATTAAATTGATCTAAAATAACTACAGGACATAAATTTTAATACTATTTAAAAGAATATTAAGACTCTGGTACTAATAATTGTAAACTTTACAACATACAAGAACTACTAAAAATTTACCAAGTTTGCACAGTAGCAGAAAAGCTTGACCCATAACTGGGAGACAAATCAATTAGTGAAAGAAATTTCTAAATGCAGAGATGTTCTTTTGAAAGCTATATAAACCTTATAAGTATGTAAAAAATATAGAAAAAATATGACCATAATATGGATAGAAACATTAGGCATAAAACAAAAGACAAAATGGATCTTCTTGAAATGTAAAATATGCTACTTGAAATGAAAAAAAAATACACAAGGTAAAATTAATAGATTAGCAACAGCAGAAGAAAGGATCAGTAAATTAAAGGCATAGAATTTTAAACTATCCAAAATAAAGTGCAGAAGGGAAAATGATTAGAAAAGGACATATTATCAGTAAACTGTAGAAAATATTGTGTCCTAATATCCATGGCAATTGCAAATTTGAGAAAAAAAAAATGTAACTACCCAGATTTAAGAAGCTCAAAGAATTCCAAACAGAAAAAAAATCCACAAAGATAATCAGATCAAGGCAGATAATAATCAAATTGTTGAACAAAACTGAGGGAGAAAAAATCTTGAAAGTAGGTGAAGATATGGGAAAGAAACATATCATACATAGAGGAGAAATATATAAATAAGAACACAGGTCTCATTGAAACCCTTTAATCCAAAAGACAATGGAATTACATATTTAATGAGCTAAAAGAAAAATTATCTACCTAGAATTTTATACCAGTAAAAATATCTTTCTAAAATGAAAACAATAGGAAGATATTTGCAACATGACCAACTGAGAGAATTCACATCCAACAGATCTACCATATAAGAATTATTAGAGACAATTGTGGCACAAAGAAAATGATGCAAGATAAAAATTTAAGTCTACATAAATAAATGAAGAGCTACCAAACTCCTAAATACAGGAATATATATGAGATAATTTTCCTCATTAAAATTTTTATTAAAAGGTAATTTACTATTTAAAGTAAAAGTAAAACAATATATATTAAAATTTATAACATGTAGAAATAAAATATATAACAATTGCACAAAGAATGTGAAGGAACATATGCAACTATAATGTTGTAAGATTCTTACACTGCATGTATAACCTTGAAGTTAGACTGCAGTAAGTAAAGGATACATATTATAAACCCTAAAATAATTTTTTAAAAGACATATAGTTAATGAGACAATAGTAGAGAAAAAACAAAATTGTAATTAAATAGCCAAGTAGTCCAAAGAAAACCGTAAAAAGAGGAAGAAGGAGAAGAAGAAAAAGAAAGAGGAGGTAGAGGAGGAGGGAGGAGAAGAAGAGGAAGAACAGACGGTACAGAGAGAAAGAAAATAGTAAGATTGTAGATTTAAACTTTTTGGATATATGGATTTGTCTAGAGATTCTGGTTGAAGATACATAGTTGGAAGCCATTATTGTATATAATTGAATCCATAATCATGGGTGAGATTACATAGAGTAAATCAATAGTGTCGGAAAGGAACACAGGGTAAAACCAAGCCTTGATAACCACCAATATTAAATGGCTAGGTAGAAGTTGATGACCCTGCAAAGGCAACTGAAAATAATCAATAGTAGTAAGAAATACAGGAAGGTATGAGACTTCAGATGTAAATGGAAGAAACTGTTTCAGGAAGATGTTGAAAATAAACAATATTAAAACCATTATTACCAGAGTAATAATCATTAATCCATAATAATGATCATATATGATAGAATATGCTTATTTACAGTTGCATGTCATAATTGGCTCAAGAATATAAAAAGTGACTCAGATTCTACTTGCCAATCCTTTCTGTTATTTCTATAGCATAAGATATGTGAGCAAGAAATACAGTACTTAATACTATATGCCACTGGGATTTGTGATTGGTGTGGTAGGCAGCAAAAACTGACTAGCACACTGTCACTAGTTATTGTTATTGTATCAGATACATTTATTTTGCTACCCAAATAAAATCGTGTAAGAGGATTAGGGCTAGACTGTTTGAGCCATGGTGACAGTGCCTGTTCTGTTCCACATGTGTATTATCAGGGCATCAGAAATGATTCCAGAGTTGCCACAACTCTGTCTCACAGGAATTTTCATTTAGTATCAAGTCAACATTTACCTCTTGATAATCTGGGCTACTCGGCTACTCAAGCCAGCCCTTTTGACCTCTAATTTTGTACCATCAAGAAGTTTTTGTCATTTTCTTATGAAATCTAGTATTAGGCAATGTGTTTTTCTCCGATCCTGTTGCTTTATTAGTTGCATGTATACTTCCCTCTGCACATTAATATAGTGTGATGGTTTCCAACTTTCCAACTTATGTCTGACTTATAAATCATAAGATCACTGCTATTAATGCCCTATTTAGAAGTAGTATAACTAAAGCCTGTCAACATTAGCATTTGCACTTTTATCACTTATATTTCCCTCTCTCATGTGACGCTCTGCATGTGTTGGGAGGAAAATGACAAATATAGGAGAAAATGGGTGCTAGAGTAAGCAAGGATGTATCATTTAACCAATGAAAAACATGCATATTATTTCTTTTTATAAATGTTTTTTAAAAGACGATTGATTCAAATGCCATTTTATTGAAGAGTTGTATATATGAAACAAGATAAATTTTGCTATAAGAATTTATGCTCATAAATTTCACATTGTGGTTTATTTATTTTTCACAAATAAATGGATAGGATATATGAAATTATTAAGATCATGAGATATTATTAAGATCATGAAGAAAGGGAGAAGTGTAGAGGGTAGGTTAAACTCTTGTAATTTTAGGTTAGGTTAATCTAAGAAAGGTGATATTTTAATAAAGATTCAATAGAAGTAAGGTTAGAAAATATTTAAATATGTGGGGAAAGAGAATTCTAGAAAAAGGAAGAGCAAGCACAAAGGATCTGAGTAGATGGCATGCCTGGTACGTTCAAAAATAGTAAGAAAGCCAGTGATTTTTGAACAGCATGAGAGGAAGAAAATAATAAAACAGTTCACTGGGTAAAGTAAATTTTTTTTGTAAGCTGACGAAGACTTTAGTCAATTTTTAGTCAGTTGACCAAACTTTAGTCAAGCTCCTCTGAGCCCTCTTCTGAACTAGGTTTCAAATTTGATCTTCTTTGTCTGTCCTTGTCCTTGCAGAATCCAGTTTTAGCAAAATCCTGCTAAACTAGGTTTAGAGAGGATCCTCCCACATTTAACTCCTGATCACAGTAAATATCTGATCATATTCCTCATCTCCCACCCTCCCCCAAGTGACAGCTGGTCACCCTGGCCTGCCTCCAGCAAGAATTGGATTACATCAGTTTACCCTTGGTGCCTCCATGGGCCCCACAACCTGCTTCTCAACTGGAAATCCCCATTGTTCTTGTATTTGGAGTTGAGTCACATCTCTCTCCCTTGCTGTGATAGTCTTGACACCTGTTGCAAATCTTTGAATAAAGTCTTCCTTAATGTTTTAATGTGTCAGAACATTGTTTTCTTTAACAGGGTCATTATCTATGTTAATATGTATATTGACTTCAAAAAACTAAAGATAACCTATGATAATCCAATAAAACCAATGCAAATTTATGGAGGAAAATGAAAAATATGATTTTTAAAAATAATAGAACTGCTTATGTTGGGTTATTTTGGGCTCAGTAGCTATACCTCCCAGCATTTATTTTCCTTGACATTAGAAAGGTTTTTTTTTAAAGTTGGAAAGCTAAGATATATATAGGTGACTATGTAACAATAACATTTAAAATATTTACCACTGAAGAAAATGAGTATTCACCCCTTGTATAAGGAAAGATACTGGATTAGATGTTGGTGGATTGTAAAATTCTAAGGATTGCTCCTAGGGGGAAAGTATCTGTTACAAAGGAAGTAATAAAATAAATCACAGTGGGGGTCTAATTGTCAAGATGGACTCAAATAGTGCAGTGAATGCTTCTCAAAGAGAGAAAAAAGTAATAAAACTCACCCCATTGCTGAGCAAGGGGAAATCTTACTGGCAGATGCTAGGAAGAAGAAAGTGCTGACCTAAAGAGTGTGTTAAAAGGCCAAGCAAACAGAAAAAATATATGCATGGGTTACTGAATAAAGCAAGAAATAAGCATTCTACAAAAGCATTAATGAGGAGCAAAGCCTTTCACAGAATCAGTTGATAGGAACTGTAGGCAAAGACTGAGGATTTGTAGTGTATGAATTCCAAGCAATAAGAGTGCTAAAACATACCCCTACAATTTTAGCCCAGAACAGAATGGAATGAGTGGTGTGTAAAACACAGAAGGAACCCAGATTACACCACAGAGGAGGTTACTTAGTTGTTTGGCTCCCCAGTTAGTGGAGTGCATTAGTTTGAGGAACTGGGAAGGCATAGCAGAATCCCAGTAGATAGCTTTGTATATGATGCAGTCAGGATTCTTGCACAATACAGCAACAGGATATAGGATACAGGAACAGTCCTCTGTGTATGTGAATGTTTAATTTTAGAGTTGGGATTGTCTTTAAAAATCTATTTGACTTTATTTAAAACCCTGAATTAAAGAGTCCCTCTTATTATTCTTACCAACAGTGTCCTGCTCAGAGTGATTTCTGCCTGGAAAAATAGTCAAAATTCTGGTTTCCAGAATAAGAGAGAAAAATAAGCTTTACTCCCTATCACCACTGATTTACTGTGCTTTTTATCCTACCCTGAAAACAACAGTTTTCAAAGGGGTCAATTGTTTTTAATTGTGTGCAGATATCCTGCTCAACTTCATCTCAACCTACTTATGAACCAGGTAACACATGGAATGATTAATTCAATAAAGTACTTTTATTATTGAATGTTTTTCATGACATATTCAATGAAAAGTTCTGTGGCTTATTATAAAAATTATTGAAGTCAATAACTTCTCTCTGCTTTTTTGAACTATTACTCTATAGAAAACTTTCAACTGTTCAGTGTGAAAATTATTTTTCCATTTTCTATTATGATAATTTATCAATGCAACCTGAAGGAAGTTAAAAGTGAGATGAAAATGTACACTTTGTACACATGGCTTAGATCTTTTCCTATTCTGATTTGTTATAAGAACTTGTGAGGATCCTCTGATACTCTGACACTTCTAGTGCATTAAGCCATGTGCCTTCCAAAATGGAGACTGGGAAAACCATATCAATTTTGAGTACAATTATTTTAATTTATCTTGATAAAATTCTATGAAAAATATCTAGTTGTTTCCACTATTACTGCTAGCTGTATATTCCTGCAAATTTTAACCCCAAAGCATTTTTATTTCCCTAAAAAGGGAATAGGTTTATAATCGTGGCTAGGGCTTCTCACCAACAACTCATTCCCTCTCAGAACAAAGTGCCTTAGGTGTTTAATTCCGTGACTTGATCCTCCTGTATACAAAGTCAGCTCACTTGAAGATTTTGGTACATATTTCCCTAGGACTGGGTCAAAGGGCAAATTAAAGGGGCTACTCAATATCAAGCTCTAAAGCATCTCTTCTTCATGGTGATTACTGAATTAATTCAAATGACTTCATAGTTCCATGTTTAATCAAAATTAATGAATTCATCACCAGTGCACTGATTTATTTGTGTGATTAGAACTAAAAAGGTCATTCTCATCATTTTTCACCTCTTTTAATCTCGGTTTCTCTATTAAGGAGAGTAGATTTAATGCCTCTTGAAAAGAGATGTTTCTTTTCCTTGTATTGTGTGAATTAATTTAATTCTCTATGAATAGATTTCACTCAGCATTTCAATGAGCTTAAAAAGGATGTACTACAAGGGAGAGCCAGTGTGTATCTATTTTTTCCAAAAGAATGTCCTGGGGAAGAGTTATATGTCCCTGTGGGGCTTAAGGAACACTTCTGTTATTGTATCTGACAGTGTTTAAGAATATCTCTTAAAGTGTCCATTTCCTTCCCCCTTTCCTCTCTCCACTGAGTCTGAATTTATAAAGGAAAGGGACTCTGTCTTAACTATTTTATATTCTCTGTATGTAGAGAATGACAGCACTTAGCAGTTGCTGAATTATATTTATTGAATAAATGGATGGAATGATTACATTACACAATTGGATTACAAACCAGTTTGTACTTTCCTTACACTACAACTGTTTTTCTCATTCCAGGAAACTACTACCTTCCTCAAATCAGGAGCTAGTATCACATAGAAGTGAAAGGGTAAAGAACAAGAAACGTGAAAAACCTGTGGTATTTTGTTAGAGAGATGAGGAGAAAACAGAAGTTAAAAAACATATGCAGGGTACCTTGTTTTATCAGTTTTCTATTGCTACTATAGCCAATTACCACATTACTGACAGTTTAAGGCAACACAAATTTACATTCTTACAATTCTTGAGGTCAGAAGTCCAAAACGGGTCTCACTGTAATAAAATCATGCTGTTGACATGGCTGTGTTCCTTCTGGGTTCACTAGGAGAGAAAATGTTCTCTTGCCTTCTCCACCTTCTCAAGGCCACCCACTCTCCTTTGCTTGTCGTCCTCTTACTACATTTTCAAAGCCAGAAATTTTTGGCTGAATTCTTCTCATGTTGCCGTATGTCTGGGTTTCCACTTTGCTGCCTCCCTCTTCTACATTTTTTAAGGGCCCCTGTGATTAGATTGGATTTATGAACTAGGATACTCTTCCCACCTCAATGTAATCACATCTGCAGAGTCCATTTTGCCATTTAATGGAACATATTCACATGTTCCAAGGATTAGGACATGGATATCTTCGGGGAGTCTTTATTTTGCCTGCAACATACCCTATTCCAGATTGTTACACAGTGGTTTCTCCACCAAGGAAATAATCTTGAGACACATTCTTCTTTAAAATGCAAGGGAAGAAGGAAGTGTCATTTAGTGAGCACCAGCAATGTAGTAAGAAGTAGTCTGTTACTTTCCCATAAATTATCACAGGAAGTCATTACACACTAAATATATACTGAACACTTTCCATGTAACCACCTTTCATGGGTAAGGTACGGCACACAACATGTTTACCTAGACAGACAGGGCTCCCCTAATGCATTTAACATTCTAGTATATTTGATGTTAATAAAAACAAATGAACAAACAAAAATAAACAAGTAACTTGTTATTGAGAAATGTTTTACAAAGGGAATAGACATTTTGATTTATTACAAAGTAACAGGTAAAGTAAGGTAAAGGATTACTTTAAGTATGATGGGAACATGTGAACAGTTTTTTATTAAAACTGAAAAATGACACTCATTCACAGGAAAATATATTATTACTCTATAGTCAAAAAAGTAAGCACTTAATTGAATAATTTGTGCTAGGTCAGAAAGCTACTATAATGACAAAGTTGGAATTTAAGCCCAGATTTTTTGACTGAAAAGTAAAATTTATGTTTCATGAAACCTAATCGGCATTAGGTTGTGGCTACTTTAATGTACAGCAGTAGTTACCAACCAGGGGCAGGGCAGGGGGATAAGAATTTACATTCCTTCTTCCCTGAGGATATTTGGCAATGTCTGTGGGCATTACTGATTGTCACAACTTGGGTAGAGGTGCTAATAGCATTTAGTTGGTCAAGGCCAGGGATGCTGTTAAACATTCTACAGACACAGAAGAGCCTCTGCCCCAACAACAAATAATTATCCACCCCAAAATGTCAGTGGTATTGAGGTTGAAATAGTATGACCTATGTAGATGTGCTGAACAATGGAAACTTTAAGAAAACTGGCATATAGTCACTCTAGAATTGTAGAAATGAAATTAGATAATCCATGAAAAGCATATGTAAAGTTAGGTATCTCATGAATGAAAGTAGTGATAACAAGGGCAATGACAATGATGATGACAATGATGATAATGATGAATAGTTATATACATAGGAAGAAAATTTGACAGTGAAGAGAAGAGCATGATTTGACAGAAGGCTATGCTCACAGACTCTGGGTAGGTCTGATTTCAGCTGACACATATGACTCGGCTGTCAAATTTTATTGCTCCTGGAAAGCCCAAAGACCAATGTCAGTCTAAATTAAATACTTGTCTCATTCTGTATCCAGAGACCCCAAAGCTTTTTTTTCTCAGATCACTGAAAAACAGACCATCATGGCTGGAGCTATTCTTATTAACAATCTCGACTGGTGTTGAAAAATTTGGTGAAATTTATTGTTAAAGAATAGTCTTTCACAGTGCAATTGATGAGGAAGATGTTAATATCTAACATTTACATTGTGCTTTACAGTTCTATATATTTATATATATAATCTCATTTGACCCCACTCAATCCTGTAAATTATTTGTATCAGTCATTTTCTTCACTCTTTCCATATTATGCATGATAAATCTAAATCTAAACTTATGTGTCTTTTTACTATTTCTTAAGATATTATAGTTTCTGTAAAAATCTGAAATGACAGACCCTTGACGACAGGTTTCTTTGTAACTATTCTAAAGTTCTTTTTGGTAGCACAATGACAATAGTCTGCATTTTATTTAAGAACATTTTATCTATAATTATCTGCTGCCTAAATACTATTTTTTAGTAAACATATATATATATATATATGTAGAAGTATAACACATCCACAGAAAAGAGCAAAAAGCATAAGTAAACAAATAAAAAGATTTTCATAAAGTAACACATAGTTTAACCTTTAACAATCAAGAGAAAGAATACTACTACTCCTCTAGAATCTCCCATTTGCTCCCTACTAGTCATTGTCCCCAAGGCTTATCATTTTATTGGGAAAATGTTATACACATTAAAATTCATTGTCTTAATTGCCCAATTCCATGAGACCCAACCATTTTATATACAAGTGTAATGGTGTAATCATTACCCAAACAAGATGTGGAACATTTCCATCACATCACAAAGTACTCTCACACTCCTTTTCAGTCCTCGTTCAGGAAATCACTTTTTAATTTATATTATCATAGTTTTTTTCTTACTCTTTTACTTTATATAAATAAAATAACAATGTATGTTTTGTGTGCATATATGTATGTAAGAGGGTGGCTTCTTTTACTCAACATATTATTTTTTCTCACTTTTTACTTTAATTTTTTTTTTTTTATTGAAGTATAGTTGATTTTGAGTTTCACCAGCTTTGCTTCAAGAGTAATTCATTTGTTCCACTTCCGAAATCCATCGTAGGACATAACACAATTTATTTTTTATCCAGGCTCCACTGCATGAACATTTGGTTTATTTTCAGTTTTAGACTATTATAAAAAAGGTTGCTATAAATATTCTTGTAATCTTTTAATGATCATATACATTTGTGTATCTTAAATATCTAGTAGTTGCTATGCCATAATAGTGGAGGTACACCAAAGCTGCTAGGAAAATTTAGCAATAATTATAATCTTTCGGATCTAAAGAAAGTTTAGTGAAGAAGTAAACATAATTACTTTATGGTGTGTCATAAGCAAAGTTGTAATTTAAAAAATAATAGGTTTTTTTTTTTTTAACTCACAGTAATTCTTATCCCAGATACTGGGAATTTTATAAATTAGGAGTATGGAGTGTTGGGAATGACAGAATACAGACTGTCACTGTTTCTCTTTTATTAAAATATGGATGAAAAATGAACATTTCTTAATTATCTCCTAGGTAACATAACTATGATAGACATTTCAAAAGCTGATTTAAATATATCAGAAACAGCTCTATCATTCTATAATATCTCTACAGAGTAAAAGAGATATATAGGGTGTATCAGTTTCCTATTGCTGCAGTAACAAATTACCACAAGCTTACTGACTTAAAAGAACATAAATTTATTATCTTACAGTTCTATAGATCAGAAGTCTGTCACATTCCTGGTTTCCATGCTGTTTTCATCCCATGGTTGCAGTACTTGTCTATTTAATGTCAAAATTGGTCAAGAGTGCCAAGAAATTCTGATGGATCACCTGTTTGCCAAATTTAGGCTTATCTGTCACCATTTTATATGAGGGGTCTTATTGTCTCCTAATGATCAGGGTAAATTACCCCTTCTGAGGAAGGGACTCCTTTCCTTGCTTTTTGGCTTTTGGTATTAGAAGCCTACAGTGACCAACTGGTAGCTAGAGTTCAGAGTTTAAGTAACTAGCTATTTCCCCTAGTAGTAGTCCTTCCCTTCTAAGGACTAGGACCTCTAAACTATACATATTAATAATTTTTGACATATGCATATACCTGTGAATCCAACACCATAAGCAAGATAATAAATATATACATCACCCCAAAAGTTTTTTTTAGTCCTTTATGCAAATCAACACCCCCCCCAACCACCACACCCAATTTCCATGATGCCAATGAATTGCTTTTTGTCACTATAAAGCCAGCTTGCAATTTTTTGAATTTTAAGTGAATGGACTCTTTCACGAAGATAATATATGGGGTGAAGGAATTATTGTATATCTTGATTATAATGGAGGATACAGAATTCAGGCACTTGTCAAAACTCATAGAAACATACATCTAAAAGGGGTGAATTTTATTGTATGTAAATTATACCTGGAGAAGACTAACTGTTAAAAAGATTAAATATGTAATGAATTTTAGAAGCATTTCTAATTTAGCTGAAGGTTGTACTGCAAAAAAGTGGTGGATTTGGGGATTCATCTCAGCTAGTCTAACTACAGAGCTTAGTTTCAAACCATGTTAATTGCAATACACACTTATTTTAATATAATAAAATATTACTTTAATGTGCTAATTTTCAAAATTCACTCATTAAGAATCAGAAATTTCCAGACTTCTAAGATATATATCTTTGTAGCAGTGATGTCCTTTGAAACTCAAATAAAAGAAGTTTATACCTCATAAACATAAGGACTCTGCCAGGGGACTTTCTTGACTCTTTCTTCTTATTCCTCCACTTCACCAAAGACATAAACAACAGCAGTTATAAACAGTAGTTTAAAAAGACAGAGGTAGAGAATGGACTTGAGGACATGGGGAGGGGGAAGTGTAAGCTGGGACGAAGTGAAAGAGTAGCATGGACATATATACACTACCAAATGTAAAACAGATAGCTAGTGGGAAGCAGCTGCATAGCACAGGGAAATCAGCCCGGTGCTTCGTGACCACCTAGAGGGGTAGGGTAGGGAGGGTGGGAGGGAGGCACAAGAGGAAGGGGATATGGGGATATATGTATACATATAGCTGATTCACTCTGTTATACAGCAGAAACTAACACAACATTGTAAAGCAATTACACTCCAATAAAGATGTTAAAAAAATTATGTTTGGATGATTATTCTTCCATGTCACCTTACATCAGAGACTATAATTCAGATAAACAAAAAACATACAATCACAGAATATAGGCACTTAATGGAATTCCAGAGATTATTAATCTAATGCCTCTAGTTGGCATTTAAAAAATCAAAGTCCACAGTTACATGACTTGTATGCTGCGACACAGGTACTTAGTTGAGGAAAAGTCAGAACTCGATTCCACGTTCTCTGATTCAGGCCAGTACTCTCTCTTCACTCATACATAATAATCTTGGTGCTGGAAATTGTGCTATTCAGAGTACTTGAGAAGAGACAGAATGGTATTTGTAAGTAAACCATAAAGTTTATCTGAAGGGTTCTTATCTATATTAATTTCTATATTTACCTTAAAAGAAATATATCATAATTGAATTATGAGAAGTTTGGCAGAAGAAGTAGAATATTGAAAGAATTATCAGAGTCAGCCCTGATAAGGGAATTAGAAACTTTGACAGAATCATGCTCATGCTATGGAATATTGGGCAAATCACTTAACTTCATTTCTGCTGTAGAATAAAATTCCATTTATATATCATTGGACAGGGAAAAGATATGAGATTTCATTACTAAACTCATGTGAAAGGGCAGAAGCATTCATTTATTGTCTCTTTCTGAATGGTGAGACTGCTTCTTATATATTAGTTTCTTATCTGTTTTAGTACCTTGAAGGATGTTGTCATTAGATTAGAAGTTTAGATACATTTTATGGCCATTTACTGAGTATGCCATGTGCATTAAATCTTATTTTACAAAAAGCTACAATGTTTCCATGTTGTTAAATGATGGTTTTCGAAGTAAGTTTGACATTAGTTATTATAGTTATACTAACTTCCTTTCTCGTACCAGAGTAGGAAGTGAAAAGTGTATGATTTCTGAAATTTTAGAAGACTGAGCTTTACATTAAAATAAAAGAAGTAAATAATAGCATTGGGTAGGGAGACTATTTAAAGTTTAAGTGCACACCTTAATTATATTCTTATTGTTGATGTAACCTTAGTTTATGTTCTCTTATAAATCACAGATTGGTGTTATTTTGAGAAAGCGTCAACTGTACAGTACAAAAATATGAATAATTTTTTGCAATTTAAATTATTTTTCTGTAACAGCAAAAAGAAAAATAGATGAATAGTGCCAATTATTGGCTGAATTATGTCCACCAAAGAGATATGTTGAAGTCCTCACCCCTCAGAAACTCAGAAAGTGATTTTATTTGGAAACAAGATTACTACAGATGTAATTAGTTAAAATAAAGTCATATTGGAGTAGGGTGGGCCCTTAATCCAACAGAACTGTAGTCCTTCTAAAAAGAAGAGAAGAGACACAGGGAGAGAGACACATAAGGAGAGAACACTAGGTGACAATGAAAGCAGAGACTGAAGTATGCAAGCCAAGGAGCCAAGGATTGTTGGCAAACCACAAGAGGCTAAGAAAAGACAAGGAAGGATACTCCCCTACAGTTTTCTGAGGGAGCATTGCCTGGCCAACACCTTGATTTTTGGACTTGTAGCCTCCAGAACTGTGAGACAATACATTTCTGTTCTTTTGAGTCATCCAGTTTGTGGTACCTTATAAGGCAGTCCTTGAAAACGAATACCATTTAGTTTGTGCCATTTTTCTTATTCATCAAGACACATCTAGAGAGTTATATGTAAGAGATAGATGATACCCAATTTTCTAAGTAATTGAGATTTAGAAAATGTATTTTGCATGCATGTAATGCTCATTTAAAAATATTTTTCCATTTATTATAATGCTTTGGCATCTTGGAGCCTTGTAGGCCCAGGGGAGGCCCTGTTCCTCCCAGAGCTAGCTAATTCCTGAAGATAGCACCTTGCCTAAAAGCATGCCTTTGATATGCAAACCAAGCATTATCTAGAGTCCAAAATGGCCAACCACCTCCTTTTACAACTACCTCACATATGACAATATTCCTGATACCCCCAAATTCCACCAAATTACCCCAGGGTCAGGTACCAGACAAGGAGTCTGCCCCTAATATCAGAGGCAATGGAAATTATTCAATGTATTCCATCCTAAACTTACTCAGAATATCTACCCTGCCTTGCCCATTCTTTGCAGGGAAAATCACAACAAAGGATCGGGGCCTGGCTTTTCCCTTCTCCCTTCTTATCAACCCGTGTGCTTCTACAGGTAGTTCTACATGCTGTGATGTACCCTCTTTTGGGGGAACTGTAAATAATAAGCTATTCTTTCAAGGCAGTTGTCTCTGTCATCTTGCCATTCCTGATTAAATAAAAATCCCAGATACATTTTAATTCATACATTCACTTTACTGCCATAAATGAACCTGTTTGGCATTATATTACATTACCTTGGGGGGAAAAAAGGAGAAAATGCTGAATAACAACACATACTTTACCTATACTTACATTTTTGCACAAAATTCTATCAACAAGAAGGGCATATTCTATTACATTGTAAGCATTTCTAGGCTACAAAATAGAACCTTAGCATTTTTTGTATGAACTTTGCTGTTAAAAAATAGTGTGGCCTTGAATAAATCAATTAAATATCTGTCATTTTCCTCTTTTGTCTAACCAGCATAATGACATTTGTCCTCCCTACCTGACAGGATTTCTATGAATAATATTTTCTCACACATTTACTTAAGTCTACAAATATGGCAGTCAACTTGCTAGTGCACTAGACCAGTTACAAAGATGAATGAAACTTGGCATTCACCATTGAAGAAAATGAAAATTACATGTATATTTTGTACCTTGGAGAGTTAAAAGAGTTATATAAATTTAAAGTGTCTTTCATCATCACCATTTTTATTACCTACATATTAAAATTCTGATAGAATTAACTGCATCAATAAAGCCTATAATATAGGATATAAAACATGAAGGATAAGTATAATTGACCAGCAATTCCATACAGAAATATTTCCCAGGAATACAGAAAGCACTGCGTTAAATCCAAGCAATGAGTGAAGGGAGAAAAATGAGGGCATTACATGCCTAAAAGAATATGTATTTGCGTGGGTACATGTCAATCCCAAACTCCCTAACTATCCCTTCCCCCCGCCCTTCCCCCTTGGTAACCACAGTTTGTTCTCTAAGTCTGTGAGTCTGTTTCTGTTTTGTAAATAAGTTAATTTGTATCATTTCTTTTTAGATTCCACATAAAAAGTTAACAACAAAAAAAAGAATATGTATTGGGAGACAAGGGATTAAAGCCCCAATATGCAACCTTGAATAGTACACCATACTGCTTGTTTCCAGATCTGATTAGCTCTAGACTAGATAGTAGTGTGTAAGAAGAACCTTTCTCAGAATCTCTCAAATTTATAGCATCTGCATTCTCTGCATAAAAGGATGTCCCCACTCATCACAGTGCAAAGTGAAGTTTTCTTTCTTTTTGTATTCCTATTTTGTTTTTTTCCTAAACAAGGGAATGTTCTCTCCTCTCACACATAAATGGTAGGTATTGCAAAATGATAGTGTGTGTGTGTGTATAATTATATGTAGTCACAAAATATGTGCATTAAAACATTAAATATTGTTAAAATAATATTTAGAAATAATTTATAGGTTGTATAAAGCTTATTTGTAATATTAAGCAAAAGAAAAGCTACAAATTATTTTATGATATTCTCAGGGATATATTATAACCACATAGTAAAAAAGATTTAAATCATTAGTAACAGTGATTTTCTTTTGTGAGATGAAGGCTGATTATTATTTTCCCCAATATACAGAGTTTTCATTCTGAGTTATGACTTTTGCCCTGTAAAACATAATATTTGCAAAGTAAATCTATTTATTAAATTGACCTATTCCAAATCATTTTATATAGCAGGGCAATAGCCTTAAAACGTGTCTTAATTTTTTATTTTTTTTTTACTTATTTCCCCCAAATTGCATTTTGTCTTGGGCATTTAAAAATGAACTGGGTAGAATGTACTTTAGGATACTAGGATAAACAGAAAATCCTTCACTTAGTAAGCTATATTTTAAAAACAGAAGAAAATGTGCAAGGAAAGTTATTTAGGCATATCCTTCTTGAAGCCTTCGCTTCATGTAACTGAGCTTTCAGCAGTATATTTAACCTGAATTTTTGAAGCTTCTACAATTTGATTATAGCTAAGATGAGTGATATTTGCCCAAATAAAGTTTGACTTGATCCTTCTGGCCCATAATGCTGCAGATTTATTTCTAAGATTTAATCTGTCCTAAATTTTAGGAAACAAAATTAAGTTAATTTTTAGGATCTAGTCACTTATTTCAAATCTTAATATCAGTTTTCCTGTTTTGGGAGCTATAACTCTATAATTCATTTAAGAAATTATTACACATTTTTATATGCCTTCATTCATAACAAGTTTCTTGTCTTAAATTTTCTATGTGTAATCTAAAAGCAGATACTCTAATTTCAGAATATGTCTTCAAGTTAACAAATCCTTTTAATATAATTTTTCAGCATTGCAGTATTTTCCATAAATACTTAAAATCTTGAATCTTCTAATATGAAGAATGTTTTCTCTACTTTTAAGAATTAGAGAAGACTCTTAATTACATTTAAGAAACATATAGAAACCCCAAAATGCATCACAACAAAATGGATCATTAATTGCATATCCCTTTAGACAAAAGTCACTTATTTAATATTACCTTATTGTACGCTAATTTAGTGTAATATCATTTTAAAAAGTTAAATGAAAATTGGACATTAGGCATCAATCATATTTCATACTGAAATTTTCCAATCTCCCTCCCCAGGGGATCAGAAAATGATGTGGGCTGAGAAAGGAGTTCTAATAATATCTTAGGAATTTGGTCAGACAAGGCAGTGATTCACTTTCTGCCAGAGGCAGGTCTAGAATTTCTTTATTGCTTTATTGAGTGGGGATGGAAGAAGGCTTTAGGGAAGCAATGTGGTTGGGGATGCAGCTAGGGCACATGTCTTGAAGATGCAGTCCCAAACCACTTCAAATGAGAATAAGATTTTCATGAGTTTTTTAAAATGGCATAGAGTACTAATAACTCGGGGGCTTAGAGACACACCTGACAGACCACAAGCCTCCTGTTGAGTGTTACCTACTCTCTCCCAGAGTCTTAGAGAATGGATCCTGAGAACAATCAAAAAAGGCTACCTATTTTCTAGTTTAATAGAAATAACAGTCTCATGCTAGATTATCTCTTATGCACAGGGCTAAATAAGAAAAGAAAAACAAAATACTCTGCAAAATTGGCAAGCAACAATGGGAAGGTATAATGCCCTTGACAGAAAGGTAACATATAAAGGTCTTCTTGAGACAGGGTTTGTATGTTTGGTTATAATTTTTCCCCCACCTCGGCAGTGGCATAGTCTTAAGTTATAGAATTATGAGTAAGAGGGTATGATATCCTATTCATTCATTTATTTATTCAAACAACATATTACTGAATGCCTTATGTCCCCTTCTATATAATGAAAATACAATAAGGACAGTAATGATTCCTCACTGTAACTATTTTGCTGTGGAATGTGGCAGAGAGGAAACTATAAAGAATATACTACCACATAAGTGTTGTGACCAGTTTAAATACAAGAGGCTCTGGGAACACACAGGGGGAGCAAGTCCTAATCCAATCCTGGGGATTATTCATCCTTCTTCTGCTTAAACAACATGTGATTAAAACTAACTTCAAATCTAGGTGATTCAAATTATTGCTTTTTAAATATTGTTAATATTCACTGTGATAACTAGTTATGTTGTAGATAATTAGTGTTAGTAAACAAGAACAGGAAATCTTGACCTTAACAGAATGATTTTGGCAAAATAAAGTCTGAAGTCTCACTTATAGACAGTAAGAATTCCTCACCTGCATAAGAATATTTAATGATCCAAGAACCTCAACAAACTGCAAAGAAAAATAAATAAAAATAATTCTACATATAGGTACATCTTTTTCACACTGCTTAAAACCAATAACAGAAAAACTATTGGAAGCAGAGTAAAAAGAGACAATATATAAGCTTTTAATCAGAAATGGTGGAGGCCAAAATACCACAATAAGACATTTTTAAAGTGCTGAAAAAAAAAACCACCCAGAATTCTATACCCAGTAAAAATACACTGTAAAAGTGATTTTTAAATAAAGACATTATCACATTAGATAAGTGAGATAGATAATTGGTAACCAACAGAACTTCATTACAAGATACTCTGAAGAAATGAGATAAAATGAAATACCAGATCTAAGAAAGAAAAGAAAGGCACCAGATGTGGTATGTGAAGTAGATTTTTTTTAAAAAAAGGTTTTTTAAATAGTTCTTTACTCATAAATTTGATACAAGTTCACAACATTTACTATACATTGCCAAATAAATCTGCAATGTAAAATAAAATTTAAAAAAAATGCCACAGGTGCAGCTGTCAATCTGCTAGCCATAAGGATATTAAAGAATTCAATAATGTATTCAAGATTTATCCTTAGGTTTAAGCAATTTTAATACTTTAAAGAATTCTGCCTTTGTCACTTGTTATCTGCACAACTGGCAATCAGAACTTTATACAAATATAACCAAATGAACAGGAGTGTCAGAGAATCTTTTTCAACTGTCCTCTTAACCAAAATAAAATAAAAATAAATTAAAAACACACAATAACACAGAAGTGCCAAGTCTCTCAGTTGTGGTTTATAAAGTTAAGAACTGAATCTTAAAGCAAATGCATAAGAAATACTTTTGAACTTTGGTTTGTACAGAAACAAATGTGCTTCTATAGTTCTTTTCAAAAGTGCTTAATAAAGTGCTTACTTTAAATCAAACGGGTGTTATTCCTCACATCATTTCTTTAAAAAATAATTAAATTTTAATTAAAAATAATAGCATTATAAAATGAGCATTATTATATGACTATAATGGCAAGAAAAGTATGAGGGGAAATGGAATTATAGTCATGTTTGTGCTACAAATGTGAAGATATCAGTATAAAGTGGTAAATAAGAAGCGTAATTTATTAATTGAAGTGAGATGTGGGATAAAATAGTACACTATTAATTCTAAGTGGATTCTAATAAGTTAAAAATGCATCATGTAATACCTGGAGTATTCAAGGAAAAAGACAGACAGAGAGATGATAGATAGATAGATAGGATAGATAGAGATAAAAGGTTAATATAGGGAATTCACTATAATATTGAATGAAAAAAAATAAGCAAAAAGAAGTCAAGAAGGGGCTTCCCTGGTGGCGCAGTGGTTGAGAGTCCACCTGCCGATGCAGGGGACATGGGTTCATGCCCCAGTCCGGGAAGATCTCACGTGCAGCAGAGCGGCTGGGCCCGTGAGCCATGGCCGCTGAGCCTGCGCGTCCGGAGCCTGTGCTCCGCAATGGGAGAGGCCACAACAGTGAGAGGCCTGCATACCGCAAAAAAAAAAAAAAAGAAGTCAAGAAGGTAGAAACAGAAACAAAAGCCAAACAGTCAAATGAAAAATCAACGGTAAGATACAATTATAGAACTTACATTACAAATGGACTAAATTCTCCAATAAAAAGGCCAAGAGTATGAGATTACACATAAAAGCAAGTACCTACTATAAGCTTTGTACACATTACAAATGGACTAAATTCTCCAATAAAAAGGCCAAGAGTATGAGATTACACATAAAAGCAAGTACCTACTATAAGCTTTGTACAAGAGATGTGAAAAAGAAAAATATATATACCAGGCATTTGATAGAAATGGCAAAACAGATTTTACTTGATCTGTTGCAGTACAGGAGAAAGACTTCAGTATAGAACTGAGTTCATCTCTGAATACAGCAAAGATAGCTGAAGATTTATAGCCAGTGAGCAGAGCAAGGGGGTCAGTTGAAGGAAAATTACTAAGAAGTTATATCAAGGGTAGAAAGATTCTTGATAAACTGGCTTAACAGGATTATAGCTAAAGGAAGGCAAAGACTTAGACATCAATAGAGGATGAGAATTTAATCAAATAGCAAGGGTGAGCAGATTCCTGCTAAAGTGATTTAGCTGGATTCTTTGTTAAAACTGGACAGGTTAAGGGCAGGACAGCTGCCAAAGCTGAGGCCTAGTGAAGAAGAGGGCTCAGAGGATCCTGGCTAAAGTTCAGCCAAGAAGGGAGTCTTTGTCATTTGTACTTTAAAATGTAAAAGCAAAAATAGGATAAAATGAAAACATATAAAATGTAAACAAAAGACACATGTATGTTTATGTTACTATAGTAAAGTGATAAAAAGTAGACTTTGAGAAATAATGAAAAATACATCCATCCATCAGGAAGGCATAATTGGACAAGAGCTTCAAAATTGAGAATAGGAAAAAGAAAAAAAACTCATGGTCTGAGATTTTAACGTCTATTTAAGAGTAAGTAATAAAACAGGTAAACAGGGCTTCCCTGGTGGCGCAGTGGTTGAGAGTCCGCCTGCCGAGGCAGGGGACACGGGTTCGTGCCCCGGTCCGGGAATATCCCACATGCTGCGGAGCGGCTGGGCCTGTGAGCCATGGCCGCTGAGCCTGCGCGTCCGGAGCCTGTGCTCCGCAACGGGAGAGGCCACAACAGTAAGAGGCCCGTGTACCGCAAACAAACAAACAAAAAACAACAGGTAGACAAAATCCAGTAAGGCTATAGAACATCTGATCAATACTATCAACCAGATTGACGGACTTAATGTGCTATCTACAGACATTATATATAATGAGAGGTGAAGAAATCAATGAAATAAAAAACAGTTTTAAAGGAAATGATGACCATTCTGACCGGTGTGAGGTGATACCTCATTGTGGTTTTGATTTGCATTTCTCTAATGATTAGTGATGTTGAGCATCCTTTCATATGTTTGCTGGCCATCTGTATATCTTCTTTGGAGAAATGTCTATTTAGGTCTTCTGCCCATGTTTGGAATGGGTTGTTTTTTTTTTTTTTTTAATTTTTTTTTGGAGTACGCGGGCCTCTCACTGTTGTGGCCTCTCCTGTTGCGGAGCACAGGCTCCAGACGCGCAGGCTCAGCGGCCATGGCTCACGGGCCTAGCTGCTCCACGGCATGTGGGATCTTCCCAGACCAGGGCACGAACCCATGTCCCCTGCATCGGCAGGCGGACTCTCAACCACTGCGCCACCAGGGAAACCCGTTGTTTTTTTGATATTGAGCTGCATGAGCTGCTTGTATATTTTGGAGATTAATCCTTTGCCTGTTGCTTCATTTGCAAGTATTTTTTCCCATTCTGAGGGTTGTCTTTTCATCTTGTTTATGGTTTCCTTTGCTGTGCAAAAGCTTTTAAGGTTAATTAAGTCCCATTTGTTTATTTTTGTTTTTATTTCCATTTCTCTAGGAGGTGGGTCAAAAAGGATCTTGCTGTGATTTATGTCATAGTGTATTCTACCTATGTTTTCCTCTAAGAGTTTTATAGTGTCTGGACTTACATTTAGGTCTTTAATCCATTTTGAGTTTATTTTTGTGTATGGTGTTAGGGAGTGTTCTGATTTTATTCTTTTCCATGTAGCTGTCCAGTTTTCCCAGCACCACTTATTGAAAAGGCTGTCTTTCCTCCATTGTGTATTCTTGCCTCCTTTATCAAAGATAAGGTGACCATATGTGCATGGGTTTATCTCTGGGCTTTCTATCCTGTTCCTATGATCTGTATTTCTGTTTTTGTGCCAATACCATATTGTCTTGATTACTGTAGCTTTGTAGTATAGTCTGAAGTCAGGGAGCCTGATTCCTCCAGCTCCATTTTTCTTTCCCAAGATTGCTTTGGCTATTTGTGGTCTTTTGTGTTTCCATACAAATTGTGAAAGTTTTTGTTCTAGTTCTGTGAAAAATGCCAGTGGTAGTTTGATAGGGACTGCATTGAGTTGTAGATTGCTTTGGTAGTATAGTCATTTTCACAATGTTGATTCTTCCAATCCAAGAACATGGTATATCTCTCCATCTGTTTGTATCATGTTTAATTTCTTTCACCCGTGTCATAGTTTTCTGCATACAGGTCTTTTGTCTCCTTAGGTAGGTTTATTACTAGGTATTTTATTCTTTCCTTTGCAATGGTAAATGGGAGTGTTTCCTTAATTTCTCTTTCAGATTTTTCATCATTAGTGTATAGCAATGCAAGAGATTTCTGTGCAAAAATTTTGTATCTTGCTACTTTACCAAATTCATTGATTAGCTTTAGTAGTTCTCTGATAGCATTTTTAGGATTCTCTCTGTTTAGTATCATGTCATCTGCAAACAGTGACAATGTTACTTCTTCTTTTCCGATTTGGATTACTTTTATTTCTTTTTCTTCTCTGATTGCTCAACTTTCTGTTTTTAATATTGATTGAGGTAGTTTTGATACCAGTATATACATTTGTCAAACTTTCCAGCAAAATATATGTAATTTATTATATGTGAATTTATCTCAATAAAATTGATTATAAGAAAAACAGAAAAATCATGTAAAATATTTATGTTCTTTTTATATAAGAAATTAAGGTGAAC
This sequence comes from Delphinapterus leucas, assembly GCF_059928025.1. Classification (NCBI taxonomy): domain Eukaryota; kingdom Metazoa; phylum Chordata; class Mammalia; order Artiodactyla; family Monodontidae; genus Delphinapterus; species Delphinapterus leucas. The sequence goes on along the minus strand of NC_143133.1, from coordinate 68,960,884 downwards.
ATTTAGCTTGAGTAGAAAATAATAAGTATGTTTTATAACTTTATTATTTATTTTATTTAATTATTGTTATAATGTAGTCATACGTGCTAAATTTCCCTAGTCATCCTCTAGTCATTAGATTCCCCTTTTTTAATGAAACATAAATGCCTAAGTACAATATGTTTCCCCTGTACTGTTTTTTTTTTTTTTTTGAGGGTCAATGACCTAATGTAGTGCTTTTCATTTTCTACAAGTTAAGCAGCAGAAACCTCAAGTATCCATAGCTTTCCCCAGTCTGTACAAAGTTGTTGCAATGCTTTCTCTCTGGCCCTAGAAACAAGAAGCCACAGACCAGTGGACAGCTAACCAGAGAACATCAGTAAAAGCAATCATAAGAGAGAAGGGATTTTTTTTCTTCTCTCTTGTTTCCTATGACAAAACATTAAGAGAGAGAGAGAAAGAGAGAGAATATGTTGGGTCAAATAGCTAGCTTCAATTGTTTGAAGGGCTGACATGAAAATGTAGCTACAGAAGGCATAACCCATGGTAAGATCCCACTCAAAATACGGAAGAACATTCTAACAAAGATGTTAAAAATATACATAGTTGCCACTTAATGGCCTTTGCATTACCAAAATTGTCCAATTATTTAGAAGTTTCATTAAAGAAAAACCATCTAACCTAAAAGAAAGGCAATGGACATCAGATTCAAATAATATTGGACTCAGTGGCTCAGTGATCACTACCCAGGTCATCTTGGAGAAGTTATTTACTTCTCTGAGCCTCATCCTCTCATATATAAAATTGGATAATATTATCTTGGATTATACATAATACATGTGAATCATTTGGGCTTTATTATTGTACTTTATAACAATGTATAGGTGTAGATTTTGACAAAATTAGCTGAGAGGCCAATCAAAATACATAACATTGTTAAAACATAATTGTTTTTCTACATCATAATAATAATTTTACCCCTGTATTAGTCAGAGTTCACTATAGAAATAGAGCTAATAGGACATGTGTACGTGTGTGTGTTTGTGCGTATTCATAGAGGCGGAGAGATGAGACAGACAGAGAGAGAGACAGAGACAGAGGGAAAGAACATGAAGGAAGACAAATGATGAGTAAATTATGGGCAGAGAAAGTCCCACATGGGAGAAGTGCGAGCTCTGTGTCTGTGAACACAATGACCATGTCACTGTTAGCTAAGCGAGAGGATAAGACATCACGCAAAGAAAAGTGTCATGGAGAAGAATAGCTGCCAAATGTTCCACTAATTAAAGCTTTTGGCTGCTTGCAAATGCTGGAGAGGAGAGCATGCAATGGCTTTTCTATTGAGCTTCATTTGTTATAGAATTTGATGAAGATGTCCTTTGTCCTTGAATCATGAGTCTACAAGGTAAGCTATTTCACACACCTTTCAGCTCTGCTTTATTTCTAAAAAGTTAAAAAAATGTTTTAAAGTTCAAACTGAAGAATGAATATATAGTTAAGCATAAAATTAGAGAAATGTAGTTTAACTTTATTCATTGAATGCAGGCATTGTTGTGTCTTCTCTGAACCTGCCAGACATTGTGCTACGTGAATATGATACAGTTTCTGACCTGGAAGAGTTCAGAGCACAGACATGATGATAGATACATAAAAGATTGTATAGCAATTAATACTTTGTAACATTAATCATTGAACTCTTCTTTCTCATTTTTCATCTAGTTGGCTCTTTTCCAATTATTCATAGTTATCCATTATTCCTTGAAGAAAATTAACATTTTGATAGAGGATCCTAAAAAGAACGAACAACAAGGCCAATATTCAGTTTTAATTTGTTTGTATTTTACTTCCAGTATTGACTCTTCAGGACGGTAATGTCTGAGTGAATCAGGGCTATGACAAGAATGCATAGAGAAGAGAATGTATAATACTGTTCCATGTTCCCTGAGAAATAAACATGCATCATCTGGGCTGAAAGAGAGGAGAGAAAATATCTCAAGAGGAAGTGAACTGGGGAGGCTGGAGATAGAGTCCTTAGGGAAGGGAGATGACCAAGCAGTCTGGGGCCAAAATCAAGAAGTCTGGTAGAAGTTGAACTAACACCTGTGCATGATTTACATGAGCACCAGGCTTGTAAATAAGTCAGGTCAACTCATTCTATAGAATGAACAAAAAGCAAATGTAATAGTAATGCCAGTCTAGTTAAACTCCTCCATTCAGTCAGTCTTTCCAACCAAACTTCTGGAAAACAAGTAATCTATAGCAGAACTCTCTGACACTCAGAGAGCCAGTAGAGGATAAGAGCATTTGTCTAATCCAACATGTGTCCTTGGGTGAGACTGGACAGTTATTAAAATATATCTAGTTATAATTATACAATTTATTTATGTGTTAAAATAAGGTTAAGGACCAAAGACTGTGAATGGAGGAATAAAAAAAGGCGAAAAAAAGCGTTTAGAGAAATAGAAAATCTTCATTAGAGAAGTTGAAACATCATGAGATCTTGCAAAATGAATAGTGTTTATTGGGAAAAGAGTCAGCAAGGGATGAATGAAGGGTCAGAACATTCTGAAAGAACAACATGAAAAAGTGAATTTCATGTTCAGAGAAGAGTGAACTTCAAGGCTCGATGTGTTTGTGGGTATCATGGAAACATTTATGGTGCCTCTGTCCCATCACCCCAAGTTATTCAATGCAATAGAATGCTTTATTAAAGCAGAATACCTGAATAAATTGCACATAGGTGAAGAGAGAGAGAAGTACTGGGAAATGTTGTAACAGAAGAGCTTTTTAGTATTCCTTACCACATTGAAGAGTAGTGAAGAGAATCATCATGGAAAGAGATGTTAAGCTAGCATTATTTTCTTTTAGGCTGTGTAGTTCATTTGCAACCAGTCACAAAAAAAAAAATATAATTTTGACCAAACAGCCAGACACCAATTTTAAGTATCAATATTTAAAGACAGAAGAATTGATAAGATTCAAATGAGGTTGACAAGGTAAAGTGTATCATAAGCCATAATCCAGTAGCACTAACGTGTCATTTTATCATAAATATATATATGTATATATATATGGCTCTCTATATATACCTATGATATATATATATATATATATATATGAATGAGCTCAAACTTCATAAATTATTTGTTATGAGATTTTTTAAATAAAATAAATAAATAACACATCCCTCTCCTTATCAACATAATCAAATAGTACAAAGTACATAGAATGAAACTTAATCTCCTTCCATCACATTATTGCATTAGTTCCACTAGGTACTTAGTAAGTTTCTGCTATAGGTTACACAGGATTAAAAGTTGAAAAGAAATAGTCCCTGTACTCAGGAATGCAATGTCTTTTTTGAGAAAAGAAGAAAGAATAAAGGGATTATATTTTAGATGACATGAGAGAAAAAGGAAATGGTTACTTAATGGAGCTCTTAAAAACATATACAATTTGATAAGTGATATTCAATTGCTGGAATAAACATGTGCAATCAGATAATGATTATTATTTTAAATAATAAGGATATATAGATATTACAACTCAGCTTGTGTTAATCTACTTGGGCTGCTATACCAAAATACCATAGACTGGGTAGCCTAAACAACAGACATTTACTTCTCACAGTTCTGGAAGCTAAGATCAACATCTGGAAATCCAAGATCAAGGTGCCCTTGGATGCGTACCTGGTAAAGGCCCTCTTTTTGGTTTGCAGACAGCCACCTTCTCTCTGTGTCTTCAATGGAAGAGACAGAGAGAGAACAATCTTTCTCTCTTCTTATAAAGCCACTAATGCCATCATGAGGACTCTACCCTCATAATCTCATCTGATTTTAGTTACCTCCCAAAAGCCCCATGTCTAAATATAGTTATATTGGGAGTTAGGGTTTCACTATATGAATTTTGTCAGGGACATAGCACAGCTCTCAAAAAAAACATCAGAAATGGAGTATGTATATGCCTTTCTTCAGAAAATGAAGAAATGGAGACAGCACCTCTTGTAACAAGTCTGTACATTGTAATGTTCTTGTGAGGATTAAATCAAATCAGATAAAAAGTGTAAAGCTCTTAACACAAGCCTAGCTGTCAAAATGGTTTGACCTTCATATTACTGGCTGCCAAGCGGTGAGCCAAGCATTTTTGATACATTATGGAGATTTTTTCAAAATAACTGCAAAGTGAGAGTAATCCTCCTTTCACAGTGAAGAAACTGAGACTCAGAGAAGTAAATCTCTCTCCAAAATAATACAGCTTTTCAGGGCTGGAGTTAGGATTAGCACCATTGTTTGTCTGATTCCAAAGCCCAGTTTTATATATTAAGCCAAGATACCTCTTCTTTCTGTAGTTATTGGTGATTTATATTTACAGTCATATACCTAATATTTTTACAATTTTTAAAATGATTGGAAAGAGGGAATATAATGGAACATAGCACAAAATGTGCCACTTTCAAAAAGTGATGACTCATGGTGTACACCAATTGTTGCTGATTTTCAAGATTACTATGTGGCTATAGCAGGATGTGGGAACGGAAACATGAACTCTGTGATTTTATGGGTAACTGTTATCTTGTAGGGGATACAATATTATTTGCTATTAGAAAAACAAACTGTCAGATTTAACGACCAAGAGAAGTGACCCACTTTCCTAGAGAATATGGCAGGCCTAACAAAAACGTACATTGATGTTCAACCTTATGATTAAGTGTAGTGGAAAAGTGGGTTAAAGTTTATGGTACTGAAGACAGCTGAATTGGTGATAATTAAGGAAACAAAAACTGTAAAGAATACTTGGACCTAAGTAAGTTCTTATTATGCCCTGTCTACTAAAGTAAATTATAAGACAAATGATATATTCTGGATGAGTTAGGTCTTATGGAAAATTTCCTAAGAATCTAAGAATGAAGAAAGTTTTATTTTCACCATAGAAGGTAATAGTGTGGTTAAGAAAGTAGACTTTGGAGTCAAACATCATACTTGTATAATACTGTTAACATTTCTTAGTCACACTTTGCTTTAGTTTATCTTTTTTTAATAAAATTAAGATAATTATAGTACTTACTGTTAGGTCTGTTTTATTGCTTAAATGAGATAAAAAATGTAATGTGCAGAGTGCTGAGCTTTGTACATATTTACTACCATATATGAAACATAGTTTTTTTACCTGCTTCATTGTGTAAGTGGCTTCCTTGACTCTTTCAACAAGTATTTGAAAAACATACTGCATTTTGGTTGAGAGACTTCTTCACATCCATTCTTATTCTTGGTCACAAAGCTAAGCTTCCATATTGTCTGAGACTCACTGAGCAAGATACCTTATCATTTTGGGGGCACCAGTCCCCTTTGAGAATCTAATGAAAGCTTCATCTGTTGAGTTTGCCAGGTAGGGAAGTGGTCAGTTAGGACAATGAGCTAAACTGAAAGTAGCAAACAAGACTTTATTAATTTATTTCTTTTTATGGCTAGGTAATATTCCATTGTATATATTGTGACAGTACATGCAGGAGGCAGAAAAGAAAAGCACCAGCTCCCAAGTGTTTCATTTCCACCCACAAAATGGTAATGGGAGAGGGTCAGGTAACTTGGCAGCAGAGACTGGAGTAATCTTCGCACTGCTGAGGGGGACTGAACAAAGATGCCTGAGAAGTCTCCTTATGGACCTGAGGAGCCAGAGGATGGAGAGGGGGAAGGACTAGTATTAGAAAACCAGAGTCGGAGTGGAGAAAAGTGTCTTGCCAAGGCCACCTAAGAAAAAGACCTCAGAATGAAGGTGCCTGGGCTAGAAATGCAAATATACCTATGAGCTTGGCTGGTCTTGGCAAGCTCGAGTCCTTGACTGAAACTCCCTCCAGAGACTGTAATGTCCTGGCTATGTGCCCAGTTTAGTGTGTGGATAGTCACTTTCCCCCATGAGGCCTGCTAGGCAATGCCACATAGTTGCTTGTGGTCAGGCCTCAACAATCACACAGAGGATACTGGCCAGGAGCCAGACTGTCAATATCTACAAACATTTAGTATATACTACATTCTGTTGCATTCTGTTTACTGTAAATAAACAGAATATCAGAACAACTTTTACAATGAGTTATATCTTTTTCACCCATGAAAAATTTAATGATCACTTTATGAAAAAAAGTTCAAACCAAAATAAAAAATCAAATTTCCTTCTGAACAAAAATACATTTAAATGAGAAAGTTTAGTGTGTAAAACATGGACATTTTGCCATGGTCATTCTGATGCCAATATCTATGTCATACTTGCAATAAAATGAAAGTAGATTTTATTTTTACATGTTGAAATTCTATATACACAAAGAGCCATGTTTTTTGAACACTTACTATGTACCTGATACTGTCTATATTTTTTCTGTGTAATTAATATTCAGTAAGGTTGAATCAGAAAATAACTTTATTTTTCCCACTCTGCCTCAAATACCTTCAGACCTACTCAGTGTACTATTTAATTTTGACATTTGGTTATAAAAGTAATTATAATTTTTTTTTTTTTTTTTTTTTTTTACTTTTAGGTAGTAAAATGGAAATGTCCAGACCAGTTTAATCATGTCAACCAACACTCAACTTCATTTAACATTAAAGTTTGTCCCTTCTGACAGTCTAAAATTCCTTTGGGGAAGGGGACTGTGGTTGACTTCTCACTTATTCTTAGTTATCTCCTACTCCTTCCCCCTTCCAAAACAGCATCTTATACATCCAGGATTGGAATTGAGGATACAGAAAAGAGGTAAATGAAAGAAAACTCTTAATTAATTAGCACAAAATAATCTGGCTCAGATTTCCTCTAGGCATGGCAGAGTCTCAATGTTGATCTATCTGATTTTTTTCAGTTGGGAGTTTTTATGGTTTCCTCAAAGGGAGCCTCCTTAGGTGACTCTGCTTATCAAGGGAGCTTTCTTGACAGGTCAATGCCTCTTCTTTGGCTGACCATTTACCCCTCCTCCACTCCCACCCCCATATGCAAATATGTATAATGACCTAAGACCAACAACTTATTGCTGAGGTCCCCTTATGCAAGGCATACTTGTGGCTGCATTTAATTTCAAAAGGCCCCAGTGTGGCTCATGTGACGCACAGAGTATACAAGTGAAAGGCACCTTTCATCAATGGAAAGCAGCACACTTAGCTCCCAGCAGAGCCATTCCTCTTCACTTTTCCACCAAAACTGCAGCTCTTAGACTTTATATTTCTCAGGCACGGTGCAAACTCAAAATATGTTACAGGACACATAACAAGCTAACTAAGTGGTTGCCATGAATTCCATTTTTGTACTGACTTAACTCGAGGAGAAAGTGCCCCTCTTCACTCCCCTATGCTTGAGATAAGCAGCAGATCACAGTCCAACCAACAACCAACCCTTTCCAAAGAAATTCTTCTCTTTTTAATTACAGGCTTCTTAAATCCTCAACGTGAGCTAGTAAAGGGAAGGGCTTGCCCCCGTAGGTGGGTTATCTCATCACTCTGGAATATGTAGAATACAGGCAATATGTGTTCTTTTCTCAGGCTTTATTGTTTCAGCAGAAAATGAGGGAAAGAAGAGAAAAGTTTACCTTTAGTTGTACATATATAAGCAAACAACAGATAAGGCTCCACTGTTTTCTGACCCTGGTGATAAAATGCTTATTTAAAAATCTCTAGTCTTTCCCAAGATGCTTTAAATTGAATTTTAGTTGTATCACTTATTATTTTTGTCTTCAAATAAACAAACAAAATCATTTTCGGTAAGATCTGTGTCATTCCATAAGGAAGGAAAAGAAAAATCTAAGGTACTTTGGGCAGAATTAACCTTTAAAGGAATTTTTCATATTTTGAGCTCACCTTCAGATATCTACCTGCATAAAAATTATAAGACCAAGTGACTCAATTATAGCTTGTAGCAGTATTCCTTGCAGTATGGGAGAATCTGCATAGTTATCTGTCTCCAAATTACTTTCCTTTTGAGAACTCTGGGCAAAAATTCGAGTATTTCAGTAGCATACATGTCATTGCTAGTAGGGCTGTATATACACAGGTGTTCGTTATTAACATGGTTATAATTGTTTGCCTAAAGCTTACCATACCATTCCCATCAATCATCAACCTGTTGCACGAATTGGCTTTCCTTTTTCTCTCCCTTGGAAAAAAAAAAGGGAAACTTTGAAATCCAACTTTTTTTTGTGTGTGTGTGTGATTAGTCCTTAGAAATTCTTTTGTGTAAAAAGCAACTTTATTGCCTATCTCTATTTCATGGGGGGTGGGGGTGGGGAGAACCTCTCAAAGAAAAAAGATTCCACCTCTGGTTCTCATTTAATTAACATGCATGATGGCAGTAGCTCAGTTAACTTATAAACCTATTGGAGAGTCTTTGATCAATATTTATGGATGTATATTATAGAAAGTCTTGTTGAATTCTAGATCTCCAAATTAGATGTGCTACCAAACATTACAGATGGTCCATTTGAATGCAAAGTCCACTGCTTTTCCTCCCAGGTGAGGTTTAGTTCTATTAGTTAATTACTGATGTTTTAAAAACTCAGCAGCTTTAAACAACAAACATTTATTAATTTCAAGTTTCTGCAAATCAGAAATTCAGGAGTGGCTTAGCAATATAGTTCTTGCTCAGGATCTCACAAAAGGTTGCAATTGGGATGTCATCAGAGCTAGTGTCATCTGAAGGCTTGACTGGGGCTGAAGGGTGTGCTACCAAGATATCACTTGTGTAACTATTGGCCTAAGGCCTCAGGTGAACTCTGGCTCTTGGCAGGAGGTCTTAGATTTAAGAGAGCAAGATGAAAACAACAGTGTCTTTTATGACCTAATCTCAGAAGTCACACTACATCATTTATACAATATCCTAGTGATTACATATGTCAGCCCTATTTAATGTGAGGAGGGGTCACACACAGGGTTTAAAACCAAGAGGGAGGGATGACTACGGGCCATGTTGAAACCTGACCACTACAGTCTGCTCTCATACCTTCAAAGAGATTCATGTTCTTCCCCACATACAAGATTAATTTATCTACTCTCATAGACCACAGACATGCTGTCCCATTACAGAATCAGATCAAAGTTTAAAATCTCCTCAGATTTAGGGGCAAATATAGCTCCTCAGGTTTTGTTCTTTAAGTGTAGCTCCCAGATATATTTCTTTCAATCTGGAAATCTATGAACTAAAGAGAAAAGTTGTCTACCTCTACCCAAAAACTACAGTGATGGAAGAGGTCACAGGTATAAAATATTTAGGGGACAAGTTGTCAAGGGAATGCTGGGACAAATCCAAATTAAAAGACAAATTATTGCATTTTATGTCTCCTACCACAAAGAAGGGGCTCAACTTCTGGTAGGCCTCTGTGAATTCTGGAGACAGTATATTACACGTCTAGGAAAAATGTTCTGGCTTATATCGTGGTGTTACAAAGGGCTAACAGCTGTGTGTGAAGCCTAGAGCAGGAATTAGCTCTGCAGCAGGTCCAGGCTGTAATGTAAGCAACACTGCCCCTTGGACCATTGAACCTGGAAGACCCTTTGGTTTCGGTACTATCAATGGTGAGAAAAGATATTATATGGACTGTGAGACAAGATCCATGGGAGAATCATAACTCAGAATATTGGAATTCTGAAGCAAGTCCATTACATCTGCTTCAGAAAGTTCAACGTTTTTGAAAACATTGCTAATTGTTCCTGATAGAGATAGCAAGGCTGACCATGGGACACTTAATGACTATACATCCAAAATCCCTCATCATGAAATGAGTCTTATCGGGCTTACAGAATCATAAGGTAAGACACACAGCATTTTAAGTTACATCTGACTTTTAACATAAGTATGGACAGAGGGTGCAAACACTTAAGCACTGAGGTAGCCAGTTCCAAGATAGTCCCGGTGATCCCCACGTCTTGTACTTGAGACTTTGCGTGATCCCCTCCCACATTGCATCAGGGTGGGTCTGCGTGACCAACAGGATTTTTGCATAAATGATGTTATGTCACTTTCAAGATAAAGTTATAAAAGGCACAGGGGTGGGCTTCCCTGGTGGCGCAGTGGTTGAGAGCCTGCCTGCCGATGCAGGGGACACAGGTTCGCGCCCCGGTCTGGGAAGATCCCACATGCCGCGGAGTGGCTGGGCCCATGAGCCATGGCCGCTGAGCCTGCGCATCTGGAGCCTGTGCTCCACAACAGGAGAGGCCACAACAGTGAGAGGCCCACTTACCGCAAAAAAAAAAAAAGAAGACACATTTCTAAACGTATCTCTCCATACCAAACTCTGCCGGTGAGCTATGTATGCATATGACTAGTCCTGGTTTATAACTCATTCTTTTTTTTCCATGCAGGCTACTTACGTTGGAAAATATTTGTGCTCTTATCTTGGAAAATAACATGTCACTGCTGATTAATTAATAATGACAAAATCAAATGTGACTTTTTAGTCTAATTTTGTAGGATTCTGGTCATTCTTTTGCCAACTATTCCTGGGGGTTATTTATCTCCATAGCATAGTGAGTGATACATTAATCTAAGACACTGTAACATAAATATCTCCAAATTTTCCCATTTCAGTATTTTTCCCTTCAATTATCAAGTTTAGATATAGCTAGAACTTCTATCCTAGGTTTTGTAAACAATCCAGCATATTCCCCTTGATTTAGGATGATTCCTGAGGGATATTTTTTTCCTTGACATCTCTTACTTTAAACCCCTTGCTCTGCCTGAGGGATTTTAAGTAGCAGATTTTTTAAAAGGTTTCATAATCCTTCTTCACTACATATTATTTTCCAATGCAGCTTTTGTGTTTCTTCAATCAGTGATTGAAAGGTAATTATCTCGACTACTTTGAACTCATCACTGTAACACAAACAATTGGATCTATCAGTTCAGGGCAATAATTTTAAATGTATTAAATAATACTCATGAGGAAAAAAAAAAGACTTGATATGTTAGCTATTAATCCAGAGATCCACATGAGCTTGGGAAATACATTGCCATATATTTTAATTTTATTTCTAAATAAACAATGAATCAGTGGTCTTGCCATGTGTTGGACATGCCTGCTTATTTCTTTAAGGAAATAGTCATCTGTTCAATGGAGTTTTTGTATTCAACTTCTAAGTTAAAAATTTATTGCTTCTCAGTCTACATCTTGAATTTATTCATATATCAAGCTGTCAGTAAGAGTGTACACAGGGGATAATGACATAAATTATCACTTATATATTGTCTTTTTGTCACCTTGAGGCATATATATATATATAGGGAGAGTATATCACATATACAACTTGATTTATATGATCATAACCATAAAAGAAGTGGATTTAACCACATTTAAAACTCTGAAAGGAAGTTTGTTTTATTTCACCACTTTGAACATAAATTTTATATCACACACATCTCTAGTCTTATTTTTTAGCAATTAAATATTCGCAAGTAACATAGTAAGTTAGCGCTGGATTACTACACTCAAATTTTGGTAACCAATCATTAATTCACTGTGATGTTTATTTCCATTTTGCCTTTTATCAATTGTCGTGTTTACTTGGTAAGTATTATTTAAGGTTCATATGAAAAGAATCTGAATATTTTATTTGTTTCAACAGAAACACAACCAGATGTGCAGGCGTAGAGGTAACAAGGGACATAAAAAATTTCATAGAATGTAGCAGATGGCTGTTTGAACCATCTAGATTTTATGCTCTGAGAAACAGATAAGATAAGAAATCTACTAAACCAAGCGGAGGGTCTAAAAACATAAACAATGGTGAATGTTTGCAAAAAATGTTATTTACTAGTGTTTTGTGTTTATTTAAACCATCTAATTCTTTCTCAAAACTACCTAGGTTGGTCATAGATAATTCCATAAAGGTTTTAAAATGGCAATTATTCTCCATCTAAAATTTAATGAATATTTTAAATGGTAATTATTTAGAGTTTATATTTGGTAGTGCTTTAAGACTCAAATTGGATGTCAATTAACATTTCATTTGACTCTATGTGGAATAAGTACAAAAGAGCATTCGTGATTATTATAAAGGAATTTAGTTTAAAAGTCATTTTTACTGACTATTTGAGGCAAGATATAGGAGTACCTAGTACATTTGATACTTACCATTAAAATACACACGGTAATACACATAAAGAAATAAATAATCCCTAATACTTTTTAGTAATAAAGATAGAAAATCATGTGATAAAAATATCTATTTATCCTATAGTTCGAAATATATTTATTCCACACATGGTATGTGCCAGACATTGTGCTAAGTCCTTGAGGTAAAATGATGTAGAAAAGAAAATGGACCTCTGCTCTAATAATTTTTTGGATTACTGTGGGGAGAAAAGCATCAATCGTATAATTGCACTTATGAATTGTTAAGTATATACTGAAGTAAGTGCTTTGTATGAAAGCACTTACATGTATGTGCTTTACCTAGATTTTGGAATTTAGAAAAGGCTTCTTTAAAGTATGTGATGCTTATGTTGATATGTTATAGGTGTGTGGGGATTAATTAGCAGGCACACAAACCCTACTGTGAAGACCAGGTGATTTGAAGAGCGCAGGGTGACATCTAACCACAAGGGGAAGAATTGTATAAGATTAGCTAAAAGAGTAAAACAGAGTCCAGAGAATGCAGCTGAAAAGATTAAAAGTAATATGTAGCCACTGGAGGATTTTAAAAAGATTGGTAGTGGATTAGGGCATGCTTTGAATTAATTTTTCTGTTTTTAAGTTTCATTGTGACATAATTCATATACAATAAAATGAACCCTTTTCAGGTATAGAGATCTATAAATTTTGATCACTGCCTACAGTCATGTAAAAAGTTGTCCAGTATGCTTGCTGGAAATCCCAGTCTCTTCTCTTCTCTAGCCTATGGATTTCTAGTCTGAAAAACTACTCAGATCTGGAAACTGGGCAAAGGATATGACTTTTTAACTGGGGACAATCGCCCTTAGTCTCCTAGTCATTTATCCTTGATTTTCTCTGACAGTAGAAGCTAAGTAGTACCCTTATTGGCTGTCCTGTGTGATACCACTGTGTATTAACAATCACTGTGGGTCAGTTTTCCTTGGATGTCATTCTGATCCTGTGACTCATGAATATTGTGTCCACTTTGTTCTTAGCAGTTGAGTGCCGCCACCTGTTATCTGTTGTTCTCTGTTTTTCAGGGTCCTATCATCTCTACTGTTACTCTTACCAGCAGTAAGCTTAGTCATGTAACAGCTTCTCTTTCCTTCAGCTCTGACCTCAAAAACAGCAATTCATCACTGACTGTTTTAGTAAATGTTGATACTTCTCTCACCAGCCCATTCTTTATGGCCATGGTAAATAATGTAATCTCTAAGTCTTACTGTGGAACATAATCTATTGGGTCTTTTGGCCTTATATTGTGTACATATTCCAGCACGCCTACTTCCATGCACCTTTGACCTCTTCCTCCACTGTCTGCCTCAGCAGTGCTGGCATTTCAGCTTTGCTCAACAGCGTCGTTTCTCTTTTCAGGTGTTAGGAGCCACTTTGGTAGCTAGTTTGGAACTTCTTCTGAGGTCCTTACCATAGTGTTAAAATGTATCTCAATTGAGCGCTCCCAAATCAATAAACTCTTCCCTAGCCAAACTTAGGTTCTGTCCTTTTTCAAGAATATTTGGAATCTCTTCACACATATACTTTCCCAGTTCCTTAGACTATATTCTGGCCAAGTCTTCAGCTCTTTTGCGGTGTGATCTCTTTTCCCCTCTTATCAAGTTCAGCATGATATTGACTGAGTTATGCTGTGAATTAAATAACCCTGTTTACAGCCTAGTGTCTGGGAGGGGAGTGATGGACATATCCTGAGAAGGGCACATGTTACTATGCAGGTGAGAGGACTCTGCACTGTCTTCAAGAAAATTGGGGGTGCTAGCTCCTAATAGGAAGACGTGGGCTACTGCAGCAGGGTCAAATGGTTAAAAGTGATCTGAGAGAGTTGCAAAGTTTAACAGATGTCCCATCCCAACTGTCAGTGTCCCATTTTTATTCCCAAAACTGAGCTTTCACCCAAAGAGAGAAACTACTTCAACTGCATGTTTAAACTTCTATCATATTCCACCACTCTGTTAAGTCCTGGGACTAGTCCTCAGCTCTCCCTTCCCATTGTAAGAGAAAAGAGCCTCTTTTTAAATTGCTAGGAAGGTCCTCTGGCCTTTACACTTGGCTTTCAGTAGTCTGTGAGTTGCCTGTAGCTTTTTATTATTTTTTCTAGAGTATTAAAGCTTAGTAATATCCATCCAAAATCATTGTATAATTATCATTCGCCCTATATTTTCAAACAATCAATAAGTCACACCAACCAGTACATTCTTTACTATCGAGTATGCCATCCTGATTTACCACCAGTGGTTTTTAACAATTGAACTGTTTTATTGTTCTAGGGGCTTCCTGTGCTCCATCTACAACCATGGATGTAATCCTCATTGCCAGGTTGACAGCAAGTAATCCACCTCCAAAACATCATCATAACCTGCTTTCTCTGAACACTCCCAGTAAAGGTGGGAAGGGTGTTCTGCCCCAGGAAGGGTGTTCTTTCAGGCAGAGCAGCTCTTTGCAGCTGAATCAAGCCTGAAGATACTGATAGTAGGCTTTCTACTGGCATGTGGGGCAACAAGTTACTGCTTGAAGGCTGAGAGGTGCATCTTTGTGTCCACTACACAGATTAGTCACTACAAAATACAGATTTTGTAACCTCAAAGTCACATTAATATATCTAAATTGAGCCACAGAAATAAACAGGAAAGAAAAATAAGTGCATGAGAAGAAATTAGGGCACATTGAAAATGTAAGTGGAGTGTAACCAGAGTCCAGAAAGAAAAGGAGACATTAGGGTAATACCAATGTTTGAAGTTATAATGTTTGAGACCTTTCAAAGCATAAAAAGACACCAAATCACAAATTCAGGAAGCTCAGCAAACCCCATGCAGAATAAATACAAAGAAAATCACATCTAGGTATATCCTGGTCCAACTATTGAAGAAAAAGGGCAAAGAAGAAATCTTAGAAGTAGTGAGAAAAAAAAGAATATATTCTGGGAGCAGAAATAAGAAGAGTAAGGGATGACTTTTCACCAGAAACTATGAAAGCCAGAAAACATGGACTGCGTTATTAAATTGCTGAAAGAATATAACTGCCAGCCTTGAAGTTTATAACCAGTAAAGATATACTTTTATAATGAAAGTGAAACAAAGACATTTTCAAATAAATTGAAGCTGAGAGTGTTTGTGGTAAACAGGACTTGTATTACAGGGAAAAATTTCCTCCAGATGAATTTCAAATCTAAATTTGAATAGAGGAACAGGAAAACCTTAGAAGAAACTTATAAGGACAAACTATTATCATGAACAACACAAGATTTCTTTTAAAAATTACAAATTAGCCTACATATATAGTAAGAACTTACATTTATTAAAAAAAAAACCCACAAAGACAGTGAAAAAGCAAGCTACGAAGCAGAAGAAGATATATGTACTAATACGTGTGATGAAGGACCCATATCCAGCATTTTTATAAAATAGCTACCAATCAATAGCAAAGAGACTGAAAAATCTAATTGAAAAAGCAAAAGCAAAAGTCTTAATCAGGCATCTCTTTAAACAAGGATATCCAAAATGAACAGTAAATATATTAAAAAGTGCTCAACGTTTTTGGGTACAGCAAAATGCAAATTAAAACACAAGGTGATACCAAGTGTTAGCAAAATGCAGAGCAATTGAAACTATCATTCACTACTGGTGGGAATTTAAACCATTATTACTCCTTCGAATACCTGTATCTGTCAGTGTCTATTGAAGCTGAACATATGCATACCCTTTGAACTTGGAATTATACTCCAAGGACTATATTCAACAAAATGCATACATCTGATCTCCAAATTAATGTCCATGAATTTTCATAACATTGCTCCTTGTAATAGTAAAAAGTTGGATAAATAGCCATCAAAGCTAGAACAGATAAATGATGGCATTTTCACACAATATAGTACTATAATGGAATTAGAATGAATGAACCAATGTTATATGCAAGAGTATAACTGATTTTAACGAATGGCATTTTAAACAAAACTAGCCAGACACACAAAACTGTACATTTGTTATATGCTGGGTTTTTTCCTTTTTTGTTTTTTGCTCAGGGTTGTGGGGTTGTGAGCACATAGCATGCTCCATTTGTGAAATTTAACTATGCTGACATGTATGATTTTTGCACTTTTCAGCAATATATTATGTTTCAATAAAAATTCAAAGAGACAAAAAATCTAGAATGACTGTGAATATGTAAGAAGGATTAAATACAGTTTCTTGAACTAGAAGATAAAAAGAAGCATCTAAATGTACATATGCACTCACAAGAAAAAAAGATAAATAGAAAAATATAGTAAATGTTTTACGTGAATTAAACATTATAGGTGATGCTTAAATTATTTTGCTTAGGTTTTTAAATTAAAATTTCCCAGTTCTTTAACATAAAAACCTTTTCTTCTTTAACAAAAAACAGAATTATTTTAATATTTCAGTTGAACAATAGTAATTGTTGGAGGAGTAAGAGAAATAATCTCTGGTGACAAATCATGGCTACTTTACTCCAAAATTCTTATTTCACGTAAAAGAACTCTTACTGTCATTTTTGATGTTGTTGTAATTATTCAGTTATGTACAGTTATTGGTTGAAAGACATAACAAAAGTTCCATATGTATCATATATGAAACTTGTCATCTCAGCCACTGATTTACAACTTAACGATGTCTGTATCTCTAAAATTGGCCTTGGTCTTTCTATCAGCTCAGATTGTTTACCTGATAGATCAAGACCACTCTGTCATCACTAATTCCCTGCTAGACTGCTTTTACTAGCTATGCCTGAATTTATGCCTTATTGCCTTGAGTTAGTTCCACATCAGGATTCTCAGTGTTTCATCCTCCCTCTATCACGGCCATTGCCTCCACTTTAGTTGCTACACTACAACTGTTCTGTAATCTTACTATATTTCTTCTAAGTTACTTGTGTAGATCACATAAATTACACAGACACACAGACACACACACACTCCCCTAAAAGCAAAAGTGGAAAGTAAAATAAATAAAGTCAGACTAAATCTTGGTGTCAGTTTTAACCTTTTGAAGTTGACAGCCAGAATGCCTGGATTTGCATCTCAACTCTGACACTTGTTAGCTGTGTGACCTTAGGCAAGCTATATAACTTATCTCTTTCTCATATTCGTTGTCTGAAAAAGGAAATAAATGGTAACTATGAAATTGGGTTCTTATGAGGAATATCAGATTTAATTTTTGTAAAGCAATTGGAACAGGGTCTATGATGTTTGTTTTCATGTTATTATTTGTACAATTTTTGTTGTTGTTTTTTCTCCCATCTTGTTTATATTCAATTTTTAATAGTTGAGAATACACAAAATATTTTATATCCTTCCTTTTAACCTAGCATTTATTTCAGAAGCTTTCTCAAGTCAGTAAAATAGCTTTTTATTTATTACAAATTGTGATTTTTTTGAGGTGTCATAATTACCTTCAATTTTTTCCTTGGTTAGATATTGAGGTCTTTATTTATTTTCAAAATTAAATAATGCTGCAATTATCATGTTTATGCCTAAAATTGTTATCTGTATTTCATAGTATTTTTTAAGGTACATTGAAATAAATAGATTACTAGGTTAAAAGATAGTATATTTAAAATCTTTATGCAGTACTTGATACAGAAAAGTATATTTAATGGACGTGAAGCTTATAGCAAACAGTGCTGTCTAATATAACTTTCTGCAGTGAAAGAAAGTTATAGTGTTCTATAATCAGCTCTATCCAATATAATGACCACTAGACACATGTAGCTATTAAACATTTAAATGTGGCTAGTATAGCTGAAAAACTGAATTTAAACAGCTTGGTGCAGGTAGTGGCTATGCAACACAAGTTTCCATACTTGTGCAACTTCTGCAAAAATTGCTCATTTCATTAAAGAAAACTCCCTGCTGCTCTCTGACAATACTCTTTTGACACCTGACAACACTGCCTTAACTTTTATTAAGGTTATTCCTGTATTTTAAAAATAGCTTAGCACATTTTTATGAATGCCTAACAATATGATGCTTTGTTTTGCTTGGTTTTGATCTTCGTAGAAACAATCATCTTTATCCACCCTTATTTTTGTTTTTTTGTTTGTTTATACATTTCTTAGATTTAACTATGTTGCCTTATGTGGCAGTAGTTTATTAATTCTCAGAGTTCACAGTATTACATTTTGTGACTTACCATAATTTATTTGTCTATTATAAAGGGCACTTAGTCTGTTTCATGGTTTTTTACTGTTAGTCTGTTTCATGGTCTTTTACTGTTACGCTATGAGGTATTATGTGCATTTTCCCTAGTGCACATTTTTCAAGAGTTGTAGCAATGTATACGACTGAGAATAAAACTGTTGAGTCATAATATATTCACATGTTCATCTTCACTATATCATTTTAAATTGTATTTCAAAATGATTGTACAAATTAATATTTCCACCAGAAACTTATCTGAGTTCTTTAGGTTCCATACTCTTATCAACATTTTGTACTAGATGCATTTTTTTTACTTCAAATAAGAATAGTAGTATGGAGTTGAGGAAGATGGCGGAAGAGTAAGACACGGAGATCACTTTCCTCCCCACAGATACATCAGAAATACATCCACACGGGGAACTGCTCCTATAGAACACCTACTGAACGCTGGCAGAAGACCTCAGACCTCCCAAAAGGCAAGAAACTCCCCACGTACGTGGGTAGGGCAAAAGAAAAAAGAAAAAACAGAGACAAAAACATGGGGACAGGACCTGCACCAGTGGGAGGGAGCTGTGAAGGAGGAAAGTTTTCCACACACTAGGTAGCCCCTTCGCGGGCAGAGACTGCGGGTGGCGGAGCAGGGAAGCTGCGGAGCTGTGGAGGAGAGCGAAGCAACAGGGGTGCAGAGAGCAAAGCGGAGAGATTCCTGCACAGAGGATCAGGGCCGACCAGCACTCACCAGCCTGAGAGGCTTGTCTGCTCACCCACCGGGACGGGCAGGGGCTGCGAGCTTAGGCTCGGGCTTCGGAGGTCGGATCCCAGGGAGAGGACCGGGGTTGGCTGCGTGAACACAGCCTTAAGGGACTGGTGTGCCACACCCAGTCGTGAGGGAGTCCGGGAAAAAGTCTGGAGCTGCGGAAGAGGCAAGACACTTTTTCTTCCCTCTTTGTTTCCTGGTGCTCGAGGAGAGGGGATTAAGAGCGCTGCTTAAAGGAGCTCCTGAGACGGGCGCGAGCTGCGGCTAAAAGTGCAGACCCCAGAGACGGGCATGAGACGCTAAGGCTGCTGCTGCCGCCACCAAGAAGCCTGTGTGCGAGCACAGGTCACTATCCACGGCCCCCTCCCGGGAGTCTGTGCAGCCTGCCACTGCCAGGATCCCGTGATCCAGGGACAACTTCCCCGGGAGAACGCACGGCGCGCCTCCGGCTGCTGCAACATCATGCCGGCCTCTGCCGCCGCAGGCTCGCCCCGCATTCACATGCCTCCCTCCCCCCGGGCCTGAGTGAGCCAGAGCCCCCGAATCACCTGCTCCTTTAACCGCGTCCAGACTGAGTGAAGAACAGACGCCCTCAGGCGACCTACACGCAGAGGCGGGGCCAAATCCAAAGCTGAACCCCGGGAGATGTGCGAACAAAGAACAGAAAGGGAAATCTCTCCCAGCAGCCTCAGGAGCAGCGGATTAAATCTCCACAATCAACTTGTTGTACCCTGCATCTGTGGAATACCTGAATTGAAAACGAATCATCCCAAATTGAGGAGGTGGACTTTGGGAGCAAGATATACTATTTTTTCCCCTCTTCCTCTTTTTGTGAGTGTGTATGTGTATGCTTCTGTGTGAGATTTTGTCTGTATAGCTTTGCTTTCACCATCTGTCCTAGGGTTCTGTCCGTCCTTTTTTTTGTTTTTCTTTTTACTTAAAAATTTTTTTTTCTTAATAATTTTAATAACTTTATTTTATCTTTATTTTATTTTATCCTCTTTCTTTCTACTTTTTCTACATTTTATTCTGAGCTGTGTGCATGAAAGGCTCTTGGTGCTCCGGCCAGGAGTCAGTGCTGTGCCTCTGAGGTGGGAGAGCCAACTTCAGGACACTGGTCCACAAGAGACCTCCCAGCTCCACATAATATCAAACGGCGAAAATCTCCCAGAGATCTCCATCTCAACACCAAGACCCAGCTTCACTCAACGACTAGCAAGCTACACTGCTGGACAACCTATGCCAAACAACTAGCAAAACAGGAACACAACCCCACCCATTAGCAGAGAGGCTGCCTAAAATCATAATAAGGCCACAGACACCCCAAAACACACCACCAGACGTAGACCTGCCCACCAGAAAGACAAGATCCAGCCTCATCCACCAGAACACAGGCACTTGTCCCCTCCAACAGGAAGCCTACACAACCCACTGAACCAACCATAGCCACTGGGGACAGACACCAAAAACAACGGGAACTATGAACCTGCAAAAAGGAGACCCAAACACAGTAAGATAAGCAAAATGAGAAGACAGAAAAACACACAGCAGATGAAGCAGCAAGGTAAAACCCCACCAGACCTAACAAATGAAGAGGAAATAGGCAGTCTACCTGAAAAAGAATTCAGAATAATGATAGTAAACATGATCCCAAATCTTGGAAATAGAATAGAGAAAATGCAAGAAACATTTAACAAGGACCTAGAAGAACTAAAGAGGAAACAAGCAGTGAGGAGCAACACAATAAATGAAATTAAAAATACTCTACAAGGGATCAATAGCAGAATAACTGAGGCAGAAGAACGGATAAGTGACCTGGAAGATAAAATAGTGGAAATAACTACTGCAGAGCAGAATAAAGAAAAAAGAATGAAAAGAACTGAGGACAGTCTCAGAGACCTCTGGGACAACGTTAAACGCACCAACATTCAAATTATAGGGGTCCCAGAAGAAGAAGAGAAAAAGAAAGGGACTGAGAAAATATTTGCAGAGATTATAGTTGAAAACTTCCCATAATGGGAAAGGAAATAGTCAAGTCCAGGAAGCACAGAGAGTCCCATACAGGATAAATCCAAGGAGAAACATGCCAATACACATATTAATCAAACTATCAAAAATTAAACACAAAGAAAACATATTAAAAGCAGCAAGGGAAAAACAACAAATAACACACAAGGGAATCCCCATAAGGTTAACAGCTGGTCTTTCAGCAGAAACTCTGCAAGCCAGAAGGGAGTGGCAGGACATACTTAAAGTGATGAAGAAGAAAAACCTAAAACCAAGATTACTCCACCCAGCAAGGATCTCATTCAAATTTGATGGAGAAATTAAAAGTTGCTTAAAAGTTGAGAGAGTTCAGCACCACCAAACCAGCTTTACAACAAATGCTAAAGGAACTTCTCTAGGCAGGAAACACAAGAGAAGGAAAAGACCTACAATAATAAACGCAAAACAATTAAGAAAATGGTAATAGGAACATACATATCGATAATTACCTTAAATGAAAATGGATTAAATGCTCCAACCAAAAGACATAGACAGGCTGAGTGGATAAAAAAACAAGACCAATATATATGCTGTCTACAACAGGCCCACTTCAGACCTAGGGACACATACAGACTGAAAGTGAGGAAATGGAAAAAGATATTCCATGCAAATGGAAATCAAAAGAAAGCTGGAGTAGCAATTCTCATATCAGACAAAATAGACTTTAAAATAAAGACTATTACAAGAGACAAAGAAGGACACTACATAATGATCAAGGGATCAATCCAAGAAGAAGATATAACAATTGTAACTATTTATGCACCCAACATAGGTGCACCTCAATACATAAGGCAAATACTAACAGCCATAAAAGAGGAAATCGACAGTAACACAATCATAGTAGGGGACTTTAACACCCCATTTTCACCAATGGACAGATCATCCAAAATGAAAATAAATAAGGAAACACAAGCTTTAAATGATACATTAAACCAGAGGGACTTAATTGATATTTACAGGATATTCCGACCAAAAACAACAGAATCCACATTTTTCTCAAGTGCTCATGGAACATTCTCCAGGATAGATCATATCTTGGGTCACAAATCAAGCCTTGGTAAATTGATGAAAATTGAAACCGTATCAAGTATCTTTTCTGACCACAATGCTATGAGACTAGATATCAATTACAGGAAAAGCTCTGTAAAAAATACAAACACATGGAGACTAAACAATACACTACATAATAACAAAGTGATCACTGAAGAAATAAAAAACATACCTAGAAACAAATGACAATGCAGACAGGACTACCCAAAACCTATGGGATGCAGCAAAATCAGTTCTAAGAGGGAAGTTTATAGCAATACAATCCTACCTTAAGAAACAGGAAACATCTCAAATAAACAACCTAACCTTGCACCTAAAGCAATTAGAGAAAGAAGGACAAAAAAACCCCAAAGTTAGCAGACGGAAAGAAATCAAAAAGATCAGATCAGAAATAAATGAAAAAGAAATGAAGGAAACGATAGCAAAGATCAATAAAACTAAAAGCGGGTTCTTGAGAAGATAAAAAACAAATTGATAAACCATTAGCCAGACTCATCAAGAAAAAAAGGAAGAAGACTCAAATCAATAGAATTAGAAATGAAAAAGGAGAAGTAACAACTGACACTGCAGAAATACGAAGTATCATGAGAGATTACTACAAGCAACTCTATGCCAATAAAATGGACAAGGTGGAAGAAATGGACAAATTCTTAGAAATGCACAACCTGCCGAGACTGAACCAGGAAGAAATAGAAAATATGAACAGACCAATCAGAAGCACTGAAATCGAGACTGTGATTAAAAATCTTCCAACAAACAAAAGCCCAGAACCAGATGGCTTCACAGGCGAATGCTATCAAACATTTAGCGAAGAGCTAACACCTATCCTTCTCAAACTCTTCCAAACTATAGCAGGGGGAGGAACACTCACAAACTCATTCTATGAGGCCACCATCACCCTGATACCAAAACCAGACAAAGATGTCACAAAGAAAGAAAGCTACAGGCCAACATCACTGATGAACACAGATGCGAAAATCCTCAACAAAATACTAGCAAACAGAATCCAACAACACATTAAAAGGATCATACACCATGATCAAGTGGGGTTTATCCCAGGAATGCAAGGATTCTTTAATATATGCAAATCAATCAACGTGATACACCATATTAACAAACTGAAGGAGAAAAACCATATGATCATCTCAATAGATGCAGAGAAAGCTTTCGACAAAATTCAACACCCATTTATGATAAAAACCCTGCAGAAAGTAGGCATAGAGGGAACTTTTCTCAACATAATAAAGGCCATATATGACAAACCCACTGCCAACGTCGTCCTCAATGGTGAAAAACTGAAAGCATTTCCACTAAGATCAGGAACAAGACAAGGTTGCCCACTCTCACCACTCTTATTCAACGTAGTATTGGAAGTTTTAGCCACAGCAATCAGAGAAGAAAAAGAAATAAAAGGAATCCAAATCGGAAAAGAAGAAGTAAAGCTGTAACTGTTTGCAGATGACATGATACTATACATAGAGAATCCTAAAGATGCTACCAGAAAACTACTAGAGCTAATCAATGAATTTGGTAAAGTAGCAGGATACAAAATTATTGCACAGAAATCTCTGGCATTCTTAAACACTAATGATGAAAAATCTGAAAGTGAAATTAAGAAAACACTCCCATTTACTACTGCAACAAAAAGAATAAATTATCTAGGAATAAATCTACCTAAGGAGACAAAAGACCTGTATGTAGAAAATTATAAGGCACTGATGAAAGAAACTAAAGATGATACAAATAGATGGAGAGATATACCATGTTCTTGGATTAGAAGAATCAACATTGTGAAAATGACTCTACTACCCAAAGCAATCTACAGATTCAATGCAATCCCTATCTAACTACCACTGGCATTTTTCACAGAACCAGAACAAAAAATTTCACAATTTGTATGGAAACACAAAAGATCCCAAATAGCCAAAACAATCTTGAGAATGAAAAATGAACCTGGAGGAATCAGGCTCCCTGACTTCAGACTATACTACAAAGCTACAGTAATGAAGACAGTATGGTACTGGAACAAAAGCAGAAATATAGATCAATGGATCAGGACAGAAAGCCCAGAGATAAACCCACGCACATATGGTGACCTTATCTTTGATAAAGGAGGCAAGAATATACAGTGGAGCAAAGACAGCCTCTTCAATAAGTGGTGCTGGGAAAACTGTACAGGTACATGTAAAAGTATGAGATTAGAACACTCCCTAACACCATACACAAAAATAAGCTCAAAATGGATTAAAGACCTAAATGTAAGGCCAGAAACTATCAAACTCTTAGAGGAAAACATAGGCAGAACACTCTATGACATAAATCACAGCAAGATCCTTTTTCACCCACCTCCTAGAGAAATGGAATAAAAACAAAAATAAACAAATGGGACCTAATGAAACTTCAAAGCTTTTGCACAGCAAAGGAAACCATAAACAAGACCAAAAGACAACCCTCAGAATGCGAGAATATTTGCAAATGAAGCAACTGACAAAGGATTAATCTCCAAAATTTACAAGCAACTCATGCAGCTCAATATCAGAAGAACAAACAACCCAGTCCAAAAATGGGCAGAAGACCTAAATAGACACTTCTCCAAAGAAGATACACAGATTGCCAACAAACACATGAAAGCATGCTCAACATCATTAATCATTAGAGAAATGCAAATCAAAACTACAATGAGATATCATCTCACACTGGTCAGAATGGCCATCATCAAAAAATCTAGAAACAGTAAATGCTGGAGAGGGTGTGGAGAAAAGGGAACTCTCTTGCACTGTTGGTGGGAATGTAAATTGATACAGACACTATGGAGAACAGTATGGAGGTTCCATAAAAATCTACAAATAGAACTACCATATGACCCAGCAATCCCACTACGGGGCATATACCCTGAGCAAACCATAATTCAAAAAGAGTCATGTACCAAAATGTTCATTGCAGCTCTATTTACAATAGCCCGGAGATGGAAACAACCTAAGTGCCCATCATCGGATGAATGGATAAAGAAGATGTGGCACATATATACAATGGAATATTACTCAGCCATAAAAAGAAACAAAATTGAGTTATTTGTAATGAGGTGGATGGACCTAGAGTCTGTCATACAGAGTGAAGTAAGTCAGAAAGAGAAAAACAAATACCGTATGCTAACACATATATATGGAATCTAAGAAAGAAAAAAAGGTCATGAAGAACCTATGGGTAAGCCGGGAATAAAGATACAGACCTACTAGAGAATGGACTTGATGCTATGGGGAGGGGGAAGGGTTAGCTGTGACAAAGTGAGAGAGTGGCATGTACATATATACACTACCAAACGTAATATAGATAGCTAGTGGGCAGCAGCCGCATAGCACAGGGAGATCGGCTCGGTGGTTTTGTGACCACCTAGAGGGGTGGGATAGGGAGAGTGGGAGGCAGGGAGACGCAAGAGGGGTGAGTTATGGGAACATATGTATATGTATAACTGATTCACTTTGTTATAAAGCAGAAACTAACACACCATTGTAAAGCAATTATACTCCAATAAAG
Organism: Delphinapterus leucas; assembly: GCF_059928025.1. Lineage (NCBI taxonomy): Eukaryota > Metazoa > Chordata > Mammalia > Artiodactyla > Monodontidae > Delphinapterus > Delphinapterus leucas. The sequence continues at coordinate 68,935,228 of NC_143133.1, read as the reverse complement.
ATGTTAAAAAAAATTGGACTTGATTAAAATTAAAAATACAAAATAATAAGAATAGTAAAGTAGTTACTAATTGTGGTCTTAACTGCATATTTCTGATTATTAATGAGGTTGGACATCTTTTCATGTTTTTAGTCATTAATGTTTTATTTTTGAGAAAAGTATGTTCATGTCTTTTGTTCATTTTTTATTGGTTTGATAGTTTTATATATGCTTGGGAATCTTTATATATTTTTAGATCAATACAATTTGATTATATGCATTGTAAATAATTTTGTTAATTTGCAGTTTGTATGTGAAATATTTTATAATACCATTTTACAAGTTCAAATTCTTCGTTGATAAATGACATTTATCAGTCTTTCCTTTGATGGTGATTACTTCTTGGGTTTTGTTTAAGAAATCCTTGCATATCCATAGATCATAAAACTATAACTCTCTAATTTGTCTAAATGTTTTTACATTTTTCATTTCACAGTTAAATCTTTAGTTAATTTTAAATTGATTGTTCTATAAGTGCTGTGGTAAGAATCTGATTTTAAGTACCCCAGATAACCCAGCTATCCCAGAACTATTCCCTTCTTTTTCCAGTGGTCTGCAATGCTACTTCTGTTTTAAAATTTTTTCACATATAAATGAATCTGTTTCTGGCTCTCTATTCTATGCCATGGGTTAATTGTTTCTGTTTCCATGCAACTATTACAATTTAAATTATAGTAACTTTAGAATAAGTCTTGATAGCTGCTAAGGAAAAACCATCACATTACATTTCTTTTCTGGCAGCTTCTTGCCTTTGTTCTACCACATCAATTTTATAATCATATATCAAGTTACTTAACAATTACAACTGAAATTTTGACGTGATAATGTGTTTTGTATGCTTCCTTTTTCAACATTAAAAATAGTAAGTAGAAAACCCCAAACCCATTCATGATCAGATACAATTAGAAAAGGAGTTCAAGGATTTGTCTAGGAGCCACATATTTCCTCTTCTGTTGCCCCACTGTTAATTCCTTCACTAAAAAAAATCATGGACTCTTGAATATCCATATAAAAATGTACAATCTCTAAATTAGTTTCTAATTAACTGTTCTTATTAATTGTTCCTAATTAGGAACTCAGAAGGAAGGGCTGCTTTACTAAGAAACCATTTCCCCAAAATTGTAATCCCACAGTGGCTCCTGCAATAGTCTGTTAAATACAAAGACCGCTGGCATATAAAATATAAAATATTCCTTGCTAAAATCTTTTGGAAAGCTACCTTCTGAACCTATGAAAGTTGACTTCCTAGGGACATCACTATGTTTCTGCCATGTTTTCTATAATAATATCAGAGAACATAACTGAACACATACAAAATACTAAGGACATTATCTTTTAAAAATTTCAATTTAATCCATGACTCTATAATCATAACCGATTGTTAGGTGGGTCAGAAATTCAGATGCATCAGTTATATTTCCCTTAGTCACATGGCTAATAAGTGGGGAAACTTGCATTTAAACTCAAACCTATCTGAGCAGAAGGTAAAAATGTGGTTGCATTAAGAACTTTAAAAAAAAGTATGCTGATATGGCAACTCAGCATTGTTCTGTGTGGTAGCCTGAATAATAGCTCGTCAAAGATATCCAAGTCCTACTCCTCGGAACCTGTGATATAATTAATTTAAAGATCTTGAGACAGAGAGATTATCCTATGTTATCTGTATGGGCTTGGTATTATCATAAGGGCTCTTATATAAGAGAAACAGGAATTTAGAGTGGTAGTAGCAGATGTCATGTTGGAGCTAGGATTAGAGTGACACAAGGAAGGGTTTACAAACTGAGGAATGTGGCTTCTGGGAGCATCTAGAAATTGGCCTCCAGAGGCTTCTAGAACAAGCTCTAGAAGTTGAAAAGGACAGGTAAACAGATTTTCACTTAAAGCCTCCAGCCAGAACCAGTCAAGCTGACACCTTGACTTTAGTCCAAGGAGACTAATTTTGGACTTCAGACCTCCACAACTGCAACATAATAAATGCGTTGTTTCTTAAGCCATTGAGTGTATGGTAATTGGTTACATTAACAATAACAAACTTACCAGTTCACTTTACTTAAATAAACACACGAAGAATACTGCTTCAGAGTCTAGCTCTAGATCAGGCAAAAACACATTTTTGTTAACTGAACTAACATGTTAGAGCAGGGGTCCCCAACCTCGGGGCTGCGGATGGGTAGCGGTCCATGGCCTGTTAGGAAGTGGGCTGCACAGCGGGAGGTGAGCGGCGGGACAGCGAGGGAAGCTTCATCTGCCGTTCCCTATTGCTCACATTACCGCCTGAACCATTCCCCCACTCCGTCCGTGGAAAAATTGTCTTCCACCAAACCGGTCCCTGCTGCCAAAAAGGTTGGGACTGCTGTGTTAGAGGGTTTACTAAAAACACCTGCTACTACGAAAATGTCTCCTTTGGAAAATTTGTACAGTGGGCCTTAAATATCATCAAGTTATTCCAGACAAAGTCTCTTTTCCTCTGTTCGTTCCCATTTCAAAAAATTGTTTTTTGGTTTTGGGTTTTTTTGCCTTCGCAGCCTGTTGAGCTTTGTCATGCTGGAGACTTCCCACAGTTTTTCTGCCACTGCAACAAAATGATAGGAATATGAGAACCAGTGGGAGCCAAACCTTTAAAAAAACATTTAAACCCTTACATGGAAAAGAGCTGACACCCCACAAATCTGAACATAAACACAGATCTGTCAGCCTTGATCACTAGGAAGCCAGTCAACTGAAGTCTGGATTACACACTCTCTATCATCAGTCCATCCACAACAAAAACAGTTCATGGATATTCTGCAGAGGCTAAATATTTCTGGGTCTTTTCTGTTATTTTATGGAATCAATGCCTAATTGAAAACTGAATTATGAAAGATATGTCAGGTGAAGTAAGAGATGCAGGATGTTGTAGGCTTATAGATATATCAATAAAATGAGAGGGACTTCCCTAGTGGCACAGTGGTTAAGAATCCTCCTGCCAGTGCAGGGGACGTGGGTTCAATTCCTGGTCCGAGAAGATCCCACATGGTGCAGAGCAACTAAGCCAATGTGCCACAACTACTGAGCCTGCACTCTAGAGCCTGTGAGCCACAACTACTGAGCCCGCGTGTCACAACTACTGAAGTCCATGCACCCTAGAGCCCGCACACTGCAACTACTGAGCTCACGTGCCACAACTACTGAAGCCCGCACACCTAGAGCCTGTGCTTCACAACAAGTCAAGCCACTGCAATGAGAAGCCTGCGCACCACAATGAAGAGTAGCCCCCACGCCCCGCAACTAGAAAAAGCCTGCAAACAGCAACGAAAACCCAATGCAGCCAAAACAATATTAAAAAAGTAAAATAAAATGCAGAAACTTTGATGATTTTAGTATTACATTGAATTTTTTTAAACATTAAGCTTGTTCTGAAACCTACTGATTGCCCAGTTATTTATAAATTCTACCAGATCTATTTAAATAATCAAAGGAATTATAATTAAATGCAATATTTATTGGAAAATTTGAAAGAAGGGTATTGGTATTGATTATCATATATAATTCAGATATGCATAGATTTGTAAAATTCTCTTATGTTTTTTATATATAACCTACCACTTTTGCCCAGAGTTGGAGAAAAGAGCATCTCTTTGATGGGGAGAAAAAGAAACTAAAGCTAAAATTACTACATTAGCTATTTTCATTTATTTTATTTTAGGTAAAGTAGCCATTTCAAAATGCAAATTCCCTACTCATGTGTGTTTTTTTCCCCCCTTTCAAGGGCTTGCCCTTTCCAATCCCTTTTTCAAACTGTCTTCTAAGTATCAAGATAAACTTCATCATCTTCTTCATTTTCATCATCTTCACCATGGAACACAGAGGGGACTCTGCTCATTAGACTGTTTCTTGAGTCTACATTAGCCTTTGTGTTGTATCTCACATAAATACTCCTCTCAGTATATCTTTGCCATCAGGAAACATTCCACCCTTAAACTGTTCTATACCATCAACTACAGGAATATACGAAGCTGCTCTCATCAGATACCTGTGACCCTGTGTCATGCCAAATGTGGGCCTTCAGTGAGAGACAAACTATTCTTGAACCAACACTGTAGGAAAGAGACAACTGTTACTGTATTCTCATATAATTCTTCCAGCTCCACCCTAAACATGATTCTGACCCAGGATAGTACAGGTTTACTCTACCTTATCCAAAACTTTTGGAGGAAAAATATGTTTCAGAATTCAGAATTTGGTGGATAATAAAAAGCATCCTTTAAATCAGTACATTGGTATATTTCTACAATAAAATGTATAAATATTCAGGCCAAGTGATTTTTAGAGCTCTTTCAATGTTGAAAACATAGATAAGAGACTGAAGACCTGTATTATCTGAGATTTTGCCCTTTAGCTAGTCCTCACACAAATTTGTACTCTCAGCACCTTACTTATTTCATATTATATTGCTCTATAATTAATTAGCCTTATATCTGTCCTCCAAACTCTTGCTGAATTTTGCTCAATGATGCCTGGTATTTACAAATCAAAATACTTTCTTTCAAGTTTCCTGTTTTGTTTTATTTGTTTGGTTTTTTACTTTGGCCTAATTCTGAAAGTAAAAAAAAAAAAATCAATTGTATGACTATATACAACATTTTGATAGTCACTCTTTCCTCTGGTGATAGGATTGTACATTTTCACCCTATTGAATTAAAAGACAGTCATGTGACATTCTTTGGCCAATTAAATGTAAGCAGAGGTCACAAAGGCTCACTTTTGGCAAGAAATTTATAAAGCCAGCTCATGATACGCTGTATTCTCTTTCTCTTTCCTCTGTGATTATGGAAGCATGTGTCAAAATAGAGCGTCAGTGAAACTGGACACATAAGGAACTATTTGAACACAGCCGCTCTTTGACACATAAGGAGTCTCTAGGATATTTAGGTTGCATCTTACTGAAAAATATTCTAGCCTAGACTAACTGTTGCAAAAGTTTTATAAAAATAATCTAATAAGGACATTCCAAACATATATAAAGTACAGTAAATTGCATAGATTGAACATGGGCATCTGTCACTGAGATTAAACACATAATACCAATTCAAAAATTTTACATCAGATCCTTTAAAACATAAATAAAAGTTTACAGATACAGCTACCTCCCATCCTTCTCATTCCATAGATATAGTTGCTATTTATAAATGGGGTATCCTTTCCCTGTTCATTGTATTATATTTACTACATATGAACATTAGAAGAATAAGGTCTATATCGCCTCTGATGTTTAATTGCCAGCAAGCCTCAGCCATTCCAAAATCCTGCATTTTCCAATGAAGATATGGAGCCCAGTTTACCAGTGCTTTTCCTACTCTTGATCCCAACCTCTGGTGGACAGCCCAAGACAAGGTTTTCAACAATGTCTCGTAGACCCACTCACCAGGACATCCTCCATTCTCTTTACAATCTCACTTAGAAGGTATCCCAGGGTTCATATTCTGGTGGATAGGTCTTTGGTAACACATGCAAAATTCATAAATCCTTCCTCAATACTCTGCCAAGGCAGTTCCATCATTCTCACCTCATTAACTCAGGGCAAATTTTGTATCCTGTATCAATAATCCCTTCTAGCAGTGTATCAAGAGAAGTTCCAGATAACTTGGCAGGAAGTTAATCTCTAATACATGGTAGAGTTCTTCCATTTCAATAAATTATCCACCCAGCTTTATATTCTGTACTCCTACTCTAGTTCAGAAACTTTATGATCCACCACTATATGTGTTCCTTCAGTTCCTGCTGAAATATATATATTTGGTCTTGCAATTATTTCAGAGTAAATACTATTTTCTCTTGGAACACAGGCTGAATTCTTCTCTTGTTAATTGTCTGAAAGCACTAAGGAGAGAAAGCAAGAAAAATTCAGAGGAGGGCCAGCATCATCTTGCAAAGCTTCTGCCTCAGGTGATATCTTTGCTGGGTCCCCACACAGGCTGAGGTTTTCACATATAACAAGGATAAGAGCTTTTTTTTTTTGTCAGTATTGCTCAAAGGAAACTGTGCTTTCAAGATTTATCATCCAAATCAGTTTCCCCATCCCAGATTTTCACTTTTTTCCTATCAAGACTTAGACTTTTGCACAGGAAACCTATTGATGTTGCAGAATAAATCTCCTTTGTAGCCCTGCCACATTTAGAATAAAATTATGGGACTAATTTTCAGCACAAATTGTACTATAGCTGAAAGACATGAGGGTATCTTCAAAGTTACCCTGGAGGTCTTCTGAGTGATTTCAGCTAATACTTAATTGACCTGAGCCTGTCATTTCATTTTTCCAAGACTTCTAAAGTAGTTAACCAGGGGGAATTCCCTGAAGGTCCAGTGGTTAGGACTCCACACTTCCACTGCCGGGGGCCTGGGTTCCATCCCTGGTCGGGGAACTAAGATCCCACAAGTTATGTGGCACAGCCAAAAAATACCCCATAAAGTTGTTAACCAAAACCAGCTAATTTCACACATCTTTAAATAGCATCCAAGTGCCTTTGTTGCCTTAGAGTCCAAAGTTTTCTCAGCTTTATCCTCCACATGTACCAATTTCATATCAATACCTGTGTGAGTTTTAGTAACTGTGATGCTACTATATGCAGGTATTATCACCACTTCACTTAGTACCAGAAATGGGGTCCTCGTTTCTATCTGCCCATTAAGTATTTTACTTCTAGAGTCCTATCCTTGGGATCTGTTTCCAGGGCTACTTCCAATGCCAACAATTGTAGCTTGAGTTCTCTGTACTACCTCAAACCTGATGTTGCAAAAGCAACTGGAGGAGGTAGAGCATTACTGAGGTCACTAGGGAGGGCATCTGGTGCTCTGTTCTTCCCTGAGCCTGTAGAGGAGCCTAGTGAGTGACTCAGAATTGCTCAACAGTGAGTTGCCTTGGGGGAACATTTACTCTTTGGCTCCTGTGCCCACCCCCACATTGGTTGAACATGGCCTGTGGGGCATGATGACCATGCGTTAGTGGGTTATCAATGGTTAGGCATGCATACCTATGATAAAAAAAAGCCAGCTTTATCTTGAGGCCTCAAGATATTGAGCAATTTTGAGGGTCACTCTCTAGGCTCCTGCATCAGGTATGTTAAAGCCTAAAGAAAATGATCAGCCTCTGATCAGACATGACCATAGATGATGCCAAGCGAATGAGAAGTAGAACACAAGAAATGTCATACAAAGAAACTTGCTTCGCAATATGCATGTTTTGCACAGTTTTTAAAAAGCATGTATTCAAAGTGGAGCCTATTTAAATATGTATGTAAATAAATAGGCAACTAGATAAATAAGCAATTAAATAAATACAATTTTTGGAAAATCCGTGTGTAGACATTTCTTACTGAATGGAATTGGGAGTATAACTCTGACTATCTTTATCTTTACTAATTGATTTTTCTGAATTTTTGGCCAGTGTTAGACCTAAAGTCTGTACAAACAGATTACTCCGTGTTTTAGACCTAAAGTCTGTACAAACAGATTACTCCGTGTTTTAGTAAGATGCTGTGTACTTTAGACAGCTTTAAAGGAAAAAATAACACTCAAGGCTCTTTCTTTTCCCGCTTAATCTTGGTTAGATAGCTTGGTTCACTCCTTAGCACACTGTTGCTTCGATTAGTTGCTAGATGATAGATACCACCCTAGATACCACCCTACAGTACCTGGCTATCACTGCTGTTGCAGGCAGCAGGATGCCTCCGACAAGGGCCACACTGAGCTCTAAAATGTTTAGTGATATATCAATAAATAATCCCTTGGCCATATGCATTACCTTGCAAATTCTATTCATTTTTACTTAATCTAAATAAAGTTCAGAGGTTTCATTACCTTTGGAAACAGGAAAAAGACAGAGGAGTTTTGAAAAAGCAGTATACGAATGAAAAATAACTAAGTAGATAATATTTTAAAGTAGACAACTCATTTTCCATCCGTAATTTGCAATAGAAATCAGAATACAGGATTGTTAAAAAGAATCAGTCTTGTACTTTCTCTTTCTGAGTACATGTGCCATGAATAGTCATTCATAAAAATTATTCCGAAGTCAGGGTATGCTAATTCATGTTCAGCTAAATAAGGAAAAAAAAGAAAGAAAGAGAAAGGGAGAGAGAGAAAGGAAGAAAGGAAGGAAGGGAAGATTTTCATAGGATCTCATCTCTTATTATGTGTAAATTTGGTTTTGCTTATAGTCCGCATTTTTTCTACTATTTAATTTTGTTATTTTCCCAGCAAAATTTAAAGTTAAAATGCATTGTATGGTACAAAAAGTAGTTATCTCTGGATAATTTTCAGATATTTTTATTTTAAATTTTAAAAAAATAATGTAATTTAATATTTTCAGAATCATTTTATGACCATGCATTTGTACTACTTTTATAATTTAGAACATTGGCATAATTTTTAATAAAAAGTCTAATTATATGGGTAATTTAACAAAATAAACACTTAGATCTTAAGACTTTATACATTATATATCCTTTGGGTTTGGATACTCATAGGACTAAGTATCTGGCTTTAACCTATATGTTCTTATTTCACTTTGTTGCAATAGTACATATAATACTTAATATTATTTGTATTTCGCCCCTTTTGTATTATTTAATTTTCCATGTCATAGTTAGGGACACTATGTAAAATAGCAAATAAACATAAATGTGGTTTAAAGATAAACAGAAAAAGAGAAATCATTTTTAAAAATGGACACTATGGACTAAATGAAACAAAAATGATATCGTTAAATAGCCTTCTTTATTATCTTACAGTTTTTATGGGTCAAGAAACTAGGAGCTGCTTGCTTCATGCATGTAGCTCAAGGTTACAGTAAGCTGTGAGCCGAGGCTGTGGGGGGGAGATGGAGGTACTGCTTCCAAGCTCACCTTCATTACTGTGAGCAGATTCAGTTCCTCACTGTACAGAGGTCTTTGTTCCTTGCAACACAGACCTCTCATAAAGCAGCTCAAAACTCAATCCAAAGCTTTCATCAGATCGAGTGAGTGAGAGTGGGAGACAGCACCCAAGACAGAAGCCAGAGTTTGTGATCTAATGTAGGAAATGACATCCTATCATTTTTTGTGTATTCTATATTTAAAAGGGTATGAATAGCAGGATGCAAGGAAAGGAAGTATTTGGGGCCAGCTTAAAGATTGCCTACATCAGAATTTAATCTCCCTGTTTATTAACTATTATCCTTATTTTCGGTCTATGCGTATGTTTTTCCATCTATTTGTATGCATTTCTATGAAAAAAAAGTACAAGTTAATTTCTCCTCCTATACGGTCATAAAATCTCCAAGAAAAGACAAAACCATGCCCAGTGATGATCTGAAAAAATTCCTGGTAACCTCTTTTGCCTTTTCACAAGTTTTGAATAATTTTTCTGATAGGTTTGAAGTGACGTTCAAATGATTCAGCAAAAGCACATGCACAAAAGCACTTACAAAAAAACACATGCATTTACACACACACACACACATACACACACACACATAGAGAAAAAGAGAAAGCAAATGTGACAATATATTAACAGTTGATCCTGTGTGAAGGTGAGGATCATATGGATTTTACTGTATTACTCTTTCAACTTTTCTCTAAGCTTGACAAAATGAAAAGCTGGGGAAGAAACAAAAACCCTACTTAAGGTCTAGAATAACACATGAAAGTTTGTCAAACGTAAGAACCATTTTATATAAAACTGGATATTGGGACAAGCTAGCATTTAAAATTTCATAGTTTAATTTTGATAGAAATGACATATAAGACAAATTTTTATCACAGATTTTAACATAACAATTTTGATTTACTAATTAAAGTGACTAAAATTCAGAGTTCAAAATATTTTATGTTAAATGCCTTGATAGTGTTATATATATGGGATAATGTCTGGTTTATTTTTATTATTGTAAAATAATAAATATACTAACAAAACTATTTTCTTTTAAGAAGTGATGGCCCTGAATTTATCTATTTTAGCAGTCAAAAATTTAGGCACTATCTTTATCTTCATGTTCTGCTTCTCATCAAGGTCAATCACCAGTTTCATTTACTATAGCTTCCTTTTATCTAAGAAATACTGCCACTTCTCTTCCTCACCTCTACCACTATTCCATGTAAGTCATCATCACATATCACAAGGGTTAATGCAAGAGTGCTTAACTAGTCTTCTGGCCTGAAGATGTGCTCTCTCAAGTCCAATCTCAAGAAGAAACCCCAGTCATCTTTATAATACAAATTTAATTATGTTCAACGGTCTAATAAAACAGTTTGGATGTCTTTCCAGGGATCTTGTAATTAATTCAAAATACTTTAAAAGGCTTTCAAGGTCCTTCTTGATATAGCCTCTGATTTCCTTTGCTGTTTCACCTCTGGCTACTCCCTCCGTTACATTCTGTGGTCCTAAAATACTAAATTTCTTCAGCTTATTGAATATTATGTGTTCTTTCATCACACTGCCTTTGTATTTACTGTATGCTCTGTGTTAAACAGTCCTTCAATCATGTTCTCATGAATTTCTCATTTTTCAGGTGTCAATTTGAACATGAAGCTTTCTCAGGTCGAGATTTTTGTCTACATCCTGCATGTTACTAATGCATCCTGTAGTTCCTCTAGTATACCACTTATCAGGTCCTATAATTGTTTATTAATTTATGTGTTTCTCCTAGTAGATAAGGGTAAGTCTGACAATGAGGGTAGAATCTTTTAAGTGATCATGGTGTCACCAATGCTAGCAAGAACATATTTGAAAATTAATATAAAATAATAATAATGATTGAATTGAAAATTTATTGAGCAACAACTATATGCTAATCCCTGTGCAAAAGCCCATTACATGGATTGTCTTACTTACTGCTCAAAACCAATCTTTAGAGTAGGTGGAATTATTTTAAAGATGAAAGAATGAGTGTAGAAATGTTAAATTAGTAAAGATCAAAGCTTATATTTAAACTCTAGTTTCAGAGTGCAAGATTTTTATCACTAAGCTATAGAAAATAAGAAGATTCTGGCAATATGTCTGCACAAAAGAGACATATTGGAACTGGAGAGAAATTTATTTCTAACCACTTCATATAAAAATTACTTTAAAATGTTTTATGGCACATTATCATATCTATGTTTTTTAAGAAGGCTCTTATTTTATTGGGCATCCCTAATTGTTTAAAAGTCTAGTCTCCTTGTGAGGCAAAAATGCCTACCCTCACCCCTCCTATAGTCTTTCCTCTTTCAATATTATTAGTTAGCACCTTGGAAATATACAGAATAAGTCTAATTAATATTCCATATTAATAACTCTGCACATTTTTAATGTTAGTTGTCATATTAATGTTCTTTTGACCTCCAAAATATATTTTATTTGAATAAATTTCAAGTGTACTATTTTTATTGTTTTTTAAAATTATTTAGAATAAAAGATAAGTCTAAGAAACATTCCCATGCTGTGAAACATTTTTTGTTAACCTTTTCCATACTTATTTCTTCAGAGATTTATATTTTCATTCCTATTAATAGTTGATAAATAAAAAATAATACATGTAATATTTATGCAAGTCATAAAGCCCAATACTGTAATAAACACATGTGACACCATCAATCCAACTCAAGAACTAGAACCCTGTCATTAACTGTATCCCCTCAGACACTAGTCTTCACCATCTTCTTCTTGCCTTTCCCCCACCAGAGGTCACCACTAGTCTGAATTCTATCTTCATCGTTGTCTTGACTTTCATAAAATATTTTCGTTTTATGTAAATGTATTGCTAAGCAAAGTATTGTTGCTATATGTTTATATTTGAGCTTTATAGAAGAGGCACTACACTAACAGAGTCTCATAGACCTATTTTTTCCCCTCTAACCATTATAGTTTAAAAAATCGTCTACGTTGCTGTGTGTGGCTGTGGTTTATTCACTTTTGCTCATGTATAATATTCCTTTGAGAGAGTACACCAAAATATATATGTTCAACCTCTCTCAGGTAAGCATTTGTATAATTTCTAATTTTTTAATGTTATAAACAGAAATGCTATAAACACTTTGTACACATTGTCTGAAGCATATGAATTTTTTAAGAGCATAATTGAGTACTGGAATGCTGGGTCACAGAATATGCATATGTTTAACATTAAAATAACAATATTCCCCAAAGTAAATGTATATCTATATATATATATATATATATATATATATATATATATATATAAGTGATGTCCATTTATTCAGGCCTGCCCATTTCCATTTAATTAGCTTTGAAACTTTTCATCCACATTTTTACAATTTTGCCTCATAATTAAGTAATGATAATACCTAACACAGTTGTAAGTGTATTCTTAAATCAATTTATTATTTCCACTACTGTAAAACTGTTAATTGAAATAAGGGCTATGATTTTTAAGAGCAGTGAGTACTGTATATAGACCTCGTTCATTCATTTAAACTGCCATCCAGTAAGAAAATGTACCTTTAATATTTGTAAAGGTCTTTTTTTGAAAAAAAAGATGTTTGAAGCATTATTTTAAAGGTAAATACTTAAAAGAACAAAACTTAAACTATAGGTTATCAGTTTTATCAGCTCTATCGGGTATTATTAAACTGATCTCCAATGTAGCAGAACCAATTTACATTTCTCCCCACCATTAACGTTATCAGACTTTATTCATTTGCCAGTCTAATCGCTCACTATTGTTATACTCTTCAATTGCTTGATCATGAGTCAGATTAAACATTTCTCATCTTTTTACATGTAGATTTATGTTTCAGGAGTCTGCTCCATAAATTCTTTTTCAGATGTTTTTTTCAAGTTTTTCTACTGGCTTATGCGGATTTTTGCTTATTTATTTTTAGGCTTTAAATATCTAAACACTTTTTTCAATCGTGTACATCATACATATTTCTCCTTATCTGCTGTTATTCTTTTTTTAACTTAATTCCTTGGGGATCTTTCTCTGTTTTTTTCTTTGTACAGAATATTATGTATAAGAAATTATACATACTTTTTTACGCATATGTATGCTTTTTTCCTTTATTTTCTGTGCTTTGGGGCTTTGTTAAATAAATAAGTAAACAGATATGCTTCTTTATTTTTATTAATGGTTAAAAATGTTAATACATTTTGTTGCTATTCATAAGGAATTAATACTCATAAGAGTATGAGTAAGAATCTATTTTTACTTGTTTTCCATATAGGAAATCAATTGCCACAGAAGAACTTACTGTTTCCCATGAGTTCTCAAAACATTGTTCTTTTTTAACATGTTTATTGGAGCATAATTGCTTTACAATGTTGTGTTAGTTTCTGCTGTAAAACAAAGTGAATCAGCTATATGTATACATATATCCCCACATTCCCTCCCTCTTGCACCTCCCTCCCACCCTTCCTATCCTACCCCTCTAGGTCTTCGCAAATCACCAAGCTGACCTCCCCGTGAGATACAGCACTTCCCACTAAATATTTATTTTACATTTGGTAGTGGATATATCTCAACGCTACCTCTCACTTTGTCCCAGCCTATCCTTCTCCCTCCCCGTGTCCTCAATCCATTCTCTATGTCTGCGTCTTTATTTCTGTCCTACCCCTAGGTACATCAGAACCATTTTTTTTTTTTTTTAGATTCCATAATATGTGTTAGCATACAGGTTTTGTTTTTCTCTTTCTGACTTACTTCACTCTGTATGACAGACTCTAGGTTCATCCACATCACTACAAATAATTCACTTTCATTTCTTTTTACGGCTAATATTCCATTGTGTATATGTGCCACAACTTCTTTATCCATTCATCTGTCGATGGACACTTAGGCTGCTTCCATGTCCTGGCTATTGTAAATAGTGCTACAATGAAGATTGTGGTACATGTCTCTTTTTGAATTATGGTTTTCTCAGGGTATATGCCCAGTAGTGGGATTGCTGGGTCATATGGTAGTTCTATTTTAGTTTTTAGGGACATCCCTGGTGATGCACTAGTTGGGAATCTGCCTGCCAATGCAGGGTTCATGGGTTCAATCCCTGCTCCAGGAGGATCCCACAGCCATGGAGCAACTGGGCCCCATGCACCACAGCTATTGAGCCTGCGCTCTAGAGCCCTCAAGCCACAACTACTGAGCCTGCATGCCACAACTGCTGAGGCCCACGTGCCTAGAGCCCATGCGCTGCAGCAGGAGGGGCCACTGCGTTGCAGGGCCCAAACACCAGAGCGAACAGCGGCCCCACTCTCTGCAACTGGACAAAGCCTGCACGCAGCAGCAAAGATTCAATGCAGCCAAAAATAAATAAATAAAATATTTTTAGTTTTTTAAGGAACCTCCATACTGTTCTCCATAGTGGCTGTATCAATTTACATTCCCACCAAAAGTGCAAGAGGGTTCCCTTTTCTCCACACCCTCTCCAGCATTTATTGTTTGTAGATTTTTTGATGATGGCCATTCTGACCGGTGTGAAATAATATCTCATTGTAGTTTTGATATGCATTTCTCTAATGATTAATGACGTTGAGCATTCTTCCATGTGTTTGTTGGCAATCTGTATATCTTCTTTGGAGAAATGTCTATTTAGGTCTTCTGCCCATTTATAGATTGGGTTGTTTGTTTTTTTGATATTGAGCAGCAGCATGAGTGGCTTGTAAATTTTGGAGATTAATCCTTTGTCAGTTGCTTCATTTGCAAATATTTTCTCCCATTATGAGGGTTGTCTTCTCGTCTTGTTTATAGTTTCCTTTGCTGTGCAAAAGCTTTTAAGTTTCATTAGGTCCCACTTGTTTATTTTTGTTTTTATTTACATTTCTCTAGTAGGTGGGTCAAAAAGGATCTTGCATGATTTATGTCATAGAGTGTTCTGCCTATGTTTTCCTCTAAGAGTTTTCTCATGTCTGGACTTACGCTTAGGTCTGTAATCCATTTTGAGTTTATTTTTGTGTATGGTGTTAGGGAGTGTTCTAATTTCATTCTTTTACATGTACCTGTCCAGTTTTCCCAGCACCACTTATTGAAGAGGCTGTCTTTTCTCCACTGTTTTATCCTTGCCTCCTTTATCAAAGATAAGGTCACCATATGTGTGTGGGTTTATCTCTGGGCTTTCTATCCTGATCCATTGATCTATATTTCTGTTTTGGTGCCAGTACCATACTGTCTTCATTACTGTAGCTTTGTAGTATAGTCTGAAGTCAGGGAGCTGGATGCCTCCAGCTCCATTTTTCTTTCTCAACATTGCTTTGGCTATTCGGGGTCTTTTGTGTTTGCATACAAATTGTGAAATTTTTTGTTCTGGTTCTGTGAAAAATGCCAGTGGTAGTTTGATAGGGATTGCACTGAATCTGTAGATTGCTTCGGGTAGTACAGTCATTTTCACAATGTTGATTCTTCTAATCCAAGAACATGGTATATCTCTCCATCTATTTGTATCATCTTTAATTTCTTTCATCAGTGTCTTATAGTTTTCGGCATACAGGTCTTCTGTCTCCTTAGGTAGGTTTATTCCTAGGTATTTTATTCTTTTTGTTGCAATGCTAAATGGGAGTGTTTTCTTAAATTCACTTTCAGAGTTTTCATCATTAGTGTATAGGAATGCAACAGATTTCTGGGCATTAATTTTGTATCCTGCTACTTTACCAAATTCATTGATTAGCTCTAGTAGTTTCCTGGTAGCATCTTTAGGATTCTCTATGTATAGTATCATGACGTCTGCAAACAGTGACATCTTTACTTCTTCTTTTCCGGTTTGGATTCCTTTTATTTTTCTTTCTTCTCTATTGCTGCAGCTAGAACTTCCAAAACTATGTTGAATAATAGTGGTGAGACTGGGCAACCTTGTCGTATTCCTGATCTTAGTGGAAATGGTTTCAGGTTTTCACCATTGAGAACGATGTTGGCCGTGGGTTTGTGATATACGGCCTTTATTATGTTGAGGAAAGTTCCTTCTATGCCTGCTTTCTGGAGGGTTTTTATCATAAATGCGTATTGAATTTTGTCAAAAGCTTTCTCTGCATCTATTTAGATGGTCATATGGTTTCTCTCCTTCAGTTTTTATTATGGTGTATCACATTGATTGATTTGCATGTATTGAAGAATCCTTGCATTCCTGGGATAAACCCCACTTGATCATGGTATATGATCCTTTTAATGTGCTGTTGGATTCTGTTTGTTAGTATTTTGTTGAGGATATTTGCATCTATGTTCATCAGTGATATTGGCCTGTAGTTTTGTTTCTTTGTGACATCTTTGTCTGGTTTCGTATCAGGGTGATAGTGGACTCGTAGAATGAGTTTGGGAGTGTTCCTCCCTCTGCTCTATTTTGGAAGAGTTTGAGAAGGATAGGTGTTAGCTCTTCTCTAAATGTTTGAAGGAATTCTCCTGTGAAGCCATCTGGTCCTGGGCTTTTGTTTGTTGGAAGATTTTTAATCACAGTTTCAATTTCAGTGCTTGTGATTGGTCTGTTCATATTTTCCATTTCTTCCTGGTTAAGTCTCGGAAGGTTGTGCATTTCTAAGAATTTGTCCATTTCTTCCAGGTTGTCCATTGTATGGCATATAGTTGCTTGTAGCAATCTCTCATGATCCTTTGTATTTCTGCAGTGTCAGTTGTCACTTCTCCTTTTTCATTTCTAATTCTATTGATTTGAGTCTTTTCTCTTTTTTTCCTGATGAGTCTGGCTAATGGGTTATCAATTTTGTTTATCTTTTGAAAGAACCAGCTTTTAGTTTTATTGATCTTTGCTACTGTTCTCCATTTCTTTTTCATTTATTTCTGATCTGATCTTTATGATTTCTTTCCTTCTCCTAACTTAGGGGGAGTTTTTGTTCTTCTTTCTCTAATTTCTTTATGTGTGAGGTTAGGCTGTTCATTTGAGATGTTTCTTGTTTCTTGAGGTAGGATTGTATTGCTGTAAACTTCCCTCTTAGAACTTCTTTTGCTGCATCCCATAGGTTTTTGGTCACTGTGTCTTCATTGTCATTTGTTTCTCTGTAATTTTTGGTTGCCTCTTTGATTTCTTCAGTGATGTCTTGGTTATTTAGTACTGTATATTTTAGCCTCCATGTGTTTGTATTTTTTACAGATATTTTCCTGTAATTGATATCTAATCTCATAGCATTGTGGTTGGAAATGGTACTTGATATGATTTGAATTTTCTTAAATTTACCAAGGCTTGATTTGTGACCCCAGGTATGATCTATCCTGAAGAATGCTCCATGAGCACTTGAGAAGAAAGTGTATTCTATTGTTTTTGTATGGAATGTCCTATAAATATCAATTAAGTCCATCTTAATCTTGTTTAATGTATCATTTAAAGCTTGTGTTTCCTTATTTATTTTCATTTTGGATGATCTGTCCATTCGTGAAAGTGGGGTGTTAAAGTCCCCTACTGTGATTGTGTTAATGTCGATTTCCCCTTTTATGGCTGTTAGTATTTGCCTTATATATTGTGGCGCTCCTATGTTGGGTGCATAAATATTTCCAATTGCTATATCTTCTTCTTGGATCGATCCCTTGATCATTATGTAGTGTCCTTTGTCTCTTGTAACAGTCTTTGTTTTAAAGTTTATTTTGTCTGATATGAGTATTGCTACTCCAGCTTTCTTTTGATTTCCATTTGCATGGAATATCTTTTTCCATTTCCTCACTTTCAGTCTGTATGTGTCCCTAGGTCTGAAGTGGGTCTCTTTTAGACAGCATATATACAGGTCTTGTTTTGTATCCATTCAGCCAGTCTATGTCTTTTGGATGGAGCATTGAATCCATCTACATTTAAGGTAATTATCAATATGTATGTTTCTATTACCATTTTCTCAATTGTTTGGGGTTTTTTGTAGTAGGTCTTTTCCTTCTCTTGTGTTTCCTGCCTAGAGAAGTTCCTTTAGCATTTGTTGTAAAGCTGGTTTGGTGGTGCTGAATTTTCTTAGCTTTTACTTGTCTGTGTAAGTTGTAATTTCTCTGTTGAATCTGAATGAGATCCTTGCTGGGTAGAATAATCTTGCTTGCAGGTTTTTCCCTTTCATCACTTTTAATATGTCCTGCCACTCCCCTTTGGCTTGCAGAGTTTCTGCTGAATGATCAGCTGTTAACCTTATGGGGATTCCCTTGTATGTTATGGGTTGCTTTTCCCTTGCTGCTTTTAATATTGTTTCCTTGTAGTTATTTTTTCATGGTTTGATTCATATGTGTCTTGGCATGTTTCCCCTTGGATTTATCCTGTATGTGACTCTCTGCACTTCCTGAACTTGATTGACTATATCCTTTCCCATATTAGGGAAGTTTTCAACTATAATCTCTACAAATATTTTCTCAGTCCCTTTCTTTTTCTCTTCTTCTTCTGGGACCCCTATAATTCGAATGCTGCTGTCTTTAACATTGTCCCAGAGGTCTCTGAGACTGTCTTCAGTTCTTTTCATTCTTTTTTCTTTATTCTGCTCTGCAGTAGTTATTTCCACTATTTTATCTTCCAGGTCACTTATTCGTTCTTCTGCCTCAGTTATTCTGCTATTGATCCGTTCTAGAGGATTTTTAATTTCATTTATTGCATTGTTCATCACAGTTTGTTTGCTCTTTAGTTCTTCTAGGTCCTTGTTAAACATTTCTTGTATTTTCTTCATCTATTTCCAAGATTTTGGATATCTTTACTATCATTATTCTGAATTCTTTTTCAGATAGACTGCCTATTTCCTCTCATTTTTTTAGTCTGGTGGATTTTTACCTTGATCCTTCATCTGCTGTGTGTTTCTCTGTCTTCTCATTTTGCTTAACTTACTGTGTTTGGGGTCTCCTTTTTGCAGGCTGCTGGTTCCTAGTTCCCATTTTTTTTGGTGTCTGTCCCCATGGCTAAAGTTGGTTCAGTGGGTTGTGTAGGCTTCCTGGTGAAGGGCACTAGTGCCTGTTTTCTGGTGGATGAGTTTGGATCTTGTCTTTCTGGTGGGCAGATCCCCATCTGGTGGTGTGTTTTGTGGTGTCTGTGGCCTTTTTATGATTTTAGGAGCCTCTCTGCTAATGGATGGGTTTGTGTTCCTGTCTTGCTAGTTGTTTGGCATAGGGTGTCCAGCACTGTAGCTTGCTGGTCGTTGAGTGGAGCTGGGTCTTGGTGCTGAGATGGAGATCTCTGGGACATATTCACCGTTTGGTATTACATGCAGCTGGAAGGTCTCTTGTGGGCCAGTGTCCTGAACTTGGCTCTCCCTCCTCAGAGGCAAAGCCCTGATGCCTGGCTGGAGCATCACGAGCCTGTCATCCACACAGCTCTCTGCCCGGGGAGAAATTCCAACAGCAGGTATTGGTGACACATCCTCGTCTTTAGCAGGTGGCAGCCTGGCAACTCCTTTTTTTCCTTTGTGTTTTGTCTAATTTCACTTGGTCTTAGGATTCTGCATGCAGAGGCCTCACACCCAGTACTTCAGACCCGATTTCCTAGTGCAAAATGGCTGTGTCGACACCTCAGCTCGTGGGGCCAGTGCAGACTCCACAACATAGAGCCCAAGTGTCATTCTTAAGAGTAAACATTTTGGACTTAAGACATATATGGGTTAAAACCTATGTAGCCCCTTAAATCTGTTTATCTTTGGATAAGTTACTTAAGTTCCCTATTTTCTGGGATACACATCTTTAAAATGGGGATAATAACACTGTTTGATACATAGACTTATTCTGAGAATTAAAAGCACTCTGAGTGCTAGTCCAGGATCCGCCACACGGTAAACCCTCAGTAATATTTGCTCTTATTATACTGTAACATGCTACTTCTATAATGTACTGGATATTTGTTACTCTAGAATGGATGGAATATACCTAACATCACTGATAAATGTATCTTGTATTAAGGAATATTTGGGACTTAAACAGATTTTTAAAAGGCTAATGATAACACTTTGCAAAATCTGACATACTGGAGGAAAACCTTCAACCTGCCAATAACTCTAGAGTCTTGGCTACCCTAAATATAACCTCATCTCTGTATTTGTAGAAATACCTTTTAAAAGCTCTAAAGAAATAGAAAAAATACTTTTTTGTTTAGCTAAAAATTGCACTCTGGGCTAAACAGAAACGTGCTGGTTTTGAATTTCCCTATGAAATTGTTTTGATGGACTTCCAATCAGTGACTGGTAAATATTGGTAAATATTGGGTCAAAATTCAAGTAGAGGATAGTTTCACAAAGAGTTTTTAATATTCAGAGAATTTTTAATCTCATTTCATTTTCAAAAAAATCTTTAAATTAATTATTTTTTATAGATATAACAACATAATTTTAATATACACTGTATTTAATTTGATTTAGTTTCCTGAAGAAATACTAAGGCAATTAATTCCAAGACTTAACAACAGTATAATTGAATGAGAATACAGTAACAGGTACCTTGTTATTTTTTTCTCGGGAAGTAATATTTTATGACTAGATTATTAGAAACTGCTTGAGACTCTGAAGGGGTCACCCAATATAATTAACAATTCCCCTGTCAGAATTCTGAACAAGTAAGGAATGAATTAAGGGGTATTAGATGATAACCAGAATATTCCTTTTATTGCTGTTAAAGACTCAGCTACAGAAGGAAAACTCATGTGGGCTTTCCATGTGGTGAGGGATAGCACGCCCCTGAAAGAGTGAGAACATATGTGTAACCTGTGGGCAGCTGGCTCCCAAGGGAAATGTGGGTAGAACCAAGCATACCTCATTACTTTTCCCAAAACTTATCACTCTATTTCTTCATGGGCATGATTATAGAAGAGAAGAGAGAGAGAGCTGCAATGTTCTAGGGAAAATCTCTCCTCATGGATCCCAGGACCAGAAAATAAGTATTCCCCTCCAACATGAATAATTCATTAATGTACAGGATTCCATGTTAAAAGTGAATTTTAGGCAAAAATCTCTTATGACGACAAAGCAATAACAACTTCCTCACAATTTGGAAGTTTTAAGAAAAGAAAACAAAACAAAATACTAGACCTAAGAATGGTGGTAAGAGAGTAAACTCTTTCTTTCAACAGCAGTTTAAAGGTGTATTGATAGTTTTTATCAAAGTACATTTTCCAAAACATTATAAATGACTCATACAAATATAGGATGAATATATGCTGCATTTAGCTAATTAATGAGAGAAACTGTGTGATGATAAATTTAGTTCAAAAGAGATTTTGATAGTATGCTGTGAGCATTGAATATATAGTATATGGTATACGGTGAGTATGTGTCAGCACTGAAAAGAAATTCTAGAAAGAGGTTAGTAATTGAGATACAAAACTGGTTAATAGGATTATAAGGCAATGAAATAGTAACCTTTGGGTTACTGTTATCTTATGTACTGCACAGAAATAATTTTTATCTCCACCAGACAAATATCTGGAAGATATCACGTTATCTTGGAGAGTCTGATTCAAAATTAATGGTAACTATTAAATTAATCAAAGGCATTTTTCCCTAAAAAATCAAATAATTCTTGGATGGGACTGTTAAACACTTCACTTTGACCCGTGAAAAGATGTGCGGTCATTCTTTTGCCTAATTTTTAATTTATGTGCAAATTTTTAACAGTTTCTTCAATGTGGTTCTTCTCAAGTGTTCAATTGAAAATAATATACCCATGGTAGAAAATAATATACCCATGGTAGAAGAACTCATAAGTCCTAGAAGAAAGAGAAAATGAAGGTCCTTGAAATGTGAGGTTAATATCTTATCCATCATATTTCAAGCCTTACAAGTAACTTTCCAACAATATCATCCTCAAAATTAAAACTATCTAAAAATTAGTGTCCAGTAGGCAAGCACCACTTCTTAGACCTTAAAGAGGTGAGGCAACAAGAGCTATATTCTTAGAGCTGTCAAAATTGAAGTCAGTTTCTTAGAAACCTGGAACACCTGTTAATCATTCAGTTTTCCACTTTTGTTAAAGTACTTTAAAATCTGTACTTAACATAAAAATTTTTTAAATGTTTCTAACTTATTCTAATTAGAATAGTGTTCTTGTGGAATGGAGTAAAAAGAATTCATCCAATAGAACCTGGTGAGGAGGACAGACTAATAAATTAACAGATGGTAACTCTTTGGGCTTAAATTAGTTGACACATGAAAATTATGTATGTGAAGATTTCTGCAAGAAATTAGTTGCTTATAAATGGGTTTTTATAAATGTAGTTATAAGTATAAGCTGGCTGTTTTTAGAACAGAAACATTTATGCAATGTCCTGTATGACATTTCGATATGTCAGATGCAGCATTTATAGCAAAGAATCTACTCCCTGAAAGCACTAATAGTAAACACCTATTCAGCATGTTACGTATTTTTTTAGACTTTACTGAGATGATTTTTTAAAGACTGCTTAGCACACTCCACTTTGTGATGAGAAAGGATTTGTGAATAATCAGAAACAGGATGTCATATCACATCGCATCCACTCAAACGTTGCAGACATAACTCTTGTAAAGGTCTGAAGTCCCCTTAAAGACATCTGCCTCTTTAGGTCATTTTCACAGCACTCTGAAAGGATAACAGAGACACAACCCCAGATATTCAGATAGGAATATAGAAAGCTCATCTTGAAGGAAATGTTATAATTTCAACTCTATTAACATTTCAAGGAAAGTAGGTCACATTTTAGAGGGCTGTAGAGTTCAGTCTTAAGTGCTGTGATTTTATATTGTAAGTACAAAAATCAAAACTCTGTTAGCTTATTGCATACTCATACTGCATGTGAGAATGAAATACCTCACAATTATTTTAGTAACCTAAAACACTCACATAAATAATGATCAAACTAAGTCATAGTTGATTTATTCCTAAACATTTTGTGATAGCTAAATTAATTGGAATTTAATTCCCAGTATATTATTGGCCCTAAAGTTGAGGGTGATAAACACCATAGATTGAATTATGTGGCTTCTGGAGAGAAAGACAAAGTATTTTGAAAGTGAGTTAACACACACCAATACTTTTGAAAAATGTGTTTCAGGAAACCTCTAGTGTTTTCCATTGAGGCATCAGGACTCTTTCATTATTTGATTCAAATTTAAATGTAAAATGTAATTTAATTTTTCTTAAACTGTAATAAGAAGACTGCAAATCTGCATTTCCTTATATTATGCTTTAATATAGACAATTGAATGTGTCAACTTTAGCTACCAGGTCAACTCAGAATGAAGCTCTTTAGTCATCTCTGAGCATGTATTTAAACTTCTATAAATGTGTTACTGACTTGGAATGTTACAGCTCTGCAACTGTCTATTTTTAAAACTGAGATCCTGGATATGTCTGTTCATGTAAAGTTGTACAGAGCACCCCGGTGGAGCACAGATCTATTTATTCGAATAGCTGGAAAAATTCAGATGAATGTTCTTGAGGGATGCACTTATCATGCTTGCATAAAAATGCATATAAAAATAAAAACATATTATAGATATGTTATCCATTTCAGTGTTGCACACTTATCACTGGCTTTCATATTTATAAAGATTTTTAGTAAGTTTTAGATATTTTCATTTTCCTGAATCTAAAATATTCGACTACTGATACAAGAGTCTGGCTAGCTTAACCACAAATTTACCTGAAGTTGCAAGGTAAGGTATTAAAATGGTTTTAATCTCAGGTTTATTTTATGTGACTTTTAAAAACATTACCAAAATATAGACCAAAGTATGATTTCTCAGCTTTCTACCAATTTACACACTTGCTATTAGCTCTGCACTTCTGCCATAGGGTTCATTATTCCTGAGTTATTCACGGTCAGATTTCCAGCTTAAATATCACTTCCTCAGAGTGCCTCAGATTACCCTATTTAAAGATTTATTTTGTTTACTATTTTTAAAAAAGTATTAATTTTTCCAGCTCTATTGAGGTATAATTGAAGAATAAAAATTGTACATATTCACGGTGTACAATGTGATGAAACATATCCACCATCTCACACAGTTGCCATTTTGTGTATGTGTGCATGTGTGTAGTGAGAACACTTAAGATCTACTCTCTAAACAAGTTTCAATTGTATAATACAGTATTAATAACTATAGTCTTAGCTGATACATTATATAAAATAATCTTAGTATTTATTTATTTGTTTCAGTGATTTTTGTCTTTTTAAATTTGCTATGCTGTAAGTTCCATGAGGATAGAGATTTTGTCTGTCTTATTCAAGAGTTTCTGGAACCAAGTATATTAAAGAGAGAAGATTAGGAGGAAAGGACAATAGGGTTAGAATAATGAGAATGTAAAACTGCACAGAAACCCCAAAAGGATATTAAATGCCCCTGAAAATTTACTGGGCTTGAATACCATGACATTTTTTAACCGAAATATAATACATATATTCTGTTTCACAGTTCAAATTTATACTATAGATATCATAGTATATATAAAAATATTATTCTTATAAATGACCAATTTGGGAAATTTAACATGTCAATATTTCACAGCAGGTTCTCAAAATCACTTACCATAAAGTACAGTGTACTTAGTGCTATGGTCCCTAAAGATGGACTTTCCTTAGACACATATCCATCCTGTTCTTATTATGCTTAATGCCATGGTCTGTTACCTAGAACTTACTTTATTATATTTTAATTTGTAAATAAGACTACAGATTAAAACATTCATCTGTGAAGTATATAGGAGAAGCATTTGTTGAATGTCTGCATTTTGTCAGACACATTCCAGTTATTCCATGACTGGAATTTGTAAATAAGACTACAGATTAAAACATTCATCTGTGAAGTATATAGGAGAAGCATTTGTTGAATGTCTGCATTTTGTCAGACACATTCCAGTTATTCCATGACCTGACAAGAGGAGTTCAACTCTATTTTACAAGTGCACAAGTTTAAATCCATAGGAAGTAGAGCGTATATACATGGCCATTCAACTAGTAACATTTTGGGGATTTTACCTACAATCTCTCTGACCCCAACTCTAAAGTAAGTGCTGCAGGAGAAAGCACTAAAATGAATGAAGGAAGGAATTGTGGAATTTTAAATATTATGAAAAAGACAAGTATCACAAATAACTCTAGTATAAAGTAAATATTTGAACTATTTTTAAGAGACAGCAGATCATCATGCAGGTGTTAAGAAAATAATTTGAAAATATGACTGAGTTCTCCCACACAAAAGGAAAGTTTTTTGTGTAACGGCAAAAGAAATAAATTGGGCGAACATTATAAAATTTGATTATAGACATTATATACAAAGATAGATAAAGATATATAATGTGTGTATATCTGTATACAAAACACAGATATATACATATATATATCAGGATTTATAAACACTAGAGTTGTATCCAATACAAAGTGGTAATAAGTGAGCAGGTTTTGAGAAATAAAAATGTTAAAACATGGCCAGATTATATTTTGAGATGTGATTTCAGAGATGTATTTCCTGGAAATAAACCTCTCAATGTCCATACCAACATATATTTCTTCCTAGAGCCATTGTGATTTATTTTATTTATAATCATATAATAATTTGAGTATTTTGAAATGATCACTGTTGGAAAAGTGTGACCATTGTACAATACAAATTTAAATGCAATTAATTTTAGTATGAATGTAACAGATCATTAAACACTAAACATTTTGTTCTACATACTGTGTTCCTCACTTAGAGTAGGCAGATTTTCTTTCCTGAGTTAATTTTAAAGAAAAGTATCATACTCTGGTACTACTTGTAAGCACATAGTCTCACCTACCCTTTCCCTTTACAAATGAAAAACAGCAGATAATTCACCTAATTTATGTTCAATCATATTTGTTTTTTATAAAGCTTCTATTTAAATTTCAGGTCAAGCAAAACTTCGTCACCTACATAGAAAAAGTCCATGATAGTTAAGTATTACTAGAGCACTACTCTAGGCTACTTGTAGAAAGGAATAAAAGAAGGAAGAGAAGGGAAAGGAAGAAAAGGAGTTAAGATGCTTGCTCAAGTAAATAAAAATACTTTCATTGGATTTTAGAATGTACCCTTTAACTTTAAAAATAATTAAAAAAATAATTCAACTGCAAGCTTTAAGAACAGATGTAAAAGCCGTTGTCAGAAAATACAAAACAGCTGGCAATCTTATGTATTAGAAAACAAAGGCAAGCAGTTGGATGCTAATTTCACAAAGGGTAAATTGCCACAATTCCAAAAGTAGTTTAATTTACATTAAAGTTATTCATTTTAGTCCTAGTGCACAATTTTGGAAAAAACAAAGTTTTTCAGAATGTAACAGAGCAGTAAAATTAGAATTTTAGCTCTAGAGACTGTTTGCAGACCATTAATTCATAAAGCTTTATTACTCAGAGCACATTTTTGTCATACTTATTTTTTTAAGATCAGAAAGTCTACCATCTGAGCAGGTGTTTAATGTTTGACATGGATGTAAATGGAGTGATTTGAAAGTAAAAATTTTGAAATGCCTGAGAAAATTTTCCCTATCTTTTTAAACTATTGAATATTAACTTGCTTAGGAAACTTGTCATCCATATTGATCAAGATCTATCTCTAGACTGATATTTTACCTGAATTCTCCAGTATTGACATATCCTTTGTTGAAATGGTAAATTATTTTATTGTCTGCTACTTTGCCACATCCCTTCCTTCATTTTCCAAGCTACTCTGTCCATTCTCAGGATCCCCTCACCCACAATATCCAGATGTTGCAGAGCTCCAGGGTTAATACCTGACACAACAGGGGATGCCAGTGATATAGAAAGCTTTCACTCTGATTGCTCTCCACCAGTATAATACAGGTTTTTAAATATTTTGAATTTAATTTAAATATTTTGAATTATTTTGAATGACCTGGTGGGTTATGTTAGGTTTATGCATCATTTTTGACGTCTCTCTATGCATACTTCCAGAAATGTCCACTTGTTTAAATGTCAATATCTTAGCATTAAAGAGTACAGTTTTATCAAGAGTTAGTAAATAACTGTGTTAAAATATTTATATATAAAAAATAATTCCTTCATTTACTTAAATATTTACTAAGCACCTATTTGCCAAAAGCTACTTGGCACTTAGAATACCATGTTGAATAATTAAGATACCTTTTATTATATGACAGATAGTATATTTCATGTCTCCATTCCATACTGGAAGCTTTCCAAAGCACCATAAACACAAATGCTTAGCAAAAGAATATATAAATAAACTATGTACTTTAACTGTTTGTTCTTCTTAGCATTCAGTAATAATTGAATAACAGGAAATCATTTTCTACCTGATATTGAAATAAAATATCATGAATATGTCAAAAAATATTCTCTACTTCTGCTAAAAATTGGCTTTTCTATATTTCTATATGAATGGATTTATTACAAATCTTTTTCTAGGATATATATATATATAATGCCTAGCACTGTGTTGCATGTAGTAGGCATTTAATAGATGAGAGAGAAAATTACTATTCAGGCTGCGCCCACCTGATATTTTCCTTTAGTTAACCTGAGGAAGAGAGCTTCTCTTTAATTTTTTTCTTTTCAGTAATTTTCTAGCTTCAAATAACACCTATAATTTTGCAATTCTTTGATTTGTTGTATAAAACATTGTTTAAGTTATGTATATAGTGCTTGTGTTATTAATCATCAGCAACTTAATATAGCAATCTACACTTGGAAAATGATAAATGTTTATTGAACTGGATACACTGAAAGGTGCAATGTAATCACATCTCCAGAGTTATTCATTCTTTAGTTTTGAATCATGTTAGATATTGATATAAAAAGGTGGAGATTATTAACTTATTTACACTATCAGAAAGCCAAACTAACTTTGAGATTTTTTAATACTACTTTATAATAGCTTTTATATGCACTCATTTGAAAATACTTAGGACTTGTAGGGAAGGACAAAAACCTTTTTTCCTCTACTTATCTTAGGTTCTTTCCGTGGGGTCCTGCAAATCAGACTGACAAGACAGAGTAACAAACAAACAAAAAACCCAGAAGTTTATTAATTCATGCAGTCACAAAGGAATACTTAATGCTGAGTAACTCAAAGAAGTTCTTACAACTTGGCTGCACAGAGTATCTTAACAAAAGAACAATAAGTTTGTAAAGAGTGTCAATATAAAAGAAAAGGACTTTGAGCTTCTAGGGGAGGCAAATTGTGGGGAAGTAAATCTATGAGGAAACCTAATGGAAGATTAAGTACTAGTTAGTAAGGTCTGTTATATAGGTTCCTCCGGTGCTGTCTCCAGTCTGATATGAGTCTAGAGTTGTCTCAGGTAATTAAGAATGGTTTTGCCTTTCCTAGTAGGGGGTGCAGTGTAAAGTGTTTTTCTTATATCTGCTTCTTTTCAATTGCCTTCATCTTAAAATAATCCTTATGCCTGAGTGGCATATTTGGGGTGGCATACTCTGAAACCATTCAGACTCATTAACTTTAATTAAATGGAAATTGAGGGTAATAGTACATTATTTCTAGATTTAGATTCGTTTTCTATCACTTTCATTATTTGATTTGTATATTCACAAGGCAAATCTTTTTTGAATACCTAATATCACTATGCATTACACTTTGGGAATGCGGTGGGCAAATCAAAGCCTCATCTCTAATGAAAGTTGATTCCTAATAGAACAGTTGCATAGTAAACAAACAGGAATAACGTGTAGTATGTACTGAAAGTGCTATGAAGAAAAGGAAACCAAGGGAGGGATGGGATAAAATATACTAGGTTTTTGAGGGGAAGACATTGAAGGTAAAGAAAACACAAGGTACAAATGCCCTGAAGTATAACAAATAGACCAGTGTTGGCAACAGAGTAGTCCAGAAAGTGGAGGGTATAAAGTCAGAAAGGTAACTGGTATTGTGAAGGGCAGGCTACATATAAACTTACATCCCTGTACTGTTTCATACTGAAAAGCACTAGAGGGTAGAAATTTTAAAGAGTAATAACATAAAATAAATTTGTAAAAGATCTTTTTATTTACTGTGTTTTATAAAGAAATGCAAGGGCTGAACTAGGGAGAACAATTAGAAGTCAATTGCAATAAAAATCTAGATGAGAAATTATGATGCTAAAAATTGGCTTTTCTATATTTGGATGAATTGGATCATGAAGCAGACATGGAAGTGGTGGGAAGTGGCAGAATTTTGAATTCATTTTGAAAGTAGAGCAAATAGGCTGCTGATGGATTGAATTTAGGATGTGAGAAAAATGGAGGATTCAGGAGTGAATCTAAAATTTGTCCCTAGAAACTAAAATTAGGGAGTAGTCTACAACTGAAATGAGAAAGATGGGATGAAAAAGGCACGGTTTGGGAGAGATAAAAAGGAATTTCTTTTGGATATGTTGAGATTGTAACATCTATTAGACACCTCAGTGAAGATGCCAAGAGAGTAGTTGAATATATCAGTCTGGAATTCAAGAATGATATAAATTACAGGGACATCAGCTCAGTTATGACAGTTAAAGCAATACAATTTCATGAGATCACCAAGAGAGTGCATGTAGATGGTTAAGAGATAAGGTCTAATTACTGAGCCTTAGAACTCTCCCATGTTACGAGTTCACAGAAAAGAAGAAACAAAAGCAAAGAAGACATGGAAGCAGAGGGAGGGGAGTAAGGTAGATGACCTGAAAGGCAAATGGACAAAAAATTAGCTACCAGAGAGGAGCGGGTGATCAGCTACATCCAATAATCTGTCAACTGCAATAAAGATAGTGTTTGGCAACGTGGAGGCCACTGATGTTTTGACAAAGCAATTTCAGTAGAGTAGTGGTGGAAAACAGTTTATTAGAAATAGCTTCGATAAAGCATGGAGAGGAACTGGGGACATGGAGCACAGGTGATTCTTCTGAGAATTTTTAGATAAAGGAAATAGAAATGTGATAGCAAATCACAGAGGAAATTAGGATATGTAAGAGTTTTTTTAAAAAATTGAAAAATTAAAGCAGGATTGGGTGCTATTGGGAAAATTCCAGTAGGCAAGAAAAAAACTAGTGGTATACAAAAGAGACAAGAGTATTGGTAGGCATATGTCCTTAAGGAGGAAGTAAAGGACAGAATAATGGGCACAAGTGGAGATGTTTGTGTTAGGTAGGAGCCCAGACAATCATCCATGGTAACAGAAGGGAATGCAGAGTATCTGTGCAAGGCTTCATGTACAGGGGTAATTCACTGGTGGCATTGTGCTAAAGTTCTCTTTCACCAGCTCCTAATTTTTCAGTCAAAGGGGAAGAAAATCATCAGTTGAGAATGACAATGGAGGTGGAATTTGGAGGTTTCATGAGAGAAAAAATGTGAAATTTACTTCTAGAAGAGTGTGAGAGTCAATAGATCAGAAAACTGAAATAAGATTTCCTGGCATCACACTGGGAATGCTTTAACTAGTTGTCATGAATTTAAAGTGAGCCCTGACAACAGGGTTGTACTTTTTTCTTGTCACACTCAGCTCTCCAAGGCTAGATTTAGAGTAGGGAAGAGTTGAATTTAACAGAGGGTTGCCTTTTCCCAAGACTACAAAGAGAGTGGGAGCCTAAGGGGCTGAAGGCAGAGACAACAGAGTGATTATTATATTCATGGAGCAGGAAAAGGGGTAGTGACATGAAGTGGGAGGGAATTAAAAGGGGAGAGGGCCAATAGAATGGTATTGCCAAAGGATTCTTATTATAAGATAAGGGAAACAGTGAGCTATGAAAACAGAAAGTTTTGATGGAGAATGGGATAACTTAGTTAAAATAATGCTTTCAATTAATTTAAGAGCATGAGTTTTGATCTCAAAGAAAAGTTGGCAAATTACTTAAATTTTATAATCCTCAATTTTCTCATCTGTAAATGAGGAAGAAGTTTACCTTAAAGAGCTTTTAGAATGGCTGCTTAAGATAATCCAGGTAACATGCTTAGGTCAGTGTCTGTACATGGTAATAACACTATTAGCACTACTATATATTTAACTACATTGCCATTGGTCAGGTCATAAAACAGCCCTGATCTCTATTTTAATGACAACAACTTGAATTCATAGGTTGAATTATGATCCACACATAAGGAGAAATAATGTTAACTTAGTTTTGAATTTCTTGTATTTTTAAAATATTTTCATGCAAATAGAATGCTAATTATAAAAGAGATTTTTAAAATTATCTAGAAATATATGATGTTATAAGTAAAACTATCATAGTAAAACTACTCTGAGAGTTCTTTTTCATTTTCAAAAGAGGAAATTCCATAAATAATTACCAAGTATTGATTTGATATCTATTCCATGTCTAACACCAGGCTAGGTACAATTAAAAGAAAAAAGTAAGAGATGTGCTCTAATCTCTCAGAGAGCTTATAAACATTCTTGAGAAGAAACATATATTCAAGCATGAACCAAATGCATAAACAATAATCTCACATAAATAATTCAATGCTAAATAATGCAGGAAGTATTTTAAAGACAGTATCTCTTTCCATTAAATTTTCTAGATTAAAAAAAGGGGTACCTTCAATGCATTTTTTAATTATTTTGAAAATGACAATTTAACTTGAAAACTTACAGTTTCTGGAGATTTTAAGAATCAGAAATAATGGGAATATATATTATATTTTCAATCATAGAAAGCAGACATGCTTTATTTCTAGAGAAAAAATATCTGTAGTCCAAAAAAAGTCAAAATATTCTGAAAATGAACTTTAAAAATTATTAAATGCCATATGTAACAAACCTACAGCAAACATCATTCTCAATGGTGAAAAACTAAAAGCATTTCCTCTAAGATCAGGAACAAGACAAGGATGTCCCTTCTCACCACTTTTATTCAACATAGTTTTGGAAGTTCTAGCCATGGCAATCAGAGAAGAATAAAAAAATAAAAGGAATCTAAATTGGAAAATAAGACATACAACTATCACTGTTTGCAGATGACATGAAACTATACAGAGAAAATCCTGAAGATGCTACCAGAAAACTACTAAAGCTCATCAATGAATTTACTAAAGTGGCAGGATACAAAATTAGTACACAGAAATCTCTTGCATTCCTATAAACTAACAAAAGATCACAAAGAGAAATTAAGGAAGCAACCCCATTCACCATCACATCAAAAAGAATAAAATACTTAGGAATAACTCTACCTTAAGAGGCAAAGGAAGACCTGTACTCAGAAAACTAAAAGATACTGATGAAAGGGCTTCCCTGGTGGCACAGTGGTTGAGAGTCCGCCTGCCAATGAAGGGGATGTGGGTTCGTGCCCCAGTCCAGAAAGATCCCACATGCTGCAGAGCGGCTTGGCCCGTGAGCCATGGCCGCTGAGCCTGCACGTCTGGAGCCTGTGCTCCACAGCGGGAGAGGCACAACAGTGAGAGGCCTGTGTACTGTTAAAAAAAAAAAAAAAAAAAAAGGACACTGGTGAAAGAAATTAAAGATGACACAAACAGATAGAGAGCTGTACCATGCTCTTGGATTGGAAGAAATCAATAATGTGAAAATGACTATACTACCCAAAGCAATCTACAGATTCAATGCAACCCTATCAAATAAACAATGGCATTTTTCACAGAATTAGAACAAAAAAATTGACAATTTGTATGGAAACACAAAAGATCCCGAATAGCTAAAGCAATCTTGAGAAAGAAAAATGGAGTTGGAGGAACCAGGTCCCTGACTTCAGACTATACTACAAAGCTACAGTAATCAAGACAGTATGGTACTGGCACAAAAACAGAAATATAGATCAGTGGAACAGGATAGAAAGCCCAGAGATAAACCCATGCACCTATGGTCACCTAAGCTATGACAAAGGAAGCAAAAATATACAATGGAGAAAAGATAGTCTCTTCAATAAGTGGTGCTGGGAAAACTGGACAGCTACATGTAAAAGAATGAAATTAGAACACTCCCTAACACCATACCCCCAAAATAACTCAAAATTGATTAAAGACCTAAAGACTTAACAATGGATACTCTAAAACTCTAGAGGAAAACATAGGCAAAACACTCTTTGACATAAATTGCAGCAAGATCTTTTTTGGTCCACCTCCTAGAGTAATGAAAATTAAAACAAAAATAAACAAATGGGATCTAACTAAACTTAAAATCTTTTGCATAGCAAAGGAAACCATAAACAAGACAAAAAAACAATCCACAGAATGGGAGAAAATATTTGCAAATGAAGCAGCGGACAAAGGACTAATCTCCAAAATATACAAACAGCTCATATGCAACTTAATATCAAAAAAAAACCCCACCCAATTGAAAAATGGGCAGAAGATCTAAATAGACATTTCTCCAAAGAAGATATACAGATGGCTAAAAGGCACATGAAAAGATGCTTAACGTCACTAATTATCAGAGAAATGCAAATCAAAACTACAATGAGGTATCACCTCACACTAGTCAGAATGGCCATCATCAAAAAATCTACAAACAATACATGCTGATGAAGGTGTGGAGAAAAGGGAACCCTCCTACACTGTCCATGGGAATGTAAATTGGTACAGCCACTATGGAGAACATTATGGACATTC
Organism: Delphinapterus leucas; assembly: GCF_059928025.1. Taxonomy (NCBI): domain Eukaryota; kingdom Metazoa; phylum Chordata; class Mammalia; order Artiodactyla; family Monodontidae; genus Delphinapterus; species Delphinapterus leucas. The sequence goes on along the minus strand of NC_143133.1, from coordinate 68,901,803 downwards.
CTTAAAAAACTAAAAATAGAGCTACCACATGACTCCTGAGCATATATCCAGAGAAAACCATAATTTGAAAAGACACGTGCACCCCAATCTTCTTTGCAGCATTATTTACAATAGCCAGGACATGGAAGCTACCTAAATGTCCATCAACAGGGGAATGAATAAAGAAGATGTGGTACATATATACTATTTGGAATATTACTCAGCCATAAAATAGAATGAAATAATGTCATCTGCAGCAACATGGATGGACCTAAAGATTATCATACTGAGTGAAGTTAAGTCAGACAGAGAAAGACAAATATCATATGATATCACTTATATGTGGAATCTAAAAAAAGGGTACAAATAAACTTATCTCCAAAACAGAACTAGAATTACAGATGTAGAAAACAAACATATGGTTACCAGCGGGTAAGGGGGGGTGGGAGGAATAAATTGGGAGATTAGGATTGACATATACATACTATATATAAAATAAAATAGATAACTAATAACGACCTACTGTATAGCACAGGGAACTCTACTCAATACTCTGTAATGGCCTATATGGGAAAAGAATCTAAAAAAATGGTGGATATGTGTACATGTAAAAGTGATTCACCTTGCTGTACACCTGAAACTAACACAACATTGCAAATCAACTATATTCCAATATAAATTTTTTAAAAACCTAGGGAAACAATTAAAAAATAAAAATTTTATCATATTTTCCAAACACAAATATTGATATCATATGGTTTTTGAATGACCCTGGAATGCCCTGCCCACTAAATATAGATTGTTAAAATATACTTAACCTAACAATATTTCAAGAATTTCTTGATATCTGAGGCAACTCACTGTGAATAATGCATTTTGAGTTATAAAAATTGAGAAAACAGAAACCAGTTAAAACTCTTTATAGCATTTAACGATGGCTAGATGAATATGGACAAAATATTGATGTTTTGATAGCTCACTTTTTTTGGCAATATTATGAGGTTCTGAAAGTTAGTGAGTCATCAACTTTCTATTTTAATCTGTGATTCAATCAATATTTAGAACTTTAGCCATCTCCTCTCATCTTTCCAGCAAATGAAGTATGGGAAATTAGTTGATCAAGCTCCAAAAAACTTTTTCAAGTTTATCATTTAGGCCTCAATCTTCATGATCATTCATTTACATAGCTTATTACAGAAGCGGGTTTCAAAAAAGTCCTGATTTACTTTTCACTAGAATGCAAACTCAATTTTAGAGTGAAAATTTCAATATGCATGATACAGATATCAGAGAATAAATATTACATATATATATATATGTAATAGACTCTCATTTAATTGGAGAGTTGGGGTCACCTCTCTTACATATCTTATCAACTTCTCCTAAACAAAGCCCCTAGGAAGAGTAAAATATGAATATCTTATTTTTATTACCAAGAAAAATAAGGTACATTCAGAATGCTCATAAAGACTTGTAACAAAATTCTTAAGAAGATTTTAGATAACACATTTTGTTTATTTAAATTCATTTCACTTTCTACCCCTTTCATCTTCACAGTCTAGGACAATGACTTGCCCATGGTTTCTCCTCGATAAGTACTTGTTCTATATCTAAATAAGGAGAGTTAGTGGTGGCAAATGCATATAAAATATCTCTACTAACTGTAAATATTCCTACAAGTTTGGCCTAAAGCATTGAAATATACATATTTTGCTAGCAGCTGGTAAATTCTGAGAGAAACACAGACATGATATTCTTGAGATAGTAATGAGTGAGGTAATTTATTTCTCATCCATATCTAGCATAAGCTCCAGTGCTGTTGGCAGATACACAACATAAAAGAACCCTGGCTCAACTGTGTTGGCCATATTACTTTACTCAATACTCCTACATGTTCACACAGACATACACATTTCAGTTCTTAGTGTACTTTGATTCACATTAATTTATCTCACTCAAATGTCTGCTTCAAAACTACATCACTCAATCTTAAAAAGCAAGGACAGTTTTAAAAAGGAAAAAAAAAAAGACAAAACTACAAAGCAATAGAAAATTAGTGGTTGCCAGGGGTCTAAGGGTGGGGATAGGGGATGATTAGGTAAAGCACAGGAGATTTTTAGGGCAGTGAAAGTATGCTGTATGACACTGCAATGGTAGATAAACAAAAATATACATTGTCTATCAAAACCCATAGAGTAAACCCTAATGTAAACTATGAACTCCAGTTAACAGTAATTCATCAGTATTGTGTCATCAATTATAACAAATGTACCACACCAATGCTTATTACTTTTAGGGAAAACTGAGGGTAGAAGGAAGAGAAGATACATGGACCTCTCTATTTTCTGCTCAATTTTCTATAAACCTAAAATTGCTCTAAAATTTAATTCTATTTAAAGAAAGCATTCACTGACTTGGTTCTTACATTTTCTGATTACGTCAGTCCTATAGAGATTTCATCTTAAATGGTTTCAACCAGTATGCAATATCAATAAATGGCACTGAAAATTAGAATAAAAAGAATAAAGTATTGATATTTTATTTATTGAATGGGTGAAAGGAATACTATTAGGTATTAAACAGTAATTAATATGAATACAATAATATTTATTATAGCTACTATCATAACCTATATTAAATTGTATAATATTTAACAGGTAGATTATATAGAATAAGTAGTAAATAAAAATTAATAAATAGTAAATATAACTAGCAATAAAATAAATAATAAAAGAGTATAATAATTTCAGAAATGCAAGAATAGTTCATTATTAGGAAAATCTGTTAATATGTTAACTTTTTTAATTGAAATATAGCTGACATACAATATTATGTAACTTTCAGGTGTAATACCTAAAGATTTGACATTTTCATACATTATGAAATGAGTACAACAGTAAGTCTACTGACCACTTGGCCCCATACAGTGTTATTACAATATTATTGACCATATTCCTCATGCTGTATATTATACCCTTGTGACTTATTTATTGTATAACTGGAGACTTGGACCTCTTAATCTACCACACCTGTTCACCCACCACACTACCTTCCTCCTTTTGGCAATTACCTATTTGTTCTCTGCATCTATAAGTCTGTTTTCCTTTTGTTTGTTTGTTTTGGTTGTGAGATTATGCCATATTGTTCTTTCTCTGTCTGAATTATTTCACTTAGCCTAATACCCTCTAGACCCATCCATGTGTTCCCAAATAGCAAGATTTTGGTCTTTTTATGGCTGAGTAATATTCCATTGTATACACACACACACACACACACACAAAATTATGTTTAGTTGATGATCTCTTATGCTTAAATGCATTCTAATACTCCTCATTTTTATCCTCCCATTTGTACTGTTTTATTGAAATAATATTTTATATCTTTTCTTTTGTGTATCCTTAACTCAGTGTAGACAGACAATTTTACTACTTTTGTCTTTAATCTTTCTACTAGCTTTATAAGTGGTTGATCTACTATGTTTATTGTACGTTTGCTTTTACCAGTGAGATTTTTCCCTTTGTAATGTTCATTTTTCTAATTGTGGTCTTTTTATTTTTTCCATTTAGAGAAACCCCTTTAACATATAAAGCTGATTTAATGGTGCTGAATTATTTTAGCTTTTTCTTGTCTGTAAAATTCTTTATCTTTCCAAGTCTAAAAGATAGCCTTGCTGTACTTTGTGTTGTAGGTTTTTCCCTTTCAGCACTTTGAATATCACATGACACTCCCTTCTGTCCTTCAAAATGTCTACTGAAAAGTCAGCTGATAGTCCTATGGGAGTTCCCTTGCACGTAACTAGTTGCTTTTCTCTTGTTTCTTTTAAGATGCTCTCTTTAATTTTTGACATTCTAATTATGTGTCTTGGTGTGGTTCTCTTTGGGTTTATCTTGTTTGGGGCTCTGTGCTTCCTGGTCCTGGATGTCTCCTTCCCCAGGTGGAGAAGTTTTCAGTTATTATTTCTTCAAATAAGTTCTCTGCCATTTTTTCTCTCTCTTCTCCTCTGGGACCCCTGTAATATGAATGTTAGTACATACACTTGATGTTGTCCCAGAAGTCTCTTAAACTGTCCTCATTTTAAAAAAATATTTCTTCTTTTTTCTGTTCATATTGGGCGATTTCCACTACTATGTCTTCCTGTTCACTGATCCATTCCTATGTACCATCTAATCTACCACTGGTTCCTATTTATATTTTTTAACACTGTTAAAATTTTCACTGTGTCCATTTATTCTTCTGAGTTTGTTGAGGACCTTTTTGATCATTACTTGAACTCTATCAGTTAGATGGTTTATCTCTACTTCACTTAGTTCTTTCTTTGAGGTTTTGTCTTCATATTCACTTGGAACATATTCCTCTGTCTCCTCATTTTGCCTAATTCTCTGTGTTTATTTCTATGTAGTTATGTTAGTTATATTTCCCAATCCTGGAGAATTGGCCTCTTGTAGGAATATACCCTATGGGAACCAACAGCACACTCCCCTCTGATCACCAGAGACATATACTCTAGGAGTGCCCAATGTGGGCTGTGTGTGCCCCTCTCTTGTGATGGGGCTGACTACAGTGGGCACACGGGTAGGTGGCTCTGGTTCTCAGCTAAGTTGGCTGCCAGACCCTGCCTCTTGCAGTGGTTGCCAACTCACTGGTGGGCAGGGCCAGTTTCCAGCTTGGTTAGCCTGGCAGCGCAGGGATTCCTGGGACTGGTGCTAGTCTGCTGGTAAGCAGGTAGGTTTTCTGTGCTAATAGTCTAGAGGAAGGACTCCAAAATGGTTTCTGTCAGCACCAGTGTCCCTTTGGTGGAATGAGATTCCGAAAATGGCTGCTGGATCTGTGTCACCACAATGAGTCTCAGTTGCCTCCTGCCTCTCTGGAAGCTCTCTGAGATCAGCAAGTGGGTCTTACCCAGCTTCCTTTTAAATCACCATCTCTACAATGGAACTCAGAGCATGTGAGATTTTGTGTGTTCCCTTTAAGAGTGGAGACTCTGTTTCCTTTAGCCTTCTGGCTCTCTCTCTTAAGCAAGATTCGCTGGCCTTCAAAGCCAAACATTCTGGGGTCTTGTCTTCCCAGTGCAGGACCCCTAGGCTGGGGAGTCTGATGTGGGGCTCAGACTCTTTGTTCCTTGAGGTGAAGCTCTGCAGTTGTGATTATCCTCTCATTTGTAGGTCACCTACCCAGTGGTGTGGGTACTGACTATATTGTGTCTCTGCCTCCTCCTACTCATCTTGTGGTTTCTTCTTTATATCTTTAGTTGTGGAAGATGTTTTCCGCTCATCTTCAGGTCATTTCAAAGATAGTTGCTCTGTAAATAGTTGTAATTTTGGTGTGCTAAGGTAAGCCCAGTGTCTTCCTACTATGTCATCTTCACCTCCCCGGGCTAAGTTAACATATTTATAGATCAATATGACAACCCATATTCTCATCCAAATAAAACATATAAACATGTTTAAAGAACCCATAATAAGATTATCTAGATATATCTTTGAAATGATTAAAAAATGTATCTCACTACAAAAGCCAATTTTTAGCCTAATGGTGATAGCCAAACCATTTCTCCTAAAGTCAGGAATAAAACCTAGAATTTATCACCACTATTATTTAATATTAATATAGGAGTACTCACTAACACAATAAGATGAAATACTATCACACAAGAATGGTCAAAATTATTATTATGTGTAGATGTTATTCTTGTATGCTTGTGAAACATAAGAAAACAAAGCAATAGGTATATGAGAAATAAGTCAAGAGACTAGTTAGAACTTAAATAAAAATCAAAAGAAATACTTCAATATATTCAACCTAGTTTATATGAAGAAAGTTATAAAACTTTACTAATTCACATAAGAGCATAGTTGAAAATATGTGTTCTAAAAATATCCTTGCTTTATAAATTAATAAATACATTCCCTGTAATTCTATTCAAGGTCCTAGTACACTATTTAAAATCCTTTTATGACATGAAATAGTCTAGAAGCCTTCTTAAAAAATACTCATGTGCAGTGAGAACAGCAAAAAAATTTAGGAAGTATAAGAAAATATAAGAAATAGAGAATTATTCATATCTGATGTTGAATCATACTGAGTTCTTAATAATTAAAACAGTGTGATATATTAGAACAAAAGAACTGTATTAGTTTGGCAGCTGGATATAGAATGCTTGATGAATGGTGGGTTAAATGATAATGATCTTTATTATTTATCTGAAATGCCCTGAAGTAAGCAGTTTTAGAATTTTTTTTCAGTAGCCCCAGATCTGTGTCACAATTATTCTGGCCTTTTCCTCATCATTACAATATGCTTGCCATAGAAACAAATATCAAGTCCTCACACAAAAAAATGAAGAAAGGAAAGTATGGGTGGAAAGAAAACTTTCTTCCTATAATGGTTTCTCTTATCAGGAAAAACAAAGTCTTCTCTCAACATACCATTTACCAGAAGTGGGTTACATGTTTCTTGTCTAATCACTAGGGAAACAATGCAATTATAGTTACTGACAGAGGGCTATTATGATTCATCTCCTGACCTTTCCTCACAATGATCTTTCCTTGTGGCCATAACTGAGATAATGTTAACAATGTTAAAAGGCAGTGAAGGATATTGAATAGGCAAGTCAGGTTCTCTTCCTCACATTTCAATCAATGTACCAGGACAGAGAGCACAGTTATAAAGCCAGAGTTAGAAGCATTTACTATATGATTAAAGAAAATATATATATATATATATTTTTTTTTTGCGGTATGCGGGCCTCTCACTGTTGTTGTGGCCTCTCCCATTGCGGAGCACAGGCTCCGGACGTGCAGGCTCATTGGCCATGGCTCACGGGCCCAGCCGCTCCGCGGCATGTGGGATCTTCCTAGACCGGGGCACGAACCTGTGTCCCCTGCATCTGCAGGCAGACTCTCAACCACTGCGCCACCAGGGAAGCCCCTAAAATATAATTTCTATTCAGTGGAATAAAGAATGAATTATTCACTAATTGGTGTTAGGATAACTTCCCATGCCATCTGGAATAACAAGTAAAATAAACTTTCATTCATTATGCTTTATAATAGAAGAAATACCAATTCAAATAATGATTCCAAAAAGAATTTAAAACCATAAAAAAATGTAAAACAAAATAGTAGTGTAGATATTTGTAACCTTGAACTGAGGAAGGCTATTTTAAATTGACCTTAAAACCTTAAAGGAAAATTAAAATACCTGTAAATATTTAACTGCTTAAAATCATATGACAAAAAAAAGTCATTTAAAATTTTAAAAGACAAATGAAAGAACATAAAAAATAATATTTACCTCAATTAAAACTGAAAACTATTAAAATATTCACGTATTAATAAGCAACTGAATATAAAAATAGAATGGATAGAGCAGATAAAAAAGCAACTTACTAAAAAAAGAATTAAAATGCAGCAAATATGAAGAAGCATAGGTAAATATCAATGCCAGAATGGATATGGGAAAGCAAATACTTTCACTATTAAATTATATGAGTACACTACCTTTCTGAAACACCATTTGAAAAGATTATTATTATTATTATTATTATTATATCACCAATTACTTTATCAGTAATAGTAACCAGATTTAAAAAATGTGTGAGATAAATGAATGTATATTATTTCAAACACCACCAACAATCCAATAAATAGTGCTATTGTAGTAGTTCCTTTATGCACATATGAAAACATACTCAGAATAGTTAAGAAATTTGCTCATGGACATGGAGCAAGTATGTGGAAGCATTAATGTGAGTCTAGATAGAAAATGTGCCCACTTTGCACTAGAAATTCATTTTTTTAGTAATTTATCCAATGAGATAATCAGACTGCAGAAAGATACTGTATGCACAAGAGTATTTATTCATCACACCATTTTTACAATGGCATTACTTAGAAGCCACATAAATGTGCATCATAGAGATTGGATAAGGTAATGATGGTCCATGCATTATAAAATGCAACCTTAAAATAATAATGTAGCTCATTTATTTACATGGAAAAATGGAAAACTCCTGCAACATGTCATTGAGTACTAATGAATTATAATTAAACAGAGGAGACTGACCAAAAGCATTAATCTCCTCTCCCTCCCATAATACAACTAAAATAAAGGTAATTGAATCATGTGTGACTGTGTATGCCTCTGTGTGCATGTATCCTTAAAGAAAACAAAACAAAACAAAAACAGAATTAAAAAAAAAAAAAACAAGAGGAGAAAGACACAACAGACTGGATGAGTGATGACAACACATTTTTGGTTGTGTTACTGTATTAAAAGAATAGTGAAAGTTCCTGTTCAGTGAGAACAGAGATCTTGCAAAAGGAAGCAATTTGACACACTCCAATCCCTGGTGAGGCTTGGAGCTTAGCATTTTAGGGGAATTATTAATTTTGGAAAAAGTAGCAAAAGAAATATACATAACTATATTCTATTAATTGATTCAGCTGTGAAAAATTTATATGGTAACAATGTGGTAAGGTGTTTTTAACATTTGTGTGCCATGGACGTTTGTGACAGTCTGCTAGAGCTTATGGACCCTTTCTTAGATTAATGTTTTCAAAGGCAGAAAACAAAACAGATAATGTTGCAAAGGAAACCTTTAAACAGATAATGTTTAAATACTATTCATGAATTATTAAAAATATACTACAGTTATATATGTGTTTCTCTATTCATTAAACAAATAAGATTTATTATAGAGCTAATAAGTAGTGATGAACATAGTTGCTATTTTGAAATCTCTACGACAACTAGAATGTGATTTTTAAAGTATACTGCTATTGGTGATAAAGTAACAAATACTGCTAAGACTACTTGGTTTTTGTCTACATTCATATTTTAAGGAATGTTGAATTTCAGATAGAAATTAATAGAAATGAAGATAGAAATACTGTCCTCATTCAAGTTCACAGAGTTATTGAATTCAATTCCTGGGCATCTTTGAATCCCAAGTAAGGATGTCTAAAACATTACTAATAATTTAAATAAATTATAATTTAACTAAACGTGTGATATATCTTCTACAGAGGAAAAGTGGGGAGAATAGAAGACAACTAAAATAGTTGAATGCAGATACCTCTGTGGATGACAACTGGAAAATAGGAAGAAATGAGGCAAGAGATCTGTTTTGTTTTTGATTTTTTTCTAAAAGCTATGTATCACTATTTAATTTGAACTATTACATATTTTACTTTATAATAAATAAAAAGGTATTTTGTTAAAACTCATTGAATTGCATGAATAATTTTATCCCATTTGTGTAAATTACAGGCATGTGTCAAAAGATATCTGCAAGGAAAATGATAAAGATGTTAACAATGATTAATCTATGGATGAAATTTCAGGTGGTTTTTATATCTTTATGTTTTCCATATTATTTGGGTTGCTTTATACAGACTCATATGAATATTGATAAATAGGTGTGCATTTTCATTTAAACCACAGAACGCTGATCTATTGTACCAGAACATAAGACATGGGTGTATGTGGCATCACATATATGAGATTCAGTGGGAAAATGCATCAAAAAGAAGGCATTTAAATAAGTTTATAATAAGCCTAAGGCAATGTTACAAGTTAACATGTGTAACTCACTGGAAAAAAAATGTATGGTGTTTGTCCTAAAAGAATACACAGGAGAATCAAAAATTTTTTAAAAGGAAATCTAATAACTGAAATTTGTTACATTAAAATAAAATTATACATTTATTAATTTGACATTTAAATTATAAATTGTCTGAAATACTAAGCATCTGACACAAGTTATACTGCCTTTGGTATAATATTCAGTGTCATTCAACATAATAGAAAATACTGGCATACAAGATTTTGTATTTTTTATTCTATTATTCACTGTAAGAATACAGTGCTCAAAACATTAAAGACTATATTGAATTCATTTAACTATTAATCAGAATAAACACTGACTCTATGTGCCAGGCATGGTGTTACATATGAGATTTTAAATATATAATGTCCCTGGCTTCTATTCACATTAATTAAATATGCCTGCTAATAAATGCATGATTAAAAATTGAGACAATAATTCTGAAGGAAAGAATAAAAGCACAGTGAGAACACATAGTAAAGAATCTGATTTACACTGGGGTATCAGGAAGATACTCTGAGGGAGTTACTGTTGAGCTACATTACAAAGACTGAATAGAATTTAGGTGGGTGAAGGAAAGGTCAGGGCAGAAGGGTCACCCCTAGAACAGAAAGGTCCTATGTTCTTGGAAGGAATATGGACTAGCAAAAGATTAAATTGAAGGTCCAAGTTCCAAGAAGCTGAAGTACACAACAAGGGAGAAGGTGACAGTGTTTTAAATTAAAATTAGAAAGGCAGGGAAGTCTCTAAAACTACAGCATCTTGTAGGCCACATTAAGGAAAGCACTGAATGGTTTCAAATGTGGTTATTGAGAGTTGAGCAGAATAAATTGATAATTTTTGTAATTTTAAAAATTACTCTGGCTGCACTGTGAAAAAGAAATGGGTCAAAACATAATGAGAGGGCTTCCCTGGTGGTGCAGTGGTAGAGAGTCCGCCTGCCGATGCAGGGGACATGGGTTTGTGCCCCGGTCTGGGAAGATCCCACATGCCGCGGAGCGGCTAGGCCCGTGAGCCATGGCCGCTGAGCCTGCATCTCCGGAGCCTGTGCTCCGCAACGGGAGACGCCACACAACAGTGAGAGGCCCGCGTACCGCAAGAAAAACAAACAAACAAACAAAAAAACAAAACATAATGAGAACAGATCTTTGTGCTGGAGAATAATCCATGGCAATTATTCATGATCGAAATGGGAAGAATACTTAGAAAAAAATTAAAAATTGATAGTTAAACAAAATGATGGACTCACACAAAGATTATTTAATTATCTAAGGGAATGTACTTAGGTTGACTTTATATTGACTATTAAGAGCTCAGAGTCAAAAGAATTACATTCTAAGTTACAAATAACTCTTTGGTAGAGAACATAACTCCAAAGTTACAGTTTTATAGCCTTGTTGAATACATATCAATTTTATTTCTAACTCTGAAGCAAATCTGCATCAAAAATGTCTCTTCTGTTGGATTCTACATATCTTACACCTGCCTTATTCCTAAAAATGTTCTTTGAACCAGATTTACCCCCTATTTACTTCAGCCAATAAATAATGCATTGAATCAAAAAATTTGATATGTGTTCACTTCATACATTCACAAGAGTCATGTTTTTAACATTTTGGAAAATTATATTATGATAAACTGGTGTGATGCCCTGGGGATGGAGAGAAACAGACCAATACAATAACAATTAAGAAGGTGAAATCAGTTTTATCATAAATGGATGTTGAATTTTATCAAAAACTTTTTCTGCATCTACTGAGATGATCATATGGTTTTTACTCTTCAATTTGTTAATGTCCTGCATCACACTGATTGATTTATGGATATTAAAAAATCCTTGCATCCCTGGGATGAATCCCACTTGATCATGGTGTATGATACTATCAATGCATTGTTGGATTTGGCTTGCTAGTATTTTGTTGAGGATTTTTGCATCTATGTTCATCAGTGATATTGGCCTATAATTTTCTTTTTTTGTGGTATCTTTGCCTGGTTTTGGTATCAGGATGATGACGGCCTCATAGAATGAGTTTGGAAGTGTTCCTTCCTCTGCAATATTTTGGAATAGTTTCAAAAGGATAGGTGTTAACTCTTCTCTCAATGTTTGATAGAATTCACCTGTGAAGCCATTTGGTCCTGGACTTTTGTTTCCTGGGAGTTTTTATTTACTTCTATTTATTTATTTTTTATACAGCAGGTTTTTATTAGTCATCCATTTTATACACATCAGTGCATACATGTCAATCACAATCTCCCAATTCATCAAACCACCCCCGCCGACACACACTGCTGCCGCATTCCCCCCTTCATGTCCATACGTCTGTTCTCTGCATCTGTGTCTCAATTTCTGCCCTGCACACCACTTCATCTGTACCATTTTTCTAGGTTCCACGTATATGCGTTAATATACGATATTTGTTTTTCTCTTTCTGACTTACTTCACTCTGTATGACAGTCTCTAGATCCATCCATGTCTCAACAAATGACTAAATTTCGTTCCTTTTTATGGCTCAGAAATATTCCATTGTACATATGTACCACATCTTCTTTATTCATTCATCTGTCGATGGGCATTTAGGTTGCTTCCATGACCTGGCTATTATAAATAGTGCTGCAATGAACATTGGGGTGCATGTGTCTTTTAGGATTATGGTTTTCTCTGGTATATGCCCAGGAGTAGGACTGCTGGATCATATGGTAATTCTATTTTTAGCTTTTGAAGGAACCTCCATACTGTTCTCCATAGTGGCTGTATCAATTTACATTCCCACCAACAGTGCAAGAGGGTTCCCTTTTCGCCACACCTTCTCCAGCATTTGTTGTTTGGTGATTTTCTGATGACGCCCATTCTAACTGGTGAGAGGTGATACCTCATTGTAGTTTTGATTTGCATTTCTCTAATAATTAGTGATGTTGAGCAGCTTTTCATGTGCTTCTTGGCCATCTGTATGTCTTTGGAGAAATGTCTATTTAGGTCTTCTGCCCATTTTTGGATTGGGTTGTTTGTTTCTTTAATATTGAGATGCATGAGCTGTTTATATATTTTGGAGATTAATCCTTTGCCCATTGATTCGTTTGCAAATATTTCCTCCCATTCTGAGGGTTGTCTTTTCGTCTTGTAGTTTCCTTTGCTGTGCAAAAGCTTTGAAGTTTTATTAGGTCTCATTTGTTTATTTCTGTTTTTATTTCCATTACTATAGGAGATGGATCAAAAAACATCTTGCTGTGATTTATGTCCAAGAGTGTTCTTCCTATGTTTTCCTCTAAGAGTTTTATAGTGTCCAGTCTTACATGTAGGTCTCTAATCCATTTTGAGTTTATTTTTGTGTATGGTGTTAAGGGGTGTTCTTCTTTCATTCTTTTACATGTAGCTGTCCAGTTTTCCCAGCACCACTTATTGAAGAGACAGTCTTTTCTCCATTGTATATCCTTGCCTACTTTGTCATAGATTAGTTGACCATAGGTGCATGGGTTTACCTCTGGGCTTTCTCTCTTGTTCCATTAATCTATGTTTCTGTTTTTGTGCCAGTACCATACTGTCTTCATTACTGTAGCTTTATAGTATAGTCCGAAGTCAAGGAGTCTGATTCTTCCAGCTCCGTTTTTTTCCCTCAAGACTGCTTTGGCTATTCGGGGTCTTTTGTGTCTCCATACAAATTTTAAGATTTTTTGTTATAGTTCTGTAAAAAACGCCATTGGTAATTTGATAGGGATTGCATTGAATCTGTAGATTGCTTTGGGTAGTACAGTCATTTTGGCAATATAGATTCTTCCAATCCAAGAACATGGTATATCTCTCCATCCGTTGCTATCATCTTTAATTTCTTTCATCAGTGACTTAGTTTTCTGGATACAGGTATTTCGTCTCCCTAGGTACGTTTATTCCTAGGTATTTTATTCTTTTTGTTGCAAGGTTAATGGGAGTGTTTCCTTAGTTTCTCTTTCAGATTTTTCATCATTAGTGTATAGGAATGCAAGAAATTTCTGTGCATTAATTTTGTATCCTGCAGCTCTATGAAATTCATTGATTAGCTCTAGTAGTTTTCTGGTGGCATCATTAGGATTCTCTATTTATAGGATCACATCACCTGCAAACAGTGACAGTTTTACTTCTTTTCCAATTTGTATTCCTTTTATTTATTTTTCTTCTCTGATTGCCATGGCGAGGACTTTCAAAACTATGTTGTATAATAGTGGTGAGAGTGAATGTCCTTGTCTTGTTCCTGATCTTAGAGGAAATACTTTCAGTTTTTCACCATTGAGAATAATGTTTGCTTTGGGTTTGTCCTATATGGCCTTTATTATGTTGAGGTAGGTTCCCTCTATGCCCACTTTCTGGAGAGTTTTTATCATAAATGGGTGTTGAATTTTGTTGAAAGCTTTTTCTGCATCTATGAGATGATCATATGGCTTTTAAACTTCAATATGTTAATATGGTGTATCACATTGATTGATTTGCATATATTGAAGAATCCTTGCATCCCTGGGATAAATACCACTTGATGATGGTGTATGATCCTTTTAATGTGTTGTTAGAATCTGTTTGCTAGTATTTTGTTGAGGATTTTGCATTGATATTCATCAGTGATACTGGTCTGTAATTTTCTTTTTTTGTAGTATCTTTTTCTGGGTTTGGTATCAGCGTGATGGTGGCCTCATAGAATGAGTTTGAGAGTGTTCCTTCCTCTGCAAATTTTTGGAAGACTTTGAGAAGGATGGGTTAGCTCTTCTCTAAATGTTTGATAGAATTCACCTGTGTAGCCATCTGGTCCTGGACTTTTGTTGGAAGATTTTTAATCACAGTTTCAATTTCATTACTTGTGATTGGTCTGTTCATGTTTTCTATTTCTTCCTGGTTCAGTCTTGGAAGGTTATACCTTTCTAAGAACTTGTCCATTTCTTCACAGTTGTCCATATTATTGGCATACAGTTGCTTATAGTAGTCTCTTAGTATGCTTTGTATTTCTGCGGTGTCTGTTGTAACTTCTCCTTTTTCATTTCTAATTTTATTGATTTGAGTCCTCTCCCTCTTTTTCTTGATGAGTCTGGCTAATGGTTTATCAATTTTGTTTATCATCTCAAAACCAGCTTTTAGTTTTATTGATCTTTGCTATTGTTTTCTTTTTTTCTATTTTATTTCTTTCTGCTCTGGTTTTTATGATTTCTTTCCTTCTACTAACTTTGGGTTTTGTTTGTTCTTCTTTCTCTAGTTCCTTTAGGTGTAAAGTTAGATTGTTTATTTGAGATTTTTTCTTGTTTCTTGAGGTAGGCTTGTATAGCTATAAACTTCCCTCTTAGAACTGCTTTTGCTGCATCCCATAGGTTTTGGATCATCGTGTTTTCACTGTCCTTTGTCTCTAGGTTATTTTTTGATTTCCTCTTTGATTTCTTCAGTGATCTCTTGGTTATTTAGTAACATATTGTTTAGCCTCCATGTGTTTGTGTTTGTTACTTTTTTTCCCTTGTTATTGATTTCTAATCTCATAGTGTTGTGGTCAGAATACATGCTTGATATGATTTCAATTTTCTTAAATTTACTGAGGCTTGATTTGTGACCCAAGATGTGATCTATCCTGGAGAATGTTACGTGTGCACTTGAGAAGAAAGGGTAATCTGCTGTTTTTGGATGGCATGTCCTATAATTATCAATTAAATCCATCTGGTCTATTGTGTCATTTAAAGCTTCTGTTTCCTTATTTATTTTCATTTTGGGTGATCTGTCCATTGGTGTAAGTAAGGTGTTAAAGTCCCCCACTACTATTGTGTTACTGTCGATTTCCTCTTTTATAGCTGTTAGCTGTTGCTTTATGTATTGAGTTGCTCCATGTTTTGTGCATATATATATATAATTGTTATATATTCTTCTTGGAGTAATCCCCTGATCATTATGTAGTGTCCTTCCTTGTCTCTTAACATTCTTTATTTTCAAGTCTATTTTATCTGATATGAGTATTGCTACTCCAGCTTTCTTTTGATTTCCATTCGCAGGAGTATCTTTTTCCATCCCCTCACTTTCAGTCTGAATGTGTCCCTAGGTCTGAAGTGGGTCTCTTGTAGACAGCATATATATGGGTCTTGTTTTCCTTTCCATTCAGCAAGCCTGTGTCTTTTGTTTGGAGCATTTAATCCATTCACGTTTAGGGTAATTATCGATATGTATGTTCCTATGACCATTTTCTTAATTGTTTTGGGTTTTTTGTTTTTGTTTTTTGTTTTTTTTTGCAGCACGTGGGCCTCTCACTGTTGTGGCCTCTCCCATTGCAGAGCACAGGCTCCAGATGCAGAGGCTCAGCGGCCATGGCTCACAGGCCCAGCCACTCCACGGCATGTGGGATCTTCCCGGACCAGGGCACGAACCAGTGTCCCCTGCAATGGCAGGTGGACTCTCAACCACTGCGCCACCAGGGAAGCCCTTGGGTTTGGTTTTGTAGGTCCTTTTCTTCTCTTGTGTTTCCCACTTAGAGAAGTTCCTTTAGTATTTGTTGTAGAGCTGGTTTGGTGGTGCTGAATTCTCTTAGCTTCTGCTTGTCTGTAAAGCTTTTGATTTCTCCATCGAATCTGAATGAGATTCTTGCCGGGTAGAGTAATCTTGGTTGTAGGTTCTTCCCTTTCATCACTTTAAGTATATCATGCCACTCCCTTCTGGCTTGTAGCGTTTCTGCTGAGAAATCAGCTGTTAACCTCATGGGAGTTCCCTTGTATGTTATTTGTTGTTTTTCCCTTGCTGCTTTTAATAATTTTTCTTTGTCTTTAATTTTGGCCTATTTGATCACTATGTGTCTCAGCATGTTTCTTCTTGGGTTTATCCTGTATGGGACTCTCTGTGCTTCCTGGACTTGGGTGGCTATTTCCTTTCCCATGTTAGGGAAGTTTTTGACTATAATCTCTTCAAATATTTTCTCTGGTCGTTTCTCTCTCTCTTCTCCTTCTGGGACCCCTATAATGCGAATTTTTTTGCTTTTAATGTTGCCCCAGAGGTCTCTTAGGATGTCTTCATTTCTTTTCATTCTTTTTTCTTTATTCTGTTCCACAGCAGTGAATTCCACCATTCTGTCTTCCAGGTCACTTATCCGTTCTTCTGCCTCAGTTATTATGCTATTGATTCCTTCTAGTGTAGTTCTCATTTCAGTTATTGTATTGCTCATCTCTGTTTGTTTGTTCTTTAATTCTTCTAGGTGTTTGTTAAACATTTCTTGCATCTTCTCTATCTTTGCCTCCATTCTTTTTCTGAGGTCCTGAATCATCTTCACTATCATTATTCTGAATTCTTTTTCTGGAAGGTTGCTTATCTCTACTTCATTTAGTTTTTTTTCTGGGGTTTTATCTTGTTCCATCATCTGGTACATAGCCCTCTGCCGTTTCATCTTGTCTTTCTTTTTGTGAATATGGTTTTTGTTCCACAGGCTGCAGGACTGTAGTTCTTGCTTCTGCTGTCTGCCCTCTCATGGATGAGGCTCTCTAAGAGGCTTATGGTGGGAGTTTTTAAGTCACAGATTCAACTTCATTACTTGTAATTGGTCTATTCAAATTTTCTATTTCTTCCAGGCTTAATCTTGGGAGATTGTACCTTTCTAAGAATTTGTCCACTTTTTTTTGTTGTCCATTTTCTTGACATATTGTTTCTTGCAGTAATCTCTGTATTTCTGTAGTATTAGTTGTAACTTCTCCTTTTTCATTTCTAAATTTATTGATTTGAGCCTTCTCTCTTTTGTTCTTTATGAGTCTGGCCAAAAGTTTATAAATTTTGTTTATCTTTTCAAAGAAACAGCTTTTAGCTTCATTGATCTTTTTATTGTTTTCTTAGTATCTATTTCATTTATTTCTGCTCTGATCTTTATGATTTCTTTCCTTCTACTAACTTTGGGTTTTGTTTGTTTTTATTTCTCTAGTTGCTTTAGGTGTAAGGTTAGGTTGTTTACTTGACATTTTTTTCTTGTTTCCTGAGGTAAGCTTAAATCACTATAAACTCTCCTTTTAGAACTAGTTTCGCTGCATCCCATAGGGTTTCGATCACCGTGTTTTCATTTTCATTTGTCTCTAGGTATAGCCAAGACAAGGAAGCAATCTAGCTGTCCACCAACAGATGAATGGATAAAGAAGATGTGGTGTATTTATAAAATGCAATATTACTCAGCCATAAGAGAGTATGAAATAATGCCATTTGCAGCAACATGGATGGACCTAAAGATTCTTGTATGAAGTGTAGTAAACTAGAAGAGAATGACAAATATTATATGATTTAGCTTATATGTGGAATGTAAAAAAAATGATACAAATGAACTTATATACAATACAGAAATAGGCCCAGAGACATAGAAAACAAACTTATGGTTACCAAAGGGAAAAGAGGGGGATAAATTATTGGTGTGGGATTAACATATACACACTACTATATATAAAATAGATAATCAATGAGGAACTACTGGGAACTATACTCAATATTTTGTAATAACCTATAAGGAAAAAGAATCTGAAAAAATATATATATATGTATGTATAACTGAATCACTTTGCTGTACATCTGAAACTAACACAACATTGTAAATCAAATATATGTCAATAAAAAAAGCCAACATTGACATATTACTATTAATGAAATATGTATATATATATATATGAATGTAAAAGTGAAAATTCCATCACCCAGGGAAAACCACTATTATTTTGGTACACTATTCCACTATTTTTCCTGTACACATATGTAAATATGTAATTTACCTAACCTAAAATCTATTCAAAAATGCTTTTTCACTTAACATTATATTGTATTTCCAGGTCATTTTTTTAAAAACAGAAGGTAAAGCTAAGAAAAATTGGTGTTCTATTTGATATGAGATTTCAAAGTGAAGGACATGCCAACTATGATTCCTGGGTTTGCACTTATGGATACATATAAATACCATTCAACAGGCTACGGACCATTGGAAAATAGGAACAAAGTTATGAAGAGAAATAATATTGCCTGCCATTCCAGTAAATAACGAATGTTTCCCACCATCAAACCATCAGCCACTGCAGCTATCCCTGACAGTGTGCCCTGAGGGAGATTCAGGATGGAGACAAACAGGATAATGGTCCTAGATAGTTAAGATGCACATCAAAGGAATCATTTGAGCCCAGATTCTTGCATTTTCCCATACACAGAAAACTGCTAAAATTATTGAGATGTCTGTTTTCTTATTAGCAGTAATCTTGTGATGTCTGACTATATATTTTGTTTTGTTTTGTTTTTCAGCAAAAATCTCCTATATATCCTGGCTCCTCCCTTACCTCTTTGGAACAGCTCTTCAGAGCTATCTAAGAGGCTGTCTCCTGGGCTTTAGTCCTCAGCAAGGTCCTGGGATAAAACATAAGTCACAACTTTCAGACTGTGCTTTTTTTTTTTTCAGTTAACAGTTATTGGGAGGGGTGTAAGAAAGGGAAAGATGGAGTAAATGATTTTTATCATAGAAATGTTTGGATTTGAGGTACACTAAAATATTCAAGTAAATATTATAAATTTGCTATTCGTGGTTGGAGCTAAGAGTAGAAATTTGGGATGCAGATATAAATTTAGTAGTCATAAATATCTGTATCTTAATTGAAATTATGGATATGACTCATGGAAGAAGGATGGATCTAGAATATTTCAGGCATGACCTCTATTTTTGAAGACATTCTGATTCACCTTGCTGTACACCTGAGACTAACACAACATTGTAAATTAACTGTATTTCAATTTTTAAAAGTTTAAAAAAACCAAAAAACAAAATTAAAAAGTGAAAAAAAGACATTCAACTAACTTTAAAATATTGAATTTTTTGGCTTAAGTTAAATATTCAATAAAAGATATCCTTTTAAGCCTGGCTTAATGCACAGAGTCACATAATATTCCAAATCTACCTTTTCAGCTCTGACTTAAACTTTGAAGTTTTAATTTTAGGCAGGCATTATGCATTTTTGATGATGTCCTCAGTACCTCCAGGACTACATGTGAAAAGAGGAAAAGAGTTTTCTCTTCAACCAAAACTTTGCACTGGAAAAATAACTGTGGTGACCACGCCAGTTCATGGGGGAATCATGACCTGTTGATTGAAATCTCTATCCGATAACATGAGAAGTTCCTCAGAGAATAACTGGCTTGTATTTCCAAAAGACAACAGAAGGTTTGTTGGACAGGGAAAAGCAGACATCTACCACAGATTAATTCAGAATATCAAATTCCATGGGATTATGTGCTTGGGGAATTAGATAAATAGGGCTAGAAACAAACCCTGAGCAACTAGGAATGGTAAAAACAATTATTTATAACAGATTGATATAAATTTTTTATAAAGATCTCTGAATCAATCATTTTACTGAACAAAAAGAAAACTAACTTGATTTGTTCTCGGTGGATTATTCAAAAGGTAGTCTTAATAAATAAATATTTTCAATACCTTTAACAAAATCAGAAATTACTACTTTTATCAAACTAAATTATGACAGCACTATACTCAAATGATTAATCACAAATTCTGCCTAAAAATGAGGTTACACTAGCATTTTTTAATGCTAGCACAATTGTGGACCAGATGAACAAACAAAAATACTGGATAAATACAATAACTGCCCTTTCAGTCTATTGTTGGACTGAAAAGAAAGAAAATCTGCAGATGCCAAAAATTAGAAGTAATTTAAAAGCAGAGTGGTGACCTTAAATTTCAGTTACCCTGCTGATGGCTGAAAATATTGGCTAAAAAGATCTGAAGGTTACACAGAAACCACTCAGGAGAGAGAAGTCATTTGGCTCATGCAAAGATGCGGTAAAAGGAATTGAGACTGAGATCCCATATTTAATGTGGAGACTCCTTGAAGTGCTACATCTTCAGTCAGCTCACAGGCAAAGAGAGATGACAGCTATATTTTTTTACAAAATTCTAGGCAGTGAAACACAAACAAACAAAAAGATTATCATGTGAGGATTTAAAACAACAGCCCTGTGTTCATGGGTTTTTGAACTATGCATTTACAATACCTATAAAGTCTAGGAATCTTAATCTGGAAAACTTAATTTTTAAAGGCCTGTGTTTGGAAGCCTGAGAGGAATAAAAGAAGAGAATAGAGTAATTCACTGTCAATTCAGGCCCTAAGGATTTCTCAAGATTGTATTTACCTTAGGAAATGCTTTGAAGCCTCCTTAGTTATCTCAGACCTTTAACTGTCCTCTCATTAAATCTCTACCTATTTATATGATTGTGTATGACCTTGATCATTTATGTACAACCAGAAAAAGCTAGGTATTTATTCATGACATAGGACAATTGAATAGTGTGTAGGAAAGAAGCATTTTGCAGATAGTCTCTCATAACCAAGGTATTCATGATACTCAAACACAGAGACATAGCTGTGTCCCATTTTCTTTCAGTTCAAATTTTCCTTCTTGTAAACTGTGTTTAAAGAAAAGTTCTATCAACTTGTAAACTCAAAAGTGGCTTAAAGCAGTACATTGCATTTCTTCTAATTCCAAATTTAGTCTTTTTGATGAATATAAAACAGCAGAGAAAGTTATAATTCCTAACTCAAGTGACAATAATTTTTTAAAGCAGCTCTAGGCTTATTTAATGACAATTGGTATATTATACCATTTAATTTAATTCTCATCTATTGTAAATGTCTTAGCACTAAGTCAAGTGAAGCTACATTGCTCTTTTTTAGCTCCAAATGATAGATAAAAAATAACATCATTCGAATTCATAATAATAGCTGTAATTATAACAGTATGTTCTTCTACGTGAACTAAAATAAGAGATTTATGTGACAATAGAAATGAAGCAGATCTATGAAATAATTTTTCTAAATTAATTTCACTGTGAGATTATTTGAAATGTCATATATATTTTTATTCAACAAGTATTGTTTTAATCTCTACTATATGTCAGACATTGTGCTAATAAGTGGGAGATATTCTTCTGAATTAAGTCATTACTTGTTTCTTTGCATTTCTTTCAGTAAGCATATGATTCTGAAATGTCACTGAGGTAATTTAGGTATTATTTCACACCTTTTCAAGTAGAGATCGATTATGGGTTCATCATGCCTTAGCACATATTCAAATATCAGTAGAAAAGTTGCAATTTGGAAAGCAAGTGCATGCTGCCTGGGTCCATATAAAACAGGGATATCTTAATTTCTGTGCCATAATGTGATACAGATTCACAGGTTAGGAAATTTCACTGTCTGTTACAAAGGTCAAATTTAGTTGACTCATGAGAAGATTTTGAAGGACTTAATTTGAAAAACATATTCATAATAATTCCATAATGTGTCACCTAAGAATATTCCAAGTTATTAAGTTAAGATAGAAAGTACAATCGGAGAATATTAGATAAGACTGAAATGTGGCTCTGATACTAGCTGGTTCTATTAGTTTCCAATTGCTGCAACAAATTACTACAAAATTAGTAGTTTAAAATAAATTTATTTTCTTAAATTTCTGGAGATTTGAAGTAGAAAGTGGGACTTACAGGGCTAAAATAAAGGTGACGGCAGAGCTGCTTTCTTTTTGGTGGCTGTAGAGGAGAATCTGTTTCTTTACCTTTTCCAGCTTATAGAGGATGTCTATATTCTTAGGCTTGTGGTCCCTTCCTTCATCTTTAAAGTGTAATATCACCAAATCTCTCTTTTACTCTAATTTCTCCTCTTCTGTAATCACATCTTCCTCCTTCACAGAGCATCTTTCTCTGTCTGACCCTCCTGCTTCCTGTCTTATAAGAATGCTTGTGATTATATTGGATCCACCCAGATAATCCAGGATAATCAGCCCATCTCAGGATACTTAAATTAGTCACATCTTTTGCCATAAGATATTCACCCCTTTGCCCTATAAGGTAAATATTCACAGATTCCAGGGATCAGAATGTGAACATCTTTGGGGCATTATTCAGTCTACCACACTGGTTGAACTTGTACAAGCCATTTCAGTTTCTGTGGTCTTAATTTTCTTATCACAAAAATGAAGGTATTTAATAGCACTGATGTTTTGAGTAAAAAATGAGGATATATGTATATATACATGTATGTATATCACTGAGTACATAGCTATACATATATCTATCTATTTATATTTCTGTATTCAATATGTCTAGATAGCTATCTACTGTCTAGCTATTATCTACCATAAAACTGTGCCTGACTCATAGTGTGACCTATGTAATTGTTAACTATTTTTATTAAAAGTTTGAATACATGCTGAATTTTACTTTTAAATAACTGAGGATTTCTCAAAATCAGAAAAAAAATTATCTTAACAATAGATTATTTATAAATATGTCTGACTCTGAAAAATAAATTATTCTAATTACTTAATAATGATAATGGCCAGCATCTTGAGCACTTCTGTTTGTATTATTTTATTTGAGTACTTTTACTCTTTGTGTCCCAATCCCATTCCCATCCATCTCCACCACTCCTTATGTATTTAATATTCTTACATTTGTATTTATCCTTGAGATTATATAGCACTGGTTAGAGTGTACATTTATTTTTAGTTTATATAAATGGTACTTCTCTGTAGTTTTCAACATCTTGTTTACATTTTTCACACAAAGCTAGTTTCTTTGAGAGCTGTGATTAAAAGTACAATCTCTGAAATATGACAAAGAGTTTGTAATGATTCTACTTCTTAATAATCATATAATGCTAGAAAAATTGCATAATCTCTCTGTTACTTGGTATTTTTAGGTTATTTCATCTCACTGCATCCTCAACATTTAACTTGCTTTTTTCTTCTAGTGATGGACACATAAGCCTCCTCTAATTCCCTTTTACCATAAACAATATTATAATGAACCTACTTGTTCATGTTTTATATGAATCTGTGCTTGAAATATTGTGAGATACATACAAAAGAGTGGAACATCATGGCCCTTAACTTATGCACATAATTTCAGTAACAAATACCAGTTTATCTTCATAATGTTTTCATTAAAAAGACAGGAATTTGATGTCTCCTAATGTCCTGAACAATTTTGATTCTGTAACACTTTTATCCTATGCCAAAATGATAGGTGTACATCGGTGTCATGCCATTATTTCAAATTTGCACTTTACTTACTTCTAGGCAGTTTAAGTAATTAGTCAAGCATTTATTAGCAATTCAGGTGTTTATTTTTGAGATTTGATTGCTTATTATTCATTTTTCTTTTGGGTGTTTCTTCTTTTTTGATGTTGATTTGCAGCAGTTCTTTATATACTGTACATACTAATATCTTTAGAGTCTTGATATTGGTATTCTTTCAGCTTTTTCTGTTTATGTTACCTATAGTTTCTTTTGTAGATCATATCTTTTAATGTAGAAAAAGATATATTCTGATATCATGTGTTGTAAACTTGGTCAATATTAAGCCCTTTTGTGATTATATTGGATCACAAAATACTGTAGGTACAATTTTTTCTATTGGCTTTACAATTTTACAGATTTAGTCTTCACCTTTAGGGGTTAGTTTGTTTTTAGTAAGTGGTATGAAGCAGGATTCTGGCTATAGTTGTTTTCCATGAAGACAGAGCTTGTCTCAACCATATCTATGAGATATTCTGTCTTTTTCTAATTATTATATAATGTCATCTCTACATTAATTTCCACTATATTCGTGGATGTATGTCTAGTTTCTCCACTATTTTTCATTGGAAAATTTATTGTAATGTGTTAGTAACTTATTTCTTAAATTATTTTCATTGTTATTACATCTTTGCAGATATAGGGTAAGTCTGTCTCTTCTTCTTGATCTCTCTCAAAGTTCCTTTAGCTATACATGGACATTTATTTTTTCCAACCATAATTCTAATTAGAATAGCATTGAACGCATGGATTGATTTGGAGAGACTTAGCATATTCACAATTAATATATTTAGATATTAAGCCTGAAAAGAGTATATCTCTTCCTGTGTTCAGGCATTTTATGTCCTCAAATAGTTTTGCAAATTTTGTTCACCAAGGACTTAGGAACTTCTCATTAGATAAAAATTAGGCACAATATTTATTTTATTGCTTCTGAGAAAGGCATCTAATTTTCCATTACATTTTCTATTTGGCACTTACCGGCATAGAAGAATGAAATCTATTTAGGAGTTGATTCAATATTATTTTAAATAAATCTTATTAGTAGTTTGTGTGTGGATTTTGTTCTGTTTCTTTGCAGCTGTTATGCCACTTATTCTTATCTTTGTAATGATTTTGGCCAAGTCCTCTCACAATGAAAAAGGAGAGGCAAACCTGATTCCAAAACGTAAAGAAATGTGCCTTAAAAATGCTCTTTTAAGAATACATATGTGGGGAGAGACCTTCAAGATGTTGGAGGAGTAACACGTGGAGATCACCTTCCTCCCCACAAATACATCAGAAACACAACTACATGTGGAACAACTCCTACAGAACACCTACTGAATGCTGGCAGAGGACCTGAGACTTCCCAAAAGGCAAGAAACTCCCCACGTACCTGTGTAGGGCAAAAGAAAAAACAGGGACAAAAGAATAGGGATGGGACCTGCACCTCTGGAAGGGAGCTGTGAAGGAGAAAAGTTTCCACACACTACGAAGCCCCTTCACTGGCGGAGACGGGGGTGGCGGGCGAGAGGGAAGCTTCGGAGCCTTGGAGGACAGCGCAGCAACAGGGGTGCGCAGGGCAAAGTGGAGAGATTCCTGCACAGAGGATCGGTGCCAACCAGTACTCACCAGCCCGAGAGGCTTGTCTGCTCACCCGCCGGGGTGGGTAGGGGGGGGTGGGAGCTGAGGCTCGGGCTTCGGAGGTCAGATCCCAGGGAGAGGACTGGGGTTGGCTGCGTGAGCACAGCCTGAAGGGGGCTAGTGTGCCACAGCTATATGGGAGGGAGTCTGGGAAAAAGTCTGGACCTGCCTAAGAGGCAAGAGAAGATTGTTTTGAAGTGCGCGAGGAGAGGGGATTCACAGCAATGCCTAAACGAGCTCCAGAGACTGGTGTGAGCCATGACTCTCACCCCTCCCAGGAGCCGGTACAGCCTGCCACTGCCAAGGTCCCATGATCCAGGGACAACTTCCCCGGGAGAATACACGGCATGCCTCAGGCTGTTGCAACTTCATGCTGGCCTCTGCCGCTACAGGCTTGCCCCACATTCCGTACCCCTCCCTCCCCCTGGCCTGAGTGAGCCAGAGTCCCCTAATCAGCTTATCCATTAACCCTGTCCTGTCTGAGCGAAGAATAGATGCCCTCAGGTGACCTACATGCAGAGGCGGGGCCAAATCCAAAGCTGAATCCCAGGAGCTGTGCGAACAAAGAAGAGAAAGGGAAATCTCCACCCAGCAGCCTCAGGAGCAGCAGATTAAATCTCCACAATCAACTTGATGTACCCTGTACATCAATGAATCATCCCAAAATTGAGGCAGTGGACTTTGTGTGATTATGTCTATATAGCTTAGCTTTTGCCATTTTTCCTAGGCTTCTGTCTGGTATTGTTTTTTTTTTTTTTGTATAGTTTTTAGCACATCTTATCATTGGTGGATTTGTTTCTTAGTTCGGCTACTTTCTTTTTTTATTATTACTTTTTTTTTTTTTTTTTGTGGTACGTGGGCCTCTCACTGTTGTGGCTTCTCCTGTTGTGGAGCACAGGCTCCGGACGCGCAGGCTCAGAGGCCATGGCTCACGGTCCTAGCCGCTCCGCGGCATGCGGGATCTTCCTGGACCGGGGCACAAACCCGTGTCCCGTGTGTTGCCAGGTGGACTCTCAGCCACTGCGCCACCAGGGAAGCCCTACTTTTAAATTTTTAATAATCTTTTTATTTGAATAAATTTCTCTTATTTCCTTTCTTTCTTTCTTTTTCTTTCTTTCTTTCTTTCTCCCTTTTCATCTGAGACATGTGGCTGACAGGGTCTTGGTGCTTTGGCTGGGTGTCAGGCCTGTGTCTCTGAGGTGGGAGAGCCAGGTTCAAGACACTGGTCCACCAGAGACCTCCCACCTCCATGTAATATCAAACAGCAAAAGATCTCCCAGAGATCTCCATCTATATACTAAGACCCAGCTCCACTCAATGGCCAGCAAGCTACAGTGCAGGACACCCTATGCCAAACAACTAGCAAGACAGGAATACAGCCCCACCCATTAGCAGAAAGGCTGCCTAAAATCATAATAAGGTCACAGTCACCCCAAAACACACCAACGGACGCAGTCCTGCCCATCAGAAAGACAAGATCCACTGTCATCCAACAGAACACAGCACCAGTGGCCCCGACCAGGAGGCCTACACAAACCACTGAACCAACCTCAGCCACTGGGGGAAGACACCAGAAACAATGGGGATTATGAACCTGCAGCCCATGAAAAGGAGACCCCGATAGCAGTAAATTAAGCAACATTCTCTGAGAAGACAGAGAAACACACAGCAGATGAAGGAGCAAGGTAAAAACCCACCAGACCAAACAAATTAAGAGGAAATAGACAAGCTACCAGAAAAAGGATTCAGAGTAATGATAGTAAAGATGATCCAAAATCTTGGAAATTGAATGGAGAATATACAAGAAACATTTAACAAGGACATAAAAGAACTAAAGAGCACACAAGCAATGATGAACAAAACAATAAATGAAATGAAAAATTCTCTACAAGGAAGCAATAGCAGAATAACTGAGGCAGAAGAATGGATAAGTGACCTGGAAGATAAAATAGTGGAAATAACTACAGCAGAGCAGAATAAAAAAAAAAGAATGAAAAGAATTGAGAACAGTCTTAGAGAATTCTGGGACAACATTAAATGCAACAACACTCGAATTATAAGGGTCCCAGTAGAAGAAGAGAAAAAGAAAGAAACTGAGAAAATATTTGAAGAGATTATAATTGAAAACTTCCCTAATATTGGAAAGGAAATAGTCGAACAAGTCCAGGAAGCACAGAGAGTCCCATACAGGATAAATCCAAGGAGAAACACTCCAAGACATATAATACTCAAACTTTCAAAAATTAAATACACAGAAAAAATATTAAAAGCAGCAAGAGAAAAGCAACAAATAACATACAAGGGAATCCCCATAAGGTTAACAGCAGATCTTTCAGCAGAAACTCTGCAAGCCAGAAGGGAGTGGCAGGACATATTTAAAGTGATGAAAGGGAAAAGCCTACAACCAAGATTACTCTACCCAACAAGGATCTCATTCAGATTTGATGGAGAAATCAAAATCTTTACAGACAAGCAAAAACTAAGAGACTTCAGCACCACCAAACCAGCTTTACAACAAATGCTAAAGGAACTTCTCTAGGCAGGAAACACAAGAGAAGGAAAAGACCTACAATAGCAAACCCAAAACAACTTAGAAAATGGTAATAGGAACATACAGATTGATACCTACCTTAAATGTAAATGGATTAAATGCTCCAACCAAAAGACACAGACTGGCTGAATGGATACAAAAATAAAACCCATATATACGCTTTCTACAAGAGATGCACTTCAGACCTGGGGACACACAGAGACTGAAAGTGAGGGGATGGAAAAATATATTCCATGTAAATGGAAATCAAAAGAAAGCTGGAGGAGCAATTCTCATAACAGACAAAGTAGACTTTAAAATAAAGACTATTACAAGAGACAAAGAAGGACACTACATAATGATCAAGGGATAAATCCAAGAAGAAGATATAACAATTGTAAATATTTATGCACCCAACATAGGGGTACCTAAATACATAAGGCAAATGCTAACAACCATAAAACAGGAAATGGACAGTAACAAAATCATAGCAGGGGACTTTAACACCCCACTGTCACCAATGAACAGATCATCCAAAATGAAAATAAATAAGGAAACACAAGCTTTAAATGATACATTAAATAAGATGGACTTAATTGATATTTATAGAACATTCCATCCAAGAACAATAGAATACACTTTCTTCTCAAGTGTTCATGGAACATTCTTCAGGATAGATCATATCTTGGGTCACAAATCAAGCCTTCATAAATTTAAGAAAATTCAAATCGTATCAAGTACCTTTTCCAACCACAATGCTATGAAACTAGATATCAATTACAGGAAAAAAACTGTAAAAAATACAAACACATGGAGGCTAAAAAAGTACACTACTAAATAACCAAGACATCACTGAAGAAATCAAAGAGGAAATAAAAAAATACATAGAAGCAAAAGACAATGAAAACCCAGTGACCAAAAACCTATGGGATGCAGCAAAAGCAGTTCTAAGAGGGAAGTTTATAGCAATACAATCATACCTCAAGAAACAAGAAACATCTCAAATAAACAGCCTAATATTACACCTAAAGAAATTAGAGAAAGAAGAACAAAAAAACTCCCAAAGTTAAGACAAGGGAAGAAATCATAAATATCAGATCAGAAATAAATGAAAAAGAAATGAAGAACAGTAGCAAAGATCAATAAAACTAAAAGCTGGTTCTTTGAGAAGATAAACAAAATTGATAAACATTAGCCAGACTTATCAAGAAAAAAAGGGAGAAGACTCAAATGAGTAGAATTAGAAATGAAAAAAGAAGTAACAACCGACACTGCAGAAATACAAAGGATCATGAGCAAATACTACAAGCAATTATATGCCAAAAAAATGGACAACCTGAAAGAAATGGACAAATTCTTAGAAATGCACAACCTTCCAAGACTGAACCAGGAAGAAATAAAAAATATAATCAAGATCAATAACAAGCACAGAAATTGAGACTGTTATTAAAAATCTTCCAACAAACAAACGCCTAGGACCAGATGGCTTCACAGGCGAATTCTAACAAACATTTAGAGAAGAGCTAACACCTATCCTTCTCAAACTCTTCCAAAATAGAGCAGAGGGAGGAGTACTCCTCAATTCATTCTATGAGGCCACCATCACCCTGATACCAAAACCAGACAAAGATGTCACAAAGAAAGAAAACTACAGGCTAATATCACTGATGAACATAGATGCAAAAATCCTCAACAAAATACTAGCAAACAGAATCCAACGGCACATTAAAAGGATCATACACCATGATCAAGTGGGGTTTATCGCAGGAATGCAAGGATTCTTCAATATACGCAAATCAATCAATGTGATAAACCATATTAACAAACTGAAGGAGAGAAACCATATGATCACCTCAATAGATGCAGAAAAAAATCCTGACAAAATTCAACACCCATTTATTGCTAAAAACTCGCCAGAAAGTGGGCATAGAGAAAACTTACCTCAACATAATAAAGACCACATATGACAAACCCACAGCTAACATCATTCTCAATGATGAAAAACTGAAACCATTTCTTCTAAGATCAGGAACAAGACAAGGTTGTCCACTCTCACCACTATTATTCAACATACTTTTGGAAGTTTTAGCCACAGCAATCAGAGAAGAAAAAGAAATAAAATGAATCCAAATTGGAAAAGAAGTAAAGCTGTCACTGTTTACAGATGACATGATCCTATACATAGAGAATCCTAAAGATGCTAACAGAAACCTACTAGAGCTAATCAATGAATTCAGTAAAGTAGCAGGATACAAAATTAATGCCCAGAAATCTCTTGCATTCCTATACACTAATGAGGAATACTCTGAAAGAGAAATTAAGGAAACACTCGCATTTACCACTGCAACAAAGACAATAAAATACCTAGGAATAAACCTACCTAAGGTGATAAAACACCTGTGTGCAGAAAACTATAAGACACTGATGACAGAAATTAAAGATGATACAAACAGATGGAGAGATATACCATGTTATTGGATGGAAGAATCAACATTGTGAAAATGACTATACTACCCAAAGCAATCTACAGATTCAATACAATCCCTATCGAACTACCACTGCCATTTTTCACAGAACTAGAACTAAAAATTTCACAATTTGTATGGAAACACAAAAGACCCCGAATAGCCAAAGCAATCTTGAGAAAGAAAAATGGAGGTGGAGGGATCAGGCTCCCTGACTTCAGACTATACTACAAAGTTACAGTAATCAAGACAGTATGGTACTGGAACAAAAACAGAAATATAGATCAATGGGACAGGATAGAAATTCCAGAGATAAACCCATGCACATATGGTCACCTTATCTTCAATAAAGGAGGCAAGAATATACAATGCTGAAAAGATAGTCTCTTCAAAAAGTTGTGCTGGGAGTACTGGACAGCTACATGTAAAAGAATGAAATTAGAACATTCCCTAACACCATACACAAAAATAAACTCTAAATGGATTAAAGACCTAAATGTAAGGCCAGACACCATAAAACTCTTAGAGGAAAACATAGGCCGAACACTGTATGACATACATCACAGCAAGATCCTTTTTGACCCATCTCCTAGAGAAATGGAAATAAAAACAAAAATAAACACATGCGACCTAATGAAACTTAGAAGCTTTTGCACAGCAAACGAAACCATAAACAAGACAAGGAGACAATGCTCAGAATGAGAGAAAATATTTTCAAACAAAGCAACTGACAAAGGATTAATCTCCAAAATTTACAAGCAGCTCATAAAGCTCAATAACAAAGAAACATCAACCCAATCCAAAAATGGGCAGAAGACCTATATAGATATTTCTCCAAAGAATATATACAGATTGCCAACAAACACATGAAAGGATGCTCAACATCACTAATAATTAGAGAAATGCAAATCAAAACTACAATGAGGTATCACTTCACACCAGTCAGAATGGCCATCATCAAAAAATCTACAAACGATACATGCTAGAGAGGGTGTGGAGAAAAGGGAACCCTCTTGCACTGTTGGTGGGAATGTAAATTGATATAGCCACTATGGAGAACAGTATGGAGGTTCCTTAAAAAACTGAAAATAGAACTACCATACAACCCAGCAATCCCACTACTGGGCATATACCCTGAGAAAACCATAATTCAAAAAGAGTCATGTAGCACAAAGTTCATTGCAGTTCTATTTACAATAGCCAGGACATGGAAGCAACCTAAGTGTCCACTGACAGATGAATGGATAAAGAAGATGTGGCACATATATCCAATGGAATATTACTCAGCCATAAAAAGAAATGAAATTGAGTTATTTTTAGTGAGGTGGATGGACCTAGAGTCTGTCATACAGAGTGAAGTAATTCAGAAAGAGAAAAAGAAATACTGTATGCTAACACATATATATGGAATCTAAAAAAAAATGGTTCTGAAGAACCTAGGGGCAGGACAGGAATAAAGATGCAGATGTAGAGAAAGGACTTGTGGACAGGGGGAGGGGGAAGTGTAAGCTGGGACAAACTGAGAGAGTGGCATGTACATATATACACTCCCAATTGTAAAATAGATAGCTAGTGGGAAGCAGCCACATGGTACAGGGAGATCAGTTCGGTGCTTTGTGACCACCTAGAGGGGTGGGATAGGGAGGTTGGGAGGGAGACATAAGATGGAGGGGATATGGGGATATATGTATATGTATAGCTGATTCACTTTGTTATAACGTAGAAACTAACACACCACTGTAAAGCAATTATACTCCAATAAAGATGTTTTAAAAAAAGAATATGTGTGTGTGTGTAACTAAACTGTTGTGCTATACACCTGAAACTAACATGATATTGTAAATCAACTGTGTTTCAATAAAAATAAAGAACGTATCACTTAAATTTTAAATAGAAATAGGAATGAGAACAAACAAGGGGTAAAAAATGAATTTATTTTGAAAATGATCAGGCACAGTGCTGAAAATAAAAAACCAACCAACATTCTACATCCAGCCTATCTATCGTCCAATAGCAAAGGTGAAATTAGCCCATTTCAGAGATTTTCAGGCTTCTACTTTTACCTCAAACAACTGGGCTGAATTGCTGCATGTTATGCTACTTCAATAGAGAAGAAAATTTCTGCGGAGTATCTATATCTGGTGTTGTCATTAGCAATTCAGAAGGGACTATTGTTAAAAAAATTTAATTAACATTTTGTTTTACAATAAATTTAGGTTTACAGAAGAGTTCTAATGATAGTATGGAGAGTTTCCATATATTCCTCACCCAGTTTCCCACATCCTTAACATCTTACATTACCATAGTCAAAACTATGCAACTGACACTGGAGTATTTCTTTTAACTGCTTTCCCAATTTTTTTTTTTTTTGATTTTAGCTTTTCTATTGATGTCTTATTTCTGTTCCATCAGGTAGCAGAAAAAGACTCATCACCCACAACCATCAGCCCTGAATCTAAATTCATGACCCTCTGTGCACTTTTTCTTATTTCGAGGAAAAATCCAGTGCACTACTTTGTAGTTAATCATCACATCTTCTAACCTTCTACTGAGTTTCTAATCGTTTCCTTGTTTTTCATAAACTTGGCAGACTTAAGGAATATGGGCCAGGTATCCTGTAGAATGTTGCCCACCTGGGATTTTGTTGTTACTTTCACATAATTAGATAATGGATTTTTGGAAAGAATACAACAGAGATGAAGTACCCTTCTAGTCATATCATATCCAGGTAATTGATATACACATGATATCACTGGTGATGTTAACCTTCATTACCTGGGCAAGGTCATGTTTGCCAGGTCTCTCCATTATACAGTTAATATTTAAGTTCATAGTTTTGTCCACTGTACAGTTAATATTTTCAAGACCCATCACCCACAACCATCAAAGACTCTCAAGATCATGAAAATAATAGAGTCGATTATTTCCTACATCCTTTGAATGACTTGGTATTTCAAATTCATGATAAACTGATTAGTTAGGAATGAATTGTCATTTGAGAGCTGAATAATAAGCAAGGAAATGTTAAATATCACGGTCAAGGACCAAGTTACAGAGCAAGCAGAGGAAGTGAACAAAAATCAGAATTTCCATTTCCACACCAATCCTGCCTCATAAAAAACCCTCACTTTAGTATTTCTATACATGACAATCATCATCCTGCTCTTAGGGATGCTTCCTCAGCATGATCACCATAATTTGAAAAGCAATTGTGCTGTCAAGTGAGGTGTATGTAGTGTGGGTCCTTCATAGAGTGTCCATCAGGTAGCAGAAAAAGACTCATCACCCACAACCAGCAGCACTCAATCTTTGAATTCATGTCCGTCTGTGCACATTTTCTTATTTCGAGTTTAACTTTATATATATGTCAAAGTTGTGGCTTTTCATGGAGCCAAAAGCTTTTTCCATGTTATCAAGATTAACCTTTTCTATATTGTCAAAATGAACTTTTAAGGAAGAGACAACCAATAATAAACTGCCACTACCAAACAATAAAGGGGGAAAAACCCTCAGCTTCAAGTTTATGAAGAAAAATGCAAGTTTAAGGTGTAATATTCTAAAATTTCATTTTTATCTAAAATGTATGTAGTATAAAAACAAAAGAATACATTAGAAAATACTTGTCTAATTATTTCCATGTAATACAAGAAGACATTTATTCTTTCCATTAAGAATAAAGCTGTTCAGTGATGTCAATAGGTTGTAGGGAATACTGCATTAAAATGAAAATCATGATTGTCAAGGTAAAAACCACACTGTAAGTAATGAGTGGAACTGACACTGTAGAAATTCCAATGAGAAATTCACAGACTCACTTAAAAAACATCCTGAAAACACAAAAGAATAAAGTGGAGAAATGCTATTAAAAAAATAAAATTAAAATGATATTATGGCCAGATCCTGGAGACTCAATTTAAATATAATAGATATTCACAAAGCAGAAAGTATCCCAAATGAATGCGGCAATAATCAAGGGTACAAATCTGGGGGAAAATTTTGTAAATTCGGAAGGATAACTATCCTATTTCATGCAAATTTCATTAAAAGATAGATATATACACATTCAAATAGTTATTTAATTAAAAAAAAGAATTCTGAAAATATCAAAGAAATATGGCAAAGGAAGTATACCACGTTTTCCTCCTTACTTCTCTTCAATATTTTCCTCAGTATTAAAGGACAAAAACATTGAAAAATATCATTTTTAGATAAATTTCTATGTCTGTGTTAAGACCCTAGGGAAAAAATATTTTAAAAAGTTTTAAATGTGATTTTAAAATGTTATGACTATTTTAGTTATTTTTAATCAAGAAAATAAACTGATAGACTCAAGAAATTTCAGAATTTTGGCTGGGTACCAACATTTTCAATAGATTTTGTATATGCTAATTTGAAATTAGTAAATATATTAGAAAACAAGTTAATTTGATAACTTGTATATGGCAATACAAACAAAATTATTAAATGCTTATCCTTATAGATGTATAAATTATTATATGAAACATTACAAACTACTACTGAATTATTTTAAAATTTAAATGAATGGGAATGTTCACTATATTTGCAAACATTAAAACTGATTGCATATATTATTAATTCTTTCCATATAAACCTTTAATAAAAAAGTTTGCTTTATAAATATTTATAAAACTTTTATATTAAATGTTTACCTAAATAACAAGTTTCTAAAGTAACATTTGTAAGAATAAAAAGACAAAAAATGAGAAAAAATAAAATAAGAAACTTAAGGGATGAATTATCTTGTAAGATATTACATATATAATGTTTCAATATAAGTAATAAAATATTTGCTATGCAATATAATATTTAATAATTATAAATACTGTCAACAGAATGATAAAGTAAGAAGCCATGAGCCCAGCACCCACTCAAGACAGAGTATTACTGTCAAAACTGAGGCTCCCTCCATGCTCCAAGCTACCAGACTCTTACCTTATCCCACCTATAGAAGTAATAACTATTTTATAATTTCTTATTTCTTATTTTTCTTTAAAACATGACTAACAAGATGTCTCCAAAAACAAAATGCTAGTTTAAAAAGTGTTAAAGTATAGTATCATACTCTAAGAATGCTTCTGAGACATGTTTTTTCACTGAATACTGTTTCTAAGATTTATCCAAATTGATGTGTGTAGCCATAGTTATTTGCTATATAGTTTTATATATTATGGACAATGCATTTGTCCATGTTCCTATAGATGAACATTTGTAACTACTAAAATTGATAAGATGAGCATTATATGCATGCACTGTTGTAAACGTGGAAAAGCTGATGTAGATGAAATAACTATAAATGAATTAGCATGTCTTAGAGTTTAGTATGTGTGCGTGCATGTGTCTAACTTTAAAATGTTTTCCGAAATTGTTTTACCACTTTACAGATCCACCAAGACTATGTTAAGAAACCTTCTTGCTCCATGTAGATGAGGATGATAGACAACCTTAGACTTTAAATTTGCCATTCTGGGACTGTGAAATAGTATCTCATTATGGTTTTACTATTTGTTGTCTTTTTAAAAAATTTGTTCATATCCCTAACTGTGTATAAGATTGAACTTCCTCCTTGTTTAACTATTATATGTGTTCCCTTTTATGTGAAATGCCTGCTCAAGACTTTGGTTCATTTTTCTGTTTGATTCTTTCCATATTCTTATTCATTTTAAGAGTCCCTTATATATTCTGCAAACAATCTGTTGTCAATTACTGCTGCAACTCTCTCTCCCAATTTATTACTTGATTTTTAATAGCATATGGTATATTTTGATGAAAAGGTAATAAAGCAATAAAACATTCCCTATCAAAAGGTAATAAAGTTGGTTTTTTTTAAAATTTTTTTTACATAAGGGGGTTTTTCCCTACCTAAATTGATACTCATGTTTACAGTGAAGAAAGGATTCAGTATTTTTTTCCTTATTTCTAAACAATAATTCTGGTACTACTTATTGAATAGTGCATATTTACATTGAACTTCACATTGTGTTGATTAAGTATTTTTTATGTGAGCAAATTGGTTCTTGGGTGCTCTTTTCCATTCCATCTGTCAATCTCTGCACTCATGTCACAATTTTTGTTTTAAAACTACTTATGGAGGTATGATTGACATGTAAAAAGCTGTACATATTTAATGTATACAACTGGGTGAGTTTGCAGATAAGTATATACCTTGAAACTACCAACACTATCAAGGCCATAAACACATCCATCACCTCTTAAAGTTTCCTCCCATCTCTGTTATTATTATTATTACTATTATGATTAGTTAAGAATACTTAACATAAGACCTACTCTCTTAGTAAAGTTTAAGTATACAATACAGTATTTTTAGCCATAGGCACTATGCTGTATAGCAGACTTCCAGAACTTATTATCTTACATATCTGAAACTTTATACTCTTGACCATCATCTACCCATTTTCACCTTCCCCCAGTCCCTGGTAACTACCATTCTCTACTTCTATGAGTTGGACTATTTTAAATTGCACATATAAGTGAAAATACATAGTAGCTGTCTTTCTGTGTTTGGCTTATTTCACTTAGAATTATGTCCAAGTCCATCCATGTTGTCACAAATGGCAAGACTTCACTCTTTTTTAAAGGCTATATAATATTCTATTGTATGTGTATACCACATATTTTTTATCCATTCATCTGTCAGTGGATAGTTAGGCTGTTTCTAAATCTTGGCTATTGTGAATAATGCTACTATGAACATGCAAATGCAGTTATCTCGTTGAGATTTTTACTTTAACTCCGTTGATAAATACCCAGAAGTGGGATTGCTGAATCATATGGTAGTTCTATTTTTAGTTTTTTAAAGAACCTCCATACTGTTCTCCATAGTAGCTGTACCAATTTACATTCCCACCAACAGTGTAGGAGGGTTCCATTTTCTCCACATCCCCTCCAGCATTTATTGTTTGTAGACTTATTGATGATGGCCATTCTGACTGGGGTAAGGTGATATCTCATTGTAGTTTTAATTTGCATTTCTCTAATAATTAGCAGTGTTGAGCATTTTTTCATGTGTCTCTTGGCCATCTGTATGTCTTCTTTGGAGAAATGTCTATTTAGGTCTTCTGCCCATTTTTTTTATTGGGTTTAATTCTTTTTGTTTTTGTTTTTGATATTGAGCTCATGAGCTGTTTGTAAATTTTGGAGATTAATCCCTTGTCGGTCGCATCATTGGCAAATATTTTCTCCCATTCTCTGGGCTGTCTTTTCATTTTGTTTATGGTTTCCTTCGCTGTTCAAAAGCTTTTGGGTTTAATTAGGTCCCATTTGTTTACTTTTGTTTTTACTTCCATTAGTCTAGGAGATGCATCGAAAAGGATATTGCTGCAATTTATGTTGAAGAGTGTTCTGCCTATGCTTTATATTATCTGGTCTTACCTCTAGGTCTTTAATACATTTTGAGTTTATTTTTGTGTATGGTGTTAAAGAATGTTCTAAGAGTTAACACCTATCCTCCTGAAACTCTTCCAAAAAAATTTCAAAGGAAGGAACACTCCCAAACTCATTCTAAAAGGCCAACATCACCCTGATACCAAAATCAGACAAAGATACCACAAAAAAAGAAAATTACAGGCTAATATCACAGATGAACATAGAATGAAAAATCCTCAACAAAATACTAGCAAACTGAATCCAACAGTACAATAAATGAATCATACACCATGATCAAGTGGGATTTATCCCAGGGAGGCAAGAATTTTTCAATATCTACAAATCAATCAGTGTGATATACCACATCAACAAATTGAAGAGTAAAAACCATATGATGCAGATCTCAACAGATGAAGAAAAAGCTTTTGACAAAATTCAACCCCCATTTATGATAAAAACTCTCCAGAAAGTGGGCATACAGAGAACATACCTCAAAATAATAAAGGCCATATATAACAAACCTACAGCTAACATCATACTCAACGGTGAAAAGCTGAAAGCATTTCCTCTAAGATTAGGAGCAAGACAAGGATGTCCACTCTCATTACTTTTATTCAACATAGTTTTGGAAGTCCTAGGCATGACAATCAGAGAAGAAAAAGAAATCCATGTTGGAAAAGAAGTAAAATCATCACTGTTTGCAGATGACATGATACTACACATAGAAAATCCTGAAGATTTAGGATTTTCTACCAGAAAACTACTAAAGCTCATCAATGAATTCGGTAAAGTTGCAGGATACAAGATTGGTACACAGAAATTTCTTGCAGTCCTATACACTAACAATGAAAGATCACAAAGAGAAATTAAGGAAACAATTCCATTTACTATCACATCAAAAATAATAAAATACTAGGAATAAACCCACCTAAGGAGGCAAAAGACCTATACTCTGAAAACTATAAGACAATGATGAAAGAAATCAAAGATGACACAGAGGGAAAGATATATCATGTTCTTCAATTGGAAGAATCAACATTGTCAAAATGACTGCACTACCTAAGGCAATCTACAGATTCAATGCAATCACTAACAAATTACCAATGGCATTTTTCACAGAACTAAAACAAAACCCCAAATAGCCAAAGCAATCTTTGAGAAAGAAAAATGGAGCTGAAGGAATCAGGCCCCCTGACTTCAGACTATACTACAAAACTACAACAATCAAAACAGTATGGTACTGGCACAAAAACAGAAATACAGATCAATGGAACAGGATAGAAAGCCCAGAAATAAAAACCCCACTCACATACCATCAATTAGTCTATGACAAAGGTGGCAAAGCTATACAATGGAGAAAAGACAGTCTCTTCAATAAATGGTGCTGGGAAAAGTGGACAGCTACATGTAAAAAAAATGAAATTAGAACATTCTTTAACACAATACACATAAAAAAATATGGTCTTTTGAGACAAAATTGACAAACCCTTAGCTAAACTAACTAGAGAGAACCTTCAAATAAATAAAATCAAAAATGAAATAGGAGACATTACAACTGACGCCACAAAAATGCAAAGGATTATAAAACACTACTGTGAACATTTACATAAAAACAAATTGGATAACCTAGAAGAGAAGGATAAATTCCAGAAACATACAAATTACCAAGACTAACTCAAGCATAAATAGAAAATCTGAGTGACCAATAATGAGTAATGAGATTGAATCAGTAATCAAAAACCTCCCATCAAAGAAAAGCCTGGGATCAGATGACTTTCAGGGTGAATTCTAACAAACGTTTAAAGAAGAATTAATGCCATTCCTTCTCAAAATCTTCCAGATAATTGAAGAGGAGGGAATACTTCCAAACTAATTTTATGAGACCAGCATTACTTTCACATTAAAATCAGATAAGGACACCAAAAGAAAAGAAATTTACAGGCCAATACCACTGATGATGATATATGCAAACATTCTCAAAAAATACTAGCAACCCAAATTCACATTGATTGATCACACACCATGACCATGCAGGATTTATCCCTGGGATGCAAGGATGGTACAACGTATCTAAATCAATAAAAATGATACACAACATTAACAGAATGAAGGATAAAAACCATGTGCCATCTCAATAGATACAGAAAAAGCATTTGACAAAATTCCATATATACTCATGATAAAAACTTTCAACAACCTGGGTATAGAGGGAACATAACTAAACATAATAAAAGCCATACATTACAAGGCTACGGCTAATATTCTCAATGGTGAAAAGCTGAAAACTTTTCTTCTAAGATCAAGACAATGA
Source organism: Delphinapterus leucas (assembly GCF_059928025.1). Taxonomy (NCBI): domain Eukaryota; kingdom Metazoa; phylum Chordata; class Mammalia; order Artiodactyla; family Monodontidae; genus Delphinapterus; species Delphinapterus leucas. The sequence goes on along the minus strand of NC_143133.1, from coordinate 68,861,804 downwards.
TGCTTACACTTGGTATATAGTTTTAACTAATGTACTAATTCTGGGACCTCAGTAAGGCAAGCTGCCCTTCTCCTCCTTCTTCCCTGTGCATTACAACTGTGTTAGATATTTTTGGCATTTTGCTCTTCTATATATGAATATATTTTTTAATTATCTTGTAAAGTTCCACAGATACTGTCATTGAAAATTAGATGTGAATTATACTGATTCTTTAACACTTTTAATAGAGAACTGATGCCTTTATTATATTGCCTAGCTATCAATGAACTTTTTAATCTCTCTTCACTTACTTAGGGCTTTTAAAAAATGTTTTTCAGCAAAGTTTAACAATATTCTTTGTATATTTATTGCACATTTATGTTAGATTTATTCTGGGTGTCCTTATCCTATTCCTATACATAGTAACTTTCCTATAATTTAAAAATTTCTTATAAAATTTTATTTTGTGGCCCTTAGTTTCTCATGAATAGAAATTAAATGTTGAATCTTTATTTTATATTCAGAAAAATGCATAAGCCATTTATTAATCCTAAAATTTATTTCAGATTGATTGTTCTAAGTGCATACATTTATAACCTGCAAATAATTATCATTTTATATTTTCCTCAATGAATTGGTAGTTGAATATTTTCTACATTTATGGAGATATACTATCCATGTGTTCTTAAACACTTATTTGTCTGCTTGTCTGTTTACTGGTTATATGCTTTACTAATATAAACACAACCCAGTCATGGTATATTGCAGCTTTATTATTTTATACCCAAGTTGGAGTACCTTGACTAACGGTTCAGTTAGGGTATTGGCTTCTATACTGAGTGAGATTTGCCTCTAGATCTCTGTTGAAATAATATATTTTAAGGTTAGAATAAGTTTCTTATTATTGAAGCAATAATAGTTAAATAAATAGGACATATTTAAGCATTTTCAGTAGTGTCTAGTATGTGTGAAAATGACATTCATGCTTACAGGGAATTTACAAAATTAGTGGAATGTCAGAATAACTCATTAAATAGTGTTATTTATTCTGTGTAATTTGGGAGAATGTGTTTTAAAGAGAAAAATCACCATAGATCTCATCTCAAATCAAAATTAATTGTATGGGAATAAAACAAAAATGTAAGTAAAATTGTATAAATAAGAAGAAAACAGTATGGATGTTTATCTTATCTTTTGAGGGAAGAGGACATATGAGCTTGGTTCAACTACTGCTCAACCTGGTTAATGTAACATGCCTAATTGTGTATTAAACAACTAGTACCATACTATAAATGGAATCCCAGCACTTGTAAAGAGTTCAATATCATTATCTTCAACCTATTGTGATCAGGCCATCACATATGGCCTGATACATGCATCTATATGCCCATCTCTTCCAAAGGGCTTATAAAAATCTATTTTCTATAGCACTGAGTGTTTATAAATCTGACCCTTGAGGACAGGCTAGATTGAGTGATCTTTTTTTTTCTTCAAGATTTCCAGAAAGCAAAGAGAAATATTATGATTGTTATTGAGAAAATATTATTATTGAGAGAAATAAAAGTTCAAAAATTTATGCATCACCTACAAGAAATGGAATCAAGCCCTAAGTAAAAAATAAGTAGTTAAATAGAGAAAGCGTTATTATATTCAGAAAGTAAGTAACCTTTGCTAACTTTCTTCATTAAAGATGCTACAAATACCTATCCAAATCGTGTTTGTTTCCTTTACTGCATAAAGTTTAATATACTTAACAGTGTCCAAGATTCATAAACCTCTGAAAGCTGAAGATTTTGTTTCTTTTATAAATTTGGTAAAATTATCATTCTTTATCAATACAAACACCACTCAGTTACATTTTTCCTCATGAAATACCTGGGGGTTTTTTCCTTCTTTTTCATTTTTATCGTATATCTGATATATATATATTATATATATGTCTATTCATTCCAAATCTTTCTAGTCGTCAATAAATTATAATATCCTTAGAATTATATATAGTAAACAGTATTTCTTTTATTTTCTATCCATGATTTTATATGTCTTTACATTATGGTAATTATAAAAATATATCCAGTCTGATAAAAATATTTGCTTCAAAATATTATTAATTCTTACTATTTCTAAAAAATAGTTTTAACTTTAAGTTATCCTCATCATGATCTCTTTGCCATTCATATTTGTGAATGTTATTGGTATCTATAAAAATTAATTCATATCAGGAGAAATACTTCACCCAACTATATTTTATCTGAAAAAACCTATTTTGCTACATAATTTAGCTTTACTCTCAACTGCAAGATATGAGAAAATAATCCTTTATTTTCCTTTATGATTAGTTTTTTTTCTAACTCCCTACCTGTTAGTGAAAATAACATTCAAAATAACATTCAAGGACAGAATTAAAAATAATGAAAATAATGGGTACTAAAAATCAACCAGGATAGAATCCACAAAGTTTAAAAGAAGAACAAACTAACACATTAAATGAAACTTCACCAAGTTTTATTTGAATTAGATTTAAAGTATCATAAATGCCATCAGGAGATGCCCAACAAATCCTTTAATAAGCATTTAACCTTCATGTGTAGGAGTTACAGTTATTAATTCCAAGGTTCTACAAGAGTAGAAAAATTACATTTTTATAATGTCAAGCACCGAGTTTACAGAATTTACATATTTACTTTATTTAAAAAATAACATATGGCATTCAATCTGATGTTATGACCTATATTTATGCATATTAGAAGATAAGTCACTTTAGCTATATTTATATTAGAAATGTTAGTGGAAAATCACATGGGCATCTGGCATTGAAGAGAGATGTGTTACAGGCTGTTCTGCCCTCCTAACAAACAATTCTTTGAAACAGAAACCAGATAGTTTTTACCTGCCATTATTTCAGTATATTCTTCCTGAAAAATCAACTTTTATAATTTCACCATTATCAGAATAATTGAAACTGTGATATTTATTCTTTATACAAAATTGACACAGAATATTGGTGCAGAACAGGAATAAAATGTATGCATTGTTTTTGAAGTGCAATTCTCAGAAGTTAATATTATTAATTCTATAATTATAATTATTCTATAATTATATTAATTATAATTAATATAATATAATACATTAACTAAAAGAAAAATCAAGTCATAGCTTGATGTACATTTTTTTGTCTTTGTATCCAACTGAAAAAGATGGGTACAAAACTCCTAAATTTACCATGATTTGCTTTGTATCTTGTATGCTTTACCTTGATAGACCATATATTTTGCCAGTTTTTCCATTCTGGGTCAACATGGCTTAGGATGCAAGAAAACCAAAGAGTAGTTTCCAAATGGTCCATTTCTGAGTGTTTTAGCCAGAACTTTTCAGAATTCTGTGTGAGTTTAAGAGGCAGAAGTTATAGCACTGCACTCACATTTGAAAGCAAAGTGCCATACACTTTGTGATACCATTGTATTCCTTTCCATTCTTTTAAGAGTAACTCAATATTAATATTCTTCATTTCAATCCTTATTAAAATGTTACTAACCTCTGTGTGACAAATCTAGTAGAGAAAGCCTGTTTTGTTTTTCCATAAATACTTTACTCTTTTTTCTTTGTTTTTAGCCAACTGTTAATTTAAAATCCATCCATGTTTCGATACATTTCTTCTTGAAGGAAAAATGTAATTAGTTGAACTTGATATAGCTGTTTTTGGAAAATGGAATAATTTTAGTTTTTAGATATCACAGAATAAAATGTGTTTTCCCTTAGAGGACAAGAAAAGAGCTGTCAGTTTGGAGAGCACATACTCTTGGAAAACACAGAGCTAGCTGTCAGAAACAGTTCTGTGTTAATGCTAATAGCAGAAAGTCATCATGATGTTTTAGGAGGGCCTGCTAACTAATAGCACTTCATAATCAATATCCCAATGTAACTGAAATGAACAAATTCCCAGTTAAAGAGAAAGGGAGATAGGTATAAAGTAGAAAAAATAAGGCTGAAGCAAAGACACTAGACAATGAGTGCAACAGTCAATTATTGTTTTTAAAAAACGGAAGAATTTTTTTTTCTGAAAATCAATCTAAAGCATTATAGGTAAGGGGTCTCTATCTCTGTCTGAACTGACCATTGCTCCCTGCTGTTTCTGTCAAGAAAAGAGACACTGTGATTTCCAGTGTAATTTCAAACTTTGTGTTATAAGGTTGGCGGTTTGCCCCTCCAGCAAGCCGGAAGATTTCACACATGATGGAAGGCAATTTTACCTCTGACATGGGGTGATGTTATAAGATGTGCTCTTCTCAAGGAAGGATAATACACAACCTTATCTTACAAAATATTGCAAGATGTTGATTGAATCTTAACTTCAAATCATTTTATCATGTCATATCTACCACGCTTAATAGACCACCCAGGAAAAGGGATGTATTAAGAAACGTGTCAGGAAATCTGTCAATCTTAACAAAATCACTGCTGTATAATTTTAAATAGTTGTCCACATACTGACTCTAAGGGTACATATTGTTTGATTATTTTAAAATTAATAGCAGAGAGAAGGTTAATAATTAGATTCAAAATTTATGAAAATGGGTGCCTTTAGTTGTAACACTAAAAACCGGGAGTCTAGCAATTAGGTAAATCACCTATCATAAGACTGTCTCTAAAAATCTATTTTAAATATAAAAATAAGGATTAGCTATGTCTACTTGTGAATTTCTTCAGACAACATTGACTGGCATGCTTTAGACATATTAAGCTTTAAAATATGAGATTATAGACAAGCTATTTTTAATAATTAAAATTTCTTACTTTGTACAGCCCTTCCCTCAAAGTATTTCTGAATCATTTGGATTTTAAGAAATTTATATTTAATTTTCTTTTATTGTTCTAATGTAGAAAGGGTGCAAAACAGTACCTGCATTATGGGAAATAGATGTTTTTAAAAGAACTGGTTTTTCAACATATTTTCAGCATTCCTTCATTTAATTCACACAAGAACTTAATGAGTTATTAGTAACTTCATTTTACAGATGAGAACACAGCATCTCAGAAAGAATACAGACTTTTTCATAATTAAAGAATGAGTAAGTAGAACCTTAGCAAATACCCACAGACTCTGATACCAGTGATTTTCTAGGTAATCATTTCCCATCAAACCATACATAGTTACTCAAAATTTACTGCATATTTAAGAATAAAATGGGCTCTGGAATCTTTGTGAGACATTGTGTTAAGATTTAGATAAAGTTTGTTACTTCAAGTTTTCTAAGCACTTTTTCTATTCATGTGTATTAAGATTATCCCAAACATATTATACCATGTAGCCCTTTTGTTCCTCTCCTTGGAATATTTTGTCACTCTGATATTCAATAAAACGCAATCTACAAAAAAGCTGAGCCTAGGCAATTCAGTGATTTATCTAAATTTTATTGTTTAATATGTGTCAAGTACTTTGCCAAGCACTAGAAAATCAGTTTTATAAGGCACAGTCCTGCAAAGAATTTACACCCTAGAACTGGAGACTAAAAACTCTGAACTGTAATAAAGGTAGAAATAAATTCAGGGAATTGTGGTACCACAGAAGATTAGCTCCTAACACAGCCTGGGTTCAGGAAGAAATTTATGCTAGAAGGTGATATTTAAGATAACCTTAAAGAATGATCAAAATGAGCCTTTTTATATACCACATAATTGGCATAACTAATTTATGAATATTATTACTTGGATTTTGCATATGTTAATGAATATTATACTGAGAAATGTCTGAATTTGAACTTGTATTTCTGTTCTTCTATTTTGTATAAAGTGTGAATTTCATATAAATACACACACACACACACATATACACACATATACTTTTTTTGTTTTTTTTCAGAAGCAAATCATTCATTCCTCATGGTGACACGGGCCAATATTTTACATTCAGGTATGAAATGCTCTTTATACTATCTTTAGTTAAACTAACTACATTATGAATAAGATGCAAAAAAAAACTTTACAAAATTCCTATTCATTGAATCACTTGTCACCTAGAAACCTAACAACAATAAAGCAGTTTAGGAATAATGTTACAAGCCAGAGACATAATGCCTAACTTCTATTCATTTTCTTTAATTTATATTAGAATTATAATTCCAGTTAAGATTAACATATGGTGGCTACAGTGGAGTGAATAGGTTTATGTGTCTTACCTTCCCCCAAACAACTAAAATACTGGACAAAATTGCCAAGAACAGACATTTTAGAGCTCTGGAAATCGACCAGAGACAAACAACAAATTTAGAAGAATTTATTCGTGGAAAACTCTCAAATTTCCAGGAAGAACAGTGGTGTTCTTGCCTTTGGCTGCTCTACAAGAAATTCTATAGAAATTGTCCAGGCTGAAATGAAAGACCCTAGTCAGAAATGTGAATCGACATGAAGAAAGTAACAGTACCCAGAAAGTTAGCTACATAGGCAAATACAAAGAAAGTATAAATGTATGTTTGTTTATAATTAATTTCTTCTATTTGATTTCAAAGTCAACAGCATAATTCAATAATTTTTATAAATGTATTGATGGGTTTATAATTTATAAAGATGTAATTTACATGACAATGATAGTAAAAAGAAGGGATAACAAAACTATACTAGAGCAATTTCTTTTTATACTATCAAAATTAAGTTGCTGTCATCAAACTATATTGTTTTAAGTTAATATATTAATCCCCAGGGCAACCATTTAAAAAATAACAAAATAGCTAAACAACAAGGGAATTTTAATGATACACTAAAAAATATCTGTTTATCACACACCAAAAAAAAGTGCTATAATGGAAAAAGAGTGGTAAAAAAGTACTTCCTGATTTCAAACTATACTATAAAGCTATAGCAATTAAAACTGTGTTTTGCTGGCTATTCATCAATGGAGCAGAACTGAAAGTCCACTAATAAATTCTCATATTTATGGTGAATTGAGTTTTAACAAAGATTGTTAAGACAATTCAGTGTGGTAATAATATAGTATTTTGAACAAATGGTGCTGCAATAATGGGATAACTGATAACTGCAACAAAAAAACACATACAAAATATTAATTTGGACCCTTCCCTCACACAAGAAACACAAATTAACTCAAAATGAATCAGAGACATACTTGTAAGAACTAAAACAATAAAACTATTAGAACAGGGCTTCCCTGGTGGGGCAGTGGTTGAGAGTCCACCCGCCAATGCAGGGGACATGGGTTCGTGCCCCGGTCCAGGAAGATCCCACATGCCATGGAGCAGCTAGGCCCGTGAGCCATGGCCACTGAGCCTGCACGTCCAGAGCCTGTGCTCCGCAACAGGAGAGGCCACAACAGTGAGAGGCCCGTGTACCACAAAAAAAAAAAAAAAAAAAAAACTATTAGAAGAAATCATAGGAGTAAGTCTTTATGGCATTGAGTCAGGAAAAGCGTTCCTAGATACAACACCAAAAGCACAAGCAACCAACAGAAATAGATAAATTGGACATCATTAACATTAAAGGTTTTCACCAAAAGACAACCCTCAGGATGGGAGAAAATATTTGCAAATGAAGCAACTGACAAAGGATTAATCTCCAAAATTTATAAGCAGCTCATGCAGCTCAATAACAAAAACACAAACAACCCAATCCAAAAATGGGCAGAAGACCTAAATAGACATTTCTCCAAAGAAGATATACAGACTGCCAACAAACACATGAAAGAATGCTCAACCTCACTAATCATTAGAGAAATGCAAATCAAAACTACAATGAGATATCATCTCACACCAGTCAGAATGGCCATCATCAAAAAATCTAGAAACAATAAATGCTGGAGAGGGTGTGGAGAAAAGGGAACCCTCTTGCACTGTTGGTGGGAATATAAATTGATACAGCCACTGTGGAGAACAGTATGGAGGTTCCTTTAAAAACTACAAATAGAACTACCATATGACCCAGCAGTCCCACTACTGGGCATATACCCTGAGAAAACCAAAATTCAAAGAGTCATGTACCAAAATGTTCATTGCAGCTCTATTTACAATAGCCAGGACATGGAAACAACCTAAGTGTCCATCATCGGATGAATGGATAAAGAAGATGTGGCACATATATCCAATGGAATATTACTCAGCCATAAAAAGAAACGAAATTGAGCTATTTGTAATGAGGTGGATAGACCTAGAGTCTGTCATACAGAGTGAAGTAAGTCAGCAAGAGAGAGACAAATACCATATGCTAACATATATATATGGAATTTAAGGGAAAAAAAATGTCATGAAGAACCCTAGGGGTAAGACAGGAATGGAGACACAGACCTACTAGAGAGTGGATTTGAGGATATGGGGAGAGGGAAGGGTAAGGTGTGACAAAGCAAGAGAGAGGCATGGACATATATACACTACCAAACATAAGGTAGATAGCTAGTGGGAAGCAGCCGCATAGCACAGGGAGATCAGCTCGGTGCTTTGTGACCGCCTGGAGGGAGGGAGATGCAAGAGGGAAGAGATATGGGAACATATGTATATGTATGACTGATTCATTTTGTTGTAAAGCAGAAACTAACACACCATTGTAAAGCAATTTTACTCCAATAAAGATGTTAAAAAAAAGACACTTTCAATAAAGTGAAAAACAACACACATAATAAGAGAAAACTTCTATAAATCATTTATCTGAAAAGCAAATGTATGCAGAAAATATAGAGAACTCTTTACAACTCTATAATAAAAAGACAACCCATTTTAAAATGGAAAAATGATTTGAAAGGATAGTTTCCCAAAAAAGATGTGTCCAAAAATTACCTGTAAAAATGTTCAACATTATTAACTATCAGGGAAATGCAAATGAAAACCAAAATGAAACACCACTTTTACACACTCTAGAATTGCTAAAATCAAAAAGACAGACAATAACAAGTGCGGATGAAAACACAGATAATTTAGAAACTCCTAAATTGTTGGTGCAATTGTATAATTGTGCATCCACTTTGGGAAACAGTTTGGCAGTTCCAAGAATGTTAAACACTGAGTACCACATAACTCAGCAATTTCACTCCTAGGTATACACCCAAGAGAAATGAAGGCATATGTCCACATGAAAACTTAACATATTCATCTTCATGGCAGCATTTTTCATACTAGCCAAAGGTAGAAACACCCAAGATGCCCATCATCTGATGAACAAATAAACAAAATTTGATATACGATCGAATGTTATTCAGCAATAAAAATGAATAAATGTTATGATATGGATAACTCTTGGAAACATTTTGCTAAGTGATAGAGAAGCCTATCACAGAGATATATGTTATACAATTCCATTTACACTAAAAGTTCAGAATAGGCACTCCATAGACACAGGAAGTAGATTAGTAGTTTCCTGATGTGTCTGGGTGGAAAGGGAGAAGAGAGTGACTTCTAATGGGTACAGCGTTTTTTGGAGGGTGATAAAAACTTTCCAAAATTTGGTAGTGGTGATGGTTGTACAACTCTGTTAGCATATTAAAATATATTATAAGTATAAGTTTTATTGTATGTGAATTATATCTCGATAAAGCTATTTTCAACCTTCTCCCAACACATACAGGTACTGAGATACTGCAACATAACAACTAGAATGGCTATATTTAAAAACACTAGCAATGGTGGGTTTGGGAGTTTATAGAAAAATTAGAATCCTTAACTACTATTGGTGGGAATGTATTGGGTTGGCCAAAAAGTTTGTTTGGGTTTTTCCATAAGATGGTACAGAAAAACCTGAACAAAATTTTTGGCCAATAAACGTTTTAGCCAATTAAAAACTGTTTGGCAGTTCTTTAAAAGATTAGATGGCCGGTTCAAGATGGCAGAGTAGAAGGACGTGCTCTCACTCCCTCTTGCGGGAGCACTGACATCACAACTAACTGCTGAACAATCATGGAAAGGAAGACACTGGAACTCACCAAAAAAGATACCCCACATCCAAAGACAAAGGAGAAGTCACAATAAGATGGTACAAGGGGCGTAATCACAATAAAATCAAGACCCATAATGGTTCGGTGGGTGACTCACAAACTGGAGAACACTTATACCACAGAAGTCCACCCACTGAAGTGAGGGTTCTGAGCCCCATGTCAGGCTTCCCAACCTGGGGGTCCAGCAACTGGAGGAGGAACTCCTAGAGGATCAGCCTATGAAGGTCAGCGGGATTTGATTGGACTTGAACAGGACTGGGGGAAACGGAGACTCCACTCTTGGAGTGCACACACAAAGTAGTGTGCGCACCAGGATCCAGGGGGAGGAGCAGTGACCCCATAGGAGACTGAACCAGACCTACCTGGTTCAGTAGGTGTTGGAGGGTCTCCTGCAGAGGCGGGGGGTGGCTGTGGCTCACCAAGAGGACAAGGACACTGGCAGCGGAGCTTCTGGGAAGTACTCCTTGGCATGAGTCCCCCCAGAGTCTGCCATTAGCCCCACCAAAGAGCCAGGTAGCCTTCAGTGTTGGGTCACCTCAGGGCAAACAACCAACAGGGAGGGAACTCAGCCCCACCCATCAGCAGACAAGCAGATTAAAGTTTTACTGAGCTCTGCCCACCAGAGCAACTGCCAGCTCTACCCACCACCAGTCCCTCCCATCAGGAAACTTGCACAAGCCTCTTAGATAGCCTCATACACCAGAGGGCAGACAGCAGACACAAGAAGAACTACAATCCTGAAGCCTGTGGAACAAAAACCACATGAACAGAATTTAGAAAAAATGAAAAGGCAGAAGACTATGTACCAGATGAAGGAACAAGATAAAACCACAGAAAAACAACTAAATGAAGTGGAGATAGGCAACCATCCAGAAAAAGAATTCAGAATAATGATAGTGAACATGATTCAGGAAATCAGAAAAAGAATGGAGGCAAAGATAGAGAAGATGCAAGACATGTTTAACAAAGACCTAGAAAAATTAAAGAACAAACACCTAGAAGAATTAAAGAATAAACAAACAGAGATGAACAATACACTAACTGAAATGAAAAATGAAGGAATCAATAGAATAACTGAGGCACAAGAACAGATGAGTGACCTGGAAGACAGAAGGGTGGAATTCACTGCTGTGGAAAAGAATAAAGAAAAATGAATGAAAAGAAGACAGCCTAACAGACCTATGGGACAACATTAAATGCAACAACATTTGCATTATAGGGGTCCCAGAAGGAGAAGAGAGAGAGAAAGGACCTGAGAAAATATTTGAAGAGATTATAGTTGAAAACTTCCCTAACATGGGAGAGGAAATAGCCACCCAAGCCCAGGAAGCACAGAGACTCCCAGGCAGGATAAACCCAAAGAGAAACATGCCAAGACACATAGTTATCAAATTTACAAAAATTAAAGACAAAGAAAAACAAGGGAAAAAATCACAAATAATATACAAGGGAACTCCCATAAGGTTAACAGCTGATTTCTCAGCAAAAACTCTACAAGCCAGAAGGGAGTGGCATGACATATTTAAAGTGATGAAAGGGAAGAACTTACAACCAAGATTACTCTATATGGCAAGGATCTCATTCAGATTCAATCGAGAAATCAAAAGCTTTACAGACAGGCAAAAGCTAAGAGAATTCAGCACCACCAAACCAGCTCTACAACAAATGCTAAAGCAACTTCTCTAAGTGGGAAACATAAGAGAAGAAAAGGACCTACAAAAACAAACCGATTACAATTAGGAAAATGGTAATAAGAACATACATATTGATAATTACCTTAAACATGAATGGATTAAATGCTCCAACCAAAAGACACAGGCTTGCTGAATGGATACACAAACAAGACCCATATATATGCTGTCTACAAGAGACCCACTTCAGACCTAGGGACACATACAGACTGAAAGTGAGGGAATGGAGAAAGATCTTCCATGCAAATGGCAATCAAAAGAAAGCTGGAGTAGGATTACTCATATCAGATAAAATAGACTTTAAAATAAAGAATGTCAGAAAAGACAAGAAAGGACAGTACATAATGATCAAGGGATCAATCCAAGAAGAAGATATAACAATTATAAATATATATGCACCCAACTTGGAGCACCTCAATACATAAGGCAACTGCTAAGAGCTATAAAAGAGGAAATCGGGGCTTCCCTGGTGGCACAAGTGGTTTGGAGTCCGCCTGCTGATGCAGGGGACGAGGGTTCGTGCCCTGGTCTGGGAGGATCCCACATGCCAAGAGGCGGCTGGGCCCGTGGGCCATGGCCACTGAGCCTGCATGTCCGGAGCCTGTGCTCCACGACAGGAGAGGCCACGGCAGTGAGAGGCCCGCATGCCACAAAAAAAAAAAAAAAAAAGAGGAAATCGACAGTAACACAATAATAGTGGGGGACTTTAACACCTCTCTTACACCAATGGACAGATCATCCAAAGAGAAAATTAATAAGGAAACAAAAGCTTTAAATGACAAATTAGACCAGATAGATTTAATTTATAATTATAGGAAATTCTATCCAAAAACAGCAAATTACACTTTCTTCTCAAGTGCGCATGGAACATTCTCCAGGATAGATCACATTTGGGTCACAAATCAAGCCTCAGTAAATTTAAGAAAATTGAAGTCATATCAAGCATCTATTCTGACCACAACGCTATGAGATTAGAAATCAATTACAGGGAAAAAAACGTAAAAAACATAAACACATGGAGGCTAAACAATACGTTACTAAATAACCAAGATATCACTGAAGAAATCAAAGAGGAAATCAAAAAATACCTAGAGACAAATGACAATGAAAACACGACAATCAAAACCTATGAGATGCAGCAAAAGCAGTTCTAAGAGGGAAGTTTGCAGCTATACAAGCCTACCTCAAGAAACAAGAAATATCTCAAATAAACAATCTAACCTTACACCTAAAGGAACTAGAGAAAGAAGAAAAAACAAAACCCAAAGTTAGTAGAAGGAAAGAAATCATAAAGATCAGAGCAGAAATAAATGGAATAGAAAAAAAGAAAACAATTGCAAAGATCAATAAAACTAAAAGCTGGTTCTTTGAGAAGATAAACAAAATTTATAAACCATTAGCCAGACTCATCAAGAGGGAGAGGACTCAAACCAATAAAATTAGAAATGAAAAAGAAGTTACAAAAGACACTGCAGAAATACAAAGCATCCTAAGAGACTACTACAAGCAACTCTATGCCAATAAAATGGACAATCTGGAAGAAATGGTCAAATTCTTAAAAAAGTATAGCCTTCCAAGACTGAACCAGGAAGAAACAGAAAATATGAGCAGACCAATCAACAGTAATAAAGTTGAAACTGTGAATAAAAATCTTCCAACAAACAAAAGTCCAGGACCAGATGGCTTCACAGGTGAATTCTATCAAACATTTAGAGAAGAGCTAATACTAATACCCATCCTTCTCAAACTCTTCCAAAAAATTGCAGAGGAAGGAACACTCCCAAACTCATTCTGTGAGGCCACCATCACCCTGATACCAAAACCAGACAAAGATGTCACAAAGAAAGAAAACTATGGGCCAATATCACTGATGAACATAGATGCAATAATCCTCAACAAAGTACCAGCAAACAGAATCCAACAACACATTAAAAGGATCATACACCATGATCAAGTGGTACTTTTCCCAGGGATGCAAGGGTTCTTCAATATACACAAATAAATCAATGTGATACATCATATTAACAAATTGAAGTTTAAAAGCCATATGATCATCTCAATAGATGCAGAAAAAGCTTTTGACAAAATTCAACACCCATTTATGATAAAAACTCTTCAGAAAGTGGGCATAGAGGGAACCTACCTTAACATAATAAAGGCCATATAGGACAAACCCAAAGCAAACATTATTCCCAATGGTGAAAAACTGAAAGCATTTCCTCTAAGATCAGGAACAAGACAAGGATGTCCACTCTCACCACTATTATTCAACATAGTTTTGGAAGTCCTCGCCATGGCAATCAGAGAAGAAAAATAAATAAAAGGAATACAACTTGGAAAAGAAGAAGTAAAACTGTCACTGTTTGCAGATGACATAATCCTATACATAGAAAATCCTAAAGATGCCACCAGAAAACTACTAGCGCTAATCAATGAATCTGGTAAAGTTGCAGGATAAAAAATTAATGCAAAGAAATCTTTTGCATTTCTATACACTAATGATGAAATATCTGAAAGAGAAATTAAGGAAACATTCCCATTTACCAGTGCAACAAAAAGAATAAAATACCTAGGAATAAACCTACCTAGGGAGACAAAAGACCTGTATGCAGAAAACTATAAGACACTGATGAAAGAAATTAAAGATGATACAAACAGATGGAGAGATATACCATGTTCTTGGATTGGAAGAATCAATATTGTCAAAATGACCATACTACCCAAATCAATCTACAGAGTCAATGCAATCCCTATCAAATTACAAATGGCATTTTTTACAGAACTAGAACAAAAAAATCTTAAAATTTGTATGGAGACACAAAAGACCCTGAATAGCCAAAGCAATCTTGAGGAAGAAAAATGGAGCTGGAGGAATCAGACTCCCTGACTGAGACTACGCTACAAAGCTACAGTAATCAAGACAGTATGGTACTGGGATAAAAACAGAAATATAGATCAATGGAACAGGATAGAAAGCCCAGAGATAAACTCATGCACCTATGGTCAACTAATCTATGAGAAAGGAGGCAAGGATATAAAATGGAGAAAAGACAATCTCTTCAATTAAGTGGTGCTGGGAAAACTGGACAGGTACATGTAAAAGTATGAAATTAGAACACTCCTTAACACCATACACAAAAATAAACTCAAAATGGATTAGAGACCTAAATGTAAGACTGGACACTATAAAACTCTTACAGGAAAACATAGGAAGAACACTCTTAGACATAAATCACAGCAAGATCTTTTTTGATCCACCTCCTACAGTAATCGAAATAAAAACAAAAATAAACAAATGTTACCTAATGAAGCTTAAAAGTTTTTGCAAAGCAAAGGAAACTACAAAGAAGATGAAAAGACAACCCTCAGAATGGGAGAAAATATTTGCAAACGAATCAACAGACAAAGGATTAATCTGCAAAATATATAAGCAGCTCATGCAGCTCAATATTAAGAAGACAAACAACCCAATCAAAAAATGGGCAGAGGACCTAAATAGACATTTCTCCAAAGAAGACATACAGATGGCCAAGAAGCACATGAAAAGCTGCTCAACATCACTAAGTATTAGAGAAATGCAAATCAAAACTAAAATGAGGTATCACCTAACACCAATTAGAATGGGCATCAGAAAATCTACAAACAAATGCTGGAGAGGGTGTGGAGAAAAGGAACCCTCTTGCACTGTTGGTAGGAATGTAAATTGACACAGCCACTATGGAGAACTGTGTGGAGGTTCCTTAAAAAGCTAGAAATAGAATTACCATATGACCCAGCAATCCCACTACTGGGCATATACCCAGAAAAAAACATAATTCAAAAAGACACATGCATCCCAATGTTCATTGCAGCACTATTTACAATAGCCAGGTCTTGGAAGCAACCTAAATGCCCATCGACTTACGAATGGATAAAGAAGTTGTGGTACATATATACAATGGAATATTACTCAGCCATAAAAAGGAACGAAATTGCGTCATTTGTAGAGACGCAAATGGATCTAGAGACTGTCATACAGAATGAAGTAAGTCAGAAAGAGAAAAACAAATATTGTATATTAACACATATTTGTGGAACATAGAGCAATCATATTGATGAACCAATTTGCAGGACAGAAATTGAGAGACAGATGTAGAGAACAAACATATGGACACCAAGGGTGGGGGGAAGTGGTGGGAGGGGTGGTGGTGTGATGAATTGGGAGATTGGGATTGACATATATACACTGATGTGTATAAAACTGATGACTAATAAGGACCTGCTGTAAAAAAAAAATAAAATTCAAAAAAAGAAAAAAGAACAAAAAAGATTTTATGGAAACTCACTATATGAGTCTGCAATTCCACTCCTAGATTTCTATCCAGGAGCAATGAATATATGTCTACTGTTCACACGAAGCCTGAACATGTGAATGTTCATAGTAGGATAACTCAGAATAGCAAAAAATCAGAAAATAATTCAAGTGGCTATCAACTGTGAATAGATAAATAAAATGTTACATGTCTATGCAAAGGCATATGATTTAGCAAAAAAGGAACAAACTATAGATATGTGGTCTAACATGGATAAATCTCAAAAACCTTATGCTGAATGAAAGAAACCAGACACTAAAGACATTACATTTACATGGAATTTCCTAGACAGGCAAACCTATAGAGACAGAATGAGATCAGTAGTTGCCCGGAGCTAAGGATGGGAGTGGAGCCTGAATGAAAATAGACACAAAGGAACATTTCAAGATGATGGAAATGTTCTGAAACTAGATGATGTTCTGGTTACATAGCTTTATAAATTTACTAAAGATATTGAATTTTATTCTTATTGTATATAAATTGTACTTCAAGAAAGCTTTAAAAGGAGCAAATTGTTCATATCATTTTTATCTCTAAAAATTTAGGCAACTAGTACACATTATCTTCCAATCTCGTAATTTCTTTGCCTATTTCATAAATTGCTGCTTCTAGCTCCATGTCACATACACAGTGTAGGCTCCTGATGAATGAGATCCTCATTATAACCTATGGAACAATTAAAAATCACAAAGTGTAGCCTCTATTTCACATAGAATCATAATTAAGAATCTGATTTCCTACAACAGCATAAAAAAGGGTTAACTGCTGCTTTTGTATGGTATACTACTCAATATTATTTTTCATATGATAAATGCTATTCCTTGTAATGTGAATTATTCTAAGCCTTATGAAACAGCCCTGAGTTTGTAAAATTATACTCAAGTGGAGGATGGAAAAAGTTTGTCACGTGAATCTCATTATTCATGTGATCTTCAAAGATTGTTGAAGTCAGCGGGGGAAAACATTCCTCTGTTTCAACATTTTCATGGAGCAGAAGGAAATAGATCAATCCTGGTCTGTTTTTCAAGGGTGTTCCCTACTCTATCCCTTGAAAGGAGGAGAGACTAACTAAGCAGAATTTTGGTGACAGCCTAACACCCACTAGGACTTGTTTTCCTTGCTTAGCATCATTGCAACAACATAGTTAACCCAGATAACTCAACACTCATTTGAATCTTCTGCCAAAAAGAAATCATCATCTTATTTCCCTATTTTTGACACCACACTACTCAATCCCAGTGTTTAAGTTGAATTTGGGTAGGTGTAGGAAGCTTTGTCATATTATCTGTGTCAGTTATCAATTTATTGCCTCTCATCTCAAAATACACACACATACATTACACATGCATGCATGTATGTATACTACATGTGTGCCTTTGTATATAATATATATTATTTATATGTGTGTGTATATATATATATATATATATATATATATATATGTTTTCCCATCATGTAGAGTTCCTTTTAACCATCTCTCCTTTATAATGAGCACAATACATATCAAGTTTTCTCAATAGAGGGCACTAGAGGGACATTGCAAAAGAAATACCTCACCTTAGGTTTCCAGTTGTTGCTTATTAAGTCAGTGGTGTGGGGGGTGAAGACATCAGGTGGAGTTCTGCCCAAACCTGTGGCCAGTGAGCATGCTCACTTAGTGACATTGCAGCCCAATGTGTCTAGTGATTACCTTTATGTGGTCCTTTTGACACAGAAATCATTGTCCCAAAGACCTTCTACCCACACTGGCACTCTTGATTCCTTCTGCATGTCCCTGAACTGCTTGCCTGCAGTCCAGAGGGTTCCCTCCAAACCACTACCCCTTCTTGCTAACTGCACAATTAGTTATTGATGAACAGTACCCCTCCTGCTCTTTGGCGGGTTGCTTACTTCTTGCCCAGTGACTTCAGACTAGTTCTGGCCTAGGCAAATCAGTGAATATTTCTGATTCCCAGTAGAATCAGAACTACACCTTCTCTAATAAAATCAGGATCCCAGCCTTCAGGAGTAGGGAGGTTCTCTTTTAAATTTCTCCTTTTTCTCTCCCTCAGCTGTAAGGTAACAAATAGAGTTTCCTTATATCAAGTGTTCC
Organism: Delphinapterus leucas; assembly: GCF_059928025.1. NCBI lineage: Eukaryota > Metazoa > Chordata > Mammalia > Artiodactyla > Monodontidae > Delphinapterus > Delphinapterus leucas. Next base: position 68,843,762 of record NC_143133.1, on the reverse strand, counting down.
CTGTTTTACTCACTGTGTGGTTTCTGTCTTGATTCAACACAGACACAGCTGGGTTTAACATAGCTTAATTAGTATAGCTGGATGTATAATGGTATTTTTTCTTTTCTCCTCTTTTTTTTTTTTGCTGCTGAAATTGGCACCATTTATTACTTTTCTAATGTTAAAATATGAGAATATTTAAATTATTGCTTAAATAAAAGTGGGAATAAACTTTGTAAGGATGTAGAAGAAAATGATGAGTGGTTATCTGATTGTGGTATGGAGTGTTCAGGGGTGGAGAGACACTTTCCACTATATACCTTTTTTTTGCAGTAAAATATACATAATTTTTTTCTATGTTAACAATTTTTAGGTATACAATTCTACAGCATTAAGTACATTTACAATGTTGTGTAACCAACACTATTTGTTTTCAGAATTTTTTCATCATCCCAAAAAGAAATTCTATATCCACTAAGCAATAACTCAAGATTTACCCACACCTCTAGCCTCTGGTAACCTCTCTTCTATTTTCTATCTCTATGAATTTGCCTATTCTAATAGCCACCCAATGTAAGTAGAATCATATTTGTTCTTTTGTGTCTGGCTTATTTCACTTTGCATATTTTCAGGGTTCATCCATGTTATAACAGAACTTCATTCCTTTATATGGCTGAAATTTATCCCACTGTATGAATATACCACTTTTTTTCAATCTGTCATGTATTGTTGGACATTTGGGTTGTTTCCACCTTTTGGTTATTTTGAAAAATGCCGCTGTGAACATTGGTGTACTAGTAGCTGTTTGAGTCCTTGTTTTTAATTATTTGGGGTATATAATTAACTACGAAGGAGATTGTTGCATAATGTAAATCTATGTTTAGGTTTCTGAGAAATGGCCAAACTTTTTCCACAGTGGCTGCACCACTTTCATCAGCAATGCATGAGGGTTCCTTTCCTCTGCATCCACACACTTGTTATTTTCCAGACCAATAATCCCAAATTCTTGGAGGACAAGGTCCTTAATGTCCACCCTGGTACTGGCCACCTGCTCCAGTAATGTGGGCTCCTATTGGCACAGCAGGCTGAGGAATGGGTTATGGTAGCTCCTGGTTCATGCACACCACTCTCTTACCAAAGAACAGCAGTCTCTCCCTTCATAAAGCACTACCCTGATTGTTATAACTGTCCAGCCAGGTTGCATGGTTCCAAAGTAGTTGATTCCAATTGATCTTTCCAGATAAATGGTTGCTTCAGTGAGAGGACAAACCATTAGAGCTTTCTACTGTGTCATTTTCTGTGGTATCATTTGGCACCTTTTAAAAATGCTCTCAATTGATTAGAATCTGGAATGAAGGGCTTTTGAGCAGGTAGTCCTTAACTTCCAAAATATGAACCATTACCTGAGATATCTTCAGGACCATTACCCAAGATATCTTCAGAATCTCTAGCATCTTAGAGGCAAAATACCTATCAGGAAGCCCAAGGCTTTGAATAAAGCAATGGTGATAGATCTATCATGTACCAACTATGTGGCTTTGTGTCCCATATTGGCAGTATAAACATTAAGAGCAACATTGGCTGGTGTCCTCTGGAATATGGCTGCAGAGTTTGCTTGGTTAGAAAAGTGATATCTCTTGAGTATCAAGATAAGCTACTATATTACTTCAGATGAATGAGCAGGAGTATGGTGAAGTGAAGAAAATGTTCTCTCATGATCCTTTAGCAGGTGAGCAATTTACTTTTTCCAGGGATTTTCAAATCCCATATGGAAAGTCACTGTGACTCTGGCGCGTATTAGCTGATGCTTACAGTGAGTGATTTGGGGATTACTGGGCATTTTCTTAGAAGTATAATAAATTTGGTGTTTTTTTCTCCTTAAAATTAATCTCATTCAGGACTAAAGCCTGGTATTTGAACCATGAAATCAGATGAAGTCAATGTGGTTAAGAACCTTAGTGTTGGATGTACACAATGCAATGCTAGGGAGTGCTCTTTATGTCATAGTGATTGTGACAATCTTGGATATTTATTGTATAATTTTTTTCAGCAGATAGCTACAAAGTATTTTGAGGAATAATTAATTTCTCTTAATTTGTATGAGATAAGGAAGATGCTACCCAGTGGAAATCTTTTTAAGAATATTTTTTCTTGAATTCAAAATGGGAAAAAAAGTGAGAAAGGGAAATTGAGCCTAATGACTGTATTAGTCATTGATAGGCAATGCCTGAACACCTATTCCAAACTGTGTTTCTTTTCCCTGTCAGCAACTGCAACTAAGACTAAGGATGGAGCAGTGGTAGTAAAACTTGCCTTGAGTCCACAGATTTATAAGACATATTTCCCAGTGTCTCTGCGGTTTCAGTCATAGGGTGTGAAAATTTTTATCAATGAATACATAGAGACAGTGGGAGAAGAAACTGCCTGTAAAAGATATATACCATTTCATGAGTTAAAGAAGTAAATCTCTAGTTTTATTAGAAATGCAAAGGCACAGGAGGTTATTGAAAATATATGTCTGTCACAGACATAGAGAACAGACATGTGGTTGTCAAAGGGGAGGGTGGAGGTGGGGAGGGATGGAGTGGGAATTTGAGGTTAGCAGATGCAAACTATTATATATAGGATGGATAAACAGCAAGATCCTACTGTGTAGCCCAGGTAACTACATTCAATATTCTACAATAAGGCACAATGGAAAAGAATACGAAAAAGAATGTAGATAGCTGAATCACTTTGCTGTACAACAGAAATTAACACATTGTAAATCAACCATATTTCAGAAAAAGAAAGCATAGAGTCTGAATGTGTTTCTAAGAATCAAATTTGTTTTAAGATTAAAGGGTGAATATTTTTAAAGAAAAATTTTTGTTAAACTCAAAAAGGGAACAACAGTGAAAAGGGGAAATGGAATTAAGCAAACAAGCTAATTATGTTGGCAGAAGAAAAAAAATCCTTAGGGGAATGGTAAAAATCTCAAAGACCAGGTTAGACAAATGTGAAAGGGAAAATAAAATATTCTTTACTGCACTTGTTGATGGGTCCAGTGAAGTTTTTTTGGTTCTGAAGCTATATAGCCATTTGACTCTAGGGTAAAGGAGGGAACAAGAGAAGCCTAGGTGAGAGATCATTTAATGTTGGAGGTAATTCACAGGAGTGGGCTGAAGGTGCAACTGCTTCTATAATACATACATACATGCATATGTACATAAGCAAACAAATAAATAAATGTCTTCTGAATAAGATGATATCATTGGACCCGAGCAGATAAAGAAATTGAAAAGAAATTATAAACATTGATTTTTTTTTGAACTTCAATTTTCAAGGAGGAGAGGAGATGTTTTATACTTTATTTCTATAAGTTTAATGATGGGGAAATTCACAGTCCTCAAGTTTGAGAATCATTTTATTACTTGTGTCATATTATTTAGGCTATTATGCTATTATTTGAGTTATATAATCAACACAAGTGAGTTATTGAATAACATGGCTGCTTTTACGTGAGATGAGAAACAAAATGCATGGTAAAATTGTGGTATATGATTCACTTCAGCTTTCTGGAGACAACAGTTGAATAGTCCTACAGGGGTTCTGAAAGATAAATAAGAAGTTGTGGTAGATATAGGGAGAGGAGCCCCAGAGTTGGGCCATGACTTTTGGTAAGCAGTTATTTATTTCCCACAAGTGGGCACAGGTCCAGGTTGACCGTAGGTTTGGTTATTAACCCCAGTGTTCTGAAAATATGATGGGGAGTGTTCAGAGGGAATTCTCATTCACCTTACTGTTCATTTCCTTAGCAGGCATTCATTTCCATGTCCACTGCTCTGGAGGGAGTTCTGAATTAAATAGTATTTAATTAAAAATGTCTATTTCTCCTCAAACATATAAAGTGAGGAATAACCCACATAAGTATGTGATATCAGTGCAAGTCTGTATTCATTGAGCCATGCATCTGCGTATTGCACTGAAATTGGGCAATGGTAGTCTAATTCTGATTTTTTCCTTTTTTCTTAGACACATTCCCAAAGCACAGTGTTTATCCCCTCTAATTTTATTTGTTTTTGTGGTAAGATCTCCTAATAAAGCCCTTTCCCCTCACTGTGAAGAAGGATAACCATTCGCAAATTGTTTTGGCTATAACTAGGTAAGTTCAAATCAAGGCAAAAGATAGACGCTTACTTGCATTTTCCAAGCTAAAATTACCAATAACACACACTCATACACACACACACACATATACTTTATCTCAGTCCATTAGTGAATTCTCATTAGGTCAGATGAGAGGAAAAGTGAATTTTTGGCACCATCAATCCATCAGAAGCTGGGTACATTTTTTTTTAAATGTATTAAAATGTACTCTCCTAAATCTTATACAATTCATATGAAATTATTAAAATAAAAATGAAATTAACTAAGGTATAATAAGTTTTTTGCCATATAAATTTTCTCCAGAGAGTTAAAATCCCATTTTTATAACATATGTTATAAGGAAATATATGCAATAATATTTTTATAATGAGAATGTGTAATGCATCAGACTTAAAGGTTAACAAAGACACAGTCAGAAACTCCACACAAATTTGTTGACTCCACTTTGCCACATTTCCCCATAAAATTAGAATGCTTTTCTAAACAAACTCTGTATTTACCTTGCTTCTTCACTAATGGATGATTATCACCTACAGGTTTCCAGTGGGCTATAATTTGAGCACACAAGTATCTCCCCTAAACTTGAACAATTTTAAAAACTGCTTGTCAAAATAAGGCAAACTTATTTTAGAACAAAATATATTTCTATAGTCATGGAAGACTTATCAGTATGTGTGTCCTTTTAAACTACAAGGGGAAAAAAATATCTCCAAACTAGGGAATGGTTTATGTAAAAATTTTAGTAGCACAAAGCTATGCTTTATTTCCTATTATTGCTACTGTGATTCTATAATCACTTTCATTAATTTCCAAAGATTATAAATAATTTAAAAATTACATAAGCTATCCATGTTTGTAATCTGATAATCAAAAAATAAAAATAAGAAACCACAAACCATTCACATTCTTACCAACTAGAACTATTACTATTATAGTTAAACGTTAAATTGAGATGGGATTTTTATGAGAGCCTTGAGATCTAGGTAAGCCAGCCTTTGACCCATTGACGTCTGTGAATATGTCTGAAGTATTGTTATAATTCACATGGTCACCTTTGCCTCTGGGTCCTGTTTACAAATACCACGTAGTATATTTATTCTGAAATTTAATTTCTGTTCTGCAATCTATCAACCCAGATTTGAAAGTCAGGCCTTCCCATACAAAAAGTCATTCACTAAAAAATTTTGAATTCAGTAGACTCTCTCAAAGACTTTATGCATGTTGCAGACAGAGGACTTGAATATGTAGCTAAAGTCATTTTATATCTTAGCAATGCAAATTGATTTAATTTCAATACTATGCACTTGTTTTTATTAAAGTTCTTTGGGAGATAAAGAACAGTGTTGGACATGTAATAAAAACTATTTATGTGTTTTAATTTTTATTTTGGTCATGTCACACCTATGGTTCTCTAACTTGCCTTTCCCCAGGTGACCTCCTCTCCCATAGTCTGACTGTCCCAGGCTCATAAGTCCCCAAATAGTTGTCTGACTTTATATGCTTCCTCTCCTATCCAATGTAGAGTTTACATTGTGAAGAGGTTGGCTCTTTTATCCTCTTTGCTAATTCCAGATCCTTTAGGTTTCTCTCTTCTGCCAGTGTTAGTTTCATCTAGACATCCTTCTCAATGTTCCTGACTAATAGAAATTTCTGTATCAGCTATTAAATTGAAACGTTTTACACTCATTATTGGTGTATATGTGAAAAACAGTATCTTACTGTATCTTCTTATCTGTAATCTCTAGTTATGTTTTTTAATTTAGCCATATATTTGAACCTTTTTCCACAACCATACAGCTATAGAAGCATAAGGGCATACAACTCACAAGAAGTAAAGACAATAATGAATGTGAGGTTTTCTTAAGATCAAGACAGTTTTAACTTTGATATTACTGAGAGTTTTATAAAAATAAGACATTCATCCAATTGTGTGCTTAATATTGATATCTACCTATACGTAAAATGTATACAATTATTCTAAGATGTATTTACTATCATTAAACAGCACGTGAAAACTGTTCTCAGGCCACCCCATCTAAAACTGGTCTTTAGTATTGGCTTTGACTTTCACAGGATTGTATGCAGACCAGTTTCTTTCATTCTTGCTCTCTTTATACACAAATAAATGTGCTTCTAGGAAAATGATACATCTTTCATAATTTTTTCATATTCAGTGGTACCATTAATTATAAATGAGGTATTTGCATAAATGATGTTTAAGTAAATAAAAACATTACCTGACTCTGAATATTTGAAACAGTACATTTTAGTTCAAATTGATATTTTTGGCAAAAAGACAAGATGAAAATACCTACTGGAAACAGAATGGCTGAGGTAAACAGATTAGGTTGACTGTGTCCAATTGGTATCTGGAAATGTATTTTTTAACAAACTGCAATGTCTGACATAAGCTAATTTAGTACTTTAAAGTCTATGAATGGAAAGATGTTTTATAAACACTGGTAATAGAATTTATCAGGCAGGATAGGTTAGATTATGCTGCAATAACAAAACAATCCTCGCAACTCTGTGGTTCAATATAACAAAGATTTAATTCTCATTCATATCAAATGTCTATCATACATCAGTTTTGCTTTTGTGATTTTCATCTTTACTCTAGGACTGAAGGTGATGACACGTCACTATCTGGAAGATGCTCATGACCTTGGTAGAGGGAAAAGAGAGTTCTGGAGGGTCTTGGAAAAGCAATTACATAATCTGGACCAAATTTGATATGTTAACACTTCTGCAATCACTCATTGACCAGAAATAATCACAGGGGCTCATTCAACCACAAGGGGGCAAGAAAGCTCAATTCAGTCTAGGAGAAATAACCAGAATTAACTGATTGGCAAGTAGATAATTCATTAACTTTAAATTATATCTATAACCAGAGGTATGCTGAAATTTGCTCATAGCAGTTTGGAAGAGTTGGTTTTGTGAATCTCTTCCCAACCCCTTATTTAGTGATATACCTTTGGAAGCTTGGATGTTTATATCATGAATATTGGCAAACACTACAAATTAGGGCTTTTTCCTCCCCCGAGAGCCAATTGTTAAACATTTATAGCACACCAGTGAGTGTAACTTTATGAAGACAAACAAAATATGCTAAAAAGTAGGACTAGCAAAAAGAGAGCAATTATTTCATGTTCATACCTTGACAGTTTCAAAGATATCTGTACCGTGTTCCCTACATTTGTAGAAGGTGCTTATGAATAAGAAAATAATTTAATTGAAAAATGCATTAGTTCTAAGTTCTTTTCTGAGCTAAGATCCTTAGATAAGCAGATGTCCCTGATTTACTCCTTAGTTAATAACAGCCAGTTTCAGCTTCCTCACAAAAAAAAATAACATATTAAGACCTTGATGAAACTGAACATTTTAAACTCCATGATATTGTAGACTAGATCTACATATGCTAGCAAAAGACTTCCAGTGCTGGAGAGAACTTATTTTCAGAGCCGAGCTAATATTATCTGTAGTGTCTTACAAATTTCATTACAACATGTTATGTCACAGCAAGAGAAATTCACTATTAAATTTCTTTAAATTTTAACTATATATATTCAACTACTTCAAAGTTATTTTCCCTAGAAATTTGCTTCTGTAAGTTAAAGCAAATAAATATATATTTCCAAAATTGTTTATAATGTCTTGGTTCTTACAAAATTAGATGCTTATTAATTAAATACCCTCTGGTCAAAGAAAAATTGAACAGGATAAGTTAAACAGGCAAGGAAGACTGAATTTGAGACTATCATAATAGGGAAGAGAGATTGAACTCTATCCCACAGAAACAAAAGGCTCATAGGCTTTTAAGTGCTTGCCTGAGTTAGTGGAAAAGTACTAGAGGATGCTGGGTTGAGGGAGGGAGATTAGTCACTGTGATTAGGCCATCTATACTCGCCAACTGGCACTTTGTTTGGTTCCTACTCTCCTTCAGAGACAGAAAGAGAGGGGCACTATCCTCCTTGATGATTATATTGGAAAAGATAATCCAGGTTCTTCAGAAAGATATTCCTGGGTTATAAAACTGGCAAGAGATTGAGAGAACATTCACACCCCAAAAAGGCAGACAAAGAATTTGTACTTAAAGGTTTTCTAAAGTAAGTGCTCTAAGAAAAGAAAGACAGGCTTCTTCCTGTTTAGTCAAGTTGAGGCCTTTAAGGCCTTTGTGGTCACTTCTAATACTTTAAAATAATACAGTGTGTCCAATAAGTTTGGTGTTAGTCAATGCTCACATAAAATTGTATTTAATTATTTTTTGCATAAACTACTACTCCATCACTTTTCCATTTTCATTTGTCATTCTCATGTATAAGACTGTATTTACAAGTTGGTTCAGTAAGAAGGAAAGCAAAGACTGCAGCCCTGGAATACAGTGGAACTAAATAACTGTCTAAAGAATTACAGCTCTAAGGCACTCCTTGATTTTGATGTTTCTATGGACTGAATATTTCTGCCCCCTCAAAATTCGTATGTTGAAATCCCAATACCAAATGTGACTCTGCTTGGAAGTTGGGTCTTTATAGGGCCCGCGTGCTGCAACTACTGAGCCTGCGTGCTGCAACTACTGAAGCCCGTGCACCTAGAGTCCATTTTCTGCAACAAGAGAAGCCATCACAATGAGAAGCCTGTGGACGGCAACGAAGAATAGCCCACTCCCGCCACAACTAGAGAAAGTCTGCGTGCAGCAACAAAGAACCAATGCAGCCAAAAAATAAATTTAAAAAGAAAAAAAAAGAAGTGATTAGGTAATGAGGGTGGAGTCTTAATGAATGGGATAATGCCTTTAAAAAAGAGAGTCCAGAGAGATCCCTGACTTTTCTGCCATGTAAGGACACAGCAAAAAGATGGCTGTTTATGACCTAGGAACCAGACACTGAATCTGCTAGCAACTTAATTTTAGACTTCCCAGCCTCCAGAACTGTGAGAAATAAATTTCTGTTGTTTAAAAGCCACGCAATTTGTGGTATTCTATTATAGTAGCCTGAATCAACTAAGACAGAAATTGTCATAGTCATGAATGGACCTTTTTTTTTGAATTTTATTTAATTATTATACAGCAGGTTCTTATTAGTTATCCATTTTATACATATTAGTGTATACATGTCAATCCCAATCTCCCAGTTCATCCCACCACCACCACCACCACCCCGCTTTCCCCCCTTGGTGTCCATACATTTGTTCTCTACATCTGTGTCTCTATTTCTGCCTTGCAAACCAGTTCATCTGTACCATTTTTCTGTATTCCAGATATATGCATTAATATACAGTATTTGTTTTTCTCTTTCTGACTTACTTCTCTCTGTATGACAGTCTCTAGGTCCATCCACGTCTCTACAAATGACCCAATTTTATTCCTTTTTATGGCTGATGAACGGACCTTTAAAAATGATTCTAATGAGAGCTCAGAAAGAAAAGACATAGCTAAAGAAAAAGCCTCAACTTTTCCTAAAGAATATCTAAGACATTTTCAACAGTGTTGGTAGGAATATGGATGGCAAAGACCATTCTGATGAGGTCTCAGATGAAAATGAGGAAAATGTTATTGGAAACTAGAGGAAAGGTAATACTAGTTATAAAGAGACAAAGAACTTGGCTGAATTGTGTTTGCCCTTTCTGGATGATAGAACTTGTGAGCAATGAAACTGAATATTTATCTGTAGCTGTTTCTAAGCAGTGTTGACAGTATGGCTTAGCTTCTCCTGACTCCTTCCAGTAACATTCAAGAAAAGAGCAATGACTTAAAGATGGAATTGTTAACCAAAAGAGAAGCATAATTTAAAGAGTTGGAAAATTCTCAGCTTATCAATATTGCAAAAAAATGAGAACACTAAGGGTGTGGCCAAGGATCCTTTGATAATGAGATTAGTATGGATCAGCTATTTCAACAGAAGCCAGGAGTTATTCTCTAAAATGTGGAAGAATGGCCCTGAAGACTCAAAGATCACCAAAGTTGCCACTCCCATCATAGGCTCAGAGTGCAAGCAAGCACCCAGGAAACAGAGCAATTTCAAAGGAGGGGCTGCCAGTGCCTGTGGGACCTCAGTGAGCATGGCCTGGCACTGCCTCCCATCACAGGCTCCCTGCACTCTGGTTCCATGTTCCTTGGCCACTCCAGGTGAGGTTCTTATAGGCTCTGTTGTGAGATGGGTCACAGTGGCCACCCCTCTGGAGGGTGCAAGCAGCAAACTTTGGTAGCTTCAGTGTGGCATCATTTTTCCATCAAGGAGATACATGAGCCCTGTGGAGCTTGACCTTCGTTTCAAGAATAGAGCTGCCTGGAGTCACAGGTGTGCAACCCAGGCACAGAACTGCTTCCAGATGGGATCACTTCAGAGAAACATCATGGGGGCAAGGCCTAGAAACAGAGGCACTTTGAAGGCAGAGCCACCCAAAGTTGGGGGTCAGGGCTGCCCAGCAAGCTACATGATCAGGACTGCTACTTCAGTGTGTCTAGAAGATGATTCTTCCACCCCAGTGGAAGCATCAAGACAAAGAGGATTATTCTTGGGCCTTAAGGTTTAATGAGCATTGTTGGCCCCATTAGGTTTTGAACTTAAAGGGAAATGTCACTCCTTTTTTCTTTCTCATTTCTCTCATTTGGAATGCGAATGTTTATCTTAGGCCTGTCACACCATTGTATTTTGGAAGCACATAACTTATTTGGGTTCCCCAGTCCACAGCTGGAAAGCAATTTGCTTCAGGATAAATTGCACCTTAAATCTTACCCATATCTGATTTAGATGATATTTAGAAGAGACTTTGGACTAAGACTTTAAAGTTGATTATGGAATGAGTTAAGACTTTTCTACTGAGGTGGAATAAATGTATACTGCATGCAAGAAGGACATGAATTTGGGAGACCAGGTGTAGAATACTATAGATTGGATGTTTGTACACCCCCAAAATTTGTATGTTGAAATCCTAATGTCTAGCACAATAACATTTGCTGGTGGAGCCTTTGGGAAGTTACTAGGTAATGAGGGTGGAGCTCTCATGAATGGGATTAGTGCCCTTATAAAACAGAGTCCAGCTACTCTGTCCCTTCTGCCATGTGAATACAGTGAAAAGACAGTCATCTATGAACAAGGAAGCAAGCTCTAATCAGACACCAAATCTGCTGAAACACTGATCTTGGACTTCCTAGCCTCCAGACCTTTGAAAAATAAATTTCTGTTGTTCATAAGTCACCCAGTCTATGCTGTTCTAACAGTCTGAATGGCCTAAGATATATATTGAGGCTTGCCTTTTCCATAATTATGTATCATGGTTTAGCTACTAATAATAGTTATGGCACCTATGCTGTGAAATATTTATTTTAAAATATAAATTGGAAAAACTAGAAAAGCTGAGTTAGAAATTCATTTGGAGGTTAAAATGGCTGAGAATAACCAAGGAACCCTTGGAGAAGAATAAGGTGCTGATAAAGACAATAACATATAAATAGAAACAGTTCCATGCACAGATGGTCACTTGATATATGACAGAGGTGGTACTAGAAATCATTGACAAAAAGGGGACTTTTCAATTAAAAGCTCCTTCAAATACTGGGTATTCATATATGAAAATAATTAAACTGTTTCCCTACTGTACACCATACATAAAAATCAATTTCTTGTGCATCAGAGCTCTACAAGTGAAGAGAATAATTATGAATATTTTAGAAGATAATAAAAAATATTTTCATAACTTAAGGGTAAGAAATAATTTCTTAAAACTAAACACAATTAGTTACTAATTATAAAAGAAAGGAGTAATGCATTCAATAGCACTATAAGTCATTCTTATACGAAGAGTGTAGAAACACTGTATGAATAAAGATTTGCAACATCTCTAACCAACAAATTAACTGACAATTAAAATATATTGAAAACTCCTACATTTAATTGCAAAAAGGAGAGAATCTATTTAAAAATAGGCAGAAGCCTTAAATCGCCTCTTAACAAAAGAGGAAATCCAATTAGACAACCAACAAATGAAAAGATGTCAACAAGTTAGTAAAAATTCAAATTAAAATCACAATGTAAATCTATTCACAAACATCAAACTGGAACAGATTTAAAATTCTAATCTGAACAGAATGTAGATCAAGGGAAACACTTACATGCTGTTTTGAGTATAAAAACTGTTATTGTCACTTTGGAAAATGTTTGAAGTCATCTCATAAATTTGCATTGTCACATACACTACAACCCATCAATTTCAGTCATAAATTTATACCTTAGGTAAGTTCTCATACATCTGCTATACAAATCTACTAGGATATTTGTACAAGAGTATACAAAACAGCATTATTTGTTACAGGAAAAGCAGGGAACAACTTGCCTCCACCAATAACAGAATGGAAAACATGCTACTTTATACTATGAAATAGTCTAGTGAGATGGTGTATAACAAAACAAGAGTATTGTACTTGGAGCTAGATTACAGAGATTCATATCTGAGCTCCATCTCAAATAAACTCAACTCAATATTATTATATTTAATAATAATATCTACAGTTAATATGAGAGTATCATCATCATTGTTAAAACAATGAAACTGAATGAACAACAGTCACATAACAGCATAGGTGGCTCTAGTAAATGTAACACAAAGCTAAGAAAAAGACAAACATGAATGTGTACAGTGTAATTCCATTTGTATGAACTTCAGAGACAGAAAACTAGATATTGTTAGGGGATATACACAGAGACAGTAAATCTAAAACAAAGTAAAAAGAAATGTAACCCAAGTGTCAACACAATGATTACTTTTAGGAGTGGTGGGCAGATGTGATCACAAAAACAAAAACAAAAAAAATGAAAACAAGACAAACAATAAAAAACAACATCAGGGTATTGGCAAGTTTCTAATTTGTGGACTGGACTAGTATATGATTATGTTCTTATATTACACAATAGTCTGCTCATTTAGATTTTACTCACTATTCTATGCATATATCTCCCAATTAAAAATACACTAACAGAAATAATTATATAGACAAATTTAATTAGAGTAAATGTGAGGTTTTTTTTCTACAGTAACATAGAAACTTGCAACCAAAATGCTTCCTTGAATAGCAGAGGAAAAAGTGTTCAGCCAGGAACTAGGTATATGTCAATAGCTATATGTGACATGTGATCAGCTGGGTTCAGATAAGAATGTGAGGGAATACCATTTCTGATTTAATTTTGTTGTTTTGTAGACCTAGCGAATACTCATGGATCCCTTAGAGAGATGTTTCAGATTAATAATTTGTTTTCCCTTGTCAATAATAGCCTTTCCATGAATCCTTCATTACACTCAGCCTGTAAAATTTGCTTTTAAAGTACAGGTAACATGTGCTAAGCATGTGCAATGCTCACTGTAAAACCATCGATTGTGTGAAGAAGTCATTTTTAAAGAGAAGACAACTTGTTACAATAGGAAATTTACATGAGTACTAATTTAAATGTTACTATTGTAAGTTCAATTTATAATTGTGAAAATATCTTACACAGTAAAACACAGTGCCTCAGGTAAAGTGGGAATTGAAATTATTTTAATGTATACAGTTTGGGCATGAGCCAGGTGAACTGGCTAGCATTCAGAGATGCTTCACCTAGCACTACTCTGAAATGGTTCTAATTATGATTTTCTTACCATCATCGAGTACATCTGGATGGCATCAGACACTTTAAATTTGCCTTTTTAATATTTTTATATTATGTAAGCTTATGTTTTGGTGATCAAAACAAATGTTGACATTGCTTTAAATCCTGAAATAAAAGTCGCATTTTTTAGAGGCTCTTAATCCAGAGGTTACGTGTGTCACACAAAAAGAAACAGGAATAACTCCTAAATTCCTACAAAAAGGGAATTTAGTCTGTGTTTACATGACTGTTACATGATACCACCAGCACTACCCACAAAACAAATGAATAAATTATGTTGACCTAATATATTTCTAAAAGAGTCAATTTATTATGAGGGTTGAAAGTTTAAAAGCCCTGAAACAGAATCTCTCAATACACAAATTGAATTTTTTTTCACTGGTGATAAATAAAAATTTAAAAATTAGAAGGTATGACCTTGGAATGTATGTTTGTACTGTAAGCCTGAAATTTTTTCTGAACCAAACAGGTTGTCATGAATATCAAGAAGAGAATGCAATGAAAATTCTTTTCAGTGTTTATACTCATAGTGCTGTGAGGGATATTGGAAACTGTCAGCTTTAAAAATCTTCCTCTTAATGAAGCTGAGCTTCTAACAGGATAACAATTTGTCCAAGATAAATAGTTACTAAATTAATCAGGACCAGAATCTGAGTCTGCTAACTCCTAATTTATAGCTTTCTGTGACAACATGTTGTTGAAGACTGCATTTATCTTATGAAGCTATGTAGTTGTTTTCCAGAAGTAACATTTTTTCTAAGCTTCTTTTGCTCTTTTCTTCAGGAGTATTCTTTTATGGGATACAATACAAATTTAATTATCATTTTAGCATTATATAAAAAGTTATAAAAATGAGGCATGCCACAACTAGAGATTCTATTCTGAACTCAGACTTGATAACCATACAGAAACAGCATGATGACTCACCACCAGTGGCTCTCCAGAAAGGCTGAGAGCCTGTTTAAAAGTTAATAAAACTTCTTCACCTTATTCTCAACAGTCTTGGCTGACAGTATCAATCACAATTCCATACAGACAAAAATGGAATCATGGAAAATCAAGGCTGCACAACCAGAGTTAAAATCTACCAATGCAGAGAGCAAAGTCTGTGAGTTTGCAACATTTATTGAGTGCCTATTATGGGACAGGTTAAAACCCTATGACAATGGTGAACGAAACCAACCCCCACTCCTTCCCCCTGAAAATAACCAAAAAGTTCACAGTCTAGAGAGAGAGAATAATAACTAGCATCTGTTGAATTCTTATATGTTACCAATTGGCATCATCTATATCACCATATTTCATGCTAACTCAATGATATATATTTTTACTCTCATTTTACTAATGAATAAATTGAGGTACAAAAAAGTTTTAAAAAACAAAAGAAATTGAGGTACAGATTATTTAATTGCATTGCCCAAGTCAATTAGCTATTCTAATTTTTTCAGTTTATATATTTCCCATAGGCTGAAGATAGTTAAATATAAAATTGTAGTCAGCTTCGGAGATGCTGTTTCCTGTAATTTCCAAATATTTTGGAAATCATAAGTATTATTTCTTTTTCTCAATAATTTACATTAAAACTGTCAATTAAGGTACCTATCACCAATTCTTACCTAATTACAATTCTCCTGCAAGTCTTTCTCTGGTTCTGGTATCTATCTTTAATTTTTACCAAACCCCTGGTATCTATGCCTAGACCTAAGTATTACTCATCAGAAAGTTTATCATAGATATTTAAGACTGAAAGTTACCCTAGAAACCTTTAGAACTAATATTTTCATTTTGCTTCTTCAGGTGAGGAGACTAATCCTAGAAAAACAAAGCACTTTCAGAAGATGACAAAGCTGGATAGTTAATGGAAAAGTTTGGGGTAGGGGAAAGGATGAGGAATAAAATCTGAGTTCCTGACTCTAATCTAGTATTGTTTATATTTTATTGCTTGCTAGCAGCCACTGAGATAAACGTTTGCACTATTTGCTAAAATAAATGTTGATAGATTGTAGGTGTAAGTCTGTCTTCTTACTACTTTATTTCCATCCAAGTTTATTTTCAGAACAATTCATTTTGAACACATATAACAGCTATTATTTTCACTTTCAAGCCTCATGCTTTACTTGCCAGTTTATTAATTTAACAAATATTATTTATTAATCATAATACATATTGAGTATTATAGAAATATAAATTTCTATTAATCTCTATCTTAAAATTTAGTGTCTTAATTACTCAAGATGTCAATTCAACTAACAGTTCAACATAATTGCTCTTATCTTCAAATAAAAGTAACAAAAGATTTAAGTAATGTAGGATCATTAGAGAATAGCAAGTTTAATTTTTTGAATAATTAAACTGAGTAGAATTCTATGTTAGTAGCAATAATAGCTAACATTTATATAGCATATAATAGAGGCTGGGAAGAGTGGTAAACAGTTTACAAATATTTTCTAATTTATTCCTCAAAATAAGCTATGGGACTGGTATTAATTTTATTTTATTTTTTTATAAATGCAGACACTGAAATCCAGGTAGGTTAAATAATTTACGCAAGGCCACGTGTGGCTCCCTAAAACGTAGAAACTCAAAATTTTTCATTTTTATAGAAACATCAATTTCCTTTGCTTTATTTTCCCCAAAGAGCACTGATTATTTTCCACAATCTAATATATTTAGATTACTGACTTAAATATCTATTGCTAGTGGCAACAACTTGGAATACAAACTGCTTTCTCTAAAGATGATATGTCACGTGGAAAATTAGAATTTTAAAAATAATAATCTAATTTCATTACATGAAGAATTTGTACAGAAAACAAATTCTTTGACAAGCTATTCCAACCAGGTGGCTCTTGGATCCAAGCCAGAAGGTATAAACTAGGCATATGTCATCCATCCTTGCCAATCAAATTTGCAAATATTCAAACAAGATCAGTTAAAACATAGAAATGTATAAATAGATCATATTTCTTTAATGCCTATCTTTAAAGGAGCTTTCAAGCTATGTCATCCAATTTGTTAACTATAATATTTTCCAAGATATGACACTGCATCTGTACAGCCACAGATCTTCAACAGAAGTTTCTACTAAGTTAAAAAGATTTTTTGATAGAATATTCAATAGATGAAAGTGTTACAAAAGCCATGGAGAGAGTTCTTTACAATTAGTTGATTTTAGCTTCAGGCTTGAGAAAAATTTTAGGTCCTCAGAGTTTATTTGCTATATTAGGGTTGTTAAGTGGGGATATGCTAAGCTTTAATAAAAATCTTCCTGCTTTAATAAATACATGTACTTATTTTCTGTAACTATTTCCTTAAGGTTAGGATTTGCAGGTAGAATTGAGGTTTTACCTTGGATTGAAAATATTTCCCCAAGGACTGCCTGATATAAACTTTTAAAGAGCTCCCTCAACTCTGAATTATCAGGCCTAATACATCTATAGAAAAATATGAAATGCAATAAATATCGCTGCATTGGCAATCATATTACAACACATAAATGTATCAAAGTAATATGCTATCTATCTTAATCTTACACAACATATAATTGTGTCAAATTTATTCAATTAACAAAAGAGAAACAATAAAGTAAGCAAAAGAGAAGAAAGGGAGAAAGATGGTGCATGAAAAGAGTAATTTCTCTTTGCAATTCTGGTGGGGAGCATATTATTTTTCTCTATAGAATCAGAAGATAAAATTAGACTAGAAAGAGTTCTTATGTCTGGGGAAAATATGCTATTCTTGAAATCAAATCAGAAGTTGAAGAAGAAACTCAAATAATAGTGCTAAATAATTACAAGTGCCCATTATCGGGTAGTATAATAAGGTGTGGGAACTTGCCTTTTATTTAATACTCCAGTGAAATGAAGTATTACATTATCTATCTCAGCAGTTGAAAATGACTCAGCTCTATTTTAATATTTTCTTTTAACCATCATGAAAATCATAAAAGTAGCAGTCATGGATACACATGCTGTTAAGATATTAATAATAGAAAGTGACTTAAAGTTAAAAAATACAATAATGGGGCTTCCCTGGTGGCGCAGTGGTTGAGAGTCTGCCTGCCAATGCAGGGGACGCGGGTTCGTGCCCTGGTCCAGGAGGATCCCACGTGCTGCGGAGCGGCTGGGCCCGAGCCTGTATGTCCGGAGCCTGTGCTCCGCAGCAGGAGAGGCCGCAACAGTGAGAGGCCCGCATACCGCAAAAAAAAAAAAAATATATATATATATATATATTTATATATAATAATGAATATAATATAAAATGAATAATTCTATAACTAACCTCTTATTGAAATGTCTATAAATACTGAACATCTGTTTTTTAAAGTAACACTTAAAAACGTCAACTATTTATCTCACATCACCTCACTGAGACATGTACATCACTAGCGTGATAGTAATAAGAACTCATCTCCAAATATACAGCTTTACCAGTGTGAGCATTTGACAAATGATCTAATTTGTGTGGGATGATTTACCATGGATCCAGATGTTGTATGCCGAACAAACACAACTCATGGACTCAGATAATCATGCAATGTTGTCTCTTATTCTCCCACTAAATGCATTCAGTAATGTCAGTTTTTCTACTGATTGAAAGGGAACTATGGCAGAAGCCTTGTATTTATTGGTTACTCTTAGATTTTGTCTCAAATTACAGTTTATTTTCAAAAATAAAACTGTCCAGTCTCAGTTATAATTCTATATAATAGCAACAAAAAATTAGAAAACTCAGGTAAAAACATCATAATAAGATCAATAAGCATTAAATAACTACTAAATTCATCAAACGTTGTGATGACATATACTCTAAACTAACATTACTGAGAGAAATTTATGCAACCTATTTAAATCAGACATAAACCACACTGATGAACTCAAGGTTAAACTGTGCATTTTCTATAACCTACTCTTTAGATTCAGTGCAATTCCAGATAAAAGTACTATCAAAATTGACTATAAAGTTGATAAAGAAATTGATTATAAAAGTTCACACAGAAATGCAAAAAGCCAAGAAATGAGACAATATGAACAGGAAAGTTGGAGAATTTATTACAAAACATCAATAATTAAGGCAATGGGAACAAATAGAGAGGGGACAAATAGAGTATAGATAGATAGATAGACAAATACAACAGATTGTAGAGTGCAGAAAGAGACCTACACATATATGTGTGATAGATTTATAACAAAGGTACCACTGAAATGCAGTGAGAAAATGTTCTTTTCAACAAAAAGTTCTGGATTTAGCGAAATGCCAAATTACAGATAAAAAGTATACCTTGACCCCGCCTCATGTCATACACAAATATGAATCCCAGGTATGTTATAGACCTAAATATACAAGTAAAATCATTAAACTCTTAAGAGATAATACAAGGAAAATGTCTTCATGAACTTCAAGTAGGCAAAGATTTCTTAAACCAGATATAAAAATCAATAATCATATAATGTAAAAGCTGATTAATTGAACACCATTAAAATCAAAAACTGTTGTGCATTAAAAGATTCCTTTAAATAGTGAAAATATTCACAGAATGTGAGAAGATATAGCAATACATATACCTTAAAAATAACTCATATCCAAAACACATAGTGTTTTCCTATAAATCAATGAAAGAAAGGATAAACTCTCCTGACTTTCCAAGAAAAATTGAGCAAAATATTTCAGCAGCTACTTTACAAAAGAGAATATACAAATGTCCTATAAGAATACCAAAAGATGCTCAGTCTCTTTAGTCAGAGGAAAATAAAAATTAAAGGGACAATGAGATAATCCTCCAACTACAACTACAAGAATCTTACTCATTAGGAATGGCTACAAAGGGAAATAACACTGGTAATATCAAATGACAGTGGGATGTATACAACTGCAACTCCCAAGCATTGTAATTATGATTTCTAATTGTTAGAATTCTTTTGAAAAACTATGTGGCAGGGTTTACCAAATGTAAATATATGAATATCCAGTATCCCACCCATTCCACCTCTAGTCATTCTACTACTAACCAAAAGTAATGTGCAAATTGTGTATCAAAAGACTCTTCATTGGGGCTTCCCTGGTGGCGCAGTGGTTGAGAGTCCGCCTGCCGATGCAAGGGACACGGGTTTGTGCCCCGGTCTGGAAAGATCCCACATGCCGCGGAGCGGCTGGGCCCATGAGCCATGGCCGCTGGGCCTGCGCATCCGGAGCCTGTGCTCCGCAACGGGAGAGGCCTCAACAGTGAGACGCCCGTGTACCGCAAAAAAAGATTTTTCATATCAACATAATTTACAGTAGCCAAAAACTGAAAACATTTCACTTGGCACTTAATAATTATTATAAATAATTATTACATATATGTATTAATATATGAATAGTACAAAATATATAGAGTAGAATGTTCAGTAATACAACATGTCAATGGGTGAGAAACAACTTACTGCTACAAGCAATAAAAATAATGAATGGCACTGAGGTAACATTAGGTAAAATAGGGACTTCCCTGGCAGTCCAGTGGTTAAGATTCCACGCTTCCAATTTAGGGGGCGCCGGTTAGATCCCTGGTCGGGGAATTAAGATCCTACATACCACGCAAGCAAAATTTTTTTTAATTTTTTAAAAATTAAAGAAATGATACTACATGCTGCACAGCCAAAAAATAAATTTTTTTAATTAAAAAAATAGGTAAAATAATCAGTTACAAGTAAGTATATGCAATTTTACTACATTTATATAGGTTTCAAAAATGGCTTTAAATAAACTAATGTGGGAGAAGTCAGAAAGATAGATTCTTTGAGGAGGGTACATGGCAAAGAAGTATGGAATTCCTTAAATATTTGCACATAGTTATAATAGTTCTTTTCTCTAACTATCTTTTCCTGCTAGTTCTACTATATCTGTCATTTATAGATCTATTTCTCTACTTATTGCTTCCTGGTTTTGAGTCACATTTTCTTCTTCTTGACCTGCAAAGGAGTTTTTGATTGGATATTAACATTGCAAATGCTATATTTTTACTGTCTGTATTTATGTCTTCCTTTAAAGAACATAATGATTTGTTTTGACAGAGAATTGAGTTATATACTGAGTACTTTAATCATTTAGAGCTTCATTCTTAAAATTTGCTGGGGTGGGTTTAAAAGAAACTTTACTTCAGACATAGTTCACTCCCACTACTAACTCATGACTCTTCTGGGCTCTCTAGGAATATGAGTGATCTCTGAGGATGTTCCATTCTATCTGGTCAGGGATGGAACATCCTCTCACCTTGTGAGGAGTTCTGAGAATTTTCAGTTATAATTCTCTGATTTTTCTTTCTTTGTCTGTATGTGGGAGTGTCATACTTCTCATGTGTCATCTGGTAGTTAGCAAACACTCAACAGTACACAAGTGTGAATCTCTGAAGTTCTTTTTCTACACAGATCCCTTATGCCCAGAACACTATGCTCAAATTTCCAAGCACTTCAGCTTCCCTAACTATTACTGCTGATTCCTCAACTCAGTAAACCTTTCTTTCTTTTTAAAATATTTTTATTGGAGTATAATTGCTTTACAATGTTGTCTTAGTTTCTGCTGTATAACAAAGTGAATCAGATAGATGTGTACATATATCCCCATATCCCCTCCCACTTGTGTCTCCCTCCCACCCTCCCTATCCCACCCCTCTAGGAGGTCACACAGCACCGAGCTGATCTCCCTGTGCTATGCAGCTGTTTCCCACTAGCTATCTATTTTACATTCGGTAGTGTATATTTGTCCATGCCACTCGCTCATTCTTTTGATACCTCGTTGTGGTTTTGATTTGCATTTCTCTAATGATTAGTGAAGTTGAGCATCCTTTCATGTGTGTGTTAGCCTGTATATCTTCTTTGGAGAAATGTCAGTTTAGCTCTTCTGCCCATTTTTCGACTGGGTTGTTGGTTTTTTTCATATTGAGCTGCATGAGCTGCTTGTGTATTTTGCAAATTAATTCTTTATCAGTTGCTTCATTTGCAAATATTTTCTCCCATTCTGAGGGTTGTCTTTTCATCTTGTTTATGTTTCCTTTGCTGTGCAAAAGCTTTTAAGTTTCGTTAGGTCCCATCTATTTTTGTTTTTATTTCCATTTCTCTAGGAGGTGGGTCAAAAAGGATCTTACAGTGATTTATGTCAAAGAGTATTCTACCTATGTTTTCCTCTAAGAGTTTTATAGTCTACAGTTGCTCCCAAAGTCCACCACCTCAATTTTAGGTTGATTCATTGTCTATTCAGGTATTTCACAGATGTAGGGTACCTCAAGTTGACTGTGGGGATTTAATCTCTCCTCCTGAGGCTGTAAGGAGAAATTTCCCTTTCTCTTCTTTGTTTGCACAGCTCCTGGGGTTCAGCTTTGGTTTTGGCCCCACCTCTGCATGTAGGTTGCCCTCAGGCTTCTGTTCCTGCCCAGACAGGACGGGGTTAAAGCAGAGGCTGGTTAGGGGTCTCTGGCTCACTCTGGTTGGGTGGAGGGTGGGGTACAGAATGTGGAGCGAGCTTGCGTTTGTAGAGGCCAGCGTGATGTTGCAACAGCCTGAGGTGCACTGTGTGTTCTCCCAGGGAAGTTGTCCCCGGATCACAGGACCCTGGCAGTGGTGAGCTGCACAGGTTCCCAGGGGCAGATGTGAATCCTGTGGATAGTGACCTGTGCTTGCATACAGGATTCCTGGTGGCTGCAGCAGCAGCATTAGCATTTCATGCCCGTCTCTGGTGTCCAAGTTGATAGCTGCGCTCATGCCCGTCTCTGGAGCTCATTTAGGCGGTGCTCTGCCTTCTGTGGGCAGAGAAGGAATCCCCTCTCCTCGTGCACCCCAAAACAATGGTCTGTTGCCCCTTAGGCAGGTCCAGAGTTTTTCCTGGACTCCCTCCTGGCTAGCTGTGGTGCACTAGCCCCCTTCAGGCTGTGTTCATGCAGCCAACCCCAGTCCTCTACCTGGGATCTGACCTCCGAAGCCCGAGCCTCAGCTCCCAGTACCCACCTACCCCGGTGGGTAAGCAGACAAGCCTCTCAGGCTGGTGAGTGCTGGTCGGCACTGATCCTCTATGCGGGAATCTCTCCACTTTGCTCTCTGCACCCCTGTTGCTGTGCTCTCCTCCGTGGCTCCAAAGCTTCCCCCCCAGCCCACCCCCCATTTCCATCAGTGAAGGTGCTTCCTAGAGTGTGGAAACTTTTCCTCCTTCACAGCTCCCTCCCAGAGGTGCAGGTCCTGTCCCTATTCTTTTGTCTCTGTTTTTTCTTTGTTCTTTTGCTCTACCCAGGTACTTGGGCAGTTTCTTGCCTTTTGGGAAGTCTGAGGTCTTCTGCCAGCGTTCAGTAGGGGTTCTTTAGGAGTTGTTCCATAGGAGTTGTTCCACATGTATATGTATTTTTGATGTATTTGTGGGGAGGAAGGTGATCTCCACGTCTTACGCCCCCACCATCTTGAAGGTCCCCTCAGTAAAGCTATCTTGTTCAGCTTGATATTCCCCTCTTTGCACTGTGCCCTGGAAAATGCCGTAAAGATGAAAGCCAGGATAATTACAGGTCTTATCCCATTGTCTCTCTTCTCTCAGGGATCACAGCCCTGTATTGCCTGTTGTCCAATGTCTGAAAAGAGTTATATTACACATTTTGTTTGTTTGTTTGCCAGTTGTATTGCAGGAGGTCAAATCTGGTCGTAGTTAAGCCATCATGTTCATTAGCAGAAGGCCTCACACTTATTAATAGATTTTAAAAATTGTTTAAAATTGTTTTTATGTATTAAATAGTTTTTGTTTTGTTTTATTTGTGAAAATCAGATATCTAGTTGACTCCTATTTAATATACCTCAAATAACTGGCTTTAAAGTACTTAGATACTCAAAATTTGTGTCTATCTGCCCTTTGCTTCATATCATTCCTTACAAGGCTGGTAGGTTCTTTATTCATTAATCCTCTTATACACTCCTCATGGAAGAGAGAGTCCAAACTCAATTTGTTAAAGATTTAAAACTGTTCTAAATATAAAGTGATAAATAATAAAATAACTTATTTACTTAAGGTAAATAATATTTTCAAAGTAGCATGGCATAATTTAATACACACAAACCAAGGCTTGAATCTCAGCTGTTATTATTATCTTTGTGTCCCTTTCCAAGTTTTAGTCCTTTATGAACCACAATGTTCTCCTCTCTAAAATGGAATTAGTAATCCTTCACTTAATGGGATTAAAAGAAATAAAGTATGTACTTCATAAACAGTCAATATTATGATAACACCATTATTTCTTTTTACTGTTATTTCTATTTTTATTGCAAGTTTCCTGAAAGCTATGTTACCTGATTTCTAAATACAAAGGAAGAGAACAAACCTTTTCTTTGTCCCTACAAAATGAATTTTTAAATTGAATTTTTGGTATTGTGTAGATACCACAAAAATCAGGGACTTTAAATATATTACTTTTTTTGTTATTAATATCTCTATAGGCCAACACATCAAATTTAAAGACAGTTATGTGTAGCAGTGTAGTTTCTGAACTATTTCATGTGTCTTGTGTCTCTGATCCAACCACTAATATGTGTCTTGAGCATAACAAGCAAGAACACTGATACTGTAATACTATATTCAGAGAAATCAACTTTATTGGTAATGTGTATGTTATCGAAAAGATGAGTAAGATGAATTATATTGTGAGATGAAGGACCTTGTTTTTAAGGTCCCTGCAAAAATGTAGAAGCAGCTACTTTATTATCCTGACACTTTCTGTTAATGGTAACATGGTTCAATAAATTAAAACATTCTCTAGTGGGCTACACGTACACTATGTTAATGCAGGTATATAAGCATAATCACAAAAGACACAAACTGTGTCAAACTTGCCTGATATATGCAAGGATGATTTTACGTACTATTTAATTCTAACTGGCATTGCAGTATATGTTAATTGGATGATTCATTTTAATATAGGAAGACACAGTGAAATTAGAATTCATTAAATGAAAGATATAAACAGAAAGTCCTTAGTGATCTGCTGAAATCAAATATAAGAAAAATCTCAAGAGATTCAGTAATCATAGAGAGTGATTTGGGGATATACGAAAGGTATTTTCCATTTCAAAGATAGTATGTGTCTTAAACCCTACATAATAAAGTTTTCAATTTTGTTGTAATAATTATTATAATATTGTTGGCCTGATTGCTAGATATAAAGGGCTAATTTGCCTCTGAAACATTTGTTTCTAATTATCAGCATTGGAGAGAATGAATTACCTTTTTTCTTTTTCTTAATGAATGTTAAGCATGTTCTTATACGAACTAAAGGACATTACATTGTCTCATTTCAATCAGGTGAAACATGACCCAAAGCTTTACAAAAAAAAAGAAAAGCAAAGGAATGTTAGAATGGTTATTAAAAAATGACACAAAACAACAAGTGTTGGTGAGCATGTAGAGAAAAGAAAACCCTTGTGCACTATTGGTGGAAATGTAAATTGGTTCAGCCACTATGGAAAACAATATGGAGTTTCCTCAAAAAAATTTAAAATAGAACTACCAAACAATCCAGCAACCCCACTTCTGGATATATATCCAAAGGAAATAAAAACAGGTTATTGAAGAGATATATGCATTTCCATATTTATTGCAGAATTATTCACAATAACAAAGCTATAGAAACAACCTAAGTACCCATTAATGAATGGATGGATAAACAAGACATGGCATTGGGAATTCACTGATGGTCTAGTGGTTAGGACTCAGTGCTTTCACTGTTGTGGGCCCTGGTTCAATCCCTGGTTGGGGAACTAAGATCCCACAAGCTGCACAGCACAGCAAAAAAAAAAAAAAAAAAAAAAAGAAGTAGAGGAAGAAAATATGGCATTCACATACAATGGAATATTATTCAGCCAAGAGAAAGAAAGAAATCCCACCATTTGCCACAATAGTGATGGACCTTGAGGACATTATGCTAAGTGAGAGAAGTCAGACAGAGAAAGACAAATACTATATGGTATTACTGGCATGTGTAATCCAAAAAAAAACTCCTAAAAACAGTAAAATTGTAGTTGCCAGGGGATGAAGAGTGGGAGAATAGAAGAAATGGTGTTTAGGGGAAAAACTTGCAATTAGTAGATAAATAGTCCTTGAGATCTAATGCACAGTACAGCAACTATAGGTAAAAATATAGTTGACCCTTGAACAATGTGGGGTTTAATCTGCATATAAATTATAGTTAGTCCTCTTTATCCACGGTTCCTCCACATCCTCAGATTCAACCAATCACTACCAAGCAGTTCTGCAGCATTTACTATTGAAAAATATTCACATATAATTGGACTCCTGCAATTTAAACCTGTGCTGTTCAAGGGTCAACTGTACTGTATTATAAACTTCAAATTTACTAAGAAACTAGATCTTAATTATTCCCACAACAAAAAATGAAATGATAGTTACGTAATGTGACAGAGATGCTAGCTAACACTACAATAGAAATCATACTGCAACATATAAATATATCAAATCAACATGTTGTACACCTTAAATTTGCATAATGTTATATGTCAGATATATTTCAATAATCAAAAAATAATAATTTGTAAAGTTTCTTTTTTTTTTTTTGCGGTACATGGGCGTCTCACTGCTGTGGTCTCTCCCGTTGCGGAGCACAGGCTCCGGACACGCAGGCTCAGCAGCCATGGCTCACGGGCCCAGCCACTCCGTGGCATGTGGGATCCTCCTGGACTGGGGCACGAACCCGTGTCCCCTGCACTGGCAGGCGGACCCCCAACCACTGCATCACCAGGGAAGCCCCAAAGGTTCTTTTTTATAGTCCTAATTTTTCTATCGAATTTCTATTTTAAGTAGCATTTAAACAATAACTAACTTATTTCTAATTTTATTAATTATAACATTCCCAATGTATTTTTAATTATGCTAGCTTGAGAGATTTCCTTTTTCCTGTATTTGTTTTTTCTTCACAGTACATAGGTATGCTCATCAAAAATATGTAAGAGTACTTGTGACGCTCAAATAATATCTCATAATTTAAGTATCTGTAATTTCAACATGCAACTTCCCATTAGTTTTTACTTGTATGATTTAATTATTCCAAATTCTAAATATTAGATCTAGTTACAGGTAAAGTAAAACTAAAGATCACTCTGTATTGAGGAAATTACTAGTAATATTCACAATCATTTTGGATATAAGAATTATACTGTTTAGATACCCATTAAGCCACATTTTTCAAATATTCAGATTTTAATGCATACTACTTGAGCTGACACAACTATATCATTTTGTAGTAAACTAATAGAATATTTATAAACAATCTATACATTATATTTGGTGCTGGGGGAAAATGACTCTCATTACTTTTACTAGAAATTCAGTCTGCTGCTGATACTGAATATATAGCAGTATTAACTTTTAAAATAAATAATAATTTAATGACAGAAGTTTGCTTCCTTTAGGTAAGAGGCTCCATCCAACAGATGAATCATATGACATAAAAACAGACTGAGTAGACAATAAGTGATTACCTTGACTGTTAAGTTGACTAGGACTCATCAGTCTATCTCTCTTTAGAAATGAAATGAGAATTGGGGTATTTCTTAGACACAAAGAGGAATGCAGTCTAAGATGAATCAAACCCATTGCAAATACATGCACATGGACTCTGTAACTAATCACTGGAAAGTGAAAAAGTTATGCCTTAAAAGGGAAAATGGCATTTTTTAGGTCACGTGAGCTATTAGCATGATTAGGTGCAAATGCAAATTGAAGCAATAATTTTATATAGAGACAATATAAAGATGTAGTTTTTAATATTTTAATATTGATGAAAGCCAAACATATCTTACATTTGGTGCCAAAATAAATGTTCCAGACAGAGGTGTAAGATGTGAATTTTCTATGTGTTTGCTAACTTATTAATTCATAGAATTTATATGCTAATCTGTCATCTGAATTCATTTATTTGTATTGATAGTACCACAGGATATTTTCCTTTTAATTAAATATGAATGTTTAATGAGACTTATAATATCTTCAAAAATTTTAAACTCTGAAGCACCTTTGAAATAAAACTGCCAAGCATTTGGATGTTACCAGTTGAGCACATGGTAATACAATCAAAAACAGCAAAAATTAGTGTTGCAGTGAACACTGGGGTGCATGTATTTTTTGGAATTATGATTTTCTCTGGGTATATGCCCAGGAGTGGGATTGCTGGGTCATATGGTAGTTCTATTTTTAGTTTTTTAAGGAACCTCCACACTGTTCTCCATAATGGCTGTATCAATTTACATTCCCACCAACAGTGTAAGAGGGTTCCCTTTTCTCCACACCCTCTCCAGCATTTACTGTTTGTAGATTTTTTTTGATGATGGCCATTCTGACCTGTGTGAGGTGATAACTCACTGTGATTTTGACTTGCATTTCTCTAATAATTAGTGATGCTGAGCATCTTTTCATGTGCCTCTTGGCCATCTGTATGTCTTCTTTGGAGAAATGTCTATTTAAGTCTTCCATCCATTTTTTGATTGGGTTGTTTGTTTTATTGATATTGCCAAAATATCTCAGAATTAAAGCTTTCTGAATGTGGGAGTTTGGAACAACGTAATTCAATTGAAGAGACCTTAGGGATAATAGCTAAATAAGAAATACAAGAAAACTCATGTTTTTCAGTATACATCAAATTTAAATATTGGTTTTAAAAAAGTTTTGCATCATTGTAATATCATGCACAAACAAAAGTGATTTTCAGAGTCTTTCAGGTTAGAATACACAGAAAGCTTAGACTCGTACTGGATTACTAAATCTGTGTGCTCCTGTCTAGACTTTCACTCCTTTCTCCCTCATAACACTAGTAATATCATGATCACCATTTAATTTGTAATCATCATGATTAATCTCAGTATGCCTATTATCTCTGTTTATATCCATCCCAAAATATAACTGCATGGCTCCCAAGGCATTCCTAAGCCTCTAAATTCTAACTCCCTATAATTCTATGGAGAATAAGGAAAGTCTCTGCACCAAATCTCTATCTTTATTTTTCTCCATATTATCTAAAATCATCTAAAATAGAATATATTTCACTCTTTTGAAAATTTATTTTATGTTTTCACTCAGTAGAATATAATCTCAGTGAAGGCAAAGTTTCTGTCTGTATTGTCCACTGCTATATCCCACCACCTAGAATAGTATATAACCTATAACAGGTGCTCAATAAACATGGGTTAAATGAATATATGAATCCTGAAGAAAAAATATATTTGCCCAGATTAATCCTCATCATTAAACATATATTATCAACTTAGTGTTTTTCCCCCCAGAAAGAAAACCTGAAATATGCCTCTGTCATAGTCAGTTTATATCACAGACTGGGTGGCTTATAAACAACAGAAATTTATTTCTCACAGTTCTGGAAGCTAGGAAGTCCAAGATCAAAGCATCAGTCCATTCTGTGTATGGTGAGAGCTCACTTCCTGGTTCACAGACAAAGCCTTCTCGCTGTGTCCGCACAGGGTGGAAGGGTCCAGGAGGCTCCTGAGCCTCTTTTATAAGGGCACTAATCACATTCCTGAGGGCTCTACCCTCACGCCCTAATCATCTCCCACCTCCTAATGCCATCAATTTATGGATTAAATTTCAGTATATGAATTTTGGGGGTACAGAAACATTCAGACTATAGCATCTTACAAATGATCAGTAGTATCATATAGATTAAGCCAAATTAAAGAGAAAAATGATTACAAGGAAAGCAAATAATTTCCAATATCTCTGAAAGGAGAGGGGGAGGAAAGGAGAATTGAGTACAAGAGCCTCAAAACACCTTGCAACTCCACAGTGGATTTCTTAACTGATATGAAATGGTGAGTCCTTGTACTACTGTAGTACTCACTCATTGACGGGGACTTTCTGGGATGCACAAGGCCTAAACTGGCAAGCTGAGGTAGACCCTTAAGGCAATCACAGCTGGAGACCATGGTTTCAATCCCCGCTGGTTCTTTTTACCAGCAATCGCAAGGCACACCTCTATGGCTGTCATATATTACAAATTTTAGTTGAGGGGCTACATCTTTGGGTGGAATATGGGGAATAATTTTCTTCTTCTAGGGCAAGATGACACAATAAGCCTTGCATGGCAACAGTACCATCCTAACAGATGTATGTCAAATGACTGTATTTGAAGAGAGCAATGAGAAACAAATTCTGAGGCCTAGAAAGCCTATCATATGTGGAAATCATATGTCCCAAACCAAGGTTGGGCTTTAGCTAACACACACACACTCTCAAAGTTAAAAAGATTAAAAGAACTAAGCCTGGAAACTATTCATGGGGTCATCCAAACAGTATGTAATTGGACTCTCCTTGAGGTAAAATTTTAAAAAGACTTTTTTCCCCCAATAATGCATTCATTTCTTTATTTTTGTTTCTTTGCTGTTGTTGTCGTTGTTGTTGTTGTTTGGGGGGGGAGAGGGTGGGAGGGTTAGTCTTCAACTCATCCTGAAAAAAATATACAGATTTTCCAGAATGAGATCAAGATGATTAGGCAAAGAGGTATAGAGATGCAGCCACCTATTGGTCCAGTATAGGAGTTGTGATGGGGGAACTAACAGAGGGGTAGAAACAGTAATGACTATGGATGGTCTTCCATTTGGACCATGCTCCTACAGGCAATTATCACATGAACTATACTTCCACAGTGCTGAGGAACTAACATGAAAATTAGCTAAATAAAACAGACTAAATTACATCTCTGTCTGTCAGGTTAAAACATGTGTATTAGTGTACTATTGTTGCAGTAACAAATTACCACAAATTTAGTGGACTAAAACAACACAAATTTATTATCTCACAGATTTTGTAGGTCAGAAGTTAGGGTGGGGTGGGGTTTCATAAGGCTGAATCAAGGTGTTGAAAGGGCTGCCTTCCTTAACGGAGGCTCTGGAGAACAGTCTGCTTCCAAAGTCATTCAAGTTGTTGACAGATTCCATTTCCCTGTGACTGTAGGACTGAGGTCCCCGTTTCCTCCCTGGTTGTCAGTCAAAGATTTGTCATTGCTCCTAAATGCTATCTGTGGTCTTTCTTACGCTTTCCATGTGGCCTCCAATAAGACTGGATCAAGCTGCTCTTATGCTTTCAATATCTCTGATATTCATCTTGCTACATCTGACTCCAGTTTAGAAAGTTATCTGCCTTTAGGGACTCACGTGATTAGACTGGACTCAGTGAGATAATCCAAAATAATCTCCCTATATTAAGGTCCATAACCTTAATGACAACTGTAAAATTCCTTCTGCCATATAAATGTAAGATATCCATAAATTCTAGGGATTTTGGTATAGACACCTTTGTAAGTCTATTCTGATATACACATACAGCAAATTTCCTAAGTATACTTTTAAAAACAAAATGAAATAACCCAAATTACTCAAATCAAATTTGAGTGCATGTAAAATATTTACATATGTATATATACATATATTCATATAAATTCATGTGCACATGTATTCCCCCAAATGTCTAAATCATTGGTGCCAAGATACATTTTTCCATCTACTTCCTAATTGCTTCAACCCTACATTTCATTTAAGTGTGTGGAAAAAATCAAAACATATTTTAAGAATTCAAACATCTTTGAATGAATGATTTTGATTTAAAAAGTCACCAAAGCGGGCTTCCCTGGTGGTGCAGTGGTTGAGAATCTGCCTGCCAATGCAGGGGACACGGGTTCGAGCCCTGGTCTGGGAAGATCCCACATGCCACGGAGCAACTAGGCCCGTGAGCAACAACTACTGAGCCTGCGCATCTGGGGCCTGTGCCCCGCAACAAGAGAGGCCATGACAGTGGAAGGCCCGCACATCACGATGAAGAGCGGCCCCCGCTTGCCGCAACTAGAGAAAGCCCTCACACGAAACAAAGCCCCAACACAGCCAAAAATAAATAAATAAATAAATAAAAAATCCTTCCCTCTACTTAAGAAAAAAAAAAGTCACCAAAGCAATCTCATTAAAGAAATTACAATATCTACATTTAATTCTGTACCTGTTCCTCAACACAGACAATAATTCTTCCCTTTTCTATTGAAGGATATATTTGCTGGCTCTGAATTATGGTTACATCTTATGGCTTAAATCCAGGGAAACAATATTGTTTTAAAATACACTGCATTACCTTGCATTTCTCTGCGGGAAATTCTGGGAAGAAAGAAAAATGATTTTAACTACTCTACCACTGCCTACATCAAAATGTAATTATAATTATGCTGCAGGTAGCAAACTACTCAAGGTACCTGCAGCGTACAGATAAAGTGGTTCATTGGCCATCCATTTCCCAGGGGGGTTAGCTTAATCTACAGAGTATGTATAATGCATATTAATCCAGATGGCCCTGAACTCCAGCCATTTGGAGAAAGCACACAATCTTCCTTTAAGAATATGTTTTGTAATACAATTTTTTCCTGGTTCTAATCATTAGCACTGGGTACTTTTAAACCTATCTGGAAGCCCACAATGTTACTCTAAAATACTTATCCAGAATTTTCACCATTCTGAGATCACCCTACAATAAAGGGAGTAATGATGTCCTGCCTGTGTGCCATGTCAGAAGATGTTCAAAGTATCACATCATAGCTAAAAATATGTAAACTCCCAGTCAGCATAATTATATCAGGTAGATAGCTCAAGTTAAGTAGAAAATTCCCACAGTATGAGATACTATATCTTTCTTTAAAAAAACACGGTGTCAAAAAAAAAAAGTATAGCTTGACCATTCCTACAATAATATTTATGGTCTACATACCAAACTTTCACATATACTTTAAGATTCTATGACATTATGCCAGATGGGCTTGTTCATTTGTTCTGTTTATTACACATGATATATGATGGGTTGACAAGTAGCTTGTGGCTTGGAACACAAATAAAATCTAACAACAAGCAAATATAATGCCAACTATCATTTATAAATCAATGCTAGCTCTAATTCATTGATATTTACAGATTGGCAAAATCTGCTTCAGACTTCTGCTGATTACGCCTATGTATTTAAGGTAAAATATCTACAAAAGTTCCATAATTCCCAATGTTATTTTTAATACTTAAAGTTAGCATTTCTTGAATTAAGCTATATAGCAAAATAAAATAAAGTCAGCATCAAATTAAATATATGTTATCTGGAAGAGAATTCTAAATAAGAATAACTTACAACAGACTTCTCTGTAAGTCTTACATGCTATTTTATGATATATAGTTAAGGTAAGACCAAATGATTTGAGTTAGTTATAGGAAAAATTATTTTTTTACATCAGCCTTAAAAATTATATTAAAAAACATAAAATTTTTATATAATTCAAAAAGTATCAACGGATGCCACCAATGGTGGTACTTTTGGCTAAGATTAGCCATTCCCATTTCCTACTCAAGGATCTTGTATTAGGAGGGAAACATTACATTACTTAAAGTTTTTTTTTTTTTTTTTTCAGTACGCGGGCCTCTCACTGTTGTGGCCTCTCCCGTTGCGGAGCACAGGCTCTGGACGCGCAGGCCCAGCGGCCATGGCTCACGGGCCCAGCCGCTCCACAGCATGTGGGATCTTCCCGGACCGGGGCACGAACCCGTGTTCCCTGCATCGGCAGGCAGACTCTCAACCACTGCACCACCAGGGAAGCCCTAATTAAAGTTTTTAATAAATATATGCCATTAATAAATGAATGCAAAATTTCAAATAGGTAAATGTTAAAAGGAAATTAAGAAAAATTATTGCTTTTTTAATTTGACTTGAGACGACACTCATTATTAAACTCATCTTATTACTTTTATTCCTGTACTTACAGGCTTATATTCTTGACTGGTATAAATCTTTACAAAGAAAATTAATGAAACACAAAAATATAAAACTTTATCTAAGCTATTTTTTCTCTCTTAAATTAAAAACATAATCTACAGCAGTCTTACTTTAATAAATTTTAAAAGGATTTAATTTCTATAAATAATTTAAATATATTCTATAATACACAGATTTTTAAATTTTTTAACTTAATTCTTATTTTTGTTCTGATTTAATTTGAAAACTGAAACAAAACAAAAATTAGTTTTATGAATAATCCCAGGAAAACAATGTTACATATGAACTAACTAAGCATCTGCCCTGATGTACAATTTTTACTTTCATACTTCTTAAATAATGTGAAGGAAATCTCTCCAAAGTAGTCAGTGAGAATTTTTACAGCTGGCATCTTTGCTGCATAATTTGAGGGTTTGCCAGATGTTTGATTGACAGTGAATGGGCCTGCTATATCTCCATCTAAAAGGTAACATTCTAATTGAAAATTAAATGTTATTACCCCTAATCATAAAACGTTCACCATTTAAAACTTAACTGGCTCGGGCTTCCCTGGTGGCGCAGTGGTTGAGAGTCCGCCTGCCAATGCAGGGGACACGGGTTCGTGCCCTGGTCTGGGAAGATCCCACATGCCGCGGAGCAGCTGGGCCCTTGAGCCATGCCGCTGAGCCTGCGCATCCAGAGCCTGTGCTCCGCAACAGGAGAGGCCACAACACTGTGAGGCCCGTGTACCACAAAAAAAAAAAAAAAAAAAAAACTTAACTGGCTCAAATTTCTAGAACAGGCATTCTCAATGGATTTTGTTCAGGGCAAAATTCCAAAAACTAGAATTTTTGTGAACACAATGGAAGGGCTTCAATCTCAAAAACACTAAACAATCAGTAATAACTGTGTTGAAATCATTATTTTCTGGTATGTTTCATGGTTTCTATAAACAGTGACAATGCTTTCTTTGTTCATTTGACCATCCTTCAACGCTGTCACTAAAGTTTAAGGTTTGAGCCCCGATCCTTTTCTACTGGATTCCAGGGAGGAAGTTTTTAAATTCATTTTTTAAACTCTTGCCTCTTAATATTAGTAAGGAACATAAAATCTAGACAAATTCTTGGCAGACATATCCATAGCATTACATATAGTTAGTTGAGACAAAAATACATTTTGAATACTTATTAATATTTGGCATCTGTGAAAGATTTTAATGCATAATTATCTAGGACACAGTGCCTGATATTGTTGTACCAGAAACACCAATGACCAGCAAACACTGAGTACACATCAGAATGGTAGCTTTTAATAACCTCCTTTTTATGCTTTCTACAAGCATGATTCCTATCTTTAAATATTATCCTAGGATACATAATGGATATTATCTTTCCGATACCTTTTATTTCCTTAAAAGTTATGCTCGAAGTGTTTATGGGTGTTAATCTATGATTACTTTTTCTGAATATTTATATAATTTGAAGTGTTTCACAGGATTTTCTAATTTTAAATGTCTATAACTTTTGTATATTACTGTATCTTTCCATTGTTGGACACTTACAAAATTGGACCTGCACTAATATTAGAGAAGATTTGGTTTTAAGTTTAGTGCATAACTCATAATTTTTCTCCCCTATCTTTTTCAAATTGCACAATTAAACTATCATTGTATAATATTATATATATTATATATACATATATAGATGATATATACGTATATATTAGTGATATATACATACATATAAAGGTATTTGTTATAAGGATTTAACTCACATGGTTATAGAGACTGAAAAGTCTAAAGATCTGCAAATGTAAGCTGAAGATCCAGGAGAGCCCACAGTATAGTTTCAGTTAGAGTTCAAAGGCCTGAGTACCATGAGAACCAAAGCTGTACATTCTCATCTGAGTTCAAAGACCAATGTCCCAGCTCAAAGACACGCAGAAAGAGCGAATTATTCTTTACTCCACCTTTTGGTTCTA
The DNA here is from genome assembly GCF_059928025.1 of Delphinapterus leucas. NCBI lineage: Eukaryota > Metazoa > Chordata > Mammalia > Artiodactyla > Monodontidae > Delphinapterus > Delphinapterus leucas. The sequence continues at coordinate 68,808,225 of NC_143133.1, read as the reverse complement.
GTCAGGCCTTCAATGGATTGGATGAGGCCTACCCACACTGAGGATGGCAATTTGCTTTACTCGGTTAAATGATTTGAGTGTTAATTTCATCCAGACACACCAAAAATAATGTTTAACTAAATATCTGGGCATGTCATGGCCCAGTCAGGTTGACACATAAAATTAACCATCACACTTGGATTCATAAATATTGGAAAATTATTTGACTATGTGGCCAAGAGCATGGAAGAGGTAACGTTGGAATATTGAGTTCAAGGACATCTGGGGAAGAAACATGTAATTGAACCAATAGGAGTTGACATAAAGGTTAGGATCTTTGTCTCATGTATTAACGACTGCCAGAGAACATCCGCTGTAGAAAAAATGTGATTGGAAACCCCAAGACAACAAGCTGAAAATTACTAGGAGAAACTCCTTAAGCTAGTATAAAAGGCAGGATAAGTTATCTTAATATTGAAACCCAACAACTTTTATTTATACAAACAATGGGTAGAAGAGAGCAAAAGGAAACTCCAGTTAAAATAGCAACGAGAAGCTAAAATGTCTAGGGATAAAACCAAAAAGAAATGTGTAATGTTTTTAAAAGTAAAATTTTAATGAACTCAAAAAGGACTCTGAATAATTGAACAAATGGGAAAGTTACTGCCTCTGGGGGGGATTTTATGATTTATGCAATTACTGGCACCAATTCTTTAGCTTTCATTGAATTCCTATCCATGCCATGGCCTCATCATGAATGTAAGGTTCCATTCCACATTGTGATTGGCCTAGTGACTTACTTGGACCACATCTTTCTGTTCCCCTCTAGGAACACTATGATAGGAACATATTCTGGTTAGACACCAGTTTAAGAAGAATGAGCTTTCTCTTCTTTTAGAGGGGCAAAATGCCTCCTAAAAAACATTAAGTACCAAATAAGAATAATAATATCAGAGTACTAATAACTAAGTCCAACAAAAAGACTCATTTAAAAAAATTGTGTATGTGGCCTTTGGCACAGAACTGGGTATGCTCAGACACATAAAACCCTGCAAAGTTTCAGAGAGAATTTTATAAGCAAAGCACTTTCAATCTAGACCCCAAAACAACAAATGCTTGGCCAGGAATTAGGGGATGATGGAAGCCACCAGACACACACACACACACACACACACACACACACACACACACACCCTGATGCATTCTTTAGAAGTGGCCGTGTAAGATGATAGAAAAGGAAATTTTCCATGATGTCAAGCCAAGAGCCTTAAAAATATGGATCTGGGAAATCATCCCAGGATTTAGAATTGAATGCCTAAGCAAATAATATCCACTACCCAAGAGTCTGGGTACCTGGTAACACTTGCCTAGTGTTTCAAAATTAATATAGAGTAATGACTGTTATGAGTCTCTAACTGTTCCTTTGTAAAATGAGAGTGTGTATTGTGTGTGTATTCTTTCCCTGTACACCATTTTATATAGGGCATGTGTAATACAGATAATTTTTTTTAGTTCATAGGTCTATGGACCAAGAGAAATTGCATTCCACCCAATGAGACTCACAATATCTTAGATTTCTAACTTGATGCCATGATTAGATGAGACATATGGTAGTTATGGAATGGAGATGAGTGTGTTTTACATGCAGGAATGACATGAATAATTGAAACCAAGGAGGCAGACTGTGGTGTATTGAATGTTTTGATCCAATATTCAATTATTCCTGCATTCACACAATGGCCTCAAAGTGGTCATAGTGTACTTCCCTATCTGACTTCTAGCTTGACTATGATTTGCTTTGGCTAATGTCATATATCTGGAAGTGACAGTATGCTAGTTCCAATGCTAGAAATTAAGTGATCTTACATGTTTCCACTTGCTTTACTTCATGCCACTGCCCATGAAGAGAATATCATGGTGTATTGGTCTGTTTGGGCTTCTATAACAGAATACCATAGGCTAGGTGGCTTATAAATAACAGAAACTTGTATCTCACTGTTCTGCAGGGTGGGAAATTCAAGATCAAGCCACTAGCAGATTGAATGTCTGGTGAAAGTTCCCATCCTAATTCTTAGATAGCCATCTACCTGCTACACCCTCACATGGTGGAAGGGGTGAGGGGGCTTTCTGGGCCTCTTTTGTAAGGGCACTAATCTCAATCATGAGGGATCCACACTCATGGCCTAATTACCTCCTAATACCATCACGTGGGGGTTAGGATTACAACATCTGAATTTCGGAGGGACAGAAACATTTAGACCATAGCACCTGGTAATACTGTTATCTAAGGAGAATGAGGAGAGTTGCCCCAAACAACCCATAGTTGATTTCCATGAGAAGTGTAGTGCCACACAAGGCAAGCCCAGTCTGAAATCATTAAACAAGAATCCTGAGACTACATGATTTTCATTTTAAACAAACGAGAATAGAGGAGAATTGTCATATAGCACTTTCATGACAGTCTTTCAAAGAGAATGTCATAAAGATTCAGGTCCTTCTTATTTACTTTCCAAAATGAACGTGATCCTAAAATAATACAAACTTTAAGAAAATGGAATTAGACAATCCATGCTAATATTCATCTGGGAAAAAATGAGCAAACAACTACCTTAGGGAGTTCTTCAAAAGAAGAGCAAAATATTTAGATGGACTAGCCCAAATATATCCAATTAAACTAGTAATTAAAAGTGTGCAAGGTACCACACAAATAGACAGACCCATAGAACACAATAAAAAAGAGGCTAATGAAAATATACATAAAAATTAAGGATATAATTAAGGCAATATCTCAAATCATTAAAATAGTTTTTTTTTTTAAAGCAAGAAATCATCTGAAACAGTAGTTCATATGACCTCTCTGAACATACCACATGCAACCCATAAACTGCAGTCTGTTTAGCATTGTACTTCTCTTTGTTCTCCCTTCTTTCTTTCCTCAGTCCCTTTTGTCCTTCACTTCTATTGATACTTCCCTGGAGCTATAAGCTTTCCCTTAATAAAGTATTAGCACATTATATTTTTGCCTCAGGTTCTATTTTCTAGGCAATCTAAGTTAAGCTAGGGGTCAATGACCAGGTGGTCATGGCAGCCACACTGGGGCCAGTTTCTTACTGGCTACAACGAGAGCCTTTCCAAAACCAAGCTTTGCCCACCGAGCCAAGAAGATCAAGAACAAGCTCTGAGTGCACGAGGACCCCAAGGACACACTGCTGTAAGAATTCCAGGAAATCACCCACCTGAAATCTCATCTGGAGAAGAAGATTCTGGAAAAGTGGCTCTGGAGGAAGAGCAGCAGCATAAAGAGCTATAGCATAAAAAGCAGCAGCATAAAAAGCAGCATGTCAGCCCTGGTGGGATACCATGAAGGACCAGTAATCAAGGTCTGGGAGGCCAAAGAGCAGGATAACAATAACAACAACTACCACCTACCCAGCCTCCTGGAACTAGCCTTGGATAAAAACATGGATAATTACCTGCAGGTGCAGAAGTAGTAGAGGATGACTGCAGCCTGATGAGTGAGGAGAAGCAGAAGCTGCTGGAGATGAAGGAGAAGATGCTGGAAGACCTACGGCAGGAACAGCAGGCCACAGAGCTGCTTGCAGCCAAGTACAAGGCCATGGAGAGCAAGCTTCTCCATTGGGGCAAGGACGTCATGGATCACACCAAACAGCAGCAGAAGATACTGAAACTGAAGAGTGAGGAGACTGCCAAGCAGAAATGCCAGGAGCAGGAAATATAGCAGGAGGTGGTGATCTGAGATGAAGAGATCATGTAGTTCTGGGGCAGAAGTCAAACCCAGGAAACTCGAGAAGCTCCATGCCAAGCAGCAGGCAGTGAAGGCGGAGATCCAGGACCAGTATGATGAGTACATCTGCATGTAGCAGGACCTGCAGAAGGCACAGAATGAGGAGACCTGGGAACTCAAGTTCAAGTACCTAATCATCAAGAACTTCATCTCCCCTGAGGAGGACAAGATCATAAACCAGGTTTTTCTGGACTGTGAGGAGGAGCAGTAGAAGGTCCAGCCACTTGTGCCAGCTGGGTTTAATAACAGCCATAGAAGGTCCAGCCACTTGTGCCAGCTGGGTTTAATAACAGCCAAAAGAAGCAGCAGCCCATGTCTTCAGTGGACTACAAGAGGTCTATCAGCTGGCACACTCAGTTACCATGGCAATGGGGTCCCACCCCAGCCACAGGGCTGAAAGTATAATGTTTTGGAGTTGGATATATCCCCTTCAGATGCGTTTGTGATGGAATCCTCTCAGACTAAGAACAAGAACCCATGCACTATATATGGATAGGCTCATGCAACTAAAAGAGCTTTCTGGAAATAAAATCCAGGTCTAAAGTCTGAAAGTCCAGGTCCTGGTGCCAGAGTCCTCAGTGGCCTCCATCCTCCACCACACATACCTCACTTGCCTCTGCTACTCTGCACCCTGCTACTGTGCTAGACCAAAATGACAATCTGCAGTCAGGCTGCCCATCCGACTCCTGGGGTGGGGCAGCCAACCCTAGATCATCTCATCACCTGCTTGGTGTATATGTGCATGTATGTGTGCATATGGGTGAGAGGGTGAAAATCTGGCAGACCATGCCTCTACCTGTTCTTCTTAGCCCCCTTTATTTCATTAATGTTTTATTTGTGGAGCTCAGTGTGGGAAGATATGTCCTTGCCTGAGCTTTCTGGGCCTTCCATGGTCACTGCATAGCCTCCTTTTCTTCTGACATTAGACACCCCCAGTGAGACCTTAAGCTTCTCCCCACCATCTGCCCCCAGAAGGGAAGGTGGCTAGTGCCTATGAAGAAAGTAGTTTCTCAAACTGGTTTACTCCATAATCTCCATCTCCTTCAGATTGACAGTAAGCATCTCCTAAGCACTTTCTGGGACCTTCAGATTGACAGTGAGCATCTCCTAATCACTTTCTGAGACTAGAGAAAAATCTAGGTGTCTACTGAGGACAACAGACATCTTGACAGGGCTGGGCCTGTCCTCCCAACAGACAGAACTTCACTCTCAACTTTCCTGGCTTCAGACAACCTCTTTCAGCTTCTTAGGTGCCTTTTCAAGGATTTAAATGACCTTACCACACAGCCCATGCTTGGCAAGAACTCATAGCTTCCCAAATTCTGCTTTCTGCTCACCTTTCCAACCCATGGGTGGGAATTGTGCACCATCCAGTTGCTGCCTCCTTGGGACCTGGAAATGGAATAGTAATGGAGACAATGTGCACAATCATAAAGGGAAGTCCCTCCTCCAGGTCCCTTTGTTTCTATCCTCTCCAGGAAGTAACTTTGGTCAACAAATGATCAAGCCAACTCCCCATGTTTGAGATGTTGCTCCTTTCTGCTTTGATCATTTTCCCTGCAGCTTCCTGGATCCCACTTCACAGTGGGATGGATCAACATTATTTTCCCCCTGGCTAAACATAAGTATTGAAACCTGTTGCTTTCCCCCACCTCATTTAGTACAGGAGACTGAGACCCAGGCACAATCTACAACTTTGCTTATCACCCGTTTCTGAATCACATTTGTTGGGCATCATTTCGTTGAAAACTGACCCTTTCTTCAGCATTGTGCAAACTGATCCCTAGGTAAGTACTCCTCACCTTCTTTTGTGACACCCCAAGATGTCTCCACGTATCTCAGGTGATAAGCAAATTTCTACCAAAAAGGGAGGGGGGGAGGCTAACCCAGAACACAGCTGGAGGGGCATAAGCACGGCTGTGCTCATGGCTTAGGGACACAAGTTCCAACTTGATGTTGACGTAGGGGTGGGTGGTGACCATGAGGGCAACATCCATGTGGAACAATAGTGTAAGGTCCCTATCTGCCTTCTACAGGGACTCAGAGTAGCAGGTGTCCCTGTGCTGACACTGAACCTCAAGTAGGCTGAGGGTCAGGTGGGTGGCCTGGACTTAACACATTGGACATGGGCTCCTACAATCGTCTACCCAACCCGAGTTTGCATCTCTGTTTCCAGTGCTCCGAGGGGTCCCAGAGAGACGGTCCAGGAGAGGAAGACAGGCAGGGTGCCATGGAGGGCAGAGGGAGTGTTCCTTTTGCCCACCATGGTTTAAGGCATTCCTCTGAGGCGGCCTGTCCTTCAGAACAGTCTGCATTCTGAGCCAGGCCGGGCACTAGAGTGGTGGCTAGAGACTGGACAGGCGGGCAAGAAGAGGGAGACGCAGGGTCCCCCAGCTTAGGGATCTGCCCTGTGAGCACAAATATCTGCTTCGAAGTGACCATCCACTGACCCTTGGGGCAGACATTCAACTCCACCTGCAGTGGCCTGGGGCCGTGTCCCCAGTGTGTTCTCGGAAACTCCGGAGTGCCATTCTATGTTCCTAGTAAGGCAACAGGAGCGGGGGGTGGGGGTGGGGTGGGGTGTGCGGAGAGCCTCCTTACCGACCCCTGGAACACGTCCATCCCTGAGAAAGCGGGGTTCAACACCGCTGACTCTCACCTTCGTGGGTATGTGTACTGTGCTCTTTGCGCATGGTGTTTTTTGCGGTTGTCGCTGTTGTTTTACAAGTTTACTTTGACCCCTGAGGTGAAGAAACTTGTTTTCATTGTTGTTGACTTCATGAAGTTCTCGACACGGAATCCCGAGAGGAAGGGAGAGCCCCTCCCCACGGCGGTAACAAGGCGGGGAGGGTCCTCAGGCCTCGGGCCCACGGGATGAGGGGCGGGGAGCGCGGAGCTCGCAGAAGAGGCTGACGTAGGTTGTGCTGCCACAGAAAATCGGCCCCAGCGGCCTGGCAGCACAAGCGGGCGGCGCTCTGGGCGAGCTGGGGGCGCTGACGGTGGTGCTGCTGAGGTCGGAGCGGCTGTAGTCGAAAAGGGAGAGAGACGGTGTGGGTCCCGCCGGGGCTGAAAGCCGTGCGGCTGCGCGCGAGCTTCCTCTGGAGGTCCTCGGCTGCGCCCGACGAGCTTCCCACAGGTGGGCCTCGCAACTTCTTGCGCGTGCGCAGTGAGGCGGTGCTGCGCCAGCTCGCCGGAGGCGCGGAATTCGAACTTCAGCAAGCCGTGCTGCCGGCCGCCAGCGAAGGGCCGTGTGCCTGTGTGAGTTCCCAGCCCCAAAACTTTCTCGCAGCCTGCGTAGTGGCACTTGTGCTTCCTCTTCGGGCTCCGGCCCCTTCCGTCCCCTTGTAGGAGGCTGGGCTCGCTGCTGCCTGGCGTCTTGCTCAGGCTTCGGCTTCAGCTGGGCTGGCGTTCGGGCTTGTTGCTCGCGGGGCGGGGGAGGGGTGGCGCCTCTGCGCCTGCGCCGCAGCCTTGAGGCGGGTTGCGGGGTGTTGGGGGGGCGCGGAGGGAGGGCAGGGGTCCCACTACTGGACCCCACGCTGCGCTCTGCCGGGGCGCGCACCTGCGCTCGCCGGTTGAAGTACGCCGGGACCCCTGCAACTGGGAAGTGGAAAGCCCTGCCCTTGCCTTCTTGGCCTCCCTGGAAGCGGGACAGCATGGCGGGTCAGCAGCTGGCTGGGCCCTTCTGACCTTGTGCAGCCGAGTGGTTGGGCAAGGACAGGAAAGAACCAGAACAAACTTCTAGTTATAAAATAAATAACTAATGGGGAATGTAACAGTACAGCATGGTGACTTCAGTTAATATTGTATTGTATATTTAAAGTTGCTAAGAGAGTGGATCTTAGAAGTTCTCGTTACAAGGGAAAACCCCAGCTGTTTTGAATTCTTTATCAGGGATGTTTTTGGGATCGGTTACTAGCAGATTATTGCGATCCCCTGTTGGTGTCATGTTTCCATGATTTTTTATGTTTCTTGTACTTCTTGCAGTTGCTGTCCTTCCATTAGAAGTAACAGTCACTTCTAGTCTTTACTGACCGATTTTAGGAAAGAAATACCTTCCCACTACCTGCTAGGAATTCTTAGGCTTTCTCAGTCCTTCTGTGGATGCACCTGCCTCACACCTCTTGCTTCCCCTTGTGGCAGAATTCTTAAGCTTATGTGCCTTCTCTCCATCCTGCAACACACTAGGCAGGTTGCTAGCCTCCCTTTTGCTTTCCCAGTGGTGACGCCAGAGCTCAAATTAGTGGTTGCTTCCTGGCCTGCAGATTGAGACTGATTTTCTGCAGTGCTCACTAGCCATCTGCCAAAGCTTGTTTGCCTCCATCAGGAGTGTGCACAAGGAGCTCGCCACACAGTTTGGGGTGTGTGTGGTGAGTTGCACAGAGCACTAGGGGTGCCCATGGGCCAGTTGGGTAGATCCACGGTGAGGCTTCCCCAGTGGCTCTTGGGCAGGCTTCTTGATGGAGTCCAAGATGCAGTAAACAGGATCCAGATCCACGTCCCTCTAAGGCCCTCTGAGACTCCTCTCTGCCACTCTCACAGCATCTTCCCTACCCCAAGTAGTGCTGCTCGTGACTCAGTTCTCTGGATGGGGTGAAGAAGAAATGGGCCTCTTGGGCAGCATCTCACTTGGCTGGGGAATCTGGGGTGAAGAAGAAATGGGCCTCTTGGGCAGCATCTCACTTGGCTGGGGAATCTGAGTACTCATTCATATGCTTTCACTTTCTCCATGTGAGAAATCATGGGCCAAGATGGTCTCTTTTGACACTAATCTGTGCTGCCTTGAGGGAGGGGTTATGCAGGTAAAGTCAGACTGTCCCTTTTACCCTCTCTAGTGCATCCAAACTCATTTTTTTTTTTTTTTCCTCCAACAGTATGCTGGAAGTACGCTACAGGGTTCCTGGACTTCTACAAAGGCACTCTCATCCTTGGGTCTAACTCTGTGTTCTCCAGGGGCTTCCAGACCACGCTAAAGGATGAGAGCCAGTTTACAGGGCACTGCAGGGTCCACAGCCAGGACCAAGGTATGTATGAATATGACCTGAAGCATGGTGGTCAGCAATTTATGATGGTCGATGTGGTCTGGGTCCCAACGACACTGAAGTTCTAAACAAACAAAAAACCGAGCACATTCTGGATGTCCTGATTTGATTTGTGATTGATTGAACTTTGAATCATAGAAGTGTGATAACACTCATAACCACTGAAATTAATATTTCATGGATCATTAAAATCAAAACAAAACAAATGAAGTTCAAACAATGTTATTTTTTTGCAATAGTTCTATTAGTAATTTCTTAAAAATATAACTAGATTATTTAAAATTAAAAAGTATACTTAATATTGCTTTTGTGTTTTCTACGTGTATAACCATCATTGGTGCCATACAGACTTGAGTAAAATTAGTAAATATTTTTATAGACTCCCACTGTCATTGATTCAATAGATCCATGAACATTCAGACAGTGTTTATTAATTTTAACGAATTTTGCTGTTAGAATATCATGTTAGGTGTAATTCATTGAACTGAAGATGATATTCTTTCTTTGACTTTCAAAAAGAAATAGATTTTGTTTTTTATTATTTTTAAAAATTATATTGGATTATAGTTGATTTACAATGTTCTGTTTCAGGTGTACATCAAAGTGATTCAGTTATACATATACATATATTCATTCTTTTTCAGATTCTTTTCTCATATAGGTTATCACAGAATATTGAGTAGAGGTGCCTGTACTATACAGTAGGTCCTTGTTGGCTGTCTATATATAGTAGTGTGTGTATGTTAATCCCAAGCTCCTGATTTATTCCTCCCCCCGCTAACATTTCCCCTTTGGTAACCATAAGTTTGTTTTCAATATCTGTTTCTGTTTTGTAAATAAGTTCATTTGTATCATTTTTAAAAATTAGATTTCACATATAAGTGATATCATATGATATTTGTCTTTCTCTGTCTGACTCACTTCACTTAGTATGATAATCTCTAGGTACAGTCATGTAGCTGGAAATGGCATTAGTTCTTTTTTATGGCTGAGGAATACTCCATTGTATATATGTACCACATCTTCTTTTATCCATTCCTCTGTCGATGGGCATTTAGGTTGCTTCCTTTTCTTGGTTATTGTAAATAGTGCTGCAATGAACATTGGGGTGCATGTATCTTTTCAAATTATGGTTTTCTCTGGACATATGCCCAGGAGTGGGCATATGGTAGGTCTATTTTTAGTTTTTTAAGGAACCTCCATACTGTTCTCCATAGTGGTTGTACCAATTTACATTCCCACCAACAGTGTAGGAGGGTTCCCTTTTCTCCACACAGTCTCCAGCATGTATTGTTTGTAGACTTTTTGATGATGGCCATTCTGACCTGTGTGAGATGATACCTCATTGTAGCTTTAATTTGTATTTCTCTGATAATTAATGATATTGAGCATCTTTTCATGTGCTTTTTGGCCATCTGTATATCTTCTTTGGAGAAATGTCTATTTAGATCTTCTGCCCAGTTTTTGATTGGGTTATCTGTTTTTTGATATTGAGCTGCATGAGCTGTTTGTATATTTTGGAGATTAATCCCTTGTCAGTCGCTTCATTTGCAAATATTTTCTCCCATTCTGTGGGTTGTCTTTTTGTTTTATTTATGGTTCCCTTTGCTGTGCAAAAGCTTTTAAGTTTAGTTAGGTCCCATTTGTTTATTTTTGTTTTTATTTTCATTACTTGAGGAGGTGGATCAAAAAAGATCTTGCTGTGATTTATGTCAAAGAGTGTTCTGCCTATGTTTTCCTCAAAGAGTTTTATAGTGTCCAGCCTTACATTTAGGTCTTTAATCCATTTTGAGTTTATTTTTGTGTATGGTGTTAGAGAATGTTCTAATTTCATTCTTTTACATGTAGCTGTCCAGTTTTCCCAACACCACTTATTGAAGAATTTGTCTTCTCCATTGTATATTCTTGCCTCCTTTATCATAGATCAATTGAACATAGGTACATGTGTTTATTTCTGGGCTTTCTATCCTGTTCCACTGATCGATATTTCTGTTTTTGTGCCAGTACCATACTGTTTTTATTACTGTAGCTTTGTAGTATAGTCTGAAGTCAGGGAGCCTGATACCTGCAGCTCCGTTTTTCTTTCTGAGGTTTGCTTTGGCTATTTGTGTTTCCATACAAATTAAAAAATTTTTTGTTCTATTTCTGTGAAAAATGCCATTGGCAATTTGATTGGGATTGCGTTGAATCTGTAGATTGCCTTGGGTAGTATAGTCATTTTCACAATATAGAGTTAGTGTGCTAGGTCCCACTGTATGTGTAACCTTGTGTGTGCCCTTCAAGAGTGGAGTTTCTGTTTCCACTAGTCCTGTGGAGCTCCTGCACTCAAGCCCCGCTGGCCTTCAAAGCCAAATGCTCTGGTGGTTCCTCCTCCTGATGCCAGATCCTCAGGCTAGGGAACCTGACATGGGGCTCAGGACTCTCACCCTTGTGGGAGAACCTCTGTGATATAACTATATTCCAGTCTGTGGGTTGCCCACATGGTGGGGATGGAATTTGATTATGTCGTGAAAGTGCCCCTCCTACAGTCTTGTGGCTTCTTCTTTGTCTTTTAAATGTAAAATATCTTTTCTGGTAGGTTCCAGTCTTTTTTGTTGATGGTTGTTCAGCAGTTAGTTGTGATTTTGGTGTTTTTGTGAGGGGAGGTGAACGTTGGTGAAATCCTTATACTTCACCATCTTTTCTGGAATTGAGGGGCTGCTTTTAGTTTGGATGCTTGCTGACTCCTCAGCGTGTGCTGTTATTCCCTTGATATGGGGGTGTGCAGGTGCAGTGGCCCTTGTGTGCTTCCAGTATGGTGGGGGCAGGGCTTGGATCCTGCTCACCGGTCTCATATGGGCAGCTGCTTGCTGTCCGCACACTCTGGGACAGCAGGGGCAGCCCTTGGCACCTGTTCACCGGTCTTGTAGCGGTGGCCCATGTCCACCTCTGGAGCCCATGATGGTAGCGGTGGCGACTCTGAAGATAATATTCTTATTTTACTCTCTTGGGAAATAGAAAAAATAGATAATGTTGATACCATAACATACATTTCCCAAAGTGCTTCTTCTAACCAAACAATTAGTGAACTATTCAGGTGTATTCACTGCATACATCATTACAGAGTTGGTATATAATGTTTAATTTGTGAGTAAGAGCAAGATATGTCACCTGGAATACAGTGATATGCACTTTGGCCTTCAAAGCAGTCTTCACAGAAGACTCAAAAAAATCCTAAGGCCCCTGCAGTAATCTTGTATGGAATGCAAATAATACTTTTTAAAGGTTGTTCTGCTTCAGGACAAAATATTTTTGACCCATTTTTGACCTGATGCTAAAACAGGGCTTCAATACAAAGATGCAAGTGAAGGTTCTTAAATAAACACACAGCAATAAATTTCATGGATTTTGCATGTGTATTAAATATTTGTATATACCATTAGGGTGTGACCTTAAATTGTTAAAATGTATTAGTTCATCTCATTTCTACATTTCAGCACATAATGTATACTCAGTATATGATTTTAATTACTTTGCTTATAGTTAATATCCTCTGATTATTATTTTTTCTATTGTAAATTATAAGTTGTCCTGAGTTATACCATATATACATATATTTAATGAAATTATAGTTTTATAATTCATTAAAATGTTATTACATTCTGATGCCAAGTAAATTTGTTTTTCTATTAATACACATATCAGCTAGGATATATTAATATACATATCAGTTAGGATATTTGCAGTGGTGACAGCGCTAAATCTCAAAGTAACTTAAACAAAATCAATTAATTTCTGTCCATATTATGGCAGAAATTGCTAATAAAACTTTTAGACTTATAATGCTCTTTTAGCTGACAATTAAAAAGTAATGAGAGCTAATCTCCTCCTTCAGTATGCATCTTAATTGCCCCAAATAACTGCTTTTGCTTAATTTATATGTCTACCTCTGAGCTAATCATTATGAATACTCTGATTGGCCAGTCTGGGTTTTAGGTTCATCTCTGTAGGCATGAGAGGTAAGTTTTTCTGAAAGAAAAAAAAAGAAGCTTTCATTATAAGGAAAAAGGATATTGAATTTTCAGAGTTCATAATATTATGTTTCCACAGTCTAACTCTCTAGCCTTACAGACTTCAGCCTACCCCTTCAGGGATTTGGCCTCAAACTTCACATATAACCTCTGACAGTCATGGGAGCTTTGATCTCTCTCAATCTACTTTGGATACTTCAGTAATAGTAGATGTGAAGAAGTCTACCCTAGGTCCCAAGATTGAAAGTTTCTCAGTTTCTCCAGTACAGAAAGATCTGAACATTCCATTGCCTTGATGAAAACCCATGAGTCCTTCATTGCTCTTAGTATAAGTCAAATCACAATCCTTTTCTCTGGTTTATTTTCTTGTTCTTATATCTCTCCAGCTACATCTTTCAAAAACTCTTCATCCAAAGCTCTATTATTCAGTAATATTGAATTTTTTTTTTGTTCTTTAAAAGTACTATTTTTTTAAACTTATTCATTATTTATTTATTTATTTTTAACATCTTTATTGGAATATAATTGCTTTACAATGGTGTGTTAGTTTCTGCTTTATAACAAAGTGAATCAGATATACATATACATATGTCCCCATATCTCTTCCCTCTTGTGTCTCCCACCCTCCCTATCCCACCCCTCTAGGTGGTCACAAAGCACAGAGCTGATCTCCCTGTGCTATGCGGCTGCTTCCCACTAGCTAGCTATTTTACGTTTGGTAGTGTCTATATGTCCATGCCACTCTCTCACTTTGTCCCAGCTTACCCTTCCCCCTCCCTGTATCCTCAAGTCCATTCTCTAGTAGGTCTGCATCTTTATTCTCTGTTATTTCACATGACATCTCAATATGCTCTTCCCTCTGCTGGAATCCACCTGCCTCAGTGTCTTCACTAAGCTAACGTATAGTCATTTGTATTCTTTTATTATATATCATTTACTCTGGAAAGTGCATTCCTCCAAAATAAAGCTGGCAGCCAGTTGGTCAGATTTTCTGGTTACACTCTAAATCTGATCCTTTGCCTTTTTTCTCCCAACATTGCATATGAACGTTATAAAATAAAACGAAAACACATATTAGGGCCAAGAGGTTAAAATGCCTATGAATATGACCACATGCCCAAGTCTGAACTCTAGATACTAAAAGTTTAGGACAAAGGTCTTCATGTTATCATTAGCAGAAGTTACACCATGAAGCAGTTTTCAAATTCTGTAAGGTAAACTGTGGGACTTCCCTATCTCTCATGATTCTGGTCAATGACGTAGTTGCTTTAACTTATAAAATTATATAAATGGGTGGATATTTTTCCAGTTATGCCAAAATGTAATGTTTAGAGTCACAAAAGTAACAGAATCAAGATAGGTGAAGGGAGAGGTAGTGGGGAGAGATGCTTAAAGTAAAGCAAGAGGCTTGTTTGCTAATTAGTATTTCCTCGTTGCCTGCTCTGATCTCCTCTTCATTCTGACAGTGCTTCATGAACAGTTTTATCTATGTCTTTGTGCTATTTTTATATCCTCCACAATCCAGTGTAAGAGTTCCCTCCCACATGTTAAAGTTAATCACAGTAACTCAGTGTCCTCCTGATTTAGAGATAAGCAAATATCTTGACGTTTCACCCACTCAGGAGTTAATAAATGTTCCTCAAATTATTGATAGAATCAGTTGTTCACTCTCCCTTGCAAAATTTTTAGAGTAGTAAATTGATTCCTCAGCTATGCTCAGAAACATTATTAACACAAAATAATACAGGCTGGCAGTGATTATTGCTCCACTGACTTGCTCTGACTGACCATCTTCTGTTACCCAAAACAAAGAAAATTGTTTCATTATTGTTTGTGACTTTTCATTTGTTCAGAAGCTGGGGTGATTTATAATCAAATTTCATCAATGGTAAGGCAAAATAAAGGTAGCAAACCACTATGGAGCCAACAAAGAACACCTCTGAGACCAAGGGTTGCTATCTCACTGCTTCCCAGATTATGCACCTCTTTGAGATGTATCGTACATTCAGGCATAAATATAGTGAGACCATGATATCGTTATAGGACTTGACCATAGTGAAAGGATAAACCTTACTTTCACCTCTGTGCATTTTGTCCTACCCACATTGCCTAGAGGCAGTGTGATGATTTGCCTATAAGATTAAATGATCAATGAATTGATGAATCATATTTCTAATTTATTAAAGTATAATTAACAGTATTTTAATTGTGTAGTTCCATGAGTTATGACAAATATACATACTGATGTAATCATAACCACAGTCAAGATACATAACATTTTCCATCTCCCCAAAAAGTCCTTGTATGTCACTTTGCAGGCAACCCTTCCCTTATCCCTGATTCAGATGATATCTGCTGTGACTATAGATTAGTTTTGCTTCCTCTAGAATTTTATATGTATGATGTATTAATCTCCTGAGGCTTCTGTAAAAAATCACCACAAACGTGGTGGCTTAAAACAGCAGAGCATGTCGAATTTATAGTTGTTGTGGGAAAATGGTTATCTTAAATAGAAAATAAAAAAAAATAAATGTAGCAAAATAGATGCAAGTACTGGACACTGAAAATACTAAATATTGGTAAGAAAAAAATAAGGCAATACTTTCCCTTTTATTTGGGGAATCCATCAGAAGGGTACACCTGAAGGGGAGATATAAGAAGCATGAGAGAGATTCCACCTGCCATTTTTGGAGGAAGTGGGGATATATGGAAACATGAGAAGGAAGGTGGGTGGCCTCTAGGAGAAAAGACCAGCCCTTTGCTGACAGCCAGCAAGGAAATGGGTTCCTACCACAAGTGAAAGAAAATGAATCCTGCCAGTTGAATGAGCCTGGGGTCACATTCCTCCCTAGAACCTCCAGAAAGGAGCACAGCCCTACTGGGTATTATAAGCAAAAGCAGAGAGAACATGGTATATTAGACATCTGTAATATAAGAGGCAATAGTCAGAAGTTACAATGTATTTATTATGCTCTTAAGTATTTTGCCCCTTTTATCCCATGGAAAAGCCAATGCTTATATTCCAGGTGCTAGAGGGAAAAAAAAAGGCATAGCAAATTTTGGCTCTTATGTGTCTTTCCTTCTGTTCCACTTTTTCTCACACAGTTGATTTGTTCCAAATCTATGCCAATAATGGACACTCTTTAGATGAAAAAGAAATAGAAAATGTGCTTGCCTATGTAAACAAAAGGTTAAAATGAAATAGCTGAACAAAATTAGCTATTCAGGCTGATTTATTTGCATTGTAAAACTGTTTTTTTTCCAAACTGCTTATAATTTAAATTATAGAACTTTGCTTAAGAAGGTTTAATATACCTCATTTTATTGCTGTAGAATTTAGAAGAAAATAATATATGATGGCTTTCCCAAAATCTCTACTAGAGAGTACTGTAATCTGTAATAGAACCTAGGACCTCTTATTTCTCTAAAAGTTAATATCTATCCCCAATTTTAACAGAAATTTAAATTATATTTCTATGCATTATATTTTGTTAGAATGAATCTTATTTATATTCAGTAGTTAATCTAAAAGAATATGTTACTTTGAATTGCATATTAAAAAAGCTAAACATTAATACAAAATATATTTAAAACAATCTATTAATTGCAAAATAATAGCCATTAATTTTTCAACATACTATGTGATTCTCTTTTTTGCCTGTTTATTGAGCCTAGTATTTGATTATAGTAATAAAATGCATTATAAAAATTATTACAATAATTAGCCATGATGGAGTTAGTTTGGAAACCAAACCAGGCATAAATGTAGCAATAATCACAAAGAGTCTAGAGTACTTTAACCTAAAATAAAAAAATTCTAAACTTTCACATTTAATCTAAATTGAATTTATATGGTTAAAGAGTGTATCCAGGGAGTTTCTTTCATTAAAGTTATCATTAGCTTTAGTTTTTAAAGGTTTCTCCCTTATGTGATAGAGCATCTACTTAGAGACTTCTTCTGTAAACCAATATTCATACCACTGTCAGGATTTATAATTGAAGTGCTCTAAACTAAATTATTGTAACTTCACTGCACTTGACAGTGTCGTTGTGATGAGAGCTGACAAGAGCTAGTGTACATTTTGTGTCTGCTGATAGAGATTTCCTGTATGTTGCCAATGTAGCATAATGTTCTGCTTAAGCATAGTTCTTTGGGGAAAAGGACAGAAATATGAAAAGCAAATGAGATAAGAGAATAGAATAGAAAGTGAGAAAGGAAAAGAAATGAGAATGAAAGCTCTTCCTCTTAGGAAAAATGAAGCAAATGATTTATGGACTTCAAGGTCTAATTGCTGCCATAAGACTGCATAGGTTACATTAGTCTAATGTGGATTGCAAGCAAATGGAAAGTATTGGTTTGAGCAGACTTACACACAGTGTGAACATTTCTGATACAGAAACATTTCCTTAAAGAAGAACCCTCTAAACTGTGCCTTTTGAGATATCTTAAATGATGTACTCAAGCGTAGCACTAGGTTCTAGATGAACTTTAGTATTAAACACAATGTCAAGATGTGCTTTATCAAGGCAATCCAAGTTTTATATCAAACTATAGCATAAGTATTTTATAGTTTGATACATTTGTATTATGTTACATTGAATATGCCTATCTGATAGAGGAAGGATGAGCATGAGAGTGATCTTATATATGATAAAAGCTAGTAGGTTTTCTTCTAAATGTTCTAGAAAAATCCTTTACAGATTTATTTCATTCTTTCCCTTGAATTCATCTCTCAAGAATTTCCTGAATTACTGCTAACCCTGCATTTTGCTAAAATATTAAAATTCTTATTTCAATATACTAAGAAATTGGGAACATAATAATAAAATAATAAATTTTTTAGGACATGGAATCCAAAAGTGAGGATATAGTTTAAAAATAAAATCCAAAAGTGAGGATATAGTTTAAAAATAAAACAGCTGCAGATTTTAATGTTGGTATTTTTAAAAGTTCCAGATATTTACAGCATGAGTTTTACCGAGAGAATAGTCAAATGATGAATCCAGTCTAGCATTACATAAGAAGTTTTCATTTTTTCACTATTATCACCATGTTTTGGGAGGCCAGCATAGTGTAATAAATAGTTCTTGGGACTTGGCATCAGTAAGATCTCAATTAGTATCCCACTTCTGCCATTTATTGACTTTATGAACGTGATCAAGTTACTCATACTCTTGGGAGATCTGTCTCCTCAAATGCAAACCATGGTTAATAAAGACTAGATTATGTGGAGGATTAAATATGTGAAGCAGATGGTGCATGAAAGTGTGTCTATTTCCCTTCCCTTTTACTTTCTTCACTGGGATAAGGAGCCCTTGTAAATCTGAGAAAAGATGTACCCTTTTAATTTATGTGACCCTTAACACGATTTTTAAAATTATATGCCTTGAGGGCTTCCCTGGTGGCGCAGTGGTTGAGAGTCCACCTGCCAATGCAGGGGACCTGGGTTCATGCCCCGGTCGGGGAAGATCCCACATGCCGCGGAGCGGCTGGGCCCGTGAGCCATGGCCGCAGAGCCTGCGTGTCCGGAGTCTGTGCTCTGAAACGGGAGAGCCCACAACAGTGAGAGGCCCACATACCGCAAAACTAAAGCAAAAACAAACAAAATTATATACCTTGAGAAATCAAGGGAAATATTAAGAATGATAAGTCAAAATACTCACTTAATGAATAAATAAAAATTACCCTGTCCTCAACATTGGAGGACTTGAATCATAAGGATTCACCTGGGGAATTTGTAATATATGAATATTTTGGACCCACTCAAGCTCCTTAACTGAGGGTGCGAGGAAGCAAGTGACCAGAAACTGCTTATTGATCAAACTGCCAGACTCTGACCCATTGGGGAAAAAAAGATAAAAGAGGCTCTAAGATACATGCATGGTAACAAAACTTGAAGTGACTAGTTATGCTGATTCTGTTTCTTCTGACTCCTGATACGGAGCTCATATAGTTAACATTTTGTTCGGAGCAAAGGTTCTCAAATGTTTATATTCAAACGAATCATTTGAGAGAACTTGTCATATATTGTGAAACAGCTCCCAAACTGCTAAATAAAAACCACAGTAAATCAGGGAAACATCTAAATATTTATAAAGGTTCTGACATAATTCTAATACAAGTTTATATTTGAGGACCATTGTCTAGACTAGAGAATGACTTTGCCAAGAAACAAATTTGTAACCTATATCTGACTGAATAATATATTGCCAGTAATTGACCCCCAAATCTCAGGACAGGTCTTCAACTGAATGACAAAAATATTCAGGAATCCATTAGTTCATATACTCGTGCACTTTGACAGATGTTCTTATTATAGTACATGGGTAATGGGATTGTTAGCATATTAAATTTTGAAGAGATATGGTACCATAGATGCTTGGTTGCTCAGCTCATTGACTACCCTGCACATGAGGAAAAATTTAGAAGCCTCACCAGGAAGGTTTGAGTTGATTCCTTGGAGCGTATTTGCTGATACTGGACAAAAAAAATAGCCTAGTTAAACCTGAAAACGTTTGACTGCGAAAGAACATTTCAAACCTACTCTATATTAGTCTTCAAAGTAAAGAGAGCTTAGAATAAAATATATGGTTAGAAACTTTGACATATTTAATTTCCATTTTAAGAAACTTAAAGATATTGCTAGTCCTGATTTGGGACATAAAACAATTTTGAAAAATATTTGAAAAGGCTCTTCTTCAACTAATTGTGAGTTCTATGACTGTCTCATTGGTGATCAAATTTTGGGGTAGGAAGGTCTACTTTTTAAATTAATATTTAATAATATAGAACCAAAATGAATTAAAAACTAATAGTACCTTTGCTGTTTCAATCAAATGGGTTCCATATTTAAGTAATTATTGTATATCTTCTTCTTTATGTAAAACAAATATGTAAAATAGGTAAAACAGTCCAGCTTTTGTTGGTGTGACTCAGAGTTAGGGAACAGAAACAAGTGCCTACTTGCTTATCCCTCTCTGCTAGAGGGATGAGAATAGTTTGAAATCTACCCAGCCTGTATTAAAAGAATATGTTAAATCCAAATACACTACATTCTTGGTATTCAAGGACATTATAAACAACTGTTTTAGCATTGAGCAGAGACTAAGGAATTCTAGGATGTATGTGTGTTTAAGTGCCCTTGTATATTTGTAATGTGATATTTATATATTTGTAAATTTTGGTAGAACACCTGAAACTCTATTACAGGCTTGTTTCACTTAACTAATGAGTAAATCTGCACACGTCTATGTTTCATCACAGTGTTGCTCATTTAGTTATTCATTCCATATGTAGTACCCTGGCTAGATAAAAGTAAAAACTAATAAATAATAATACGTATTTCTGAGAATTACCTAGAAAAGCAAGACAGTTCTCCTTGCAAGATTCAAAAATGGAACTGAAAGCAAAGCTTCTTAACTAGAACATAGATGGTTTCTATAAATCTGGTTTGTGACTCAGAAAGCTCTACATGCTCTATACAGAAATACAGAGAAAATCTTTCATAAATGTTCTAGCCTGTGCATGGTTGTTCATAGCTTAAAAGAGAATACTTTATGAGAGTTAAAAAGATAATTATTGTGTGGTATGAAGATGTGCACAGGAAACATGTGATTCTGGATGCAAATATAATTTAGGAAGAAGCCAGAAGCCTGTAAAAAAAAAAAAAAAGTTTCCATGTAACCACAGGTGCTGAAGGTACCAGCACAGCATTTGAAGAAACCAAATTTATGAGCAAAGATTGGTTCAAGAATTTTGAGAACCATTTTAATTTGCATAATGTGAACTTAGTAGGAAAGGAGGCATCAGTTGAATACATAACTGAGAAAGTATTCCCTACTAAGGCAGAATTCTAACACAAAGAGATGAGCCATAGGCAGAACAAATTTCACTTAGAATTTAACCATTCAAAAATGGAAGAAAATCTGTTTCTAAATATACATTCATGCTGTTTTTAGTGAACACATAAACACATAGGATACAGCAGCAATCACAATTATTTACCAAGTTATAGGTTTGCCAATTCAGCTCATAATTATATTACTATAATAATCATACATTAAATTATAGAATATTGTTTATTTTACAAGAAAAAACAAATTAATTCAAATCAATTCAATTAAAATCAAATTAATATTTCCTACCTTGCAGTTTGAAGCTTAATTTAAATGTTTGTTAAAATATAATATGAGGGGGTTTAAATATATTAGTGATTTTCACAAATTTGGAGATTTGCAAAGGTCTTGTAAAATATTGCTCACAAATGTTGCCAGCTGTTCATTCTTTTAAGATACTAATTAAAAAGTAGATTTCTACTTTAAATAGTATATCATTTTATTTGAAACTTTCTATATAAAAAATGTGACTTCCAGAAGGATAAAAGAAGCTTTCAGTTTGCTAATTGCATTATGTATGTGGACTTTCCTTTAATTTTTTCACTGAAGAACTTTACCAGTTTAATGATTTTTTGAGTTATGCTGTTAAAGTTTGTTTTTGTTTATCTGTGAAACATAGAAGCCTATATACCTATTCTTGCTCTGAGGAGATTGTTTCACCCTCTAAACTATATATATCAGAATAGGCTAGACCTATGCTGCAGTACCGATTTTTCTGCTAAATCTCAGTGGCTAGACAAAAGTGTATTCTTTGCTCATTCTATAATAATTTCTGTGCAGTTTTGGGTGTTTCTTAGCAAAATATGTCTTCCACGTGGAAGCTCAACGGAAGTTTAAATAATTTCCACCTTATGGCTCCACTCTTTCGAGGTAAAGCCTTATCCACTATTGTCTTGGCAGGGGAGGAGGGAGAGAATAGAACTCTCTAATGACTTATTTTCTGTCTTAGCCTAGAAATGACACATTTCTCCCTCTCACATTTTAATGACAAGTGAGTACTTCCTAATTAAAAGAAATATTGTACTGCAGTCTCTTTTGTACAAGGAAAGGAAAAATAGATATAATGATGAGCACTAGTAATCTCTACCTCAAAAACTTAACCTAAATTTACAGTGTTTCTTGCTTAAGAAAGTAAAATCAGTCAAATACTAGGGCAATGACACGAGGAACTAGATAAAACTGTGGTCTGTAGGATCATTTAGTATATTTTCCACAATGAATCTAATAGATTTGCAAAACAAATGAGGGGAAATATCCTATTTTAAGTAAAATATTGGCTAGCATAATGATTGGCTCCTAAATATAAAGTTTTCCACATAACCTCCACATAAATAAAGCCAACTATAACCCATGCCTAGAACATAATTAGGAAACACAGTCTGCTAAAAACTCCAATCTACATATGGGGGAAAACATCCAAAATCAATGTAGCCTACTCTGTAACCTTCTTCTAAGTAGAGAAACAGGAAGATTATCTGTGAAATAGATTGAGTAACAGAATCTTTATAGTAGGAGACAGAGATAGCATTATCCTTGAAGGAGAAAGTCTGACACTGAGTGACAGAAATATTGGAACGTGGTCAGTGCCTGTGGATCAGTACAATGACTATTAGGGAACCAAAAGGGAAGACTGGAACATACGTGTGGTCAGAGATAAAAGAAATTAGAAAAGCATCACTTTGGTGGATGATAGAGGCTACATGAAGAGGAGGGATTATTGGAAGCTTGGTAGTAAAGAGATAAAGGGGAACAGGAAAAGCAGTGAAAAATATGGAACCTTCAGAAACAAAAGAATATCACAGGATCAGAAGAGATTCTACATTTCCCCTACCCCCAACACACATACAGGAAAAAGACAGCAATTAGTAAAGAAGCTTCACTGTGCTATCCAAATATGGTAAGCTTGAACTAAGAATCTTAGCAAACCAAACCATTCAGCCTCATCTGCATATAATTAACTATAATTAATGTTTAAGAACAATAAAAGGTACTTTAAAAGTATACAGAAAAAATCATATAGCATCCACTTCAGATCTACTATAGGAAGGAAGGTGACTGTCAAAACCTTTGAGCAGATGAAAACACACACCAAAAACAGTTATGGAGCAGAAGAAAATTATAATACAACTCTAATATAAATTAAATAACATTAAGTAAGCAATGACAAAAATGAAAGAACACTGTGAATCAAAGTCAACAATTCAGAGTATAAATGGTTCATAAATAAGGTAAAAAACAGGAAACATGTATTAACCTTGAAAACAATGTACTAAGCGAAAGAAGCCAATCACAAAAGACAACATATCTTTTGTTTCCATTTATATGAAATGTCCAGAATAGGCAAACTTTTAGAAACAGGAAGTAGATTAATGGTTATCTAGGGCTGGAGAGATGGTTGGGAAGTAACTGCTAATGGGCATTTTTTGGGGGTGTGAAATGGTAAAAATGGTCTGAATTTATATTATGGTGATGGTTGCAGAATTCTGTGAATATCCTAAAAACCACTGAATTACACACTTTACATTTGTGAATTTTGTGGTATGTGGATTATTTCTTAATAAAACTATAAAATACACACACACACACAAAACTTGAAATTAGATTTACCGAACTGAGGAAAGAAATCAAAGGAAAAGACAGAAACAAAGACTGAATTTAAAAATTCTCAAGGGAGAATAATTTGAAAGTATAGTAAGGGAACTTGAAGAAAGGAGTAAAAACAAAGAAGAGAATTATAATGAAATAAAATAAGAGAGAAAAACATGAGAGATAGCCATAGTTTTGGAATATAGGGAACAAAGACACATCATAAGTATCATGGGAATGTCTGAAGAAAAAATCACAAGAATAAAACTAAACTATGTTCAGCATTATAATCAAAGAAAAGTCTCTGGAATTCAAAGATGGCCTGAATCAGCATTTTGAAAGGGTTCACTTAAATCTTGTTAAATTGACTCAGAGTAATGAATCTTGAGATAAAGGTATGTAACAAATAGACTAAAAATAAACATAACAGAAATCTCTAATCTTCCAGATAAAATGACTAATCACTTACAAAGGAAAGAAAAGAAGGATGATGTATGTAGCAACATGCAAACCAAATGATAATGAAGCAGTATTGTCCATTTATGTCAGTGGGGTGTTAAAGTCTCCTACTATTATTGTATTATTGTCAATTTCTCCATCTGTGTCTGTTAGTATTTGTTTTATATACTTATGTGCTCCAATACTGGGTGTATATTATATTACCGAGTGTAATATCCTTTTCTTGTATTGATTCCTTTATCATTATATAGCACCATTATTTTTTTTTAACATCTTTTGTGGAGTATAATTGCTTTACAATGGTGTGTTAGTTTCTGCTTTATAACAAAGTAAATTGGTTATACATATACATATGTTCCCATATCTCTTCACTCTTGCGTCTCCCTCCCTCCCAGCCTCCCTATCCCACCCCTCTAGGTGGTCACAAAGCACCGAGCTGATCTCCCTGTGCTATGCGGCTGCTTCCCACTAGCTATCTATTTTACGTTTGGTAGTGTATATATGTCCGTGCCACTCTCTAACTTTGTCACAGCTTACCCTTCCCCCTCTGCATGTCCTCAAGTCCATTCTCTAGTAGCTCTGTGTCTTTATTCCCATCTTACTCCTAGGTTCTTTATGACATTTTTTTCCCCTTAGATTCCATATATATGTGTTAGTATACGGTATTTGTCTTTGTCTTTCTGACTTACTTCACTCTGTATGTGACAGTCTCTAGGTCCATCCAACTCACTACAAATAACTCAATTTCGTTTCTTTTAATGGCTGAGTAATATTCCATTGTATATATGTACCACATCTTCTTTATCCATTCATCTGATGATGGACACTTAGGTTGTTTCCATCTCCTGGCTATTGTAAATAGAGCTGCAATGAACATTTTGGTACATGACTCTTTTTGAATTTTGGTTTTCTCAGGGTATATGCCCAGTAGTGGGATGGCTGGGTCACATGGCAGTTCTATTTGTAGTTTTTCAAGGAACCTCTATACTGTTCTCCATAGTGGCTGTACCAATTCACATTCCCACCAACAGTGCAAGAGTGTGTTCCCTTTTCTCCACACCCTCTGCAGCATTTTCTGTTTCTAGATTTTTTGATGAAGGCCATTCTGACTGATGTGAGATGATATCTCATTGTAGTTTTGACTTTCATTTCTCTAACGATTAATGATGTTGAGCATTCTTTCATGTGTTTGTTGGCAATCTGTATATCTTCTTTGGAGAAATGTCTATTTAGGTGTTCAGCCCATTTTTGGATTGGGTTGTTTGTTTTTTTGTTATTGAGCTGCATGAGATGCTTATAAATTTTGGAGATTAATCTTTTGTCACTTGCTTCATTTGCAAATATTTTCTCCCATTCTGAGGGTTGTCTTTTGGCCTTGTTTATGGTTTCCTTTGCTGTGCAAAAGCTTTTAAGTTTCGTTAGGTCCCATTTGTTTATTTTTCTTTTTATTTCCATTTCTCTAGGAGGTGGGTCAAAAAGGATCTTGCTGTGATTTATGTCATAGAGTGTTCTGCCTATGTTTTCCTTTAAGAGTTTGATAGTTTCTGGCCTTACATTTAGGTCTTTAATCCATTTTGAGTTTATTTTTGTGTATGGTGTTAGGGAGTGTTCTAATCTCATACTTTTACATGTACCTGTCCAGTTTTCCCAGCACCACTTATTGAAGAGGCTGTCCTTTCTCCACTGTACATTCCTGCCTCCTTTATCAAAGATAAGGTGACCATATGTGCTTGGGTTTATCTCTGGGCTTTCTATCCTGTCCCGTTGATCTATATTTCACTTTCTGTGCCAGTACCATACTGTCTTGATTACTGTAGCTTTGTAGTATAGTCTAAAGTCAGGGAGCCTGATTTCTCCAGCTCCGTTTTTCATTCTCAAGATTGTTTTGGCTATTCAGGGTCTTTTGTGTTTCCATACAAATTGTGAAATTTTTTGTTCTAGTTCTGTGAAAAATGCTGGTGGTGGCTTGATAGCGATTGCATTGAATCTGTAGATTGCTTTGGGTAGTAGAGTCATTTTCAAAATGTTGATTCTTCCAATCCAAAAACATGGTATATCTCTCCATCTATTTATATCATCTTTAATTTCTTTCATCAGTGGCTTATAATTTTCTGCATACAGGTCTTTTGTCTCCTTAGGTAGGTTGATTCCTAGATATTTTATTCTTTTTGTTGCAGTGGTAAATGGGAATGTTTTCTTAATTTCACTTTCAGATTTTTCATCATTAGTGTACAGAAATGCCAGAGATTTCTGTGCATTAATTTTGTATCCTGCTACTTTACCAAATTCATTGACTAGCTCTAGTAGTTTACTGGTAGCATCTTTAGGATTCTCTATGTATAGTATCATGTCATCTGCAAACAGTGACAGCTTTACTTCTTCTTTTCCGATTTGGATTCCTTTTATTTCTTTTCTTCTCCGATTGCTGTGGCTAAAACTTCCAAAACTGTGTTGAATAAGAGTGGTGAGAGTTGGCAACCTTGTCTTGTTCCTGATATTAGTGGAAATGGTTTCAGATTTTCACCATTGAGGATGATGTTGGATGTGGGTTTGTCATATATGTCCTTTATTATATTGAGGAAAGTTCCCTCTATGCCTACTTTCTGCAGGGTTTTTATCATAAATGAGTGTTGAATTTTGTTGAATGCTTTCTTTGCACCTATTGAGATGATCATATGATTTTTCTCCTTCAATTTGTTAATATGGTGTATCACGTTGATTGATTTGTGTATATTGAAGAATCCTTACATTCCTGGGATAAACCCCACTTGATCATGGTGTATGCTCCTTTTAATGTGCTGCTGGATTGTGTTTGCTAGTATTTTGTTGAGGATTTTTGCCTTTATGTTCATCAGTGATATTGGCCTGTAGTTTTCTTTCTTAGTGACATCTTTGTCTGGTTTTCGTATCAGGGTGATGGTGGCCTCGTACAATGAGTTTGGGAGTGTTCCTCCCTCTGCTATATTTTGGAAGAGTTTGAGAGGGATAGGTGTTAGCTCTTCTCTAAATGTTTGACAGAATTCGCCTGTGAAGCCATCTGGTCCTGGGCTTTTGTTTGTTGGAAGATTTTTAATCACAGTTTCAATTTCAGTCCTTGTGATTGGTCTGTTCATATTTTCTATTTCTTCCTGATTCAGTCTTGGCAGAATTTGTCCATTTCTTCCAGGTTGTCCATTTTATTGGCATAGAGATGCTTGTAGTAATCTCTCATGATCTTTTGTATTTCTGCAGTGTCAGTTGTTACTTCTTTTTCATTTCTAATTCTATTGATTTGAGTCTTCTCCCTTTTTTTTCTTGATGAGTCTGGCTAATGGTTTATCAATTTTGTTTATCTTCTCAAAGAGCCAGCTTATAGTTTTATTGATCTTTGCTATCGCTTCCTTCATTTCTTTTTCATTTATTTCTGATCTGATCTTTATTATTTCTTTCCTTCTGCTAACTTTGGGGTTTTTTTGTTCTTTTTTCTCTAATTGCTTTAGGTGCAAGTTTAGGTTGTTTATTCGAGATGTTTCCTGTTTCTTAAGGTAGGATTGTATTGCTATAAACTTCCCTCTTATAACTGCTTTGGCTGCATGACATAGGTTTTGGGTCATCGTCTCTCCATTGTCATTTGTTTCTAGGTATTTTTTTGAATTCCTCTTTGATTTCTTCAGTGATCACTTCGTTATTAAGTAGTGTATTGTTTAGCCTCCATGTGTTTCTATTTTTTTACAGATCTTTTCCTGTAATATCTAGTCTCATAGCGTTGTGGTTGGAAAAGATACTTGATACAATTTCAATTTTCTAATATTTACCAAGGCTTGATTTGTGACCCAAGATATGATCTATCCTAGATAATGTTCCATGAGCACTTGAGAAAAATGTGTATTCTTTGTTTTTGGATGGAATGTCCTGTAAATATCAATTAAGTCCATCTTGTTTAATGTATCATTTAAAGCTTGTGTTTCCTTATTACTTTTCATTTTGGATGATCTGTCCATTGGTGAAAGTGGGGTGTTAAAGTCCCCTACTATGAATGTGTTACTGTTGATTTCCCCTTTTATGGCTGTTAGCATTTTCTTTATGTATTGAGGTGCTCCTATGTTGGGTGCAGAAATATTTACAATTGTTATATCTTTTTCTTGGGTTGATCCCTTGATCATTATGTAGTCTCCTTCTTTGTCTCTTCTAATAGACTTTATTTTAAAGTCTGTTTTGTCTGATATGAGAATTGCTACTCCAGCTTTCTTTTGATTTCCATTTGCATGGAATGTCTTTTTCCATCCCCTCACTTTCAGTCTGTATGTGTCCCTAGGTCTGAAGTAGGTCTCTTGTAGACAGCATATGTATGGGTCTTGTTTTTGTATCCTTTCAGCCAGTCTGTGTCTTTTGGTGGGAGCATTTAATCCATTAACATTTAATGTAATTATCAGTATGTATGTTCCTATTCCCATTTTCTTAATTGCTTTGGGTTTGTTATTGTAGGTCTTTTCCTTCTCTTGTGTTTCTTGCCTAGAGAAGTTCCTTTAGCATTTGTTGTAAAGTTGGTTTGGTGGTGCTGAAGTCTCTCAGCTTTTCCTTGTCTGTAAAGGTTTTAATTTCTCCATCAAATCTGAATGAGATCCTTGCTGGGTAGAGTAATCTTGGTTGTAGGTTTTTCTCCTTCATCACTTTAAATATATCCTGCCACTCCCTTCTGGCTTGCAGAGTTTCTGCTGAAAGATCAGCTGTTAACCTTATGGGGATTCCCTTGTGTGTTATTTGTTGTTTTTCCCTTGCTGCTTTTAATATGTTTTCTTTGTATTTAATTTTTGATAGTTTGATTAATATGTGTCTTGGCATGTTTCTCCTTGGATTTATCCTGTATGGGACTCTCTGTGCTTCCTGGACTTGATTAACTATTTCCTTTCCCATATTAGGGAATATTTTCAACTATAATCTCTTCAACTATTTTCTCAGTCCCTTTCTTTTTCTCTTCTTCTTCTGAGACCCCTATAATTCAAATGTTGGTGTGTTTAATGTTGTCCCAGAGGTCTCTGAGACTGTCCTCAGTTCTTTTCATTCTTTTTTCTTTATTCTGCTCTGCAGTAGTTATTTCCACTATTTTATCTTCCAGGTCACTTATCCGTTCTTCTGCCTCAGCTATTCTGCTATTGATCCCTTCTAGAGTATTTTTAATTTCATTTATTGTGTTGTTCATCATTGCTTATTTCCTCTTTAGTTCTTCTAGGTCCTTGTTAAATGTTTCTTGCATTTTCTCTATTCTATTTCCACAATTTTAGATCATCTTTACTATCATTCTGAATTCTTTTTCAGGTAGACTGCCTATTTCCTCTTCATTTGTTAGGTCTTGTGGGTTTTTATCTTGCTCCTTCATCTGCTGTGTGTTTTGTTGTCTTCTCGTTTAGCTTATCTTACTGTGTTTGTGGTCTCCTTTTCTCAGGCTTCAGGTTCGTAGTTCCCGTTGTTTTTGGTGTCTGCCCTCAGTGGCTGTGGTTGGTTCAGTGGGTTGTGTAGGCTTCCTGTTGGAGAGGACTAGTGCCTGTGTTCTGGTGGATGAGGCAGGATCTTGTCTTTCTGGTGGGCAGGTCCACGTCTGGTGGTGTGTTTTGGGGTGTCTGTGGCCTTATTATGATTTTAGGCAGCCTCTCTGCTAATGGGGGGTGTTGTGTTCCTGTCTTGCTAGTTGTTTGGCAGAGGGTGTCCAGCACTGTAGCTTGCT
This sequence comes from Delphinapterus leucas, assembly GCF_059928025.1. Taxonomy (NCBI): domain Eukaryota; kingdom Metazoa; phylum Chordata; class Mammalia; order Artiodactyla; family Monodontidae; genus Delphinapterus; species Delphinapterus leucas. The sequence goes on along the minus strand of NC_143133.1, from coordinate 68,778,750 downwards.
GGTTGTGGAGTGAAGCTTGGTCTTGGTGTTGAGATGTAGATCTCTGGGAGATTTTCGCCTTTTGATATTACGTGGAGCTGGGAGGTTTTTTTTGGACCAGTGTCCTGAAGTTGGCTCTCCGACGTCAGAGGCACAGCACTGACTCCTGGCTTCAGCACCCAGAGCCTTTCATCCACACAGCTCAGAATAAAAGGGAGAAAAAGTAGAAAGGGAGGGAGGGAAGGAGGGAGGGAGGAGGGAGGGAGGGAGGGAGGGAGGAGGGAGAGAAAATAAAATAAAGTAAGGTAAAATAAAATAAAATTATTAAAATAATAAATAATTATTAAGAAAATAATGTTTTTTAAGTTAAAAGGAAACAAAAAAATGGATGGATAGAACCATAGGATATATGGTGAAAGCAAAGCTATACAGACAAAATCTCACACAGAAGCATACACATACACACTCACAAAAAGAGGAAAAGGGGAAAAATTAATATATCTTGATCTTAAAGTCCACCACCTCAATTTGGGATGATTCGTTGTCTATTTAGGTATTCCACCGATGCAGGGTATATCAAGTTGTTTGTGGAGATTTAATTCGCTGCTCCTGAGGCTGCTGGGTAAAATTTCCAGTTCTCTTCTTTGTTTGCACAGCTCCCGTGTTTCAGCTATATTTGGCCCCGCCTCTTTGTGTAGGTCGCCTGAGGGCCTCTGTTCTTCGCTCAGGATGGGGTTAAAGGAGCAGCTGATTCAGGCGCTCTGGCTCACTCAGGCCAGGGGGAGGGAGGGGCACAGAGTGTGGAGTGAGCCTGTGGCGGCAGAGGCCAGCATGACGTTGCACCAGCCTGAGGCATGACGTGCATCCTCCTGGGGAAGTTGTCCCTGGATCATGGGATCCTGGCAGTGGTGGGCTGCGCAGGCTCCCGGGAGGGGTGGCGTATAACACACTTCTTTGTGTTTCCTTATGGTCTTTGTTTTAAAGTCAGTTTTGTCTAATATGAGTATTGCTACCCATGCTTTCATTTTTGTTTGCATGAAATGTCTTTTTCCATCTCCTCACTTTTGGTTTGTGTGTGTGTTTCACCCTGACTAGTGTCTCCTGTCTGACACTAGTGACTTTCACCCTGACTAGTGTCTGTTGTAAGTGGCATATTGAAAGGTCTTGTTTTCTCTTTTTTTATTCTTTTTTTTAATCCAGTCTACTGCTCTGTGTCTTTTGATCAGAGCATTTAGTCCGTTGACATTTAAAGTAAGTCAGTATAGGTATATATTTATTGCTATTTTATTCCTTGTTTTGCAGTTGTCATTCTAGTTCTTTGTTCATTTCTTCTTTTTGTTTTTCCTCCTGTAATTTGATGATTTTCTTTTGTAGTATGCTTGAGTTTCTTTTTGGTTTTTGTGAATCTGTTTTAGGTTTTTGACTTGTCATTACCCTGGTTTTCAAGTATGTTAACCCATAACTATATCTACTTGCTTTAAACTGGTATTCATTCAAGTTCAACACATTCTAAAACATCTACATTTTTATACCCCCCTCCTCTGCATTTGTGATCTTGATGTCCTGTTTTACGTCTTCATGATTACCCTCTTACTGTTTATTGTGGTTATAATCATTTTTATAATTTTTTGATTTTTAAGAAATCTTTATATGGTCTTATTTATGTGATCTTCAATTCTTTTACATATTTGCCTTTCCTATTACGATTTTCCCTTTCTCATAGATTTTTATGTCTTTTCTACTTAGAGAAGACTCTTCAATCTTGTTTTGGGGGCAGGTTTAGTATCGCTGAATTTTTTAGTTTTTGCTTCCCTGAGAAATGGTTTATCTTTCCTATTCTAAATGATAATCTTGATGGGTAGAGTATTCTAGATTGCAAGTTTTTCCTTTTCAGGACTTTGAATACATCATACCGCTCTCTTCTGGCCTTAAAAGTTTCTGCACATAAATCAGCCAATAGCCTTATCGGGGTTTCCTTGTAGCTGACTGTTTCTCTTGTTGCCTTTAATTTTTGCCATTTTGATTATGAGATTCCTTGGAGGTATGTCTTGGGTTCATCTTGTTTGATTTGTGCTTTCTGTACCTGGATATCTGTTTTCTTCTTTAGGTTTGGGAAGTTTTCAACCATAATTTCTTCAAATACATTTTTGATCCCCTTCTCTTTCTCTTCTCTTTCTGGAACCCCTATTGTGTATAGGTTGGCATGTTTTGTATTATTGCATAGATCCCATATGTTACTTTATTATTTTTTTAATTTCTCTCTCTGTCTGCTGTTATAATTGAGTAATTTCCATTATTCTATCTTCCAGATCACTTATTTATTCTTCTGTGTCATTTAGTGGGCTACTCATTGCTTCTAGATTGGTTTTTATCTTGGCAATTGAGTTGTCTGTTTTTGATTGGTTCATCTTTATAGTTTCAAAGTCCTTGTTACAGTGATTTGTGGTTTTATTGATGAGTTTTCTTAATTCACTTAACATGTTTACTACCACCTTTCCTAACTCAGGGTCTAGTAGACTGATGAGCTCTGTTTCATTATTTGTTCTTTCAGGGGATTTCTTTTGTTCTTTTAATTGGGAATACTTCCTCTGCTTTTTCATTTTACTTACCCTTTTCTGTTATTATTTATTTAGGAGAAACAGTTATCTATTGTGGTCTTGAAGGGATATTTTATGTGGGAGCATCCCTGCGTAGACTGTGTGTGTCCAGTGGTTTTGGTGTGAGGGCTGGTTTTTGTAGGATACAAGCCAGGTCTTTCCTCAGGGTGTTCTGGCCATTATCTCCTTGATAGGACGTGTGGTTGTTGCTGTTGGTATATCTGAATCTTGTGCCAGGTGTGAGTTGAGGCTTCCTCTCTGCTCCATGACTGCTGCTGCCCTGTCAGGGGTGCAGTCTGCTCCCCAGTTGTTGGAATAGAACCCCTGAGGGTCAGGTTCAGTCAAGCTCCCTTGCCCTTGAGTGCATATCCTGGCCCCAAGGAGGTGATTGCAGAAGCAAGTGAGGCCTGTGCAGTCACAGACGACCTATGCGCTGCCTCTATAGGCACCTGTGGTTCCACCCAGAAGAAGCCCAAGGTCACGTCTCTTTCTGTTTTGTTAGTCCCAGATCTAGTGCAAGGCTGCATTGTGGAGGAGGCTGGGCCTGGGGGTAGGAGCATTGTGGCTACAGGAATTGAAGTAGCTGTACTGCCACCAGAAATTTGGGCTGCTCCTCTGGCAGTCTTCTCCCAGGACCTGTCTGCCCCAGATCTAGTGCTAATGTGGAATGTGTAGTGGCGGATCTGGAGTACACTCACTGGGAGAGGAGTCGCTGTGTACTCCTGAGTGTACTGACAGTGGCTGCTGTTGCCCTGCCTAGATCACATCCCATGCCTCCTGGGCTGTCTCTATGAGCTAGATCGAGTCCTTTCCCAGAGTCCTGTCCTAGGGTCTGTCTGCACAATATTCAGCACTTCACCGCCTTGCACTCCTGTGGTGCCCCCCACCCCCACCCCGTGCACACTCTGACAGTGTCCACCATGACTACACCAGGATCACACTCCAGGTCCCCACAGTCTGTCCCTGCACAGCTAGACTGAGTATTTTCTCAGTGCTTGGTTGGCCCAGACTTTGCACCAGGCTATTGTTGCATAGTGAGCAGGGCCATGGTGTTAGCTCCATTTGGATTGAGAAGTGTGGTGAGGAGGCAGTCACCATTGCAAGGCTCTCTCTGCCCTGATTGTTGTCAAGTCAGCATGTGCACACTCCTCACAAGTAGCGTCTAAGCTTCTCCAGCCCTTCTGTCTGTCCTAGCAGGTTATCCCTGCAGGTAAGTGGGCTGGTCTGTTCCAGGCAGGACCCTAGGACCAGGATGTCAGAATGTTGCTCAACCTGCTTGCTTGCCAGGTGAAGGTCCATTCACGTGGACCTTCTCTGCCTTTCACATTTCTCCCAGGGGTTCAGGTGCCGATCAAATGCCCATTTTTCCCCATCTTACCCAGCTACATGGAGATCTTTCCTACAGCTTTGGGTTTATAGGAATTATTCTGCCAGTTTCCAATTTGTTTTCCACTAGATTTGTTCCACATGTAGATGTATTTTGTGTATTTGTGGAAGGAGGTGAGTCCATGTCCTCTTACATCTTGATCCCCCTCTGTGAAATGAAGAGACTCATTTTATTTCTAAGCCATGCATAGGTTGAAGGTGAAAGGATGGAGAAAGATATTTCATGCAAATAGTAACCAAATGAGATTAGGGGTGACTATATTATTTTCAGAAAAAAATAAACTTTAAATAAAAAATTGTTTTAAGAGAGATAAAGGGACCTTGTATATAAAAGGATCAGTTATATAAAAGGGTCAGTCCTTCAAGGAGGTATAAAAATTTAAAATATATATGCAGCAAATATCAGAACTCCTAAATATGTGAAGAAAACATTGTGAGAATTGAAGGGAGAAGTGTACAGTTCTACAGTAATAGCAGTAGACTTCAGTACCCTAGTTTTAATAGTAGATAGAACAACTGGACAAAAGATCAGTAAGGAAATAGAAGACTTGAACAACATTATGGAATAATTGGACATAACAGACATTTATAGAACACTCCATGCAACAACAGAACGATACACAGTGTCCAGGATAGACCAAATGTTGTGTCACTAAATAAATCTTAATAACTTATAAAAGATTAAAATCAAAGTATATTTTCTCATATCAGTGGAATGCAACTAGAAATAAACTGAAATGTGTGGAAAACTGGAAAATGCACAAATATGTGGAAATTAAAAATACGTAGATTTAAACAACCAATGGATCAAAGAAGAAATAACAAGAGAAATTAAGAAAATATCCTGAGATAAATGAAAAGGAAAATAAAACATACAAAACCTTATGGGATGCAATGAAAACAGGGAGAAGATGTAACACTTCAAAAGCCATTTTATGAGGCCAGCATTACTCTGATACCAAAGCCAGACAAAGATATTACAAGAAAGGAAAGTTATAGGCCAATACCTCTGATGAATGTTGAAATACAAATTCTCTACAAAATACCAGCAAAGAGAATTTAACATAACGAAGTAGTATTTATTCCTGGAATGCAAGAATGGTTCAACATATGAAAATCAGTCATGTAATATACCACATTAACAGAACAAAGAAAAAAACCCCATAAAATCAGCTCAACTTATGTGGGAAAAGCATTTGCCAAGATTCAGCACCTTTTTGGGATAAAAATGTTCAGCAAACTAGGAAAAGAAGAAAACTACCTCAACATAATAAAAGTCATGTGTGAAAAACCCAAATTAATATCATACTTTATGGTGAAAGATTGGGAGCTTTTCCTCAAAGATCAGGAGAAAGACAAGGATGCCTGCTATGACCACTTGTAGTAAACACATAACTGGAAGTCCTAACCAGAGCAGTGAAGTTAAAAAAAAAATAAAAATATATATATATATATATATATATGCGTCCAAATTGGAAACAAAGAAGTAAAATTATCTCTGTTCACAGGCATTTTATATTTAGAAAACCCTAAAGATTCCATACACACAAAAAAACCCTGCTAGGTCTACTAAATTAATTCAGCAAAGTTGCAAGAATCATTTGCAATTTTATACACTGTCAAAGGACAATCACAAAAGGAAAATTAAAAAGCAATTTTATTTATAAGAGCATAAAAAATAAAATATTTCAGAATAAAATTAACCAAGGAGGTGAAAGCCTTTGTATACTGTAACAAACAAAATTTTGGTGAAAGAAATTAAAGAAGAAATGAATAAATGGAAAGATATCACAGGTTCATGGCTTGGAAGACTTAATATTATGTCAGCACTGCCCAAAGCAATTTAGAGATTTAATGAAATCCCTATCAAAATCCTAATGATGTTTTTGCAGATGTAGAAAACTTCATCTTAAAATTTACATGGAATCTCAGTGGACTCCAAATGGCTTAATAATCTTGAAAAAAGAAAAACAAATTAGGAAGTCTCATGCTTCCTGATTTCAAAATTTAATACTAAACTACAATAATTAAAACAGTGTAATATGGCATAAATGCAGACATATGGACCAATGGAGTAGAATGAAGAACCCAGAAATAAACCTTTGCATATATGACCAAATGATTTTTGGCAAGGGTGCCCATACTATTCAACAGGGAAAGGACACTCTTTTAAACAAATTGTGTTGAGAAAACTGGATATCCACCTGCAAAGGAATGAAGGTGGATTTTTACCTTAAACCACATACAAAAAATAACTCAAAATGGATCAAAACCTAAATGTAAAAGCTAAACTATAAAACTATTAGGAGAAAACATAAGGGGGAAGCTTCATGACGTTGGGTTTGGCAGTAATTTCTTGGATATGACACCAAAAGCATAGACAACAATAATAAAAAAAATAGATAAATTTGACTTCATCAAAATTAAAAATTTTTGTGCATCAGAGGGTGCTATCAAAAGAGTAAATAACCCATGAATTGGGAGAAAATGTTTGCAGACCATGTATCTGAAAAGGAATTAATATCCAGAATATAAAAGGGACTCCTAAAACTATACAACATCAAAACAAAATCCCAAAGAACCCATTTACAAAATTGGCAAAGCTCTTCAACAGACATTCCTCAAAGTTCTGTAAATGATTAATAAGCACATGAAAGATGTTCAACATGTCTAATTATTAGGAAAATGCAAACTGAAACCAGAATGACATACCATCTCACAACCATTAAGACGGCTATTATGAAAACAAAGAAACAAACAGAAAATAACAAGCATTGGTGGTGCCATGGAGGAATTGGAACCCTTCTACATTGCTGGTGGGAATGTAAAATGGAGCAACTGCTCTGGAAATCAGTATGGTGGTTCTTCAAAAAAACATAGAATTACTGCATAATACAGCTATTCCCCTTCTGGGTATATAACCAAAGTAACTAAAAATAGGGACTCTAACATATTTGTATACACGTGTTCACAACAGCATTATTCACAATAGCCTAAATAAGGAAGCAATCCAAGTGCACATTGACAAATTAATAACTAAGATGAAGCATATACACATTGTAGAATATTATCTACCATCAAAAAGGAAGGAAATTCTGTTTTATGCAAGACGCATATGATCTTTTTAGACATTATGAAAAATAAGCCAGTCACAAACAAATTCTGTATGATTCCACTTACATGAGTTACCTAGAGAACTCAGATTCATAGAGATGGAAATTAGAATGGTAGATTCCAGGGCTGGGGGAGTTATTGTTTAATGGGTATGGAATTTACTTTAGGAAGATGAAAAAAGTCTGGAGTTGGAGTGTAGTGATTTTTTAAAAACAATGTGAATGTATTTAAGGCCACTGAAATGTACACGTAAAAATAGTTAAAATAGCAAATTTTATGTTTTGTATATTTTACTAAAATTTAAAAAATTAAAAGAAACTAATACATATATAGTTGAGTTGTAGTAAACAAGTAAGTAAATACACAAGACTCATGGAACACTATTTCTAAAAATGTTTTCTAAAGAATTGAGTAAGGACAAGATTTATCCTATTAAATTCTGGCAGTGCAGCTGAGTTTTAGCATTGAATGTATTAACTGAATACTTATAAAAGTAGGGACAACATTTCAGAATAGCATGTAAATATTACATATTTGATAAAAATACAATGGAAAATTTGGGTGAACTGAAAGAGACAAGGAAAATAAGATATTCTTTCTAATAGTAAGTAGTCAAAGAAATCATGTAAAAAGTGTGCTAATAATCCAAATATAAGAAGCACAGGAAAATTCTAGTATGTACAGACATACCTTGTTTTATTGTGCTTCATTTTATTGCACTTCACAGATATTTCATTTTTTACAAATTGAAGGTTTGTGGTAACTGTGCCTCAAGCAAGTCTGTCGGTGCTGTTTTCCAGCAGCATTTGCTCACTTCATGTCTCTATGTCACATTTTAGTAATTCTCACAGTATTTCAAACTTTTCATAGTATTATATTTGTTGATCTTTGATGTTACTATTGTAATTGTCTTGGGGTGCCACAAACTGCACCCATATAAAACAGGGAACTTAGTAAATGTGTGACTGGTTCACCAGCTGGCCGGTGTCCTGTCTCTCTCCTTTTCCTAAGGACTCTCTATTCCCTAAAATACAACAATATTGACTTAGGCTAATTAATAACCCTACAAAGGCCTCTAAGTGTTCAAGTGAAAGAAAGAGTCACATGTCTCTCACTTTAAATCAAAAGCTAAAAATGATTAAACTTAGTGAGGAAGGTATGTCTAAAGCCAAGAGAGGCTGAAAGTGAGGCTTCTTGTGCCAAAAAGTCAAGTTGTAAATGCAAAGGAAAAGTTCTTAAAGGAATTTTAGTGATACGCCAATGGACGTACAGATAAGAAAGGGAAACAGCTCTGTTGCTGATACGGAGAAAGTTTAGTGGTCTGGATAGAAGATCAAACAAAGTACAATATTCCCTTAAGTCAAAGCCTAATCCAGAGTAAGGCCCTAACTCTCTTCAATTCTGTGAAGGCTGAGAGAGGTAAGGAAGCTGCAGAAGGAAACTTTGAAGCTAGCAGAGGCTGGTTCATGAGGTTTAAGGAAAGAGATCATATCCATAACATAAAAGTGCAAGGTGAAACAGCAAGTGCTGATGTAGAAGCTGCAGCAAGTTATCCAGAAGATCTAGCTGAGATAATTAATGGAGATGGCCCCACTAAACAGTAGATTTTCAATGTAGGCAAAACAGCCTTATATTAAAAGAAGGTGCCATCTAGGACTTTCATAGAGAGGAGAAGTCAATGCTTGGCTTCAAAGCTTCAAAGGACAGGCTGAATCTCTTGTTAGGGGCTAAGGCAACTGATGACTTTAAGTTGAATCCAATGTTCATTTACCATTTGGAAAATCCTCAGGGCCTTAAGAATTACGCTCAATCTACTCTGCCTGTGCACTGTAAATGGAAGAGCAAAGCCCTAGATGACAGCATATCTGCTTACAACATGGTTTGTTGAATATTTTAAGCCTACTGTTGAGATCTACTTCTCAGGAAAAAATTTCTTTCAAAATATTACTGCTCATTAACAATGCACCTGATCACTCAAGAGCTCTGATGGAGATGTACAGTGAGATTAATGTTGTTTTCATGCCTGCTAACACAACATTTATTCTGCAGCCCATGGATCAAAGAGTCAAGTTTTATTACTTAAGAGGCACATTTTTTAAAGCTATAGCTTCCATAGATAGTGATTCATCTGATGGATCTGGGCAAAGTCAATTCAAAACCTTCTGTAAAGGATTTACCAGTTTAGATGCCATTAAAAATATTCACAATTCATGGGAAGTGTTCAAAATGTCAACATTCACAGGGGTTTGGAAGAGGTTTATTCCTACCCTCATGGGAACAGAGTGTTCAGAATATTACATAAAAATAGTTGGTAAAGCAGCATGGTTTGAGAGGATTGACTCTGATTTTGAAAGAAGTCCTGTGAGTAAGATGCTCTCAAACAGCATTGCATGCCACAGGGAAATTGTTCGTGAAAGGGAGTAAACTGATGTGACAGACTTCATTGTTGTCTTATTTTAAGACACTGCCACAGCCTCCCCAGGCTTCAGCAACTTCCACCCTGACCAGTCAGCAGCCATCAACACTGACGCAGTATCCTCCACCAGCAAAAAGGTTATGACCTACTGGAGGCTCAGAGGATGGTTAGCATTTTTTAGCCTAAAGTATTTTTTAAAGGTTTGTACATTGTTTTTTAGACATAATGCTATTTATTACACACTTAACAGACTATAGTATAGTATATACATTCATTTGCACTGGGAAACCAAAAAATTCATTTGACCTGCTTTATTGCAATATTCTCTTCATTGTGGTGTTTTAGAACCAAATACACAGTATCTCCAAGTGATGCCCATAGTCTTAAATATTTTATAAATGAACAGAATTTCATAACAAAGCTGTCGGAACACATACACATCCCAGTGTAAACATAGAGAACAAACAAAAAAGGTGGGGTACATACAAACGAAAGTAGAAATTAACTAAAAGAGAAAAGTAGTAGAACTATTGAATAAATCAAAAATTAGTTCTTTGACAAAATAAAAAAATCAAACATTGACAATGAAGAAGAGATAGAAAATATAAATATGCAAAATAAGAGGGAAATGAGAGGGAGAAATAAATGAGAAAATGAGAGATAAGGAAAATTTTGAAAAACTCATAAATTTTCATAAAAGCTTATAAATACTATGTAAACTTAGATTATAATAAATATTTTCTAAGTAATTTAATTAGTATTTATTAAGTGGACACTAGTAGAGATACAGAGATAATGAAAAAATTTCCACAGGAGAATTATAGAAAGTTATCACAAAGAAACACATTAAAAAGCACTAGGCTAGATGTTTTTCAGGGGAATTTATTAAACCTCAAAGAATAGATGATTCCTGGTTACCTGACTTCTTTCTATAGCCTAGAAGACTAGAATCATCCAGATTCTATTCCTTAAACAGATATATTTGATGCCTAATCCTAATAAAGATTGCACAAGACAGAAAAATACACATTAATTCCATTTGTGAATATCAATGCAAAGTCCCTTAATAGGAACAAAGCAAGCAGACTTTACATTTAAAAAATCAATGGAACAATATAGAAAGCCCAGAGATAAACCCACGCACATATGGTCACCTTATCTTTGATAAAGGAGGCAAGAATATACAATGGAGAAGAGACAGCCTCTTCAATAAGTGGTGCTGGGAAGACTGGACAGCTACGCATAAAAGAATAAAATTAGAACACTTCTTAGCACCATACACAAAAATATACTCAAAATGGATTAAAGACCTAAATGTAAGGCCAGAAACTATAAAACTCTTAGAGGAAAACATAGGAAGAACACTCTATGACATAAATCACAGCAAGAGCCTTTGTGACCCACCTTCTAGAGAAATGGAAATAAAAACAAAAATTAAAAAATGGGACCTAATGAAACTTAAAAGCTTTTGCACAGCAAAGGAAACATAAACAAGATGAAAAGACAACCCTCAGCATAGGAGAAAATATTTGCAAATGAAGCAACTGACAAAGGATTAATCTCCAAAATTTATAAGCAGCTCATGCAGCTCAATATCAAAAAAAACAAAAAACCCAGTGCAAAAATGGGAAGAAGACCTAAACAGACATTTCTCCAAAGAAGATATTCAGATTGCCAACAAACACATGAAAGGATGCTCAACATCACTAATCATTAGAGAAATGCAAATCAAAACTAACTACCATACAACCCAGCAATCCCACTACTGGGCACATACCCTGAGAAAACCATAATTCAAAAAGAGTCGTGTACCACAATGACCAGGACAGTGGCGGACGTGGGGAGACCAGCATGGAGGCTGTGATTCAGGAGTCCCAGGATGGGGCTGGACCAGGAGGCAGAGGTGTTGGGGGCAGAGAAAGGGCTGGAGTCTGGTTGTAGCCAAAGGAAGAAATAACAGGATGGCCGGGGGAGAAAGCTGAGGCCTGAGAGGTGGTGGCCCTGCCTCTTCCCGCCCATCACGCGCTCCTGTGGTCCCCACCTGCTCAGCACCAGGATCGGCCAGGTGAGCGGCGGCCCCAGGCTCAGGTGTCTGGATGGCTGGTCTGAACCAGGACCTGCACAGAGGGATACGGGCCGTTGAGGCCAAGTCCCTGGCATCTGCCCTCCACTGGATAGGCGGGAGACCTGTGTCCAGGTTGGGGAGAGCATGGCCTTGGCCTGTGACCTGGCCATGGGGGCTGTGGACGGGCAGGAGAGCCGTCTCCTTCAAGGCATTTTCCTCTTTCCCTGAGGGCCATGGTCTCCTAGGCAGGAGACAGTAGAGCTGGAATTTGAACCCAGCACCTCCTCCAAGCTCCAGACATCCCCGCCCTCTGGTCCCTAGACGGCTGAGATGTGGGACGCTGGCCAGCCCTGCTTTGCTGAGCAGGAGGACCAGGGACCAGAGCTGCAAGCCGGGGGTCCCGCCTTTACAGCCAGTCCTGCAGACCCCTCTGAGGGGCTCAGAGCAAGGGCTCCCCACCCAGGGGACCCAGGAGCCCCATCTCACCCACTCATTGAAAACCCACTCCTAGTTTTCCCTATCTGTCAAATGGGAATCAGAAGAGCAAGTATCCTGGTATCTTACTGAGAATTGTCTAGATCCGTGGCTTTCAAGCCTTTTTGAGTATGATCTATAGTGAGAAATACATCTTATATCCTGCCCCCCCCAAAAAAAAAGCTGTTCATTGCAGCTCTATTTACAACAGCCAGGACATGGAAGCAACCTAAGCGTCCATCAACAGATGAATGGATAAAGAAGATGTGCCATGTATATACAATGGAATATTACTCAGCCAAAAAAAGAAATGAAATTGAGTTATTTGTAGTGAGGTGGGTGGACCTAGAGTCTGTCATACAGAGTGAAGTCAGAAAGAGAAAAACAAATATCGTATGCTGACACATATATGTGGAATCTAAAGAAAAAAAAATGGTTCTGAAGAACCTAGGGGCAGGACAGGGATAAAGATGCAGGTGTAGAGAAAGACTTGAGGAAAAGGGGACAAAGTCCCAGGAAAGCTGGGACAAAGTAAGACAGTGGCATGGACATGTATACACTACCAAATGTAAAATAGATAGCTAGTGGGAAGCGGCCGCATAGCACAGGGAGATCAGCTGGGTGCTTTGTGACCACCTAGAGGGGTGGGATAGGGAGGGTGGGAGGGAGACGCAAGAGGGAGGAGACATGGGGATATGTGTATATGTATAGCTGATTCACTTTGTTATACAGCAGAAACTAACACACCATTGTAAAGCAATTATACTTCAATAAATATGTTAAAAAAAAAAGAAAAAAACACTACATTAAAAAATACAATGCAACCATAGCAACTAGTCAGTGTTTGTTTTAGTTCGGTTTTCTGGTCATGGAATATCTGTTTTACCTTCCCTCTCACATCACCTTCTCAAGTGATGCAACCCTAGCATACATTATCCAAAGGAAGTTCAGGGTTTCTGGGTGATTTACAGTCATTTTCTTTACAACTGAAGGTTGTGCTTTATGACAGAATAATATATGCATGATAAAGAGAACTTATCTGCACCCACCCTCCTCAACACACACCCAAAATACAATGGTGTAGTGAAAACAGGATAATTGCAGTGAAAACTTCCACTACAAAAAAAAAGGAAATATTTAGAAATACACAGCAGTCTGGATCATAGAAATAATAAATTACTGCTGGGCCCAATGTGGAAAATCTCTCAACCCTGGCATAACAGGATCTTAATTCTGTTTTGTGAGTAACTCACCAGTACACTGTTCTCCAAGGCTTTCTAATGCCACCCTGTGGGACTGTTCCTGTTCCTTTTCCATTATTATCCATAGACATGTATGAAGTGGCTGCTAGGATATATCCTTCTTTGGGGGCTGCCCAGTTTTTAGAGTCCATTTCTTACTGGTTCAAGTTTAGAGGTGGAGGGTTGATTTAAGATTAAAATAAGCAATGCATTTTAAAAATTGGCTTTGATCTAATGACAAGAGAATTCCTCAAAGCCATTGAGCTTCAGATCTATCTGCTTCCTATCCATTTATGTACCAGCAACTACCTAACCACATCCAAAATAATTTCCTAATTCTAATCGTAAATTCTTTCCTCTCTCTCTCTTAAATGCTGAACACCTTTGAACACCTCGAGGTTATCTGAAATAATAGGCTTATCTATTTAGAAAAACTGTTAATCTTAGCTTTGCACAAGGCTGTGTGATTTTGTTTTCCTGATAATCTGTTGCTCAATATGACTGTTATAAGTCCAGAAGCAGCCAGAATTTTCCGAACTTTTGAGAGTCTCCAAATGTTAGGACTCTTTGTTTGCTTTCATTTCATTTTGTAAACCGTATAATTATTTCTTGAACTTATCTCTTTCATAAAATATATTCCGGAAGCATAAAATAAAAGCCAGTGCATACTATCATTTTAATTTTCACATTTCCTAGAACTACAGCTTAGTAGGCATGTGGTCAGTCTACTATATCAAGGGAAACAGCCTTAAATGATGTACTGCCACTGTCCAAGGAGTTGACATGTTTCTGAGCTCTGATATCAATTTCTCAGATACTGTATCTGATTGCTAGGCCAATGCCATATAGTTTATGTTTATACTGTGAAATTGTTTTACCTCAAAGTACCATTTTTATAATTAAGAAAGCACTGTTGCTAGATAACAGACAAAAATGTGTAGTGGCACAATCATAACAGGATTTTATTTTAAGCTCATATAAAGTTCATTTGGTGTCCCCAATCTGTTAGTTCTTCTCTTCCGAGACATGACAAAACACCATGCTCCTTCTGTCATGAGGGAAGATTCCTATGCTATCTTTACCATGTGTCTTTCAGAGTCACTGTACATATTAATCTCAAGACAGTACAAGGAGAAGGAGAATGGAAAACTATTTAGGGTCAGTTTTTATCACTGAAGGTTAGAAGTGGCCCCATCATTTCTGTTCACATTGTTTGTTCAGATTCTTCCAGCAACATGTTATTGTTACCTTGTGCTTAGCATTAGCCCTGAGGTGGCTGGAAGGTTTCTGTCTCTTCCTGTTCTACTTCTGCTTTCAGTTGCCTCTGGACAGCTGTGCACAGAGGTAGTTTCTCTTTCCATGCTCTGTCCTGCAGCAGCACACTGCATTTCTCCTGGTGCAACCTCAGTCTTAGTAAGGGTTTATGTTTCAAGGCTGTGGGAATAAAGAGCACCTTCTCAGGGTTTCTGGCAGTACTCTCTATGACTAGAAATTGATTTCTATCTGTGGTAGGTTTTAGAAAGAAGAGAAGGAGAAAAAGAGAATTCCCTGTCCCTCCCTAAATAGTAGCAAACTTCTGTTTATATCAATGCTGGGTCCAGGGGTTTTTCATGGACCTTTCCTAGGCACAAAGGACTTTTATCCTTTCTCTAGAAGTTGTATATATTTGCCTGCTTTATGGCATCAGTGAAGAGAATTTCCTATCCTTAGACAGATTTCACTTCTACCACTCCCCAAAAGACCATAGGGTTGAGAGGGTGTTTTTCGCTGTCACCGCCACTTCAGTGGCTAAAGACTTGCTTCCTATGGGAAGAAGTTCCAGGGCAGGCATTGTGGCTGAAAATCATCTCATGCATGACTGTGCCACTGAGGGAATTCACTCTTGTCTTCAGCCCTGCCTAATCTTTCTCCTAAGCATCTGGAGGAAGCCTGTGGAAAGAGCTCTCCACATGTCTGTGGCTCCCAGTTATGCTAAACTGATAGGATAGCCCAGCTCGGTCACAGTGATTCATCATTTCAGCCAACGTCTCATCCTTCTATTGAAGCACCTATATCTTCTCTGCTTTGAGAAAAATGAAATAGTTCATTTGTCCCTTTTCTCCTGGGAGAGGCTTGTCACTTGAAATTAAGTCCCTTGGTGGTCTACAGACAAGTATTCTGTACTTTCCAGGAAAGTTACGCTTTTGTAAATGGTATGCCTTTTTTGGTTGTTAGGATAGAAGTCACATTCCCTTGCTTTCCACATCTTAAGTGGAAGCAAAACTCTGTTGATTATTTGCTATGTCTTTTTAACTACACTGTAAGCACCATAAAGGTTTTATTTATTACTGTAAATTGAAGTATGTAACACTTCAGATATAACAAGAATTAGACTCAAAATTTTAATGAATGAATAAATAGTACATTAATGAGAATATATAATGTTCTAAAAGGAAAATAAATAATATTTGTTTATACACGCACATATCCTCTCTTCCCCCCAAAGCTACATACTTCTTTTTTACTCTCATATCTCTGAATTTTATGCCTCCATGACACTTGTTACAATTATATCATATGTGTTTGTGTGGAGATGTAGGTATAAATATTGGATTAATGTTTTTTTTCTCTCACCAGACTACAGAGTTCACAAGGATATATTTTTGTTTACTATTGTTTTCCTAGCACTTAGAACACTATCAAAAGCAGGCCCTCAAATACTTGTTGAATGGATCAATAAATGCCAATGACGCAAAATAGGCAACATCAGGGAGATAGCAGAAAAATCATAAAATAACACAGTATTTTCATTTCAAACATGACAAGAAAAGTTTAGGCAACTGTATTTGAAAGAGGTATTTAAAAAATTCAGTTCAGACTCTTTGTTGTATACAGGAAGAAATTAAGGGCAGGAGAAATTAAATAACTCAAAGTCATCAATTTCATTAGTGGCTGAGTCTGGAATAGAAACTAGGTCTCCTGACTCTAAATGCATTGCTCTCTTGACTAGTTGCTCTGAGCAAAACACTTTAAGTCATTGGTTTATGGATATAAATTGCCCATGTTGAGAAATAGGGGAAAAGGAAGATAGGCTTCTAAAATATGTCTCAGCCATGATACCCAATCAGATGGCTATGTTGCAGCAGCTGTCTCAGGGAAGTTATATTCAGAAAAAGCAACGCATCACCAGGTCTCTTAATCCCATTGGGCAGTAAATGGTTTCACAGTGTATCAGGCAGCACAGCAACTGGCATTTAAATATTTCCCTCTGAAGGGAAGATGAATGCAAAATAGCTTTAGTTTCATGCTCTAGCTGGTGATTTCCCTGCTGTGCCCTTTATAACATAGGTAGGGGGAAAAAAAAAAAAAGGAAGGGCATGAATAGAGTCTGCCAGCTATTCCAGGTATTCATAAGTTCAGAAAAAATCTAAAGTTTCTACTAATAGCAATAATAATAATATATAATAATAATTCTTAACATGAACTGAATGTAATACAAATTGATTATTACTTAAATTCTTAAAACCTTCAACCAGCAATCATAAAAGACCAACAGTCTTTTTTTTTGTGATTAACTGATAAATACATAGGCTTAGAGAGTTTAAAGGTCTCAGAGAGCTGGAAAGTGGTATCTAATTGATTCAGTTCAAAGTTACTATAATATACATAAACAATACAGGCATAGACTGTAAAAATGTAATTAATGTAAGGATCTCTAAAGTATCATCTGGATGCCTTTGTTAGTTTCTTGATTGTCATGGTCAAGGCCTGAATTCCGTGTCATGAAAAGAAATCAACTTTTAATTCTTTTTAAGAGTACATGAAATCATCTCCCGAGAAACTGTATGATGGTTTTCAAACTACCATCTCTATCAGCTCTGACCAATTAAGATAATTAGACCTAGCTCTTTAATTTCACATTTTTTTGTTAACCACACAAAAATAAAAAGGAACAGGTAATATTAAATTTTGTAATATATTTTATTTAACCCAATATGTTAAAGATGTTTTTCAATTCAACTTGTAATCAACAAAATACCACAGGGTCTTTCCTGGTGGTCCAGTGGTAAAGAATCAGCCTTCCAATGCAGGGGACGCAGGTTTGATCCCTGCTTGGGGAACTAAGTTCCCACCTGCCATGGAGCAACTAAGCCCACGTGCCACAACTACTGGGCCCACGTGTCTCAACTAGAGAGGCTGCGTGCCACAACTACAGAGCCCACGCACTCTGGAGCCCATGTGCCACAACTAGAGAAAAACCCACATGCTACAACTAGAGAAGCCCACATGCCACAACTAGAGAGAAGCCTGTGTGCTGCAAGGAAGAGCCCATGTGCTGAAACGAAAGATCCCGTATGCAACAATGAAGATCCCGCGTGCCACAACTAAGGCCCAATGCAGCCAAAAATAAATAAATAATAAAAATTAAAACAAACAAAAGCCCCCAAACAGAGCTTGGCTCGTTAAAAAAAAAAAAAAGTACTACAAATAAGATGTTTTACATTTTCCATACTAAGTCTTTGAAATCCACTGTATTATTTTACAGTTATCTCATCGTATTTTAGTTACTTTCCAAGTAAGTTTTTTCTAATATATAATGTCCACTAATGTATGTTGCATTTATATTAAAAACATCATCACAGTAACAGTAGTGTCTTTAAAATGCAGACATTTGGAAGAAAATGTCAAACATATATAGTTGTTTATAGGTTTGCCAGTAAACCATGCTTGAATTGTCTTTTGATCTGAATATTAGATTTTTTATTACAGTGTTTCTAGAATAAGTTGCATCTTCTCTTTTTTCTCATATGTTTTACAATTAAGAAAAATAATTTTGAATAATGCATCTCTTCTCTGTTCAAGTAGCAGCTAACACCTACACTGCTGTCTGCTATTAAGTATAATTGTTGTTTCCATTACCTGGTGTCGGAGTCATTTTCTGTGTCTGTGAATACTGTCTTCATTACCATCTTTGACTTATTTAACATTGCTTCTCAAACTAATTTTTAGACTGTATATCACATTTGTTTCCACACTGAAAAATTTTCTGTAGTACTGTTTACTCTAATAATGATTTTTCCAAAGGTGATAATTCTTCCAGGAAGCCCATTGTTAATTATCTTCTGAGATCTACTTTTCAGTTGTTCCTAATATGGTTTGCCTTCAAATGAATCAGTACTTTCAGTTAATCACATGTTATTATGTCATAATATTGCTTGAATATATTTTTGTCACATCCCCTTACTGGTACTGATTTTCACTAGAAAAAATTGTTGAACTTCTATAATCAGAGAAGGACCATATCTTTCAACATTCTGGAATGCAGTTTTTGCAAAATAATAGAAAATCAATTAAGAAGAAACAATAAATAAGTACCTCCCATAATACAGTTTTACTTACGCGAAACAAGAATCATTTTTATAGCAAATGGTATTTTATGAAGCTCAAATTTATTTCATAGCACTGAACTAAACAAGTGAGGTAGGAACTGTAATGTTGCTTGGTACTGACTATGTTAGGATGCTGAAACTGACAATTCAACTATCACTCATAAGCAAGTGAAAATCAGTTCAATATATTTTTTAAAAAATCTATTTCATTACCGTTTTATGAATCCTACAAGTAGCCCATCTTGTACAGTAGATGTTGGATATTTCAGAACTAGGAATTCTGAACCTGTAAGGCTGTAACTCCATGAAATTATTCATTCAAATCCATGTCTTTCTTTCTTCGTCTGAGCATTCATGTGTACTTTTCTTTCTTCTCATTCTTTGTTTTCTTCTTCCCTCAATCTCTGATTCTAATATCACATGTCCTAAACTTATCTTTGTCCACACACTGCTTCTCACGATAGACAAGGTGAAAGAAAGGAACAGGAAAAAAGAATATATTGTGGAAAATATATTAAAAAAAGGAGGTGAATAAAGATCCAGGTTGCAAAGGAAGCCCTCCCATTTTCTAGATGTTTTCCCTGCTTGCTAGTGGGTGATAACCCCAGCAGCTAACATGCATTGTGTCATAGCTCTGTGCCAGGCACTATTCAAAGTCTTTTATAAATATTAGCTGATTTAATTCTGAAAAGTCTATGAGGTATATCAAATTATTATTTCTATCTAATAGATACTGAAGCCTAGAAGGACTAAGAAATTTTTCCAGAGTCACATGACTAGTGAGTGCCAGGGCCAGGATTTGATCCCAAAGTTTGGTCCCAGAGCCTGAGCATGGTTAATAACTCATGATCTTCTGCTTCTTAACTGCTCTGGAGTTGGGAAATTGTTTATATAACAAAGTATTATTTAGTGACAAAGCTTTACAAAAAATTTCATTAGCTAAGTGATTGAGAGCTAACTGTAGATATGTAATATTATTTTGCAACAACCAAATATTTCCTTTAGTGCACTGATGTGTATCTCCAAGAATGCTATATAAAACATTTCATTTTACAAATACATTTGACCTCAGATCTCTTTTATTGAAGAAATATTATTCTGTTATGGCAAGCAAATACACAAAAGTTGAAAGAATACCGAATTTATAGATAACACATCTTGATTTTGGGCTTATAACACATTATTACAGTGGCCTTTGATTATCACTTAATTTTCTTAGTGAAATTCCTTCACCAAGCTCTGTAGGGTGAATTTGCTTATTTAGCATACATTTATAATACACAACTAATTTTCTATCAAAAAAGCAGTCATTGCTGACATTGACACTTCTCAAATAAGACATTGACGTTTTATAGATGAATACTGACATACAATAGCTATGTCACTTGCTATAAGTTACTTAACCTCTCTGAGCCTGTTTCCTTACTCCCACATTAAGAATGTTGCTCTAGATAACTTATAAGGGACTTCATAGCAGAGAACTGAACAAGTTGGTTTGGAGCCCTTACTAGCTCTCATCCCACTTAAAGGCAAATCCTGGAGTATCCCAGAAAATGTCCCTGTAGCTACACAGACACCACAGAAAATCACCTATCCAAATTCACGTAATAGTTGTTTTTGTTTATTCTTTTTCAAATAGGCTTTTTAAAATCATTACTAGGTTCACAGCAAAATTAAGTGGAAGGTACTGTGATTTCCTGATATACCCCCTACCTCCATAAATGGATAGCCTCCCCCATTATCAATATCACCCACCAGAGTGGTATATGTTTCAATATATGGCCTTATATTGACACATCATTACCCTGCAAAGCTCATAGTTTACATTATGACTCACTCTTGGTTTTGTGCGTTCTATGGGTTTGGATAAATGTATAATGACATGTATCCAACATTATGGTACCATACAGAGTATTTTTACTGGTCTAAAAATGCTCTGTGCTCTGCTTATTTATCTTTCCCTCACCCCTAATTCCTGGCAACAACTGATCTTTTTACTGTCTCCAAGGTTTGTCTTTTCCAGAATGTCATAGAGTTGGAATCATAAAGTAGGTAACTTCTTCAGTTGATCTTTCATTTAGTAATATGCATTTAAGTTTCCTTCATGTATTTTAAGGGCTTGAGAGCGCATTTCTTTTTAGCCCTGAATAAGATTCCATTATCTGGATTCAAAACAATTTATTTATCCATTCACCTACTGAAATACAACTTGATTGCTTTCAAGTTTGGGCAATTATGAATAAGACTGCTATAAACATCCGTATGCGGGTTTTTGTATAGATATGAGTTTTCATCTCTTTTGGGTAAATACCAAGGAGCATGATTACTGAATCAGAACATGTTTAATTTTGTAAGAAATCGCCAAACTTTGAAAGTTTCTGTACCATTTTGCATTCCCATAAGCAATGAGTGAGAGTTCCTGTTGTTCCACATCAGTGTCAGAATTTGTAATTGTCAGTGTTCTGTATTTTGGCCATTCCAATAAGAGTGTAGTGGTAGCTCATAGTTGTTTACTTAAGTTTTGTGTCTGGTTTCCATCCTAAAAGCTAGCATTTAGTTTCTGCCTTTAAATCCAGAGCATTTGGTTTGATGTTCTGGCTTTACTCTCTGCCTTTACTTTCTGTTTTGCCCTCCAATGTAGTCATTCGCATTTTCCTTGACTCTTCACGGGGCTGTTTTAATATCATTTCTGAACCACTTTGACACCCAGCTCAGTTTACTATAACCCTTATCTTTTACCTCATATCCCAAGTCATACATACCTAGGAGGGTAAAATAAATAACCACTGCCTACCTGAAAATGATCCAGCCAATAGAATATCAATTAGGTGCCCTGCCAATTTTTGAGGAAAATAACTAGGCTCCACAACCAGGAATAAAGGGTTTTATTTATCGGTTGTTTGGTACACTGAACACAAAATACAGACAGATTTTGGCTTAACAGTAGTTTTCAACTGTGAAATTATTAACTGAAAAGAATAATGGCTTAGGGCTCAGAGTGACTGGTGTTGAATATAGAATTTACCACTTACTAGCTCTTTGGTCTTGGACAACTTAATTTGCTCCTCTCTACCTCAGTTACCTTTTCTATAAGTTTGCAGTACTAATTTTTTTAATTGAAGTATCACTGATATATAATGTGTTAATTTCTGCTGTACAGCAAAATGATTCAGTTATATATATATATATATATATATATGTCTTTTTTATATTCTTTTCCATTGTGGTTTATCACAGGAGATTGAATATAGTTTTCTGTGCTGTACAGTAGGACCTTGTTCATCCATTCAATATATAATAGTGTGCATCTGCTAACCCCAAACTCCCAATCCCTCCATCCCCCACCCCCTTGCCCTTGGCAGCCACATGTCTCTTCTTTATGTCTGTGGGTTTGTTTCTGTTTCATAGATAAGTTCATCTGTGTCATATTTTTGATTCCATGTATAAGTGATATCATATGGTATTTGTCTTTCATTTTCTGACTTACTTCACTTAGTGTGATAACCTCTGACCATCCATGTTGCTGCAAATGGCATGATTTCATTCTTTTTTATGGCTGAGTAGTATTCCACTGTATACATGTACCACATCTCCTTTATCCATTCATCTGTTGATGGATATTTAGGTTATTTCCATGTCTTGGCTATTATAAATAGTGCTGCTATGAACATAGGGGTGGATGTATCCTTTTGAATTATAGTTCTGTCCAGATATATACCCAGGAAAGGGATTGGTGCATCAGATGGCAAGTCTATTCTTAGTTTTTGAGGAACCTCCATAATGTTTTCCGTAGTGGCTGCACCAACTTACATTCCCACCAACAGTGTAGGAGGGTTCCCTTTTCTCCACACCCTCTCCAGAATTTGTTGTTTGTAGACTTTAATGATGGCTATTCTGACCAGTGGGAGGTGGTATCTCATTGTAGTTTTCATTTGCATTTCTCTAATAATTAGGGATGTTGAGCATCTTTTCATCTGCCTGTTTGTCATCTGTATGTCTTCTTTGGAGAAATGTCTATTTAGGTCTTCTGCCCATTTTTCGATTGGGTTGTTTATTTTTTTGTTGTTAGTTGTATGAGCAGTTTGAGTATTTTGGAAATTAAGCCCTTATCAAGTCTCATCATTTGCAAATAAAATATCTCAGTCTGTAGGTTGACTTTTTGTTTGGTTTGTGGTTTCCTTTGCTGTACAAAAGCTCGTAAGTTTGATTACGTACCATTTGTTTATTTTTGCTTTTATTTTTATTTTCTTGGGAGGCTGACCTAAGAAAACATTGGTACAATTTATGTCAGAGAATGTCTTGCCTATGTTCTCTTCTGAGTTTTATGGTGTCATGTCTTATATTTAAGTCTTTAAGCCATTTTGAGTTTATTTTTGTGTATGGTGTGAGTATATGTTCTAACTTCATTGATTTACGTGCAGCTGTCAAACTTTCCCAGTACTACTCCCTGAAGAGACTGTCTTTTCTCCATTGTGCATTCTTGCCTCCTTTGTCAAAGATTAACTGACCATAGGTGTGTGGCTTTATTTCCGGGCTCTCTATTCTGTTCCATTGATCCATTTGTCTATTTTTTGTGCCAATACCACACTGTTTTGATTACTGTAGCTTTGTAGTATTGTCTGAAGTCTGGAAGGGTTATGCCTCCTGCTTTGTTCTTTTTCCTCAGGATTGCTTTGGCAATTCTGGGTCTTTTCTGGTTCCATATACATTTTTGGATTATTTTTTCTAGTTCTGTGAAAAATGTCATAGGTAATTTGATAGGGGTCACATTAAATCTGTAGATTGCACTGGGTAGTATGGCCTTTTTAACAATATTAATTCTTCCAATCTGAGAGCATGAGATATCTTTCCATTTCTTTGAATCCTCTTTAATTTTCTTTATTGATGTCTTATAGTTCTCATGTAAGTCTTTCACCTCCTTGGTTAGGTTTATTTCTAAGTATTTTATTTTTTGGGGTGCAATTTTAAAAGGGATTTTTTTTTTTACATTCCCTTTTTTATATTTCATTGTTAGTGTAAAGAAATGCAACTGATTTCTGTATGTTAATCTTGTTTCCTGCTACCTTTCTGAGTTTGTCTGTTCTAATAGTTTTTGTGTGGAATCTTAGGGTATTCTATATATAATACCGTGTCATCTGCATGTAATGAAAATTTTACTGCTTTCCATCCAATTTGGATACCTTTTATTTCTTTTTCTTGTCTGATTGCTGTGGTTAGGACTTCCAATACTGTGTTGAATAGAAGTGGTGAGAGTGGGCATCCTTGTCTTATTTCCAGATTTTAGCAGGAAGGCTTTCAGTATTGAGTATTATATTGACTTTGGGTTTGTCATAAGTAGCTTTCATTATGTTGAGATATGTTCCATCTATACCCACTTTGGTAAGAGTTTTTATCATGAATGGATGTTGAATGTTATCAAATGTTTTTTTTCTGGATCTATTGAGATGATCATGTGGTTTCTGACTCTTCTTTTGTTAATGTGGTTTATTACATTGATTGATTTGCATATGTTGAACCATCCTTGTTAACTTGGGATGAATCCCACTTGGTCATGATATATGATCTTTTTTATGTGTTGTTGGATTTGGTTTCCTTGTATTTTGTTGGGAATTTTTGCATTTATATACATCAAAGCTTTTGGCCTGTAATTTTCCTTTTTGGTAGTGTCTTTGTCTGGTTTTGGTATCAGGGTGATGGTGGTTTCATAGAATGTCTTTAAGAGTGTTCTTCTTCTTCAGTCTTTTGGAAGAGTTTGAGAAGGATCAGTATAAGTTCTTCTTTGTGTGTTTGGTAGAATTCACCTGTGAAGCCATCTGGCCCTGGACTTTTGTTTGTAAGGGGTTTGTTGTTGTTGTTGTTTTTATTTCTGAGTCTAATTTGCTTCTAGTGATCAGTCTGCTGAAATTATCTATATGTTCTTAATTCAGTTTTGGTGGGCTGTATGTTTCTAGAAACTTGTCCCTTCTAGGTTGTCCAATTTGTTGTCATATATTTGTTCATAGTATTCTCTACTTTTTTAAAATTTCTGAGATATTGGTTATTATTTCTTCTTTTGCATGTCTTATTTTATTTTGTTCCTCTCCTTGGTGAACCCAGCCAGAGGTTTGTTAATTTTGTTTACCCTTTCAAGAACTAGCTATTGGTTTTATTACGTTTTTCTACTGCTTTTTAATCTTTGAAAATTTATCTTCTCTAAGATCTTTATTATTTCCTTCCTTATGCTGACTATAGGTTTTATTGTTCTTCTTTTTCTGATTCTTTTAGTTGGTAGGTTGGGGTGTTTCTTTGAGATTTTTCTTGTTTTTTGAGGAAGGCCTGTATCACCATGAGCCATGCCTGTATCACCATGAACTTCCCTCTAAGAACTGCTTTTGCTGTGTCCCATATATTTTATATGGTTGTGTTTTCATTGTCATTTTTCTCAAGGTATTATTTAATTTCCTCTTTAATTTCACTGTTGACCCATTGCTAAACAACAGTAGCATGTTGTTTAGTCTCCACATAATCGTTTTTTTCTCATTTCTTTTTCTGTGATTGATTTCTGCTTTCATGCTGTTGTGGTCATAAAAGATACCTGAAATAATTTCTGTACTCTTAAATTTGTTGTGGCTTGTTTTGTGCCCTAGTATGTGATCAGTCCTAGAGAATGTTCCATGTGTGCTTGAAAAAAATGTGTGTTCTGGTTTTTTTTTTTTTTTTTTGGATGTAGTATCAATTAAAAGTCTACTGTTCTATTGTATCATTTAGGATCTCTGTTGCCTTATTGATTTTCTGTCTAGAAAATCTGTCCATTTATGTGAGTGGGGTGTTACAGTCTCCTACTATTATTGTATTCCTGTCAATGGAGTAATCATTCTTAATTCACAAAGTTATAAGTGCATATAAGTGGGAAAAAGTATTTTAAATACCCAGTTCAGTGCCTAGCATGTAGAACGTATCTAATGATACTCATTTCCTTTGTCTTTCTGAGCCTTCTTTCTTAGATCATCAGTCTTTCCACTTTTCTTGACTTCTCAGAACTTGGCATCTAATCTGCCTGATAACACTTTCTATTCAGCTTTCAGTCCTCGTTCACTATGTGAATTCTTTTTGACTGAGCTTTGATATCTGAACATTTTATGACTGAGCGTTGGTATTGTCAGCTTTTACGAGAATAATCAGACTTCTAACATGTTTACTATATTTAACCAAGAAAAAAGTATATCCATGACTGTTTATGTACAGTATATAATATTTTATTGCATAAAGATGTTTAAAACAAAGTTTCAAGCCTCAAAGGGAACAGAAGTACCATGTGCCTCAGAAATTCTTTATGAGAAAATTATTATCCTTGCTGTTTTACATATCAGTTAAGACCACAGTGGCTCAGGGAAATGATGTGAATTCCCAGAGAGCAAATTAGGCTGACTTGGAACTTAACCCTGTGGCATGTATCAATAAATAATGCCAGATGTGTAAGACTGACTTAAGAATACTCCTCAGGACAGGGCACATTACCATCATTAGATACCTCTTATATTATTTTCCTTTCCTATTCATTATTTCCATTTCATTTCTATCCTCATTATAAGTACTATGATGGAAACAGAATCTCTCAGATTACCTGCTCAAGAAGTACTTGTGACCCCAGCTGTCAGCACATAGACTCTAACTGTTAATATCATTAGGATCTGACTCAGCTGCAGAGAACCAGGGACCACCCACATTGAATAACCAGTCAGAGCAGGAGTATAAAGACCTGTCCTTTTCAGCTTCCAAAAGACAATTCTTAGGTGTTATATATGTTCCAAGTCTTCCTGTAGACTGGCTAGATTTTATTGGTCTTGCATCATAGACTTCTTCCTCCATCCAAATTTGCTTTCTCTCTCCTTTTTTCACAGGTCTTGATCCCTGCATATCACATTCCACCATAGTATCTGTTTCCTGAGAGCCCAACCTAACACAATAGGCATCAGCTTTAATATTTATGACATATGAAAGTACCTCTTTCCCCAGGCCTCACAAACAGAATGTGTTTTCATGCTTTTTACTTTTAATGAACTGTGGATATTATTGTGTGGAAGCAGGTATCAGGGAATTAGTCAGACCAGCTGCCAAGAGTAAGTTTTCCTAAAGAAAAAAAAAAAAATGTGTGTATGTGAGAGAGAGCATCCCTCTTCAGCATACTTTTAAAATCCCCTCCCAGTTCAAACTACCAGTTTACAACACGTTATATTTCACACATTCCATTATAAGCCATGGAGACATTAAACTGACAGATGGGAGCATTCTGCTTGCAAATACAAGCTTTCCTCCAATTTGGTTCAGCAGCGTCATCCCAGATATGTATGACTTACCATTGAGTGAGCTTGAATATTTTTCCATATATTTGAGGACAAATTTTATATGTATTTTTGTAAATTATCTGTTAATGTCTTTTTTCCATTTCAGTATCAGTTTTTTGAACCTTTGTCCCTCAATTTTTAAGATCTCTTCAAGATCTTATTTTCATTTCCTTTGAATATATACTCAAAAGTTGGATTGCTGAATCATATGGTAGTTTTAATTTTATTCTTCTCCATATATTGTGCACCTTTTCTTAATAACATCTACTAAAATGTCCATCATTTCACCACTTAATTATGGAGCTTCATTAATAATATATCAATTTCTAATACATGGATTTTTAAAAATTATCTACTTGTCTATTTGTATATTTTCAGAGCACACTACAGAACATTAAATTATCTAGAAAAAGGATTGCTATGATCTTATAGTTTACATTTAGTATGGGATTGATGCTCTCCCATATTCCATTCATTCTGTAGTAGACCTGTCCAGTAGAACTTTCTGCAACATTGGTAATATTCTATATCTTCACTCTTCAATACAAGATTCATTAATCACATATGGCTATTGAACAGTTGAGATGTGGCTTAGTATGGCTAAAAAACTAAGTTTTTAATCATATTTATACTTAATTAATTTACTCTAATTCATAGAAGTCCAGTGTTGTTAGTGGCTACCATATTGGACAAAGAAATTCTGTAAGATAAGTAACAGTGAGAGATAGAAACATTTTAATGTTTTGTACTTGACTTCATAGGTATCATTTTTTTTTCTTTTTTTTTTTGCGGTATGCAGGCCTCTCACTGTTGTGGCCTCTCCCGTTGCGGAGCACAGGCTCCGGACATGCAGGCTCAGCGGCCATGGCTCACGGGCCCAGCCGCTCCGCGGCATGTGGGATCTTCCCAGACCGGGGCACGAACCCGTATCCCCTGCATTGGCAGGCGGACTCTCAATCACTGCGCCACCAGGGAAGCCCCATAAGTATCATTTTTGAACTAGGATTTTGAACTAGAAACTTCTCTCTTCGAGTGTTCTGTGTTGTATCCCATATCTTTCTTTCTGCTCGTGCTGGAAAGTATATGGCATCTTGTGCAGAAGAATGGAAGAGTATTCTAAAGAGAATAGAGAAATTTAGGAAAAGTGCTATTACATTTGGCTTAAAACACTCAGTTTTTACTCTGTCTAGTTTGATGTCAGATCTGATTCCTTTATCAAAAGAAGTATCTTCCAAGATGACACAACCTTTGTTTTCCTTTCTATTTATTGTTCATATGCATATTTTTGAGCGTGTAGTATAATAAAAAGTAAAAAAAAAAAGGATAATTATTTTACATGTGTTCTAAAACATCGTTTTTAACTTATCTGCTACATTTAAAAATACAGTGATAGTAGTGATAAGCCTTTTGATCAGTGTTCTCCCCAC
This sequence comes from Delphinapterus leucas, assembly GCF_059928025.1. Taxonomy (NCBI): domain Eukaryota; kingdom Metazoa; phylum Chordata; class Mammalia; order Artiodactyla; family Monodontidae; genus Delphinapterus; species Delphinapterus leucas. The sequence continues at coordinate 68,750,358 of NC_143133.1, read as the reverse complement.
CTAATGCTCAATATTGTTTTATTATTTTTTATGATCATTAAGTATTCTGGTGATTTTAAAGTCAGCAAGAATTAATATCTGAATCTTATTATACATTCTGTTACTAGTTCCAATTTTTTTTTTATCTGTTTCTTAGGAAACTAGACAAAATAGTTCCCTCTCGCAATTCATAAACTTTTTTTGTAGATACTCAGTGACATAGAAGGAGTACAAATACTCAGTTAGCTTTGGCTATCTGTGTTTGGACCTTTGTGTATCTATTAAATGTTATCTTTTCATTCTATGGCAAGAATTAAAAAGTGCTGAACCTGAGATGTTGAGAGAAGGCATGATCTTTCCAGTCTTCTGATTTTTCATTCATCTCTGTGTCTTCACCACCCAGAACTACATGTCCATTTTTGCATTTTCTCCAATGAAATGTGTGTGGCTGTTGGATTTTGTGCATCTTTTTAAATCTTGTATTTGCGTTGGACACCACCACTTTCACTTCCTTTTCCACACTGATTTTTCTCGGGATACTTCTTTTTTATCATAGCATCACACAAAACTCAGCTTTGCAAAAATATAGACATATCGAAGACATGGAGCACAATCAGACGTTAAAACTGCCAACTACCTGAAGCTTGTTAGTTCCAAGTGTCTGACAGATGTCACTGTGTTTCCCTTCTTTAGATTTCTTGAATGTGCCAAGATGTTCACAAACTCAAGAGTTTTCGTTTGCTCTTCTTGCTTCTTGGAATTCTTCCTGTTCTTCTTCACATGCTGGCTTGTTCTCTTAGCCCATGTCTTCTGCTTAAATTTACAAAGCATTTTTAACATACCATGGGATTCACTTAACTGAAAATTTTATCTAAAATTTTTGAATATATGTTCATAAGTGAAAAGAACTTTGATTTCTATTCTCATACTTTTCTTATGTTTCTGAAATGAATGCTACACAAGCTTAAAAAATGCAGTGTGTATTACAATGGGTTTATATAATCGTTGTGTATTAGGTGAAATTCACCAGGGAAAAAAAAAGGAACACGTAGGACTAAGGAATTTTAGGGTGGTGTGGTGACATTTTAATTATTTTATTAGTTACTAAAAATTCAGTAGCTGATTCATGATTTCTATTTTCCTGTGAATTTTTGTATTTTATATTTTTACGTAAATGCTTTCCTTTCAAATATATTTGCAAATTTACAATGATTAAATTTCTTATATTCTTTTATCATTTTATAAATCTCTGATATGTCAGAAGCTATTTTACATTATTTATCCTGAATTTTGCTCACTCTTATTTTCTTTCTTTTTACCTTTATTAATGCTGCCAAAGATTTATAAATCATACTAAGCATTTTAAAGAACCAGCCTTGTTTTTTTATATTTTTGCTATTGTCTACTTCCCTATATAGTTCATGGATTTACTCACACAAATATACCTCAACAGTTTCTAATCTTGCTATCTTTATTCCACTCTTATTATTTCAGAAGAATCTGTTATATTTACACATTAATCACTACCACAGAACTAAAAAAATCTGTCACAGTAACAAGTGTCCTTCATCTTGCTGAACATAAGGGGACATTTTCTATAAATCCTCTTAACCAAATATCTCACTATAACTTACACTCTTTTCTTCTTTTCTGATCCCTTTACACTAAAATCCTAAATACATTTATCTATACTATCGTCCCTATTTTGCCTTGATCCCATTCCAGTAAGAATTTTGACCCCATTAGAATGATGAAATATACTTTGTCAGTGTCAACAGTGACATATCACTATATTCAAGGTCAAGTTTCAGTTTTCATCTTAGCTGGTTGTAGCTATTGATACAATTGCTCATTCTTGAAGCACATCCTTAGCTTGGCTTCACAGATGCCACTGTCAGTCCTCTAACAATACTAACCTTATCTCTTAGTTGGTTTACTTGTTTCTTAATCTATGTGAAACCATGCCCACAGGGTTAAAAATCCCTTTCTGAAGCCATGCCCCATAGTGTTAACAGAAACTGGTGACCTACAGAAATCCTTGAGCTTGTCTTACAGAACAGCAAATAAGGGAACAGCTGGTTAAAAACCCCTCTGTTTGTAATACAACAAAACTGGCTGAAACTGGGGATGGAACCAGTGTGTCTGAACCAAGTCTGCACAATAGACTTGCTTGTCTATAGATGACCTTTTGATGTCACAGCGCCAAGTTCCCCCACATGTTTAATACCAACTCCCAAAATTTGCACATGTGACCCATGAAGAGGCATGAAACCTGCTTGTACCTGTGTATAAGAACTTAGCAGCACTTCCTGGAACTTTGTATCCAGCTGCTCTCCTCCTTTCTTTACCACTCCAAAACCCTAACCCTTAAATATCCACCTCACTTGCCACCGTGGAGACGGATTTGAGCCCTACCTCCTGTCTTACCAATCAACTTTGCAATAAGGCCTTTTCTTTTCTTAAAAGCCAGTGCCATAGTATTGGCTTCTATGTGTGTCAGGCAGTAAGCTGTTTGCTGACATGTACACATGTAGTAATACTAAAAATTACTCAAGTCTAGTGGCTGTACATTTATTCGTGTGCTAATAATTGCCTATATTTATTTTCCTTAAATTCAGGCTCATATTCATTTCCTATTCAGTATCTCCAGTTTACCATCCAATAAACTTCTCATACTCAACACATTCTAAGTCATTCTCTGATCTTTTCCAACCCGTGGCCCCAGCCTGTTCTGTGTATAGACTTCATCATCTCAGCAAATTTCTCTACTCCTCATCCAGGTGCTCAGGACAAAAAACATTATCCAAATCCAAAGACTCGAATATAGAAAAACATAGTTTAACAAATTAGGTCTATTATGTTTTAGAAAGTTTCATAAAAGTAGAAACCCTTGAAAATGCAGGTTGCTTGTAGTTTGGGGAAAATACATTAACTTTTTTATAACACAAACAAGGCAAAACTTTTGACCTAAAAATAAAAAGAATATTATGTTTTAGAAGTACTCATGTATTACGTATTTTAAAGTGCTGGGACCAAGTATAGTTTCATAAAAGGAGTAATAACTTGGGCCAGGATGACATGAGGGGCTTTTCCTTTGACAGGGCCATAAGAATTTATGTTTTTCCCAAATGCAGCAAGATTTTGGCTATGTTTATATAGTAATAAATTCAGTTTTGTCTTCTATGTGTAAACAGATATTAAATATCCTAATATCAGTAAAAGCTATCTAAAATACTGCCTGAGCTCAGGAAGACAGCTATAACTTGAAAATTTAGTAGAACTTGCTTATTATAGCATAAATTTTTACTTTAAATAATAAGCAAAGTCAACAAATTAACGATACTGAAGAGACCAAACAGATGGGAATCTATAAAGTAGCTATAAAATATTAATTTCTGTATTACTCATAATCTATAGTTCTGGCTCTATTTCTATTAAATTTCACTACTTTTATGTAATTATAAATAATTACATGAAACATGCAGTTGTGGGAAATCACTGGAGCCCAAGTGATTATGTTTCTAATCAAGAGGAAAAGCGTTAAGAAGGCATCATTTCATATATTTGAAATTGTGGCAAAATATAAAAGTGGCTAGAATCCTAATTTTTCAAAATGTTTAATGATAATCTAATATATTGACAAAATTTTACAACCTTTTAATCTAAAACTGGTCATGAAATTAAACTCAAAACTTTACTCAGTACTAGTCTTTTTTCTGCCACAATTCTGTAGTAGACAACCTCTAAGATGGTCCCAAACAATCCCCACCCTATGTTTTTCAAGTTCTTATAAATCCTCTCCCCCTTGTGTGTGGGCTGATTTTAGTGATGCACTTTATTTATTTATTCATTTCTAATGAACACAGCAAGTGATGGGATGTTATTTCTGGGATTAGGTTTCAAAGTACTTTGACTTCTGTCTTGCTCTCCCTTCTCTCACTTTCTTACTCTGATAGAAATCAGTTGACATGTGAGACGCTCTATGGAGAGGTGCACATGGCAAGGAACCGATGTTGCTGGCCAGTACCCGTGAGGACCTAAGTTCTGCCAACAATTCTGCTTGTAGGTGAAACTTCAGATAAGCAGCCTTGTGAGAGACCCTGAGACAAAACTAACCTGTGCCCAGATTACTAACCCAGAAAAACTATGAGAGAATAATTATTTGTTATTTTAAGCCACTAATTTTTTGGAGTACTTTATTATGTAACAATAAATAACTAGGATAAATCCCAACAGAGGTAGTATTTCCATATCTGCTTTTAATCCATAAATTCAGGATAAATAACTTTGTGATGCTTCAGGTAATATTATCTACAACTTATTCACTAGTGTTTGTTCTGTGGCACGTAGTTCATGATCAGTAAGTATCATTAAAATTCACTAAAGCAAAAAGCATATGTTATTTAGATTTAAAACTAGGAGGGACAAAGTTTTACCTTCTATTAGACAACAATTCTTCTGAAATGTAATGTTTATGTATGACATTTAAAGGGCTGGGTCAGTATATGTTTCAGAACTGGTTAAACTTAAAGAGTAGACTAGTAGAAAGTTTTAAAATAAACACTTAGTGACGCTATTAAGCAAAAATTAGATAGGGGTGAAATTGTATTACTTTTAGGATGAACATAATAAACGCCTTTCTAATTAGAAATTTTGTTTTTTTTCCCTAGTATTGATACATTTTGAGATTGTGTGGTTTATTTATTATATACACACAAAGGGTGGAGAGATATTGAGAGAGAGAGTAAAAACAAAATAGGATGAGATGTGACTTTCAAAATAAGTTAATCATTACAGGATAACATTAACAAAGGTGTGCAGTACCATATATATATATTTTGAATTGAAGTATAGTTAATCTACAATGTTGTGCTAATTTCTACTGTATAACAAAGTGACTCAGTTTTACACATATATATATTCTTTTCCATTATGGTTTATCCCAGGAGATTGGATATAGTTCCCTGTGTTATACAGTAGGACCTTGTTTATCCATTCTAAATGTAAGTGTGCATCTACTAACTCCAAACTCCAAACTACCACTCCATCCCTTTCCCTCCCGCACTCCCACTTAGCAGCCACAAGTCTGTTCTCTATGTCTACGAGTCTGTTTCTGTTTCATAGATAAGTTCATTTGTGCCATATTTTAGATTCCACATATAAGTGATATCATATGGAATTTGTCTATCTCTTTCTGACTTCACTTAGTATGTAATTTCTGGTCTCATCCATGTTGCTTCAAATGGCATTATTTCATTCTTTTTTATAGCTGAATAGTATTCCATTCAATATATGCACCATATGTTCTTTATCCATTCATCTGTTGATGGACATTTAGGCTTCTTCCATGTCTTGGCTAATGTAAACAGCACTGCAGTGAACATTGGGGTGCATGTATCTTTTTGAATTACAGTTTTGTCTGGATATATGCCCAGGAGTTGTACTGCTGGCTCATATAGTAATTCTATTTTTAGTTTCCTGAGGATCTTCCATACTGTTTTCCATAGTGGCTCCACCAACAGTGTAGGAGTGTTCCCTTTTCTCCACACCCTCTCCAGCATTTGTTATTTGTAGACTTTTTAATGCTGGCCATTCTGACCAGTGGGAGGTGGCACCTCATTGTAGTTTTCATTTGAGGATTTCTCTAATAATTAGTGATGTTGATTGTCTTTTCATGTGCCTACTGGCCATCTGTATGTCTTCTTTGGACAAATGTCTATTTAGGTCTTCTGCCCATTTTTTGGTTGGGTTGTTTATTTTCTTGTTGTTGAGTTGTGTGAGCTGTTTGTATATTTTGGAGATTAAGTTCGTGTTAGTTACATTGATTGCAAATATTTTCTCCCCTTCTGTAGGTTGTCTTTTTGTTTTGTTTATGGTTTCCTTTGCTGTGCAAAAGCTCGTAAGTTTGATTAGGTGCCGTTTGTTTATTTTTGTTTTTATTTCTATTGCCTTGGGAGAGTGACCTAAGAAAACATTGGTACAATTTATGTCAGAGAATATTTTGCCTGTGATCTCTTCTAGGAGTTTTATGGTGTCATGTCTTATGTTTAAGTCTTTAAGCCATTTTGAGTTTATTTTTGTGTATGGTATGAGGGTATGTTCTAACTTCATCGATTTACATGCAGCCGTCCAACTTTCCCTGCACCACTCCCTGAAGAGACTGTCTTTTCCCCATTTTATATTCTTGCCTCCTTTGTCGAAGATTAATTGATGGTAGGTGTGTGGGTTTATTTCTGGGCTCTCTATTCTGTTCCATTGATCCATATGTCTGTTTTTGTACCAATATCACACTGCTGTTTTCATTACTGTAGCTTTGTTACTATAACTTTGTAGTATTGTCTGAAGTCCAGGAGAGTTTTGCCTCCTGCTTTGTTCTTTTCCTTCAGTATTGCTTTGGCAATTCTGGGTCTTTTATGGTTCCATATATATTTTTGGATTATTTTTTCCAGTTCTGTGAAAAATGTTATGAATAATTTGATAGGGATCACATTAAAGCTATATAGTGCTTTGGGCAGTATGGCCATTTTAACAATATTAATTCTTCCAATCCAAGAGCATGGAATATCTTTCCCTTTCTTTGCATCCTCTTTAATTTTCTTTATTAATGTTTTATAGTTCTCAGCATATAAGTTTTTCACATCTTCGGTTAGCCTTATTCCTAAGCATTTTTTTTTTGGTGCGATTTTAAAAGGTATTTTTTTTTTACTTTCTGATATTTCATTATTATTATAAAGAAATGCAACCAATTTCTGAATATTAATCTTGTATCCTGCTACTTCGTTGAATTTATTATCAGTTCTATTAGTTTTTGTATGAAGTCCTTAGGGTTTTCTTTATATAATATCATGTTATCTGCATATAGTATCAATTATACCTCTTCCCTTCCAATTTGGATAGCTTTTATTTCTTTTTCTTGTCTAGTTGCTGTGGCTAGGACCTCCAATACTGTATTGAATAGAAGTGGTGAGAGTGGGCATCCTTGTCTTGTTCCAGATTTTAGTGGGAAGGCTTTCAGCTTTTCACCATTGAGTATTATATGGCTGTGGGTTTGTTATGAATGGCTTTTATTATGTTGAGATATGTTCCCTCTGTACCCACCTTGGTAAGAGTTTTTATCATGAAGGGATGTTGAATTTTGTCAAATGCTTTTTCTGCATCTGTTGAGATGATCATAGATGTTACACTGATTGATATGCATATGTTGAACCATCCTTGTTAACTTGGGATGAATCCCACTTGGTCATGATATATGATCTTTTTTATGTGTTGTTGGATTTGGTTTGCTAGTATTTTGTTGGGAATTTTTGCATCTATATGCATCAAAGATATTGGTCTGTAATTTTCCTTTTTGGTAATGTTTTTGTCTGGTTTTGGTATCAGGGTGATGGTGGCTTCATAGAATGTCTTTGGGAGTGTTCTTCCTCTTCAGTCTTTTAGAAGACTTTTAGAAGGATCGGTACAAGTTCTTTTTATGTTTGGTAGAATTCACCCTTAAGCCATCTGGTCCTGGACTTTTGTTTGTAGGGAATTGTTGTTGTTGTTGTTTTTATTACAGAGTCTAATTTACTTCTAGTGATCAGTCTATTCAAATTATCTATATGTTCTTGATTCAGTTTCAGTGGGCTGTATATTTTTAGGAACTTTTCCCTTTCTTCTAGGTTGTCCAATTTGTTATCATGTAATTGTTCATAGTATTCTCTTTTTTTAAATTTCTGCATTATTGTTTATTAACTCTCCTTTCGCATTGCTTATTTTGTTTTTGTGGTTCCTCTCTCTTCTTGGTGAGCCTAGCTAGAGGCTTTTCAATTTTGTTTAGCCTTTCAAAGAACCAGCTCCTGGTTTTATGATTTCTTTCTATTATTTTTTAATCTCTTATTGATTTCCTCTCTGATCTTTATTATTTCCTTCCTTCTGCTGACTGTAGGCTTTGTTTGTTGTTCTTTTTCTAATTATTTTAGGTGACAGGTTAGGTTGTTTGAGATTTTTCTTGTTTTCTGAGGAAGGCCTGTATCACTATGAACTTCCCTCTAAGAACTGCTTTTGCTGCATCCCATAGATTTTGTATGGTTGTGTTTTTTTTGTCCTTTGTCTCAAGGGTTTTTTTTTGTTTTTTTTTTTGTTTTTTTTTGCGGTACTCAGGCCTCTCACTGTTGCGGCCTCTCCCGTTGTGGAGCACAGGCTCCGGATGCACAGGCTCAGCAGCCATGGCTCACAGGCCCAGCCACTCCGCAGCATGCAGAATCTTCCCGGACTGGGGCACGAACCCATGTCCCCTGCATCGGCAGGTGGACTCTCAACCACTGTGCCACCAGGGAAGCCCTCAACGTATTTTTTAATTTCCTTTTTGATTTCCTCATTGACCTATTGGCTTTTTAGTAGCATGTTGTTAGTTTCCACGTAATCATTTTCTTTCCTGTGGTTGATTTCTAGTTTCATGCTGTTGAGGTCAGAGAAGACACTTGAAATAATTTCTGTACCCTTATATTTGTTGAGATTAGTTTTGTGCCCTAGAGAATGTTCTATGTGCATTTAAAAAGAATGTGTATTCTGGTGTTTTTTTGGATGTAATGTCCTGAAAATATCAATTAAGTCTAACTGTTCTATTGTATCATTTAGGATCTCTGTTGCCTTAAGATTTTCTGTCTAGAAGATCTGTCCATCGATGTGAGTAGGGTGTTAAAGTCTCCTACTCTTATTGTAGTCCCATCAATTTCTCCCTTTAGGTCCGTTAGTATTGTTTTTAATGTATTGGGTGCTCCTTTATTAGATGCATGTATGTACAGGTGTAAAATCCTCCTCTTGTATTGATCCTTTCATCATTTTAGTTTCCTTCATCTTTCTTTATGGCTTTTGTTTTAAAGTCTATTTTGTCTGATATGAGTATTGCGACTCCCACTTTCTTATCATTTCCATTTTCATGAAATATCTTTTTCCATCCTATCAGTTTTAATCTATATATGTCCTTTACCCTAGGTGGGTCTCTTGTAGGCAGCATATTATAGGCTCTTTTTTTTTTTTTTTAAATCCAGTCCACCAGTCTGTGTCTTTCTATTGGACAATTCAGTCTGTTGACATTTAAGGTAATTATTGATACATCTGTATTTATGGCCTTTTTAAACCTTGTGTTCCAGTTGATTCTGTTTCTTCTTTGTTCCTTTTTTGTGTGTGTGGTTTGATGATTTCCTTTCATTTTATGCTTGTATTCTCTTCCTGTTTTTTGTCTGTTTTTGATTTGTGGTTACCCTGTTTTACAAGTATGTTAACCCCTTCCAATATCTGCTTGCTTTAGACTGATAGTCATATAGGCTCAAACAGATTCTGGAAAAAAAAAAATTTTTTTTTCTTACTCTCCTTTCCTGATTTTATGATTTTGATGTCCTTTTTTACATCTTCACGTTTATCCTTTTGCTGTTCCTTGGGTTTTTCATCGCTTTCACAAGTTTTGTTTTCTTTTTTTTAATATGTATATTGTCTTAAGTGATTTATTTTCCAATTGTGACTTCTTCTTTCCTGTATCTTCTTGTTTCTTTTCTATTTAGGAAGACCTCGCAGTATTTCTTTTAGAATAGGCTCTGTATTGCTGTATTCTTTTAGTTTTTGCTAGTCTGAGAAATTCTTTATCTCTCCTCCTATTCTAAATGACAATCTTGCTGGGTAGTATATTGTGGGTTTGCACATTTTTCCCTTACAAGACTTTAAATATATTTTGCCATTCCCTTCTGGCCTGCAATATTTTTGTAGAGAAATCAGCTGGTAGCCTCATGAGGGTTCCTTTGTAGTTCTTTGTTTTTCACTTGCTGCCTTTAGAATCTTCTCTTTATCTTCAACTTTTGCCATTTTTATTATATGTCTTGGTGTAGGTCTGAGTTCATCTTGTTTGGGACCTTCTGCTCTTCTTGTATCTGGATATATGTTTCCTTCTTTAGGTTTGGGAAGTTTTCAGCCATAATTTCTTCAAATACATTTTCAATCCCCTTTCCTCTTTCTTCTCCTTCTGGAATCTCTATTATGCATAGATTGGCATGTTTTATATTATCCCATAGGTCTCTTATATTGCTTTCATTTTTTTTTTATTTGTCTTGCTGTCTGCTGTTCTGATTGTGTAATTTCCAGTATTTCTACTTCCAGATCACCTATTCTTTCTTCTGCATGATTAATTCTGCTATTCATTGCCTTTATCTCAGCTTTCTTCTAGGCAAATGAATTTTCTAATATTTTTTGGCTCCTGCTTATAGTTTCTAGTTCCTTTTTACAGTAATCTACATTTCTGTGATAGCCTTAATTCCTTCAGTTTTTTCTTTACCTCCTCTTTTGAACTTGGTTTCTATTAGACCAAAGAGGTCTGTTACATTGTTCTTTCAGGGGTATTCTCTTGGTCTTTTAACTGGGAGTGGTTCCTCTGCTTCTTCATTTTACTTATATTTCTTTTACTTTGTGAGTTTAGGGGAAACAGTTATCTACTGTAGTCTTGGAGGGCTATTTATATGCCGGAGTGCCCCAGAGTAGCTTATGTGAGTATAATATTTTTTTGGTGCAAGGGCTGCTTTTAGTTTGGATGCTTGCTATCTCTTCCTTTAGCATATGCTGGCCGTTATCCCCTTGAGTAGGGGGTGTGCAGGTGCGTTGCTCTTGCAGGCTCCCAGGAAGGCGGGGGCAGAGACTGGCACTGGCTCATGGGACCCTTGGCAGTGGCAGAGGTCTGCACTTGCCTCTGGAGTCTGAGATGGCAGCAGCGGCTCGCGCCTGCCCCTGGAGCTCTTGTAGGCAGTACCCTGCCACTTGAGAGTACATACGTGCAGAGAAAGAAGCTCCTATGGTGATCCTGCCCCTCTCCTCCTGTGCACCCCAACAATGGCACCTTGCTTCTCTGGCAGGCCTATGCTTCTTCCTGTACTCCCTTGGCTGGGGTGCACCGCACCTCAGCTCCCTCAGGCTGTCTCCACATAGCCAACCCCAGTCCTTTCCCCAGGTCTGCTCCAAAGCCCGAGCCTCAGCACCCAGCCCCCGCCTGCACAAGCACAGGAGCGTCTCAGGCTGGGGAGCGCAGGGCTGTGGCACCAACCATCTGTGCAGGTGTCTCTCTGCTTTCCCCTCTGCAAATTGGTTGCAGTGCTCTCTTCTCTGAGGCTTCAAAGCTCCCCCCTGCCATCCTGTCCTGGCTGATCTCTCCACCGGTGAGGGGACTGCCCAGTGTGTGGAAATCTTTCCTCTTTCACAGTTCCCTCCCACGGGTGCAGGTCCTGCCCTGATTCCTTTCTCTTTTTTTCCTTTTTCTTTTGTCCTACCCAGTTATATGGAGATTTTCTTGTCCTTTTAGAAATCTAAGGTCTTCTGCCAGCATTCATTAGATGTTCTGTGAGAATTGTTCCACATGTAGATGTATTTGTGGGAGAAGGTAAGCTCCATGTTCTACTCCTCCGCCATGTTAATCTGATTCCTGGCATATTTTTTTTCCTTTGTGACTTATTTTATTGAAAGTCAACTAATCATAGTGGCTGTAATGAGATATAAATACAAACTACTTGGAGAATTGGTTTCTTTTTTTAATGCATGCCTTAAATCCTCAATCAGTGAAGATATATTTCATGACCTATAATTCTTCCCTCTAGGAGTCTATCCACATTTAAATTTCCACATTTTACTTTTAAGTACCTGCTATGTGTCATAAATTTATTTTGTGACTTTATGTGTCAAGAACAAATCTTCCTAACTTACAGCTTTGGTTTATATAAGGAGCTCAAAAGGCTGTCATCTATTTTAATGTTTTTAGTGATTTTCTTTTTTCTTTTTAAATGGTTAGATAATTAAACCAGTTCATAATATTATGTGGAAAAAAATAGAAATAAATTGTACAAATGTCACCATAACAAATACAAGATAATGAATTCTCATGTATATATCTTCGTTATATTTTTAAAATATCTTTATATTTTGGAACAGGCACTTTATTATGAATTTCATCAGTACTAGTCACATTTATACTTTCACATCTATACTAAACATATCACCTACTTACAAACATCTACTTTTTTAGTTCTACAAATGTTAATGTGAGCCTAAAGGACAAGGGCTTTTGAGTGGTAGAGGTAGAAATTGAACCCACTTCACCTGCTCTCAATTCAGTGCATCTTATGCAAGGTTCATATTGTACGTTTTATTATCTGTCCCAGTAAGTCTCAGTAGTTGAGAACCTAATCATATATTTAGTAGAAAAGCATATAAGGGATGGAGAAAAGAACACTTGCCAAGAATTTGTATCTCTAGCTTTATTGAAATATAATTGACATGTATTATACATGTATAAAACATTGTATAAGTTTAATGTGTGCATCATGTTGATTTGATACACATATATATTGCAAAATGATTACCATCATAGCATTAGTTAACATCTCAGTTATTTCTCATAATTACCATTTCTTTTTGTGGTGAGAACATTTTGGATCTACTCTTTTAGCAGCTTTCAAATATATAATACACTGTTATTTTGTATAATCACCATGCTGTACGTTAGATACCCAGGACTTATAATTGAAGTTTATACCCTTTAAATAACATCTCCCCATTTTACCCATTCCCCAGTCCCTGGCAACCATCAGTCTACTCTCTGTTTCTACAGGTCCAGCTTTTTTTGATTGTATAAGTGATACCATACAGTATTTTCTTTCTCTATCTGATTTATTTCACTTAACATAATGCCCTCTAGGTGCATCTCTGTTGTGCAAATTTCAGGATGTTCTTTTTACAGCTAAATAATATTCCATTTTATATATATACACACCATATCTTCTTTATTCATTCATCCATTGATGGGCACTTAGATTGTTTCCACATCTTAACTACTGTGAATATTGATGCAGTGAACATGGGTGTGCAGATATCTCTTTATAATCTGTCTCATTACCTTTGGATATATACCCAGAAGTGGGATTGCTGGATCATATGATAGTCCTAGTTTTAATTTTTTTTTTTTTTTTTTTTTTCGGTACGCGGGCCTCTCACTGTTGTGGCTTCTCCCGTTGCGGAGCAACGGGCTCCAGACGCGCAGGCTCAGCGGCCATGGTTCACGGGCCTAGCCGCTCCGCGGCATGTGGGATCTTCCCGGACCGGAGCACGAACCCGCGTCCCCTGCATCAGCAGGCGAACTCTCAACCACTGCGCCACTAGGGAAGCCCCTAGTTTTAATTTTTTGAGGAATCTCCACACATTAAAAGATACATACTCATGTAGCTGGAAATTAAGTTTTTTTAAAAAATGGGGCATTTAATGTATACTAGATAATTTCCAAGTACTTAAAATCATTAACTCATTTAATCTTCACAATAACTCCATGATATGCATACATATATTTTGTATGATTTACAGATGAAGGGATATTGAGAATTTAAATAACTTGCCAAAAGTCACCACGTTATTATATTGCAGACACTTTGAGCCTAGCACTCTGGTTCCAAACCAATGATCTTAATCATTACACTGTATTTATCATTCTTAAGCCTGCTAATTTCAGGGCAACACATTTGATAGTCTGAATAAACTTCAGGCTCAAATAAGCCAATTTTTTTTTTTTTTTTGCGGTACGCGGGCCTCTCACTGTTTTGGCCTCTCCCGTTGCAGAGCACAGGCTCTGGACACGCTGGCTCAGTGGCCATGGCTCATGGGCCTAGCCACTCTGCGGCATGTGGGATCTTCCCGGGCTGGGGCATGAACCCGTGTCCCCTGCATCGGCAGGCGGACTCTCAACCACTGCGCCACCAGGGAAGCCACTAAGCCAATATTTTTGTTTGATTTTAAAAATTATTTTGGCTTATGTGCTCTTGTTATAACCAAGAAACTGAGAATTACTCTAAATATCCTGATTATGGGTTAGAATCCTGTGCATTTTATGACTATGTTCATTCTTTCAAATTCACAGCATGTTAAAATAACAACAATTTTAAAAAACCCACAAAACCTGTGAATGCATTTTACAAACACAACTTAGGAAGTTGGGCTACTATTTTCCTCTGTTTAAATCTTTCTGGGCTGCTGATTAGAACAATATGATTTAGGGTTTGCCCCCTAAGGATTAGGAAGCAGTTAGTCCTAATGTGAAGGAATGACAGTCAATGCACATTGCACATGGGAAACATAGGATTTAATATTTGTCCTTGATAAATACAACTTCCTACTCAGCATTTCTGACATAGTTTTACAATGTTACTTGTAAAAAAACTTCTTAGGGCTAGTGACTACAGGGTTTGTTACCAAACCAAACTTTGGCCTACTCACCAGACATGGAAAAAAGCCAATCTACTGACACCGGGTTGTGAAGGAAAGTACAGTGTTGATTGAGGGCACCAAGCAAGGAGAATGGGCAGTTTGTGCTCCAAAGACCTGAACTCCCTGATGGATTTCAGGGAAGGGTTTTTTAAAGACAATGTGATCAGCTCATGCACAATTCTCTGATTGGTTGATGGTGAGGTAACTAACAAGGTGATGTTTCAGGGATCTCAGACACACCAACCTTCTGGTTCCACCTGGCCTGGGGTCTTTGTGCTGGTGGTCAGCATGCAGTTAACTTCCTCCACCTGGTAGGGGTTTTAGTATCAGCAAAACAACTCAAGGATATGGCTCAAGATATTATCTATGGCCCTTGAGAAGGAACTAAAGGTCCTTGACTTTGTTTTATGGCTAAACTATTATTATTTTGTCTTGCTTGACTGCTTTCCTTTATTTTTGCATTTTCTCACTTCTCTGATTAAATTTGCTCTTTGTAACTCATGGAAGGCAGAGGAGGCTAAAACTTTCTACAAACAAGAGCTGGGGGATCTAAGGTGGGAGGAGGTTGTCTGTCCCCAAGAGGGCCCCGCAGGGTCCTGCTTGGTTTCAGTTTGAATAGTTTTCTTTTATGTATGTAAAACTGAGACCTCTGTATTTTAAAATATTACTGCTAAATTTGAAGGAGTTGAGATTTAGATAACTAAGGAGGGAATGTTTTCAGCAAGACTGGGGTCAAATTCTTCTTAGACTAGACTGTGTCACATAGAATGGAGCTGCCAGTGGAAGTCTAATGTGAACACATGGCATTTAATTTCCATGAAAGTTTCAATATTCTGAGTAAAATGTGGCTATGAGTAAAATAATAAAATATAAGTGGAATAGCATTACAATAGTACCCTGCTGGGTTTCAGCCACCAGCAGTGGAAGGGGCTGTTCTAAGAGCATATGTCTTTTTGGCAAAATTCAAAGGCAGCTGCTCTGGTTAGTTTCATAATGCTCGTGAGATTTCCATTTGATTACAGAAATGATGTCTGCCCTCTGTTGCTAGGCCTGTCATTTTGCATTTGCCCTACCTGTGATGTTATTTGTTAAACTGCTTTTAATGAGAAAAAAATACTTCCTGAGAAAAGCTTTAGCAACCCGCATATATTCTTTTTCCATATCTCATCCTTATTTGTATTCCCAACATGATGGATGACAACAGTTGCAAACTCATAATATGATTGTTCTTATCATGCCATGGTCTCTTGTAAATGCTGTCCTTTTTTGAGGTGGTGACCTGTTATATTTCTCTCTGCTGTCCAATTATTTTCTTGTAAAGGACTGATAAGTTAAATATGTGCCTGCTGTTTTTCTCTCCAAGAGCAGTTGCTCCTTTTTACAAATATTTAGAAACTCTGGACTTCCGTATCATAACAAAATGGAAGACTTACTAATATTTTAATCTCTAAAAGTGAGATGCTAAGAGTCTCTGTACACAAATCTTAAATATGTATATATACAGTGAAGTATGGGCAAATTATTGAGACAGTAAATCTGGCTGGAATTGCTATTTTGTTACTTTTTGCTGATTATTTGGGCAGTATACATAGGATTTCTGAGTTTCAACTTACTCATCTGCAAAACATTGAGACAAGTTAACATATATGTTGAGACAATATAATATGAAGATATATATGAAAATTTCTACATACAGAAAATAGGTGTATTAATCTGACATTAGTATTTCCCTGAGGACACCAAAGAAGTACAACTGACTACTAGGTGAGGAATATCTCATTTAAGTGGTTTGTCTTTTGAAGAACACCTTCTATCAACGTAACTCATTCTAGTTATCTAAAAAAAGTGACTTGTGGAAAAATTATCTCTTGAAATATTTGTTTTGTTCTGGATTCACAATTTTTCTGTGACAAAAGGAAAACATACAGGACAGATTACAATTTATAAATAAAAGTCAGTAAAACCAGTCAGGATTATAGAACATTACTCAAAAGAGAAAATAGTTGGTTATGGAAATTGAAAGAGCAACACAGGTGCAGAGGTTAAGTGGAAATTATGCAGCCAAAATTTAAAAGAAACATTCAAGAAGTGTTTGAAAATGAAGGATTGTTATGGCAAATCAGAGTACCAATAAGAGTATGATCAGTGAACTAATTATATTATGTAAATTAAAGCATAATGAGTAAAAGAAGCTTCTGAAGCTTCTTATTTTCAAATAATGTAAGAGGTTGAGAGAACGGAGCCCAGGCCGCCCGTCAGGCCCGCGGCTCGGCTTCCGAGGCGGGGGGAAGCCGGGTGGGCCGTAGTGGCCCCGAACCCAAGCCCTCTCAGCCCCGGACTCCTGCCCGGCAGGAGGAATCTGGGAAGAGGCGGATGCAGGCGCCTCCTCCGGACGCGTTGCTAATGATGGAGGAGTACGCCTAGGTGCTGCTGAGGCCTGCTTCGCGGTACAGCCCCTTCGCCGGGAGAGTTTCTTTAAAGTGCAGAGCTCACCCCTCACCCTCACCCCCGCGAGGTGAAACTGGTTGACGGTGATGGACTAGAGTTCAGGAAGTGCCATTCTGGACCAGCATTTGGCATCAACAGCATTTTATATCAGCGTGGCTTATATCCATCCGAAACCTTTACTCGAGTGCAGAAATATGGACTCACCTTGCTTGTAACTACTGATCCTGAACTCATAAAATACCTAAATAATGTGGTGGAACAACTGAAAGAATGGTTATACAAGTGTTCAGTGCAGAAATTGGTGGTAGTCATCTCAAATATTGAAAGTGGTGAGGTCCTTGAAAGATGGCAATTTGATATTGAGTGTGACAAGACCGCAAAAGATGACAGTGCCCCCAGAGAAAAGTCTCAGAAAGCTATCCAAGATGAAGTTCGCTCAGTGATCAGACAGATCACAGCTACAGTGACATTTCTGCCACTGTTGAAAGTTTCTTGTTCATTTGATCTCCTGATTTATACAGACAAAGATTTGGTTGTACCTGAAAAGTGGGAAGAGTCAGGACCACAGTTCATTACCAATTCTGAAGAAGTTCGTCTTCGTTCATTTACTACTACAATTCACAAAGTAAGTAGCATGGTAGCCTACAAAATTCCTGTCAATGACTGAGGATGAGCTAAAGACAGTAATGTACTTGTATTCTCAAATGTGGTTTTCCTGAAACCAAATCAACTTTAGTTGATATATTTCATTGGTTAATTTTTAGATGGGGAAAACTTAACATTATACTTTACTGAATCTGTGCATAATTGTTCCATTCCTTGGTACCTGTTTCACTTTCCATATGGCTGATGTAAGTTATTGCACACTGTTCCAAAGGGAACTAGCAGATTTCATTAACATTGTAATGTCAATTCCTTTGAAGGTAGTACTGTAGAAGGAAAAACTTTTGCCATAAAAATAAATGTCTTTCTAAATCAGACCTTTTGGTCAAGCAGCTTGACTCAGAATATACAGAAATATTTAAATGTAAAATAGAGCAAAAGAAATATGAATATTCAGAATATTTGTTTAGATCCTGAAAGTAACTAATGATAGTCCATAAGTAATAAAATATTGCTCTTATTAGGTCCTTTTGCCATTTATTTCATTTGTATAGTTCCATATTGAAAAATTTTCCAATTATTTGATTTTAATTTATATAACTTGAACCCATGAAGCTACGGATATTCCTACTGTTCAAATTGCTATGATACCAAACTTTTAAGAATGTCCTTTTATGTTTTATAAAATCAAGCTTTAAGTGACAATGATGAAATAAAGTTAAATGTGTATGTTTTAAAAAAAAAAAAGGTAATCTTTGGTGGCTTATGTGAAATGATTTCATTAGTGCATAAAATATTCAGAGTATCACATCCCTGCAATTAGCAGTTATGTTGAATATTTTTTATTTACCCTTTCCAATCCATTTTCCACCTTTCTTCAATCTACTCTGTGCCCTGGTAATGCCAACTTCCATGGAATAAATAATTAGAACTCCCTTACCCACATCTAGTTGTGTTTAGCAACAGGGTTTGTTTGGCATGGTACAGAGGATAGGAATACAGCAAAGTCAGAACATGTTATCTGCCCAGCACCTTCCCTGCCATGTTGTGGGTTCCTCCCCTAGACCTCAGCCCTCAGCTTCTGTTGAGCTAAGTATTCTGAGCATGTATATGCAAATTGGGAGAAACTATTTGTATTAATGTAATTATTGTATTATCCCAACTATGCTAGACTAGTTCAGTATATGTAAACCTAGAAACAATGCCATAACAACTTAAAAAAGTAAATAATATAACAACAAAGTATCAGAAAGAGAAATTAAGGAAACAATTCCATTTAACTTTGCATCAAAAAGAATAAAATACTTAGGAATAAACCTACCTAAGGAGGCAAAAGACCTGTACTCCAAAAACTATAAAATGCTGATAAAAGAAATTGAAGACAACATATTTTCCATTATAGAATGGAAAGATCACAAGTTTTATATTTAACACACCAAAGGGTAAATTGTTGCTGCAGTATTTACTTCCTGTGTAATTTTCATGTCCATTAACCTCAGTTTTCTAACCTGTAAGATAGTTTTGATAATACTAACTTTTCATAATAGTTGTAAAGACATCATTTGAATAGGATTTAAGAATATAAGACAGATGGTTGGAAAGCACTGTTTTGGTGTACAGTAGGAAGCCCCTATGCCTGGATCCATTTTACTAAAAATAACTTTTAACGAAATTACTTAAAATTTATTAGTTTTTCACATTTCTCTTTTTATTCCTTCCCCTTGCAAAAATTATGTTTCTATAATCTTGTGTTTGATATGTTTTACTTTCTTGTTATCCTTTAAATAAAGCTCTGAACAGTCATCATTTTTCTTCTAAGTATAACTTTGACTATTTAGAATTGCTTTGATGTATGCAATTCAAATTTTGATTCATTTACTCCCAGATTTTCGTCTAAGAGAAATTGTTTTTTGAAAGGCAGAATTTTTTTGAGATTAGTTTTTTTCTCATTTTAAATTATATTTATAGATTAAACACAATTATATGATTCTATTCTGTTATAGCAGTCATATTATTGGGTTTTGACTTACAATTTATAAACAAAAACCAATATGTAATAGAATTTCCAATCCCATTCACCAGTCAAAATAGAACTAAATCATTTCTGAATCTAGAATATCTAGAAATGGAGTTATAACTCTAGTTTTCCAGTAATTAAACTTCATTATCCAATTATTAATATGTTTTGATGTTCATAAAGTAAATAATATTGCTATGCATCTGGATTTTCTATGCTAAGTGATGAAACAGAAGTTTCAAAAGGATATTTACCTGAGTAAGAATAGTTCTGTAGGAACGTATTTTGTGATCACTGTTTTATTTTTCTGGGTAGGCAACTCTTCCCATGCTCTGTGCTCAATGCTCTTTTGTAGATCCCCTTCTATTATTTCCATCTCCTTTCCTCTGCCTTTCTTTGCCTTCCAATTTCATTCTTCACGGTGCTTGGTCTCATCAATTTTCATTGCCTGAACTGTCATTGTGTGTGTGTGTGTAAGTATGTGTGCATATATATGTATGTGTGCATATATATGTGTATGTGTGTGTGTATATATATACGCACACACATTCTGTGTATCTGTATATCTGTGTCCTTCTGGCTCTTTCCTTGATATATGGACCTATAAACCTGTGAAATCAGCATCTCCACTTAAAGGTTCTCAGGAACCTCGAAAACTCAGCATGTGTCAAACTGAAATCACTCTACCTGAATTTATTATATTGTGAATAGTATCACTCTCACTCCACTGTCCAGCCAAAATTCCAGTCTTCTTCCTTGTCTTGTCCCTCCTTCTTATCTTTCCCACAGCAAGTAAAGCACTCCAACCCTCTAATCCTTTTAATCCTACCATCCAAATATGTTTTTGAACCTATCCACTCTTCTATCGCATCTCTCCCAAAATTTCCACTACCATGATTTAGAACACAACCACTTCTTCCCTGGATTAATGTTTAATCTTCTAATAAGTCTCTCTGCTCTGAGTTATTTCCATGTCCACATGTTCTCCACACAGTAGACTATTTCTGTTTTATTTCTAATTATCATTCATTTGTTTTGAGTTGAAAGGAAGCTATTGTTGGATATTAATATCTCCAGTTATTAAAAACTACTCTGAAAAAAAAAACCTACTCTGCCAGTTCAGAGGCTGTTGTGAGGTGGTGGTGGTGGGGGCAGTGGTGGCAAAACAATCTGAGCATTTGAGGTACCCATTCCTCCATTCCTGATTCACCCAAGATAGCTCTGCATTTATCTTCTTTGTATATTATAAGTCTGCATTATTTTTATTGAAGAAAAGATGTGACAATGGTTGGAAACCATTATTATATCATTTTTCCAAGTAAAATTGTCTCTATTGCAAATTCAATACAAATATGCTTACTACAGAATATCCCAATAAACAAATCCATATATCATGTTCCATCCCCTCAGAGTCCCAGAATTTCTCTGGAAATTATTTTTGTTTTCAGTAGAATGTAGTTTACTCGCTTTTCTTATGTTAGGTCTGTTCTTTCTCTCTTTTGATGAGCAGATTTAGCAGACCCAGACACAAACTTCCCAATCAAATTAAATGATTAAAAACGAATTTAACTTATTAAATGTGTTCTTAATAGAGAATGCAAAGAGAAAATTTTCAAAAATATTTCCACAAGCATACACTCAAAATAAAAGCAATTGATTTTATAGCTAAAACCCAAGAAGTAGTCCAAGTGAGCTAATTTTTTAAAAAGTGCTATCTCACTTTTTATAAACTCAGAAATTTCTTTCTTTTTTTGTTTGTGGTTTTGTATGCTGGTATTTTGGGTATGAATAGCTCTGGGCTAGGGGCACTGGTTATAGATAATACTAAGTTGCTTGGGGGTTTAGGCTCTCGTATACACCATTACTTCTGCTTTGCTGGTTCTGTTT
The DNA here is from genome assembly GCF_059928025.1 of Delphinapterus leucas. Taxonomy (NCBI): domain Eukaryota; kingdom Metazoa; phylum Chordata; class Mammalia; order Artiodactyla; family Monodontidae; genus Delphinapterus; species Delphinapterus leucas. The sequence goes on along the minus strand of NC_143133.1, from coordinate 68,729,162 downwards.
GCTGAAAAGCATGATTCTTGTGTGCCCTCCCTGGCTCACATTCCAGAGGCAAACAGGAATACTTTCAACTCCTGTCTCCACAACCAGTGACTTGTCTGTTAACTACTGCATTCTTTTATGCTGAGTGGAGCATAAAAGTGTAGCTCACTGCACTACCACTTCAGGCATCCATGATGAATCAATTAAGGATGTACTCGAGATAAAATCTCAGCTCAACTTTTAAATTTTTATTAAGTATTTGCCCCATCACTTGGACTACACAATTTTGGAGTCGCCTTCTGCTAATATTTGCTGGATTAAAGAAGAATTTTCTCATTTGTAAGATCTTCATGCCCTCCCTGACCTTCAATCTCTCCATCTTTTACTAGGACAGACAAGTTGGAGAAAAGAAAGATTCCCAAAGATATCCATCCTCTGTGGCCTCTGTTAGTTCTGAGATACGTTCCTTTCAATCAACACCAGTGTGGATGTATCCTGTCACTATAGCAACCATCTGCTTTCAGTAAGTTATTTCTACTATCTCTGATTTTCATTACAGACTCTATTTTAGTAATTCTTTAGAAAATAAGATTGCCATATTTAGCATATTCCTAACCTGAGTGCTCTTATTTCCTAAATCAGCAATTTTCTGCTTTTAAACAATTCTGAATACAATTTTACTTAAGTAACTCAAGATTTAAACAAACAGTAGAATTTTGTCAAAAGGACAAAATTTTGTGCAGTGGCACAAAAGTAGTTGATAATTGGATTTAAAGATCAAGACAGAGTCAGTGTTTTATTGGAAATGAAGATCTTCAAAATATTCTTTATTTGGTATTAGTAACTAATTCCACCAACTCCTGCCCCAGTTTTAGAGTTAACATTGGCTGCTACTCTAGATGATCTGACTAGATTTCTTGGTTACTTATTAACTAGTACATGGCTGAAATTTCCAGGTGGTTCTCACAGTGAAAATTTATGATTCTTCGTGGCAAGCACAAAACAGTAGTTAGCCACATAAAAATTAGTGAATAATAAATTATGTCCAATATAAAAATTAGATGGTATGAATAAGCTATATATTTTAAAATATAAATAAATTATGCCTGTAAACTGTTATTTTATTTGAATAATCAATAAAAAGAAAGCAAAAGATAGTAATCAATGTATTTTATTACACTTAATCTTTTTAAGATTAATTTCTCTTTGGAACAACCATTTTCTCTAATCTCAGAGTAGATACGTATGAAATTATCAGCCATCCTTCTTTCTTTTTCTATTTGTTACCACAAAGTATCATGATTTTTAATCACATGGCTTTGTAATTTAGTGTTGGGAAATCAAATTTTCCAATTCTGATTGAGCAGGCATTTTTTAAAAATTCAGCAAATGTGTATTTTTATTAGCAGGGCAGGGAATAGAGTGCAGTTGAGTTATGCAAACGCAGGGTTAGATCTTTTCTTTATTTAAAAGTTTTATATTTTGCTCATCGAATTTTTGCATTAAGTTGGATTTTTAAAATTGCATGAAAACATTCATCTTGAAAACTGAGTTTTTGCTACACCCTAAATTCTATACCTGGAGTGAGTACCTAAATTCTCTTGCCCTAACCACAGTCCTGTTATTATCAAGATCCCTTGAGAGATTTGACATATTCATTCATAATATTTAAAGATTTGTTACTAAAAATGCTAAATAATAATTTATTATTCCATGAAAATATGTTATTTTTAAAGAACATTTTCATTCCATAGTCAACGATAACAAAGTGTTCATAATAACAAATCATTTTGGCTCTTCTTTGGATGATTTCCTAGGAAAGTGTGAAATCATAGCAGATAAGAAAATAATTGTCTTACATGAGCATTCTAATTATAAAAATTGAAATTATTTCTATCTGATGCATTTTTCTAAAGAGAAAACCCATTTACTTACATAAAAGATGTATTTTTATCTAGGATGGGCTTTTCAAAATGAATGAAAGTCTAGATATCAAGTCTTATGTTGTTATGCCACAGATATTCACAAAAGAAATACAGTTTTAAAAATGATTTACTCTAATTAAACCTATAACATTTTTTAGTGGTCTCTTCCTCATTTTAAAAAGGAGACTTCCACATTTAGTTGCATGTTTGACTAGCCTTGCCATAAGTGAGGCAATAAAAATAAGGTAAGGGGAGTTTAACATATGGTGAATTATGTGTTGGATTTGTCTATTCTGCTGGAGTGACACAGGGAGAGAAAAAAAACTTCCTGTAAATAAATATTTCTTTAAGACTGGAAGCTTTATATTTGTAGTTAGAAATAAGTAATTACTGAAAGACCATAATGTCCCTGTTGGATTTTATGAATCTAAAGATTATGTGATTTAATTTTGATATTTCATACATTGCTTGATATTTGATAATTCCTATGAACATTGGTACATCTCTAGCATCTTTAATTATTTGATAAATATATTAGAGTATTTTACATTTATAGCAAGAAATATGGCATGGGCAAAAGTCCATGAGAAGGAAACAATTATATCAAGTAAAACATAACTGAATTCTGTTTCTCTGAGGCAGTGTATCGGGTATTTGACTTACTAGTAGAAAATCACTTAACTTAAAAGAGCTATGTAAGTGAAAGCAAGTTTCTTTAGCATCTGGCTCTTACTGTTCTTATAAAAAGTTATGTGCTGCTGTTTTTTTCTTCAGTGTTAATGTGAATAGAAGGAATTAACTAAGTGCAAATGTATTTCACAGCATGATATGCTACAGGAAGTAATGCCAAATACACGACAAGTAGAATTAGCAATTAAAATTAGGCATATAGTTATTATCACAGTATGAGTAAATATATCTACACTCTTACTGACATCAATGAAGATAGCACTGAGAATAAGTGAAAAGTTCATTTCACTATTCAAGACAAATTATAATCTTCACTGAGGACCTCAATAACAATTGAACAAATTTTTCTCTGTGTGTGTACCTGTGTCCTGATTTTCATATAGGACAGTAATGCGAGTAGTTACCTGATTATCTTAATTTCTGAAGTCACCAAGGACAAATCCTTTATACAGAATAAGTCTTGATTAATAAAACTTTGTTACTGTATGTTCACTTACTAGTTAAGTGGCAACTGCTGCCACACCAACTCTTGGCATTTAAAAGCTGAACTGGTGCCTCAGCAGAACTGTAGGGTTAGCAACTTTGGAGTTTCTCACAATAGTAAAATGCTTGGAATAATACTTAAATTCCACAATTGTCTTCTATCATCTTTTTGACACTGCCTTAAAGAAAAACCACATTAGATATCACATGATAATATGTCTGAATATCTATATAGATATATACAGAAATCTCTCTATATATATATGGAGAGAGACAAAGAATATTAATAAATAAAAGTTCAGTAATCTATGTAAGCATCATTCTTTAGTGCATATATTTAGCTAGCTCTTCACACTCACTTCATGTAAATCACAGAAAGTTTTCTTGTCAGTCAATAAATATTTGTTGATTATATGTGATGTGGAACTTACAGAGATTAAAAATTTTGTTTCTCATTAGTATCGATATTTTCATCCAATAAATATTTTTGAGTGCTTATTCTGAATCCTTATGAAGAAATACTTATAGAATCCCTGAAAATTATCTATGAGAATATGTGAAAGGTGAACTATAGGAGGATTTCTTTATTTTTATATATCCAATATTGCACCTATATACACACATAGAAACACACATAGATACATCCTTCCATATACACACATAAATATTGATACTTTCTACTTTTTTGTATCACTTGAACTAAAAAACTAATAATCCCCATTTACTGAGTCATAAATCATACATAAATCTGACTTTACAGTCTGGTCTCACTTTGTTATACAGCAGAAACTAACACAACATTATAAAGCAATTGTACTCCAATAAAGACGTTTAAAAAAAAAAGAAGAAGAAGAGTGAGAATTTCAACTCACAGATTTACCTCTTCAATGAGGATGTGTCCTAATCTTGGGGACAGCTGAGAGATTGGAGCTAACAGAGACAGATGCATAACAAGGGCAAAAAGCAATAGAAAAACTTTCCTTTCTATTATATATGCCATAGTACTGTAGCTGAGATAGCTTTCCTGTCAACAGCAACTTGTCTAAAATGCAATAAAAATAAACTCTATTGTGTAACATTAACAATATATGAAATACCTAGTAAGAAAATAAGTTGCCTAAGATAAAAAGTCATTAAGGAACAGAAAAATTTTAAAAATGTTGTAAGTCACATAGTAAACACATTAAAAGTATAAATCTGTAATTTACTGTGATCTCAGTAACAAAGATATTCTTATTTATTTTTCCAGAATTAACATGGTGGAATACCTATGTGAGAAACCCTCAAATTATGTGGTTACTGAAAATTATGAAGTCTTTTTTCAAATATTAAAATGTATTCCATATCAGGGATAACCAAAATACAATTCTACCATAAGGATATACAAGCAGATTAATAAATCAACAAAAAGTCTAAAAGCAACACAAAGTCCATGTAGAAATATGATAAATGAGGCATCTTCTTATAATGTATCTACATCATAAATTAATATTAAAATATATATCCCTGCCCCATTTTATATAGTACTAAATGCCTGATGGATTTTTAAGTGTGTCATGGATTTAAAATTTAAATATAAAAAATAAGCTTTAAAAAAGTACTAAAAGATTAAATATGTGGTTGGAATATGTATGGTATTAGTGAAAAGAAGGACACAACAAATAGAAAACAAAAAACTGGTATGTGTCTTACAGAAAAATGTAAATGCTATTAAAATAACTAAACAAGATAAGTAAAATTTTAATTACAAACAATAATTTGGAAAATTGTATAAATTATGATCTAAATAAAGCATATCCATAATACTTAAGTAACTCTTATAAATCAATACAAAATAGAAACAGGCACTTCACAAAAGAAAAAAAATAAAATGTTCAATAGGAATAAATCCCAGTATGAATCAAATAGATGTGCAGTCAAAACGATGATTGAACATGCACCCCATTAGTAAAATTTTAACCGTAATGAAAATAAGCAGGTTGGTGAGCTGGGGAAGTTGAATTCCTTATAATTACTGGTGGAAGTATGAATTGTGGAACTCTTGTAACTGTCAATACATTTAAAATACATATACACTTTTATCTAATCATTACAGTTCTAGAAATGTATCCTATTAGAAATACAGTTCAGATATAGAGGTAAAATAAGTTTAACTCAATTTTATTTTAACATTAATGTATAATCATAAATGTAAAGGATCAATAGTCAAACCTAATGTATAATTATGTAAAGGAATAATACGAAATTTTTAAAAGCTGGGCTGCTGTTATAAGAGCGACATGAATAGTAGATATTCTCTGAAATGAAGAAAATAATAATGTAAACCAATACAGGGATAGAGGTTTTTATTCTGTAAGGTATCTCTGCTTAATCCACGTCATGTTTGTATGTGTATGTGTATGTGGAGGCCAGTGGCGTCTATGGCACAAAGCCATAGACTGCATACAAACGTGTCCGTTTACATATCTACCATGAAGAACCATGGACAATAGTCATTGTTCTAGTGATACTGAAGGAAAATCAAAAGAAGTCATCTATACAACTCAAGACTTGAAAGGCTAGATATTTCACAGAAATCTAATTTCTACTTTACTGAAAATGTTTATTATTAAGGCTATACTTACTAGTATTTTTTCAGACTTTATTTTAATTTCCCACATCCATTGACACAGCTGAGCGCATCCTATATATATATATATTTTTTTTTTTTTTTTTTTTTTTGTGGTACGCGGGCCTCTCACTGTTGTGGCCTCTCCCGTTGCGGAGCACAGGCTCCGGACGCGCAGGCTCAGCGGCCATGGCTCACAGGCCTAGCCGCTCCGTGGCATGTGGGATCTTCCCAGACCGGGGCATGAACCCGTGTCCCCTGCATCGGCAGGCAGACTCTCAACCACCGCACCACCAAGGGAAGCCCGCATCCTATATCTTAATATGTTTCCCACCCTTCCAACATTCAGCAGGCTTTGACACTTTTCTACTAAATATTCCCTCATCTCTTTTATCACATCTTAGTCTTCTTTGTCCCTGTTTTTTCATCCAAAATTTTAACAATTGATGTTCCACAAGATTTCAAAATAAACTCTCCTATTTGCACCTAAAACACCCAAACTTTGCCACTGTTCTACTTCTGTTAACTTTCTAACCACCTTTGCACCAATAATTATTGACTTTATTTCTTTGCTCTAGAATTTCCAGTCAGAGTCAGGTACATATTTCCAACTACTAGTTTTCAATACCCAGCTCAAAATTCTTTACTCTGAGCAGTCTGGCCCCTAAATTCCATGTCTTATATTCTTAGTCTTTCTTTCTCCTGTGATCCTATGATCCTTTGAACATATTTTAATATAGTCTCATATAATCTGAAAATGACTTATTTATACATTTGTCTCCACATGATATAGAATGACCTTTTTGTAGCAAATGCCTGTTTTGTTGTCCTATACACAATACCTAGATCACATTCAGTCATTAAATAATCATTTAAAGGAAAAAGTGTTTCCTAGTAAAATATCAGTGACAGTCATTCAGACAGCACAACTTCCTATGTCTATTCCACTAGAAGAAAACCTAAAATGATAGTTTACCTAGAAATATGGTTCTTTCATATATTAAAGGTATCAATAAAAGCGTGCCTTCCTAATAAATCATTTTGCAAGAAGTTCATGCCACTACGAAGGAAGCGTAAAATGTCTTGGAGCAAGTCACTGAAGAACACAATAATAAAAGAACCATGAAATAAGAACAAAGAATATTTTCTTGCTTTAAAAAAAAACCCTATTTTTAGTGGATCTAGCTTAATTGAGTTGCTTTCTGAACACTTAACTTTCAAGGTTTTCGATAATTCATCAGCAGGGGTCACAGAGATCTGAGAAGGCAACAAGGAGAGAAATAGTATTGCACATTTGATACTTAAAATGAATGTACCATGAAGAATCCAACCCTTGAAAAACACTTGCTGTATGTAATCTGCTCAATGACCAACCTTGAGGAAGTCAAAGCAGGTGCTGTTCATCTGCCAAATCACACTCTCCTTTTCCTGATGAAAGAAGAGAAAAGGGAGCATGGAGTCGGTCTCCATGGGCCAAGGGCTGTGAAATGCTAAGAAATAGAATGAAAACAAAGGAATACCAGTGCCTAATATTCTGCTTTGCTAGTAACATGTGCCAGATGTAATGGTCCATTAGTTGCCAAAGAAAGTTATTCCCAAATGGAGATATGTGTCATTTATAATAGGGAATTATATAATAAAGTAAGTACTCAAGGAATAAGAGTAATCAGCTGGAGAATTACTTACAGGACTTATTGAAGGGCAGATAAAATATGAAGCAACTTAAAACAGAAGGGAAAAGATCAGCACAAAATACTTCTTTGTCACTAATATTTTGGGACATTCTGATCAATTTTATTGATGTATTCTGGAAACGATTACACAGATAAAATGAGCCATAAAAATATTAAGTGATCCCTTTATACTGTGGGTTTAATATTCAGTCATTTTTAGAATTTTATGAACCATTACAATCAAACAATTTATGAACATTCAAAGACGTAAAAATCAGGGTCAGCATTCTGAAGAGTGGCTATTTTCCCAGCTATGATAATATATCTGCTGAATAGTCAAATAAGAGTTTTGCTCACATATCTCTATGAACAGTTCTTTAGCATATGGAATGTTGAGAGATTTAAAAGGAAAGTCCTATAGACTTGACTAGATTCATTGTCAGAGCATCTTGAAGTTCTCTTTTACTTACAAATTATTACTTTGGGATTATTTAGGATGCAGGATAAGGTTTCCATCAACCACAATCTAGCAGAATTTCATCAGGCAGTTGGACTATCAAATAAAATACTGTGCAAAGATATTTCAGGATAATTATGAAGAAAACTATCATTAGAATCTCTATATAGTTTTTATTAAACAAAATACTACTTTGCTACAAAATGAAAATGTTCTAGTCTCGTTGTGTTATTCATACAGATTTAGTCAGTGTACATAATAATTTTTGGCTTCATAAGTGAAAAGTTTCATCTGGAACACATTAAAGAAGAGACCAGACACTCATTAGTAGCAGTACGATAAATGTAAAGGTCCAAAGATTTTCACTAGGAAAAAAGTCTGTAAAAATATTATAGTTGCATGCATTTATAAAGTAAAAGAAATTGAGACACAGAACATTTAGCTCTTATCTCAAAAAACTTCTGTATGTGACTAAGATTATTGAAACAATAGTCTTTTGCTAAGTGGGTACATATATTTCACATTTATCTGACAGAATTATAGCTTTTCGTACTGTGCAAAGCACTCTTCTAAACAACAGAATTCAAAATGAATAAAATATGATTCTTGTTTTCATAGAAGAAAAATTGTTAAGTCCATACATTTTCATGTAACTATATCTAACTTGGAAATATGTGCATGCATACATATGTTATAAAGATTAAAACCATTCCTTCCCTATTTTATGAATAAAAGAACCTATAGATATCATTATGATTGAGCATTTCTCAAGAAGCTCAATAAGTTGGAGAGAAAGTACACTTCATCACTGCTTTTCAGCTTCCTGCAGTTTTTTGTCATGTAGTAAAACCAGCAAAAGCTTCAACAGCGGAGGAGTGTCAGTAGGTAAGTAGGTGACCAGGAGGAAACTGGCATGATTAGAATAAATGCTGCTTAATGGGAATTAGTGGGAATTGCTGTTCTTGAGAAAGGCCAGGAAAAAATGGAGGGAACATTGAAGTTTGTTAGCTCAAGATTGCTTTAAGTTTTATGCTGATTCAATGGCTTATCAGTAAAATAGTGACGTAGCTAGATAGACACGTGTTAACTTGGTTTTGGTCAACTTTAGTTCCAAATGCAGTGCCACATTAACATATGTTTATTATTGATTTATTTGTATTTTGATTTTTAGCTATAGTCAAATTTTTTTTATTATCCAGACCAATAGAGGGGAGGTTTGACATAGACACACCAAAATTTAAAAATATATCTATATATGTATATATATACACAGACACACATATTCATATTTCCCTTTAGTGTGTGTAATTTTGTTCAAGCCCTAGCTGAAAAATTCTTAATTATGTTTAGCTTAGACAATATTCAAATTATTTGACATTCACTGAAAACACATAAATCACCAACGATAGCCACTAAGCCTCCTGAGAAGCAGTGGGGAAACAGTAATTATTATTTTAGGGTACTGTACGTATTGATTTTTAAGGCAGAAAACATTGTATAACTTTGATCAAGTTAAAGATGGTGGTATAGGAAGATTCTGGACTCACCACTTCCCAGGGACACAACAGATCTACAACTAAATATGAAATAATTCCCTCAAAAGGGACCTGAAAGTTTGAAGAACAGCCTCCATACCAGAGGGTAAAAAGACATCGTTGAGGTGGGTAGGAGAGGCAGAGATATGGTCTCTTCAAGGAAAAATCCACACCTCAGCCACAGTGATCTAGAGTCAAGAGAGATCACACAGGTATAGATCTTTTCCCTAAGGAATGAGGGATTCAATCTCTCTATCAGGCACCCCCACACCCTAGATTCTTAACAGGAAAGACAAGCTCCCCAAACACCTAGATTTGAAAAACAAGAGGGAATATACCCAGGAAAACTATAGAACTGCAGGGAACAGAAAATCCTCTCTTAAAGGGCTCACTCGCAGATTCACTCTACTGCAAAACCAGGGCGAAAACACCGTTTTGAAAAGCTCATGGACCATAGGTGGAGAAGACCCACTTATTAATATTGAAGCATCTTCCAGAGAGGCAGAAACCAGTTGGGACACTCCCTGGGAACTGAGACACTGGCAGGAGCCATTTTCATGATTTCAGGCTATTTGCTAATGCCATTGCTGGTGGGCACCATTTTGGAATTTTCCATTTAACTTATTAGCACCAATGAATGCACCCCATTGAGATCCCTGCCTACCTCTACACCTTGGTCAAACCTCCCAGTAAGCCAAACAATAGCCCTGCCCACCAACACTCCACAACAACTGCAGCCCTGCCACAACAGGAAGATGCACACAGCCCACATAGGGGACATCCTTTGAGTACCTGGCTCTGGTTAGCCAGGCAGAATTGTGCTTCTGATCCTCACAGGCCACTCCTTCAAGACTGAGATAACTGATTTACCTAATACTTTGATACAAACAGAGAATTAGGCAAAATGAGGAGGGTCTGTTCATATATCCTATTTCTTCCTGGTTCAGTCTCGGAAGATTGTTCTTTTCTAAGAATTTGTCCATTTCTTCCAGGTTGTCCATTTTATTGGCATAGAGTTGCTTGTAGTAATCCCTCATGATCTTTTGTATTTCTGCAGTGTCAGTTGTTACTTCTCCTTTTTCATTTCTAATTCTATTGATTTGAGTCTTGTCCCTTTTTTTCTTGATGAGTCTGGCTAATGGTATATCAATTTTGTTTATCTTCTCAAAGAACCAGCTTTTAGTTTCATTGATCTTTGCTATTGTTTCCTTCATTTCTTCTTCATTTATTTCTGATCTGATCTTTATGATTTCTTTCCTTCTGCTAACTTTGGGGTTTTTTTGTTCTTTTTTCTCTAATTGCTTTAGGTGCAAGTTTAGGTTGTTTATTCAAGATGTTTCCTATTTCTTAAGGTAGGATTGTATTGCTGTAAACTTCCCTCTTAGAACTGCTTTTGCTGCATCCCATAGGTTTTGTCCTCGTGTCTCCATTGTCATTTGTTTCTCGGTATTTTTTGATTTCCTCTTTGATTTCTTCAGTGATCACTTCATTATTAAGTAGTGTATTGTTTAGCCTCCATGTGTTTGTATTTTTTCCAGATCTTTTCCTGTAATTGATATCTAGCCTTATAGCGTTGTGGTCGGAAAAGATACTTGATACAATTTCAATTTTCTTAAATTTACCAAGGCTTGATTTGTGACACAAGATATGATCTATCCTGGATAATGTTCCATGAGCACTTGAGAAAAATGTGTATTCTGTTGATTTTGGATGGAATGTCCTATAAATATGAATTAAGTCCATCTTGTTTAATGTATCATTTAAAGCTTGTGTTTCCTTATTTATTTTCATTTTGGATGATCTGTCCATGGGTGAGAGTGGGGTGTTAAAGTCCCCTACTATGATTGTGTTACTGTCGATTTCCCCTTTTATGGCTGTTAGTATTTGCCTTATGTATTGAGGTGTTCCTAAGTTGGGTGCATAAATATTTATAATTGTTATACCTTCTTCTTGGATCGATCCCTTGATCATTATGTAGTCTCCTTCTTTGTCTCTTCTAATAGACTTTATTTTAAAGTCTATTTTGTCTGATATGAGAATTGCTACTCCAGCTTTCTTTTGGTTTCCATTTGCATGGAGTATCGTTTTCCATCCCCTTACTTTCAGTCTGTATGTGTCCCTAGGTCAGAAGTGGGTCTCTTGTAGAAAGCATATATATGGGTCTTGTTTTTGTATCCATTCAGCCAATCTGTGTCTTTTGGTGGGAGCATTTAATCCATTTACATTTAAGGTAATTATCGATATGTATGTTCCTATTCCCATTTTCTTAATTGTTTTGTGTTCACTATTGTAGGTTTTTCCCTTCTCTTGTGCTTCCTGCCTAGAGAATTTCCTTTAGCATTTGCTGTTAAGCTGGTTTGGTGGTGCTGAACTCTCTCAGCTTTTGCTTGTCTGTAAAGGTTTTAATTTCTCCATCAAATCTGAATGAGATCCTTGCTGTGTAGAGTAATCTTGGTTGCAGGTTTTTCTCCTTCATCACTTTAAATGTGTCCTGCCAGACCCTTCTGGCTTGCAGAGTTTCTGCTGAAAGATCAACTGTTAACCTTATGGGGATTCCCTTGAATGTTATTTGTTGCTTTTCCCTTGCTGCTTTTAATATGTTTTCTTTGTATTTAATTTTTGACAGTTTGATTAATATGTGTCTTAGCGTATTTCTCCTTGGATTTATCCTGTGTGGGACTCTCTGTGCTTCCTGGACTTGATTAACTATTTCCTTTCCCATATTAGGGAAGTTTTCAACTATAATCTCTTCAACTATTTTCTCAGTTCCTTTCTTTTTCTCTTCTTCTTCTGGAACCCCTATAATTCGAATGTTGGTGCATTTAATGTTGTCCCAGAGGTCTCTGAGACTGTCCTCAGTTCTTTTCACTCTTTTTTCTTTATTCTGCTCTGCAGTAGTTATTTCCACTATTTTACCTTCCAGGTCACTTATCCCTTGTTCTGCCTCAGTTATTCTGCTATTGATCCCATCTAGAGTATTTTTAATTTCATTTATTGTGTTGTTCATCAATGTTTGTTTCATCTTTAGTCCTTCTAGGTCCTTGTTAAATGTTTCTTGCATTTTGTCTATTCTATTTCCAAGATTTTGGATTATCTTTACTATCATTTTTCTGAATTCCTTTTCAGGTAGACTGCCTATTTCCTCTTCATTTGTTAGGTCTGGTGGGTTTTTATCTTGCTCCTTCACCTGCTGTGTGTTTTTCTGTCTTCTCATTTCGCTTATCTTACTGTGTTTGGGGTCTCCTTTTTGCAGGCTGCAGGTTCGTCGTTCCTGTTGTTTTTGGCGTCTGTCCCCAGTGACTAAGGTTGGTTCAGTGGGTTGTGTGGGCTTCCTGTTGGAGGGGACTAGTGCCTGTGTTCTGGTGGATGAGGCTGGATCTTGTCTTTCTGGTGGGCAGGTCCACGTCTGGTGGTTTGTTTTGGGGTGTCTGTGGACTTATTATGATTTTAGGCAGCCTCTCTGCTAATGGGTGGGGTTGTGTTCCTGTCTTGCTACTTGTTTGGCATAGGGTGTCCAGCACTGTAGCTTGCTGGTCGTTGAGTGAAGCTGGGTGCTGGTGTTGAGATGGGTATCTCTGGGAGATTTTCGCCGTTTGATATTATTTGGAGCTGGGGGGTTTCTTGTGGACCAGTGTTCTGAAGTTGGCTCTCCCACCTGACTCCTGTCTGCAGCACCAAGAGCCTTTCATCCACACGGCTCAGAATAAAAGGGAGAAAAAGTAGAAAGAAAGAATTAGTAGAAGAAGAAAGAAAGAAAGAAAGAAAGGAGGGAGGGAGGAAGGAGGGAAGGGAGAAAAAAAGAAAGAAAGAAGATAAAGTAAAATAAAATAAAATAAGATAAAATATAATAAATTTATTAAAATTAAAAATAATTATTAAGAGAAAAAAATTTAAAAAACAAAACAAATAAAAATAACGGACGGATAGAACCCTAGGACAAATGGTGACAGCAAAGCTATACAGACAAAATCTCACACAGAAGCATACACACTCACAAAACGAGGAAAAGGGGAAAAAATAGTAAACCTTGCTCTCAAAGTCCACCTCCTCAATTTGGGATGATTCGTTGTCTATTCAGGTATTCCACAGATGCAGGGTACATGAAGTTGATTGTGGAGCTTTAATCCACTGCTCCTGAGGCTGCTGGGAGAGATTTCCCTTTCTCTTCTTTGTTCGCACAGCTCCCGGGGTTAGCTTTGGATTTGGCCCCGCCTCTGCATGTAGGTCGTCGGAGGGCGTCTGTTCTTCGCTCAGACAGGACGGGGTTAAAGGAGCAGCTGCTTTGGGGACTCTGGCTCACTCAGGCCTGGGGGAGGGAGGGGTACAGATGCGGGCGAGCCTGCGGCGGCAGAGGCTGACGTGACGTTGCACCATCCTGAGGCGCGTTGTGCGTTCTCCCCGAGAAGTTGTCCCTGGATCCCGGGACCCTGGCAGTGGCAGGCTGCACAGACTCCCCGGAAGGGGGGTGTGGATAGTGACCTGTGCTCGAACGCAGGCTTCTTGGTGGCGGCAGCAGCAGCCTTAGCATCTCATGCGCATCTCTAGGTTCCGCACTTTTAGCTGTGGCTTACGCCCGTCTCTGGAGCTCCTTTAAGCAGTGCTCTTCATCCCCTCTCCTTGCGCATCAGGAGACAAAGAGGGAAGAAAAAGTCCCTTGCCTCTTCGGCAGCTCCAGACTTTTCTCCGGACTCCCTACCGGCTAGCCGTGGTGCACTAACCCCCTGCAGGCTGTGTTCACGCCGCCAACCCCAGTCCTCTCCCTGTGCTCTGACCAATGCCCGAGCCTCAGCTCCCAGCCCCGCCCGCCCGGGCTGGTGAGTGCCGCTCAGCATGGATCCTGTGTGCGGGATCTCTCCTCTTTGCCCTCCGGACCCCTGTGGCTGCGCTCTCCTCTGTGGCTCCGAAGCTTCCCCCTGCGCCAGTCTTCGCCCGCGAAGGGGCTTCCTAGTGTGTGGAAACCTTTCCTCCTTCACAGCTCCCTCCCACTGGTGCAGGTGCTGTCCCTATCCTTTTGTCTCTGTTTATTCTTTTTTCTTTTGCCCTACCCAGGTACGTGGGCAGTTTCTTGCCTTTTGGGAGGTCTGAGGTCTTCTGCCAGCGTTCAGTAGGAGTTCTGTAGGAGTTGTTCCCTGTGTAGATGTATTTCTGGTGTATCTGTGGGGAGGAAGGTGATCTCCGCGTCTTACTCTTCCTCCATCTTCCCCTCCTACCCCTGTATTCCTTTTTGAAGACACTAGGTAATACTCCATTTCCTTGCCTTTTCTAGATTTTCACATTCCTTGGCTCATGGGCCTTTCCTCCATCTTGAAAGTCAACAGTGTTGTATTTCTCTCATCTTTCTTTAATCTCACATCTCTCTCTGACCATAGCCTGGAAAATTTTTAACAACTCCTGTGATTAAATTGGGTCCACATGAATAATTCAGGATATTCTCCCCATCTCAAGGTCAGTAAATTTAATTACTTCGTCAAAGTCCCTTTTGCCATGTAAGGTAACATATTTATAGGTTGCAAGTGTTAGGGTGTGAACATCTTTGAGCGAAGGGCATTATTCTGCTTCCCATGGGGGCAATAGAAAATAATTGGAGTGATGGTTCAGTCTGTGGAGAACTAGGCATGTTCATCTTGATCTGAAAATGTACCTGACTGACTACCAGAGAAGGAGTAGAGTAGGCATAGAAGACTACTTTGCATGGAGAATGGATAATGAAGATACAAGCTTTCAGATACAGTACCATCAGTTCTTTTGTGTTCATTTTCAA
Source organism: Delphinapterus leucas (assembly GCF_059928025.1). Taxonomy (NCBI): domain Eukaryota; kingdom Metazoa; phylum Chordata; class Mammalia; order Artiodactyla; family Monodontidae; genus Delphinapterus; species Delphinapterus leucas. The sequence continues at coordinate 68,714,051 of NC_143133.1, read as the reverse complement.
AATCATCTGCTATCTCAGTAGTGTGGTTATGAATGTAAATCAACTTTATCTATAAAAGTTAACATTCTGCCAAACTGATGTCTGTCTGAGGGAAAAAAATATTTCCCTCCAACTCTGGTAAAAGAGAAGGCATTTCTGTTGAAGCTCACATTAATACTGAAGCTCACATTAATACATTTTTTAAATCCCTTAATCTAAAATTAATTTGCTTTCTCTATTTGGTTGTTTTTCATGAAAAAAAGAAAAAAGCCTCCAGGAATTTTGCCATCATGAAGTCAGTGGGGAATTGTGCAGGGAGAGAGTGGAGGTAAAACTAGGAGGTAGATAGAAGAATAGGACCTGAAGAAAGGGACTCACTCTTAGCATTATAGTTCATCTCCCAGAAATAATAAATTTTGAGTATAAATATAGGTAGATTATTGACTTTGGGCTATGTTAAATAGAACTTAAATAAAATGATGCCAAATGTTGATTCAGTTTCTTTTAGTATCACGATATATGCTTCCTTACTTTCCAAAAGCAGAACAGGAAAATTTTAAAAACAATCCAGTATTCAGAAATATTTTACTTACTTTCTTAATAAACCTTTTTTTCCCCCAGAGCTGCCATGAAATTATGAATTCTGCCATCAATTGCCAAACATTAATATACAGCTCACTAGGGACTGGTGTATATGCAGTGATTATTGCTGGGTATTTCAGTTGGGGCTCACTCACTACTCTGTTCAGGCACAGCGACTGGAAAGATCTTTTTAAAGTATGTGCTTCATTTAAGTCCCAAGCTTTTTTTTTTTGTACTTAGAGATGCATAGCTATTTATGATATGAATCAACTAACCACAATAGCCTTTTAAAAATATTTGAGGCATCTTTAGAATTTTTTTACATGATTACGGTAGAGGATATTTTAATTTTTTAATATGAAATGACTAAAAATAGGGTAACGAATGTTGAAAAAAACATAAAAAAACTGCACTGACTATTTCATATGTATTAGAAAAGACACTGGTTTTTCCCTCTATACTCCTTTTGGAAGTGCAGGATGTATGTCATGTATACCAGTATTCCCTCTTCTCTATGGCATAGAGAAAACATGTCAGAAACCTGATGTTCCATGTTTGGATGTGCAAATTGTGCACTACCCCATCAAGAGGACTCCATTTATGTGGGCTTTGTAAATTCATATGTTCGGTTGTCACAATATCCCAGAAAATGACTGTAATGTATTTTGGATGACACTACTTACACTACAAATATTTTCTCAGAAAGAAAGGGGAGACTGTCTATATTCAAAACACAATATCAACTAGAATTCTTGTCCTAAACCACCATCCTTGTATTTTAAAATGCTTTTGTTTTGGTTCTACTAGAAATTATTAAATGTACTAGGCACAAGAACTGTGATAAAACTTTAAGGAAGACATTGTCTATTCATCAAGGTACTTGAAATCTTTCCGAGAATGTAAAGATGCATGTTAATAATTTATAGTAGGAAACTAAATAAATATTGTGGAGAAAATGTGTATCAAGACTCAAATTATGAAAAAATCACCATTGTGTTGTACTAATTTAGAACCCATAGAGCATTTAGAAATTATTTAGACCACAGTCACACAGTAGCACCAGGACTCAAGTCACTAAAATCAAGTCATACACTACTTCTAACACTGTGTCCCTGGTTATTTCACTGGAAAGTCAAAGTTGAGTCAGAAAAAACTCAAAAAATGAAGACACTAAAGTTTCACAGATGCTCATCTTTCACATTTTAAAAGATATCTACTCCTTTTAGCTGATGATATAACTTCATAATCTAGGAGTAGTGTCAGTAAATAAGATACGCTTGTATCTAAAATATGACAAGTAAATATAAATGACTTAGATAACTCTTCTGAAACCAAATTTGGTCTTTGGGGGCAGGAGATTTCACTAGCTATTTACCATAGATCTGCTTGTCTGGCCTTTCCTCACAGTTCTTCTTCTGCACTTCTCTCTTTTCCATTGGTAGGGATTGTCACCCTGGCCTCTTTGCCACACCTCCTTTTTTCCACTCCCCTGAGGAGGAGTAACCTACCTCTCTATATTCAGATGGTATTAATCTAGCAAAAATCCTAAATGTGGCAAATTTTCTTTCTTTTTTTTTTTAACATCTTTATTGGAATATAATTGCTTTACATTGTTGTGTTAGTTGTTGCTGTATAACAAAGTGAATCAGCTATACATATACATATATCCCCATATCCCCTTCTTGCATCTCCCACCTTCCCTATCCCACCCCTCTGGTGGTCACAAAGCACTGAGCTGACCTCCCTGTGCTATGCGGCTGCTTCCCACTAGCTATCTATTTTACATTTGGTAGTGTATATATATCCATGCCATTCTCTCACTTCGTCCCAGCTTACCCTTCCCCCTCCCCGTGTCCTCAAGTCCATTCTCTACGTCTTTATTACTTCTTCATTGTGACTAGGGGCAGTTAAGAGAGGGAATGGTAGAGAGACTAACTCAAACTTTCTATTTGCTGTTGTTTTACATTGTCTTGGAGAATTTGGGAGGAGTGGTGGGAGGAGAGAAAGCAAGACTATTTTAGCCCTTGGAGTGCCTTTGTCCTCTAATATAGCTTTTATACCTAATCTCATAATCTCCAAATGCATTTTCTTGTTTGTTTGGGTTTTTTTGTCTTTTTTTTTTTTGCGGTATGCGGGCCTCTCACTGTTGTGGCCTCTCCCGTTGCGGAGCACAGGCTCCAGACGCGCAGGCTCAGCAGCCATGGCTCACAGGCCCAGCCACTCCGTGGCATGTGGGACCTTCCCGAACCGGGGCACGAACCCGTGTCCCCTGCATCGGCAGGCAGACTCTCAACCACTGTGCCACCAGAGAACCCCTCCAAATGCATTTTCTAATTTAGTTCTTGGTCACTGGCTGAGAACATCCTCATATTCCCACCTATTCATGCATTTCTCAAAATGTTCATCTAGTTCCTCTGCTTTTCCTCCAATTAAGTTAGATGACATATACATGCATTTATATGCTATCAGCCCCTTCATTTATGCAGTATACCCTGTATTGTCTTATCTACTCAAGATCATTGCTCCAGAAATTCTCCCTGATTTATCCTACACTTTATTATCTTTCACACTTTATTCATTTCATCATTTTAAAACATGCTGGTGTTTTTCCCCTCCTAAAATGAACACACCACAGATGAATAAATTTTCTCCTGACTCCATTTTCCACTTTTGCCCACCAACTACTGCCCCATTTCTGTGGTCATCTCCCAAGCAAGCTTCCTCAAACTGTGTGTTTTCACTTTTCCAGTTTTTCTCTTTCATTTCTCATAAGCCTATCCAATTAGGCTTTCTTACCTACCATGCTACCAAAACTGATCTCATCAATGACTACTCAGCAGTATTAAAACTATTGACCACTCCTTCCTGTTTAATATACTTGCTTAATCTGGATTCCAGAATACCATGATTTTATTTCTACCATACCAGTAGCTCTTTCTCAGTGTTATAGAAATTAAGTTTAAATCCTGTTTTAAATTGCTTCAAGAGTGCAGGGACCATGACTATTTGGTTCAACAGTACATAGTGCCTGTAATGAATATTCTGCATGCAGAGCCCAACAACAAAGAAAAGGTGAGAAGTGCTTATTCTAGGAGAAAGAATCATGATAAAATATTAAAGCCAAGCTTAAGACTTTATGATCAGTAAAAGAGGGGTTTTTTTCCTACATATATTATGTAGACAGTGGACTGTTACGCTTGTAAATGATCATTAAGGATATTAGAACAGTTTATGTGAGTAACTGCAAGTTCGTACATACTATGCTTGTTTTCATAACTCAAGTTGAAATGTATAATTCTATCAAATCTAATTATCCTTCTATGGTGGTCTTACCCTAGCATTTTGCAAAATGCTGGAGATTAGAGCATGAAAAGAGTTACATGATATTTTTTCTTCATTAGGCCATTTTTGGAGTACACTCAATGCAAAAGTCATAAAATTTTCTGTAGTGTTTTATGATTTTATTAGACAGGAGCCACAACTGTTAAAGAAAAAATCATTCTGACACTTTTAAAATCATGAAGAAGACTTTATTCAGGACTATTGTATTAGGTGTCAAGACTTTCACAGTAAGGGAGAGAGATGGGGCTCAACTGCAAATACAGCAAAGACAGCAGGTGATTTATAGTCAGTGAGCAGAATGAGGAAGGGCCAGTGGCTGGAATATTACTAGGAGGAGACATCAAGAGTATGGAGATTCTTGCTAAACTGACTTAGTAGGATTCTTGTCAAAACACCTATGCAGCTGAAGATAAGGCCCACGGATGAGGTCTAGTCAAAAAGACATCACAGAGAAGCCTCTCTAAAGTTTGGCCAAGGAGAGAATCTTTGACCTCCATTTATCAAAGATTTAAGGGCTTCCAGATGTCCTATTGCTGTTATTGTTTCATAATATTACAGTTGACCAAAATTATCCAAACATCATGATGCCTTTAATAGCTCTATATTGAACCACATTACTTCTGCCTTCCAACCCAGACATATCATTCCAGGATAAACATTTATCAACCTCTTCAAACCCACTTCAGCTACTTGTTTTTCAGTTGTATTCCCGAGGTTTGTTTGCAGTTTTTAACCTTTGTTATCTCTTTGGATTAATACTTACTTTGTTCTCTGCCTAGGACTTCTCTAAGTTGCTAGATTTTATACTAATATCATAGACTAGCATCTTTCGTTAAGTGTTCTCAATAGAAATATTCCTCATAAGCCCTGTATTTTTTCATTACCAAGGCTTTCCCCCTGTCTCAGAAGGGTATCTTGGCAAAATTGTTGGGCTGATATGATATTTTAGTTTATTTAACTTAATAGTGTTATTAATTATAATAGTGATTTTAATTGACTTTTACTTAATAATCAATTGATGTTTTTAAACTTTAAAAAAATGCCCTAGTTAACTGACTTCCTTGATAGAATATGTTTTATTAGTTTTTAAAATAAATTATGAAACAGTGTTTTGTCCATCCCTGATTCCGTAACTTCTTCCCTCACCCTGTGAAGCTCTAATCCTGAAGGCTTTTACCAATAAGCTCAGCCTCACATTGGTTGTTAAAGAAAGAAAAAAACACTTTGAGCAGAAGAGGAAGTACATAAGTAACTTAACAAGTCAAGCTTGTGAGATATGGATCTATTATCTAGCATGGTTCCTTTTCCAATGTGCCTATAGCAATTTGTAGACATGAAATATGTTCCCAGTTGCCATTCTAACCCCCTGTATTGATTCAGTTTCTGAGTGTGATTTTTATACCAAACACCTCACTGAACAATGAGTTCTTGTAATAATCAAAGACCAAAGGTATTTTCTGAACCACAGATGATATGTTTAAGACTCAATTTTTCCAGTTTCTTCTGTATCCTTCCTCCTGTAGAATGGAATCTATTCAATATCCTAAATGAATAATCTCTCGAGTCTGGCTATATTATGGAGCATATCTAGGATCATGATGATACTGCTCACTAGACAATGCTTCTCTTAGCCTATGTCACAGTGTTGTGTAAGAGCCTATATTTTCTAGCTATTCGTCCAGTAAAATGTAATTTTCTTGAGAGCAAGATATTCTTACATCACAAAACTCAATCAAGTAATAATAGATAACCTAAATATTCCTATATACATTTGGATTCCTATAAACAAGTGGATCCATATTTTAAAATCTTCCAAAACATAAGGCCCAGATATATTGACTGGTAAATTCTACCAAACATTAAAAGAAGAAGTAGCACCAATTCTATATAATCTCTTTCAGATAATAGTAGAGGAGGGAATATTATACTAAATCTGAAGCAGACAGTATAAGAAAAGTCCAGTATACTTTTTGAACATAGCTTAAAATATCTTCAACAAAATATTTGCAAACCAAATCCAGCAATATATGAAAAGAATAATAAATCAAGACTAAGTGATTTTGAATTGGATTTTTCTGATGATTAGTGATGTTAAGCACTTTTTCATATACCTGTTGGCCATTGGTATGTCTTCTTTGGAGAAATGTCTGTTCAAGTCCTTTGCCCATTTTTTAATTGGTTTACTTTTTTTTTTTGCTATTAAGTTGTAGGAGTTTCTTATATAATCTGTATGTTAACTTCTTATCAGATATAGGATTTATGAATATATTCTCCATTTCCTAGGTTGTCCTTTTGCTCTGTTGACTGTTTCCTTTGCTATGCAGAAGATTTTTAGTTTGATGTAGTCCTACTTGTCTAGTTTTGCTTTTGTTACCTGTTCTTTTTGTGTCATATATAAAAAATCTTGCCAAGACCAGTATCAAGAAAATTTTCCCCTATGTTTTCATCCAAGAGTTTTGTAGTTTCAGTTTTAATGTTTAAGTTTTTAAACATTAAAAACTTTGATGTTTTAAATTTTGAGTTAATTTTTGTGTATGGCGTAAGGTGAGGATCCAGTTTCATTCTTTTGCATGTGGATATCAAGTTTTCCCACCACCATTTGTTGAACAGTATATTATTTCCCCATTATGTATTCTTGGCTCCTTTGTCAAATAGCAGATATAAGTGTGGGTTGATTTCTGAGTTTTTTTATTCTATTCCATTTCTCTATATATCTGTCTTTATGCCAGGAAATGTAAAATGGTGCAGCTTCTATGGAAAATAGTATGGAGGTTCTTCAGAAAATTAAAAATAAAATTACTGTATGATCTATCAACCTGACTTCTGGGTATAAATTGTAAAGAATTGAAATCAGGATTTCGGAGAGGTATTTTGCATTCTTATGCTCATTGCAGCAATATTCACTAAATGGCAAAAATTAAAAATAAAGAAAGAATCTTAAAAACAGCAAAAGAAAAGCAGCTAGTTACATACAATGGAACTTCCATAAGACTATCACTGACTTCTCAGTAGAAACTTTACAGGCCAGAAGGGACTGGTGCAATATATTTAAACTGTTGAAAAGAAAAAACCTACAACCAAGAATATTATACCCACCAAGGCCATCATTCAGATTTTAAGGAGGGGTAAAGAGTTTTACAAACAAGCAGAAACTGAAACTTCAGCCCCACTAAACCAGCTTTACGAGAAATGTTAGGACTTTACTAAGTGGGAAAAAAAAAAAAAGATGACAACCAGAAATATGAAAATTAAGGAAAATCTCATTAGCAAAAGGAAACATACAGTAAACATCGTAGATCAACCACTTACAAAACTAGTAGGAAGGTTAAAAGACAAAAGTAATAAATCATTATAACAACAATAAGTAGTTAAGGGACAAATAAAACCAAAAGGTATAAAACATGTGAAAAAGAAAATGTGGGGGTAAAAATGCAGGTTTTAAAAAATGTGTTCAAACTTAAAATAATCATATATATGATTATATATAGTTATATATGAACCTCATGGTAACCACAGACCAAAAGTCTATAATAAATATACACAAAAAAGAGAAAGGAATCCAAACAAACCATTAAAGATAGTCATCAAATCACAAGGTAAGAGAGCAAAAGAAGAAGAAAGAAACAAACAAAATCTACAACAAAACCTGAAAAAATTTAATAAAATGACAAGTAAAGACTATCAATAATTACTGACTAAATGCTCCAATCAAAAGACATAGAGTGGCTGAATGGATAAAAAAAAAACAGGACCCATATACATGCTGCCTACAAGAGACTCACCTCAAATCTAAAATCACATCCAGACTGAAAGTGAGCAGATGTAAAAAGATATTACATGCAAATGGATACAAATGGAAAGCTGGGTAGCAATACTTACAACAGACAAAATAGACTTTCACAAAAAAAAAAAAAGACTGTTTAATTAAAAAAAGGACATTACATAATGATAAAGGAATCAATCCAACAAGAAAGAAGATATATTCCAACATGGGACTACATAAATACATATAGAAATGCTACACTATGTAAATATTAATAAACAAAAGGGGAGGAATAGTCACATGATATTAGTGGGGTATTTAACACCCTACTTACCTCTATGGAAAGATCATCTAGATAGGAAATAAGAAAACACCTCAAATGACACATTTTACCATACCAACTATATATATATATATATATATATATATATATATATATATATATATATATATATAATCTCCATTCGAAAGAAGCAGAATACACTTTTTTTTTGCAAGTGAACATGGAACATTCTCCAGGATAGATCACATGCTATGCCACAAAACAAGTCTCAATAAATTTACAATGATTGAAATCATATCAAGCATCTTGTCTGACCACAATATTATGAGACTAGAAGTCAACTATAAGAACAACACTGCAAAAGATATAAACATGTGGAGGCTAAAAAATATGCTACTAAGCAACCAGTGGGACACTGAAGAAATAAAAGAGGAAGTCAAAAATACCTGGAGACAAATGAAAATAGAAACACAATGATCCAAAATCTATAGGGTGAAGCAAAAGCCATTCTAGGAGGGAAGTTTATAGCAATACAGGCCTATGTCAGGAAAAAACATCTCAAATAAGCAATGTAACCTTACAATTATGGAACTAGAAGAAAATAAACAAAACCCAAAGTTAGTGAAGGAAAGAAATAAGAAGTATCAGAGCATAAATAGAGACTAAAAACATCAAGAAAAGATCAGGGTTTCCCTGGTGGCACAGTGGTTGAGAGTCCACCTGCCAATGCAGGGGACACGGGTTTGTGCCCCGGTCCAGGAAGATCCCACATGCCATGGAGCAGCTAGGCCTGTGAGCCATGGCCGCTGAGCCTGTGCGTCTGGAGCCTGTGCTCCGCAATGGGAGAGGCCACAACAGTGAGAGGACCACATACTGCAAAGAAAAAAAAAAAAGATCAATGAAACCAATAGCTGGTCCTTTGAAAGGAGAAAAATAATTGGTAAACCTTTAACCAAACTAATCAAGAAAAAAATACAGAGCCCAAATAAATAAAATCAAAATTAAAGGGGGCTTCCCTGGTGGCGCAGTGGTTGAGAGTCCGCCTGCCAATGCAGGGGACACGGGTTCATGCCCTGGTCCAGGAGGATCCCACATGCCGCGGAGTGGCTGTGCCCATGAGCCATGGCCACTGAGCCTGCGTGTCAGGAGCCTGTGCTCCACAATGGGAGAGGCCACAAAAGTGAGAGGCCAACGTACCACAAAAAAAAAAAAAAAAAGTTACCACTGACACCACAGAAATACAAAGGACCATAAGAGATAACTGAACAATTATAAAATGGAAAACATAGAAGAATGAGTTAGTTCCTAGAAATATACACTCTCTCAAGACTGAATCAGGAAGAAATACAAAATATGAACAGACCAACCACCAGTAATGAAATTGAATCAGTAATTAAAAAGATAAATAAATAAAAGTCCAGGACCAGATGGCTTCACAGGTGAATTCTACCAAACATTTTAAAGAAGAGTTAACACCTATCCTTCTCAAAATATTCTGAAAAATTAAAGAGGAAGGGACACTTCTGAACCCATTCTATGATGCCAGCATCACCCTGATACCAAAACCAGACAGTAACAACCCAAAAAAAGAACATTGTGGGCCAGTATCACTGATGAACATAGATGCAAAAAGTCCTCAACAAAATATTAGCAAACCGAATCGAACAATACATTAAAATATCAAACACCATGATCAAATGGGATTTATTCCAGTGATGCAAGGATGGTTCAAAATCTGCAAATCAATCACACAACCACAGATACACCACATTAACAAATCCAAGAATGAAAATCAATGATCAATCATCTCAATAGATTCAGAAGGCTTTGATAGAATTCAACATCTTTTTATGATATAAACTCTCAATAAAGTGGGTATAAAGGAAACATACCTCAATATATTAAAGGACATATATGACAGGCCCACAGCTAACATCTTGCTTAATGCTGAAAACCTGAAAGCATTCCTTCTAAGATCAGGAACAACACAAGAATACTCATTCCCACCACTTTTATTCAGCATAGTATTGGAAGTCCTAGCACAAAAATAAGACAAGGAAAAGAGTAGTATGCAAATTGAAAAGCAAGAAGTAAAACTCTCACTATTTGTAGATGACATAATAATATACAGAAATACTGTATAGAAAACCCTAAAGAATCCACTGAAAATCTCTTAGAACTAATGAATTCAATAAAGTTGCAAGATCCAAAATCAATATACAAAGATCTATGGTTTTTCTATACACTAATAATGAACTATCAGAAACAGAAATTAAAAATCAATCCTATTTACAACTGCATCAAAGAGATTAAAATACCTGGAAATCAATTAAACCCTCCCACCTGGGTGGCCTGCTTGCCCCGATCACCACCTCAGCTCCTTCCTACCTGACGGGCTCATGTGCTCTAGCAACCTCTGGAGGAGATTCTGGTGGGAGGAACACATGCAGAGGTGGGGCTCAAACCAGAACTGAGACCCCAGGGGCTGTGTGACTGTGGAAGAAGAGCTGAAATCTCTCCTCGCAGCTGCATAAACTGTGGAGTTACACCTCTGCTGATGGCATCCTAAATTCAGTGCCTGCGAAGCATCCAAAAGGACAAGTGTGCTGCAGTTGGGACAAGTCTGACTTTAGCAGCTGTGGGCTTTGTGGAGGTTGGGCCAGGCCAGAGTCTGAGCTGCCTCCATAGCTCCCACAGCGGGTCCAGGTGCACGACTACTGCAGTCCTGGGACCTGACCTCAGTGGGTCTGTACCTGTAGCATGGTTAAAACAACACGTGAGAGTCACCAGGGCCAATTGCCAGCATACCCACAGTTAAGGTGAGATCAAGAGCAGTGCCAACAACATTGTACTTTCTCAGCCTACACCGTGGGCGAAAGGGGGCACAGCAGAGCTCATTCACAGGTGAACAGCTCCAGAGGAGGAATACTCAGCGGCTTCTCTCCCAGTGGGAGTGCTCTAATCCTGCCTACTTCACACAGTAGATCAGAAACACAGCTGAAAAACAGATCTGGGGCCTCTACTCTAAAAGCTAGGGAGCAGACCCCACCCCTGACAGGGCAGTGACAACCACAGAGCAAAGAGGCACTGCTCAATATCCAGGGCAGGCTCTGGTCACCACAACACCAATCAAACCCCCTATCAAAGCGATAATGGCACAGGCCTCTAGACCAACCTCACCCACCAGGGGTCAGACACCAGAAGCAAGAGAAACTACAATACTGCAGCCTGCAGAAAGGAGACCACAAACACAGCAAATTAGACAAAATGAGACAACAGAGAAATATGTTGCAAATGAAAGAGCAAGATAAAAATCTACAAGAACAAGTAAATGAAGAGGAGGTAGGAAATCTACCTGAAAAAGAATTCAGAGTAACGATAGTAAAGATGATCCAAGATCTCAGGAAAAGAATGGAGGCATGGATTGAAAATGTACAACAAATGTTTAATATAGAACTAGAAGAACTAAAGGACAAACAGAGGTGAACAATACAATAATTGAAATGAAAAGTACAATAGATGGAATCAATAGCAAAATAACTGAGGCAGAAGAAAAGATAAGTGAGCTGGAAGACGGAGTGGTAGAAATGACTGCTGCAGAACAAAATAAAGAAAAAAGAATGAAAAGAATTGAGGACAGTCTCAGAGACCAATGAGACAGCATTAAACACACCAGCATTCGAATTATAGGGGTCCAAAAAGAAGAAGAAAAAGAGAAAGGGCCTGAGAAAATATTTGAAGACATTATAGTCAAAAACTTCCCTACATGGGAAAGGAAACAATCACCCAAGTCCAGAGAGTACAGAGTCCCATATAGGATAAACACAAAGAGGAGCACAACAAGACACATATTAATCAAACTATTAAAAATTAAATACAAAGAAAAAATATTAAAAGCAAGGGAAAAGCAACAAATAACATACAAGGGAATCCTTATATGGTTAACAGCTGATCTTTCAGCAGAAACTCTGCAAACAAAAAGGGAGTGGCAGGATATATTTAAAGTGATGAAAGGGAAAAACCTACAACCAAGATTACTCTACCCAGCAAGGATCTCATTCAGATTCAACAGAGAAATTAAAACCTTTACAGACAAGCAAAAGTTAAGAGAATTCAGCACCACCAAACCAGCTTTACAACAAATGCTAAAGGAACGTCTCTAAGCAGGAAACACAAGAGAAGGAAGAGACCTAGGATAACAAACCCAAAACAATCAAGAAAATGGTAATAGGAATATACATAGCAATAATTACGTTAAATGTACATGGACTAAATGCTCCAACCAAAAGACATAGACTGGCTGAATAGATACAAAAGCAAGACCCAGATATATGCTGTCTCCAAGAGAAATACATCAGACCTAGGGACATATACAGACTGAAAGTGAGGGGATGGAAAAAGATATTCCATGCAAATGGAAATCAAAAGAAAGCTGGAGTAACAATACTCATATCAGACAAAATAGACGTTAAAATAAAGGGTTTAGAAGAGACAAGCTAGGATACTACATAATGAACAAGGGATCAATCCAAGAAGATATAACAATTGTAAATATATATGCACCCAACATAGGAGCACCTCAATATATAAGGCAAATGTTAATAGCCATAAAAGGGGAAATCTACAGTAACACAATACTAGTGGGGGACTTTAACACCCCACTGACACCAATGGACAGATCATCCAGACAGAAAATTAATAAGGAAACACAAGCCTTAAATGACACATTAGACCAGATAGACTTAATTGATATTTATAGGACATTCCATCCAAAAGCAGCAGAATACACTTTCTTCTCAAGTGTACATGGAACATTCTCCGAGATACCTCGCACTTTGGATCACAGGTCCGAGGTATCAAGCCTCGGTAAATATAAGAAAATTGAAATCACATCGAGCACCTTTTCCAACCAGAACACTGTGAGATTAGAAATCAGTTACAGGGAAAAAATGTAAAAAGCACAAACACATGGAGGCTAAACAATATTTACTAAATAACCAATGGATCACTGAGGAAATAAAAAATTACCTAGAGATAAATGACAGTGAAAACACAATGATCCAAAACCTATGGGATGCAACAAAAGCAGTTCTAAGAGGGAAGTTTATAGCAATACAATCTTACCTCAAGAAACAAGAAAAAACTCTAATAAACAGCCTAACCTTACACCTAAAGCAACTAGAGAAAAAAGAACAAACAAAACCTAAAGTTAGTAGAAGGAAAGAAATCATAAAGATCAGAGAAGTAAGTGAAACAGAGACAAAGGAAACCATAGCAAAGATCAGTGAAACTAAAAGCTGATTCTTTGAAAAGATAAACACAATTATTAAACCTTTAGGCAGACTCATCAAACAAAAGGGAGAGGACTCAAATCAATAAAATTGGAAATGAAAAAGAAGTTACAGTGGACACCACAGAAGTACAAAGGATCATAGACTACTACAAGCAACTGTACACCAATAAAATGGACAATGTGGAAGAAATGGACAAATTCTTAGGAAGGTACAACCTTCCAAGACTGAACCAGGAAGAAACAGAAAATACATACAGACCAATAATAAGTACTGAAATTGAAACTGATTCAATTCTGAAACTGATTAAAAAATCTTCCAACAAAAGTCCATCACCAGGTGGTTTCACAGGTGAATTCGATCATTTATAGAAGAGTTAACACCTACCCTTCTGAAACTCTTTCAAAAAATTGCGGAGGAAGGAACACTCCCAAGCTCATTCTGCAAGACCACCAACACCCTGACACCAAAACCAGACAAAATATTACCAAAAAAAAGGAAATTACAGGCCACTATCACTGATGAACCTACATGCAGAAATCCTCAACAAAATACTAGCAAACAGAATCCAGCAACACATTAAAAGGATCATACACCATGATCAAGTGGGATTTATTCCATGGATGCAAGGATTTTTCGATATCCGCAAATCAATGTGATACACCACATCAACAATTTGAAGAATAAAAACCATATCGTCACCTCAATAGATGCAGAAAAAGCTTTTGACAAAATTCAACACCAATTTATGATAAAAACTCTCCAGAAACTGAGCACAGAGGGAACCTACCTGAACATAATAATGGCCATATGTGACAGACCCACAGCAAACATCTTTCTCAGTGGTGAAAAACTGAAAGCATTTCCTCTAACATCAGGAACAAGACAAGGATGTCCAGTATTGCTACTATTATTCAACATAATTTGGAAGTCCTAGACATGGCAATCAGAGAAGAAAACAAAATAAAAGGAATACAAATTGGAAAAGAAAAAGCAAAACTGTCACTGTTTGCAGATGACATGATCCTATACATAGAAAATCCTAAAGATGCCACCGGAAAACTACTAGAGCTCATCAATGAATTTGGTAAGATTGCAAGATACAAAATTAATGCACAGAAATCTCTTGTATTCTTATACACTGACAATGAAAGATCAGAAAGAGAAATCAAGGAAACAATCCCTTTTACCATTGCATCAGAAAAAAACAAAACCTAGGAATAATCTAACCTAAGGAGGCAAGAGACCTGAACTCAGAAAACTATGATACTGATGAAAGAAAAGATGACACAAACAGATGGAGAAATATACCATGTTCTTGGGTTGGAAGAATCAGTATTGTGAAAGTGACTATACTACCCAAAGCAATCTACAGATTAAATGCAATCCCTGTCAAATTACCAGTGACATTTTTCTCAGAATGAGAACAAAATAATTTGTAATTTGTATGGAAATACAAAAGACCACAAATAGCCAACACAATCTTGAGAAAGAAAAACTGAACTGGAAAAATCAGGCTCCCTGACTTCAGACTGTACTACAAAGCTACAGTAATCAAAACAGTATGGTACTGGCACAAAAACAGAAATATCGATCAGTGGAACAGGATAGAAAGCCCAGAGATAAACCTGGGCACCTATGGTCACCTAATGTATGACAAAGGAGACAAGACTATACAGTGGAGAAAAGTCAGTCTCTTCAATAAGTGGTTCTGGAGAAACTGAACAGCTACATGCAAATGAATGAAACTAGAACACTCCCTAACACCATACACAAAAATAAACTCAAAATGGATTAAAGACCTAAATGTAAGGCTGAATACTATAAAACTCTTAGAGGAAAACATAGGCAGAATGCTCCATGACGTAAATCACAGCAATATCTTTTTCAATCCTCCTCTTAGAGTAATGAAAATAAAAACAGAAATAACCAAATGGGGCCTAATGAAACTTAAAAGCTTTTGCACAGCAAAGGAAACCATAGCAAAACGAAAAGGCAACCCTCAGAATAGGAGAAAATATTGGCAAATGAAGAAACTGACAAGGGATTAATCTCCAAAATATACAAACAGCTCATGCAGCTCAATATTAAAAAAAAAATAAACAACCCAAGAAAAAAATGGGTGGATATCTAAGTAGACATTTCTGCAAAGAAGACATATAGATGGCTAAAAAGCACATGAAAAGATGCTCCACATCACTAATTATTAGAGAAATGCAAATCAAAACAACAATGAGGTATCACTTCACACCAGTCAGAATGGCCATCATCAAAAAATCTACAAACAATAAATGCTGGAGAGGGTGTGGAGAAAAGGGAACCCTCCTACGCTGTTGGTGATAACGTAAATTGGTACAGCCGCTATGGAGAACATTATGGAGGTTCCGTAGAAAACTAAAAATAGAGCTACCATATGATCTAGAAATTCCACTCCTGAGCATATTTCCAGAGAAAAGCATAATTTGAAAAGATACATGCACCACAATGTTCATTTCAGCACTATTTACAATAGCCAGGACATGGAAGCAACCTAACTGTCCATCAACAAAGGAATGGTTAAAGATGTGGTACATTTATATACAGTGGAATACTACTCTGCCATAAGAAAAAATAATGCCATTTGCAGGAACATGGATGGGCCTAGAGATTGTCATACTGAGTGAAGTTTGTCAGAGAAAAACAAATACCATATGATATCACTTTTATGTAGAATCTAAAAAAGGGGAACAAATGAACTTATCTACAAAACATAAATAGTTACAGATGTAGAGAACAAATTTATGGTTACCACGGGGTAAAGGGGGGAGGTATAAATTGGATGCTTGTGATTGACATATACATACTACTATATATTATAAAATAGATAACTAATAAGGAACTACTGTATAGCTCAGGGAACTCTCCTCAATATTCTGTAATTGCCTATATGGGTAAAGAATCTAAAAAAGAGGGATATATGTATATGTACAACTGATTTACTTTGCTGTACACCTGAAACTAATAACACAACATTAAATCAACTATGCTCCAAAAAATCAAAAAAATAAATAAAAATGAAATCTGCTGAAGTTAAAAATACTATACTAAAAAGCTACAGTAATTGAAACAGTATGGTGCTAGCAAAAAAATGGACACATAGGTCAGTGGAAGAGTATAGATCCCAGTATAAAACCCATGTGTATATGTTTAATTAATCTAGACACGGGTAGCAGGAATATACAGTAGGGAAAAGATAGCCTCTTCAATAAGTGGTGTTGGAAAAACTGGACAGCCACATGCAAAATAATGAAACTATATGACTTCCTCACACCATATTCAAAACTAACCTCAAAGTGGATTAAAGACTTTAATGTAAGACGTGAAACCATAACACTGCTAGAAGAAAACATAGATACTACATTATTTGACATTGGTCTTAGCAATATTTTTGGATGTTTCCTCATGCAACGGACAAAAACAAAAATAAACAATGAGACTACATCAAATGAAAAAGCTTTTGCACAGGAAAGGAAACCATCAACAGAACAAAAAGTAGCCTAGTGAATGGGAGAAGATATTTGCAAACTACATATCCGATAAGGAGTTACTATCCAAAGTATACAAGGAACATGTGTAACTGAACATAAAGAAAAACAAACAACCTGATTAAAAAATGGGCAGAGGACCTGAACAGACTTTTTTCCAAATAAGACATAACAGATGGCCAACAGACACATGAAAAGATGCTCACTGTCACTAATCATCAGGAAAATGCAAATCAAAACCATGAGATACCACCTCATACCTGTCATAATGTCTGTCATCAAAAAGACAAATAGCAAATGTTGTTGTAAATGTAGAGAAAAGAGAACTGTTATACAGCATTAGTGAGAATGAAAATTGGTCCAGTTACTATGGAAAACAGTATGGAATGTCCTCAAAATTAAAATAGAAATATAACTGTCATACTATCCAGAAATTTCACTCCTTGGCTATTTTTCTGAAGAAAACAGAAGCACTAATTTGAAAAGATAAATGTACCCCATGTTCATTGCAGCATTATTTACAATAGCCAAGACATGGAAGCAACCTAAGTGCCCATCAATAGATGAATGAATAAAGATGTGATATTATATATGAATATATAGTTACTCAACCATAAAAAAGAATTGAACCTTGCCATTCTTGACAACAAGTATGAACATGGAGTATATTATAAGAAGTGAAATATGTCAGACAGAGAAACACAAATATGATATGACTTCACTTATATGCGAAATTAATTAAAAAATAACTCTTGAACAAACAAATCAGAAACAGACTCATAGATATAGAGAAAAAGCAGTTGGTTGCTAGAGGGGAGGGATGTGAGGGGATGAATGAAATTGGTGAGGGAGTTTAAGCAGTACAAACTTCAAGTTACAAAATAAATGAGTCATAGGGATAAAATGTACAGAATGGGGTGTTTAGAGTCATTAATATTGCAGTAGCTTTGTATGACAGATTGTAACTAGACTTATGATGGTGATCAATTTTGTAATGTATAGAAATATTGAATTATTTTGTTGTGCACCTGGAACTAACATAGGTTTTTGGTAAATTATACTTCATTAAAAAATAAAAACAAAAAACAAATTTAAAACATAAAACAATGAAATTTTAGAGGAAAACGTAGGATAAAGTTTTATAACCTTGGGTTAGGCAAAGAATTCTTAATGTGGTAACAAAAGATAAATCTTTAAAAGAAAAATATTGATAAATTAGATTTCAGAATTAAAACCTTTGCTCAATGAAAAACACTATAAAGAGAATGAAAAGATAAGGAACAGGCAGGGAGGAAATATTTGCAGCCATATATCTAATAAAAAACTTATACCCAGAATATATAAAAATTTTTCAAAACTCAGTGATAAGTAAGTAAACAACTCAATTTAAAAATGAGCAGAGGGCATGAGGAGATACTTGACCAAAAGAGATGTGCAGGTGGAAAATAAGTACATGGAAAGATGTTCAATCTCATTAATCATTAGAGAAATACAAATTAAAACTATAATGAGATACCAGTATACATCTATTAGAATAGCTAAATTCATAAAATCTGACAGTATCAAGTGTTGTAGATACAGAGCCACTGTGACCCGTATACTTTGCACAGAATTATACGACTGCTCTAGAAAAGTTTGAGAATTTCTTATAAAATTACATATGCATTTACCATATGACTCAGAAATCCCACTTTTACTTAGAGGAGTGAAATGAGAATTCATTTTCAACTCAAAGCCTATAAACAAAGTTTATACCTTTTTCATTCATAACTACCAAAAAACTGGCGACCATCAAAATGTCCTTCATTGAGTGAATGGTTAAAGAAACTGGTACATTCATACAATGGAATCTTTACTCCACGATGAAAAGAAATGAGCTGTCAATTACATGTAACACAGGGGTGACTCTGAAAGACATTATGCTGAATGAATAAGCCAGTCTCAAAATGTTATGCACTATATGGTTCCATTTTATATGACTTCCTAGAAAAGATAAAACTATAGGACCTGAGAAAATATTGATGGTTTCCAGGGATTAGGGTGGGGGAGATTGTTTGACTACAAAATGAATAGCAAGAGGAAAATTTTGGAGGTGATGGAAGTGTACTGCATACTGACGGTTTTGGTGTTTATACAAATCTATATAAACTCATTATAAACTCATATAGCAAACAAACAACAACAAAAAGTTAATTTTACTGCATGTTCCACATGTATGTAGGGTAGAAAGGTGCTTTGCTTATATCACTCTGTCAGTCTGTATTGAAAGAACAGCCACCGTCTCTAACATTGCCAGTCACCATGCCAAGGGGAAGAAATTAAGAGAAGAAAAAAGAAAAGAAGCATGCACTGTTGCTTAATGCTTCATCCTGAAGGTTAAACTTGCCATTTCTGCTTATATGTCTTAAGAAAAAAGCCACATGGCCATATATAATTACAAGTTAGGCAGTTTAATACAGCCTTGTCATTAGAAAGAGACAGCTGGATTATTGAGAACAGTCTTAATGACTACCACACTTACTAAATAATAGAAATAGAACAAATATATTGTACTCTACTATTCAAAAAAATGTGTTTCTTTTCCCTTGTTTTTCTTTTTGGAAAGGTAATGCAGAGATGTCTGGCCACTTGTCAAATTGCAAATGCATGGTAGTACTTTTTGTAAGCTGAATTGGTGCTTTGTGATGAGAACTAAATGTTTGGTCATGTTCCACAATAGCAATGATTGTTGGTCTGGGGTAGGAATAATTTCAAACTGGCCTCGAAATCTCCTCCTTTATTAATTTAAAATAAGTATTACTCTACTTCCTACAATACAGAATTACTTTGGGTGAAATTTTGAGATAATAAAGGTGAAAATAATTAGAATTTTTAAATGCTATTCAATTATGGAAGTTAATCATTAATATTTTATTATATTATTATAATTATAGTCATTATAATCTTTAAATTTGCATAGTGCTTGAAGAGTTCTAAGTAGTTTTACCTATATGGCTTCTTCACATTTCAGAATAGTAAATGCATTTGTTCTCTCTTTATAAGCAGAGAAAATTAGATTCTTTAAAAACAGATATTTTTGAAGATTTTTACTTCCAAGCCTGCCTAAAGAAAGTTTCTTTGATTTCCTTAGAAATATTCTTTCAATTTGTATCCTAATAAACATTCTCTTTTTGGTAATGTATATTCATTTCCTACTGGTGTTTATCAGTTAGTTATCTTTGGCTTCAGAATACCAGTATTTAAAATCTGTAATCTCAAAAAAATCAATTTTCTTTCCTCCTTGCTATCCTATAGCCTTGTGTTCTTATAAAGGATTTTCTTGTAAGTAGAAATTGAAAGATTAAAGAGACAGGGGAACAAGCAGATCATAGAATTGTATGCTCTTTTAAAGTGACAATTGGGAAAGATCAAAAGAATTTAGGAAAACTTTTCTGTTTTTAGAAAATTTGGTCATATTGATAAATCTCACATACAAATAAAATATTTAGAGTGATTTCTCCATAAGCTTTGAACAAACTAGCATTACAGAACATTTTCAAGTCCTTTTCCTTTGTATATATCAGTGCCATGTCTCTCCATGTTTGAACTGGACAACAAGGGGTGATGAATTTGCTCATGTACTGTATAAAACCACTGACCTGAAACACAATAGTAAAACTCAGCTTTGCATCAAATAATGTTTCTTTTGTGTCTTTCTCTTTCTCTGTAAGATTAATTTCTTAAGCATGACAGTGTTTGCTTTATAAAACACTGCTGGCTTATTCCCAGAATAAGACTTTAAATAGGATCCTATGGAAAATCAATTTCTTGAGTAAGCGATCCTGATAATGTTTTTATTTACTGTGACCCATGGTGTATTACTAAGAAAATAGGAATCCTCCATCAACATAAAGTAATCAATTGACATCTCTAATAAATCATATAGGTCAATAATGGCTTTTTTAAAATTAAAGATCAAATCATTCAGTTCAGAGATTGCAGAAAGCATACAATGCACAAAGACTAAATTCCAAATATATGGCTGAAGACTTTTTTTTAGTATCATGACTTGCATATATTAGAAGCAGTGTTTCTGAAGTCCATTAGGAAAAAGACCACAAGAATGATGATGAGAGCTGTTTACTGAAATATTTTAATTGCTGGTCCTTGTTTTGTGTTGAGCCATTTAGTTCTAGTACTATCATGTTCACCAGCAATAACTGTAATCCAGAAGTTGACTTCAAAACTCTACTCATTCCTATATACTGACCCCTGCAACTGATGGTTGAACTTTATAGCTTTGCCTGGAGCTACGATCACACATGCCTTTTAGACTCATTTTTCTTTGATTAGTGAGACTGACTACTGAGGAAACTATAACAGTCAGCCAGGCACAGAAAAGCTCATGGCACCAAAAGTCACAAATAGTGCCAATCAAAAATTGCAGGAAATTGGTCCAATCAAGATTAGAAAGGATGCTCTTTACCTATGAACTAAGTTTAGTGCACAGCATATGTATCATTTAAAAAATACATACAAATTTTAAACATGTCTCATAAACAGACATTTCTGTACTGTTAAACACTTTCTGTGTAGGCCACCTCTACATGTTCCTATAAATTCTTGACAAAGCACTTCTTCTTTAGGTCTCAACATCTGTACCTATGCATTGTTGACAAATGAAAAGACAATCTCTTAAATTCCCTCTAGTGTTAACATTCTTTAATTCTGTGTCATTTTATTGTGCCAAACAGTTATTGAGTGAGGATTAAATCCAACCTTGAACTAAACAAAGTGTAGTAGGAAAAAATTGTAACTATGCAAGCCCTTTATCATAAACCATGAATTACATAAAATTGTATAGAAATAGGACAAAGAAACTACAAATGTGTAGGTGATACAGTTTATTTGGCTTTATTTCCACAAACTAAAGTGGCTTTGATATACAACTGGCACAGATATTTAATTATGGTCAGATAGAATGGCTTACGACTAACATTTCCCCTCCCACCCCAAATTTCATTTGGGGTAAATTTCATCTAATATTTAAATAATTTACATTTAACAGTATGGCAATAAACCTATTAATTAATGGACCAAGGATTATATTTAATAGGTGTTCATAGTTTATGGGCATTTTTAGTTCATTTTCTCCTGCTTTTCCTCGTCCCATCCTTCTCTTCACCCCCGCATCACCCTTTCTCACTCTCTCCACTCCCCCCACCATTCACTATTAGACTTTAGAAATGACCAAATATTCCATGAAGTTATGGAATCATGTTTATATAACATGACACTATACATTCAATTCTTAGCATAAAGCATAGGTAATGAATAAATATTTGCTGCATGAGTGAAGGACATACTTCTTTGTGGGTATTTCTAAAAGTAAAAGAGCTTTGAATTGCTTACCAATATTTTCTCAGCTCCTCCCTACATGGGAAATTAATATTCTTGCATTTAGAAATATGTGCTTATCAGGTTTTTCAAATTTCAAAAGTCCTTATCATGCCTACTTCTTATTCAGTTTGTTTTTAAAGTACATTTTTGTTCCCTTAAATAAAGCATTGACTATTTGCATGCCACATCTTGCCAGGAAATGTGATTTCACTAATGCTCAGGGATTACAGAATTTCAGATATAAACCTCAGTGTTTAGGAAATGTTATCTAAAAATATGTGGTTATCCTTACCTTTCATCAGAGGGCAAGAGCCTGAAGTGTGAGCTGAGACTGATCAACAGACATTTGTGTACGCGTATTACAGTGTTTTAAAATTGCCGAGCTAACATTTAAAAATTGGGAAAGTTTACATAAAGGTCTAGATTTTTGTTTCCTATTAAATTACAGAAGAGCTGGCAATGCTGGGCTCACATTTCCAGGTTGGAAACTTTTATCTAACTTAAGCAATCATAATTCCTTCCTGGAACAAATCTAGGTAAAATGAGAGTGAGGGAGGAGGTGGAGATGAGAGAAGAACCATTTTAATAAGCTAACCTTTTCTAATCTGCTAGTTTACTCTGTATTAATAGCTACTTACACTTCTTTCTTAATTTTCTGTGTTTGTATTTTCCTCTCTTTTATAAAAATTGCAGGTGTATTAGCCTGGGTTCAAGATAGAGGCAAGAGAAAGACAGAGACAGAGACAGAAACAGAGAGATTATAAGGAATTGGTCCATGTGGATATGGAGACTGAGAATTCCCAAGTACCTACAGCCTGAAAACTGGAGACCCAGGAAAGCCAATGGTATAGATACAGTCTGGATCTGAAGGCAGGAGAGGATCAATGTCCATTAGGCAGGTGAAATGGGAGAGTATGGAAAAACATCAGGCAGAGATAGGAATTCCTTCTTATTTGTGGAAGGGTGGTGAGAATAACTATCTCTTAAACTTTCAAGTCCTTGATGGTGTCACTAATCCCTGAAATCCCTCCAGAAATGCAGTATTGCTTTCAATTTATTGTTTTCCTAGGTAGAGGCAGTTTAATTGGATTCAAATCAGCCTCTCTCACCATAATAGCCCTCGCTCCAAAGGTCAAGGAACTAATTAAGGAATTTTCCAAGCTGCTAAGTATATTTATTCCAAGTATGTATTCTGGAAAAGGGGAAATAACCACAGGATAGGTTCAGGGAACCACTGGGCCCACTGTGAGATGGACCTGAGCTCAAACCCCATTGATCACTTGACCTCCATAAGCCCCTACTCTGACTGTTGGACCATAGTGATATTTTAGGTCTACTAGAATTAGTGTCAGTTCAGATCCAGTGTCAGATAGTCCCTGAAATGTGTAATTCCAGTCCTGGAATACAAAGTTAACCTAACAAAAGACTGTAGGTCCCTTTAGAGAAGACGGAGAGAAAGATTAATAGTATATATTTTTTGCAGTCCTCAAGGGGTCCTGGCCTCCCCTGAATTCAAGGAGATCTGGGTCTCTTTCAGTGCACTCACAGAAACCTCAGGTTATTTTTTTGGTGCTTGAGCTGGAAATTCAAACCTCTGAGCTCATCTTTTTATTTCTCCATTTTGTCCAGTGACAGAAGGAACAAAGAGCCAATCTTATTATATTTGTTAGTTTTCCAAAAATGGTCAAAAGTATCACATACATAGTTACCAGTTCCTTGCTCCTTATAAGTGGTTCATTGGACGTATCCAATTGAGATACTTTGCAAATCTCTATTGACAGATTACACAATGGACTGTCAGTGCTCTCTCCGCTACTGGAAATACAGTCATTAGTATTTTCAAATCTAATCAGATTACAGAGTCAATTCCAGAAACATAAAAACCAGAACACTCAGCCATAAAATCCTGTTCCTCTGGAACCACACTTGAGATAAAAATCTGTTTTAGTATGGTTCTCCAGAGATATAACATCTGTAATATATCTCATATATTATGTGTATATATAAATTTTAGTATGGTTCTCCAGAGATATAACATCTGTAATATATCTCATATATTATGTGTATATATAAATGTGTATAATATGTACATGTATAATATATATTCATATATATGAAGATAGGTAATACATATATTTATTTCTCCTTGTATTTTTTCTCCTTATATTTTTAATTAATTTTATTTCTGACAAGTTTTACCTGCCCAAGATATTATAATCATTAAGAGAGAGTGACTGGAGCTAAACCACCAGGGTGTGAACTCAACTCTGAATTACTAGCTATTTTATTCCGACCAAGTTGCTTAACTCTGTATGTCTGTTTTCTCCTAAGTAAAAGAGAATGACACTAGTGGAGCTACCTTCATAGGGTTATTGATAGTATACAACAAGTGATACTTGTAAAGCACTAAGTACAATGTTTGGCATAGACTAAGTGCTCTCCATGTTTGTTAATGATTGATTCACATATATATATATATTCCACATCAATGCTTTATGGCTTTTCAGTATTGTTGAGTTTCATTTTGAACGAGACTGTGTGTGTATGTGTGTGTGTGTGTGTGTGTGTGTGTGTAAACCCATTGAAGATAACTGTGTTTCAGAAAATCAAGTTACAACAAAGAAACAAGATAGAAAGAGAAAAAAACAAAGAGGAGAAAGAGAGAGGGGCAGAAAGGCAACCTGTACTAAGTTGAGATGCCAGGAAAAGCAGAATCTAGAATAGAAACCTGTAAGTGTTTGAGGATATCATGTGGAAAGCTTTAAACATTTAAAGATTATGGAACTAGGAGTATTAGCCAAATTTACATATAAGGAGGGAGTAGTGATGTGGTTTAAATGTAAACTCTGGAGCCAGATTACCTGCATTTGAATTTTGACTGTCATTTACTAGCTTTGCAAATTACTAAACATCTCTGTACCTGAGTTCCCTATTCGTAAAATGGGGATAATAATAATAGTTACCTCATTGTATTGATTTGAGGTTAAAATAAGTTACTGCATGTAAAGTTATTAGAATAGTGATTGGAACATTACAAGTGATAGGTTAGCCATATTAGTAGTATTTTCAATTATTTATTGTTATATATGAGGGGAAGAGGAATTCCAACACAGACTAAGTTAAAAACCACTATTTTAATCATCATTGCCTACTTGCAGAATCATTAAATTTCCATTGTCCTTAATTACTTCATATTGATCTTTGTTTTAAAAAGAGCACTTCTTACTATATATCTTCCATATTAAAGACACTTTATTAATTTAAAAATATTTATTGGAGATTTATTACATCCTAGACATCTTTTGAGATACCATGGATTCAGGAAAAAAAGAAATAGAAAAAAATCTCTGACTTTATGGAGTGGAAGAGATGAAAAACAAACATAATTAATAGATAAAATTTAGGATACATTAGACAATGATAAGTTTTTAAGGAGAAAAAATAAAACAGAAGAGTGAAAGAAAGTGTTGAGAAGTTATGAAATTGTATATAAGATGATCGGGGAACTGCTTATTAAGTAGATAATTTTAAAATGAAAATTTAAATGAGGAGGTCCCATGTATGTTTTGGGGTAGAGCATTCCAGGTAAGAGGAACAGAAAATACAAAAGTCCTGAAAGGGAAAAAGTGTAGCTGTAGTATAATGAAAATGAGTGGGAATTGGAGGAGATAAGGTAAGAGAAGTAAAGGAAGTCTAAATGACCTTGTAGGTTATTGCAGAGTTTGACTTTTACTCAGAATGAAATGGGAATCACTCAAATCATTCTGAACAGAGGATGGCTATGACCCAACTTAAATTTTTAAAAGATCATTTTGCCTACTCATTTGAGAATAGACAGTCATGTGACATAACCGAGAAAGTAAGAGTTTAGCTAAAAGGCAATAAAATACACTGGGAAAGTACAATGGCTGCCTGGATCAGGGTGGTAGCTTTGGAAATGATGAAACACCAAGTGAAGGAGTTGAAGTATATGTTTGTTTCTTGTCAGTTAACCGTGTTGCCAAATGTTCACATCAAATATGTATGGAGAACAGGGAATTACGTAGCAACATCCAAAACCAAAATTCTAATGGATATTTTGAAAGTCATTTGGCACGTGAATCCACTTATGTCCTAACCCTCACCTCACCAAAAAAATTGTTTTCTGTAGGTATAACAATATTCAAATCTTTCTTGAGGCATATGTTTGTACATACTATACTCTATGCTTACAATACATTTCCTTATATACTTTGCTTCTATATTAACTTTAAGCACCTTGATACCCTCTAGTCGTAGCCTTTTTCTTACACTATCTGGATCCAATTGTCCTCTGGTGTGCTACAAAGTCAACTTATATATATTTCCATTTTAACTTTCTTTATAGACTCGAGAAATTCTTTCTTTACCTACTAATAGGAAATTTCCTGGGAAGTAAGATTAAGACATTGTGCAGCCTTAACCTAGCATAGTTCTTGGCAAAAACTATTAATTACATTTAACTTATTGTAATAAATATTAACACTAAATACGGCAGAAAAGTGTATGAAGGGGTCATATTATTTCAGCAAATGCTTTTGGTTCTCCGCCATCTCTTTCCAGTCACCCTTTCCATGCATGACAGTGAGGCTTCTTCCCTAAGATTGGACCCAAGGGTTTTCTCTATTATCAGGAATATGCTTTCTTTTTTTTTTTTTTTTAACTATGTGTGGTGTACTCTGATGATTTCATTTTTTAAAATTTTATTGGTAATTGGTGTCTAGTCTCATAGTATAGTGGTCAGAAAAGATACTTGATACAATTTCAATTTTATTAAATTTACCAAGGCTTGATTTGTGACACGAGATATGATCTATCCTGGAGAATGTTCCATGAACAATTGAGAAGAAAGTATATTCTGTTGTTTTTGCATGGAATGTCCTATAAATATCAATTAAGTCCATCTTCTTTAATGTGTCATTTAAAGCCTGTGTTTCCTTATTTATTTTTATTTTGGTTGATCTGTCCATTGGTGAAAGTGGGGTGTGGAGACTAAACAATATGCTACTAAATAACCAAGAGATCACTGAAGAAATCAAAGAGGAAATAAAAAAATACCTAGACACAAATGACAAAACATGGCAACCCAAAACCTATGGGAGTCAGCAAAAGCAGTTGTAGAGGGAAGTTTATAGCAATACAGTCCAACCTCAAGAAACAAGAAAAATCTCAAATAAACAACTTAACCTTATACCTAAAGCAATTAGAGAAAGGAGAACAAAAAAGTTAGCAGAAGGAAAGAAATCATAAAGATCAGATCAGAAATAAATGAAAAAGAAATGAAGGAAACGATAGCAAATATCAATAAAACTAAAAGCTGGTTCTTTGAGAAGATAAACAAAATTGATAAACCATTAGCCAGCTTCATCAAGAAAAAAAGGGAGAAGACTCAAATCAACAAAATTAGAAATGAAAAAGGAGAAGTAACAAATGACACTGCAGAAATACAAAGGATCATGAGAGATTACTACAAGCAACTATATACCAATAAAATGGACAACCTGGAAGAAATGGACAAATTCTTAGAAAAGCACAACCTTCTGAGAATGAACCAGGAAGAAGTAGAAAATATAAACAGACCAATCACAAGAACTGAAAGAGAAACTGTGATTAAAAATCTTCCAACAAACAAAAGCCCAGGACCAGATGGCTTCACAGGTGAGTTCTATCAAACATTTAGAGAAGAGCTAACACCTGTCCTTCTCAAACTCTTCCAAAATATAGCAGAGGGAGGAACACTCTCAAACTCATTCTACGAGGCACCATCACCCTGACACCAAAACCAGACAAAGATGTCACAAAAAAAGAAAATTACAGTCCAATATCCCTGATGAAAATGGATGCAAAAATCCTCAACAAATACTAGCAAAAAGAATCCAACAGCACATTAAAAGGATCATACACCTTGATGAAACGGGGTTTATACCAGGAGTGCAAGGATTCTTCAATATATGCAAATCAAACAATGTGATACACCATATTAACAAATTGAAGGATAAAAACCATATGATAATCTCAATAGATGTACAAAAAGCTTTCGACAAAGTTCAACACCCATTTATGATAAAAACTCTACAGAAAGTGGGCATAGAGGGAACTTACCTCAACATAATAAAGGCAACATATGACAAACCCACAGCCAACATTGTTCTCAATGGTGAAAAACTGAAAGCATTTCCACTAAGATCAGGAACAAGACAAGGATGCCCACTCTCGCCACAGTTATTCAACATAGTTTTGGAAGTTTTAGCCACAGCAATCAGAGAAGAAAAATAAAATGAATCTAAATCGGAAAAGAAGAAGTAAAACTGTCACTGTTTGCAGATTACATGATACTATACATAGAGAATCCTAAAGATGCCACCAGAAAACTACTAGAGCTAATCAATGAATTTGGTAAAGTAGCAAATTACAAAATTAAGGCACAGAAACCCCTTGCATTCCTATACACAAATGATGAAAAATCTGAAAGAGAAATTAAGGAAACACTGCCATTTACCATTACAGCAATAAGAATAAAATACCTAGGAATAAACCTACCTAAGGAAACAAAAGACCTGTATGCAGAAAACTATAAGACACTGATGAAAGAAATTAAAGATGGTACAAACAGATGAGAGATATACCATGTGCTTGGATTGGAAGAATGAATATTGTGGAAATGACTCTACTACACAAAGCAATCTACAGATTCAGTGCAATCCCTATCAAACTACCAATGGCATTTTTCACAGGATTAGAACAAAAAATTTCACAATTTGTATGGAAACACAAAAGACCCTGAATAGCCAAAGCAATCTTGAGAAACAAAAACAGAGCTGGAGGAATCAGGCTCCCTTGACTTCAGACTATACCAGAAAGCTACAGTAATCAAGACAGTATGGTCCTGGTACAAAAACAGAAATATAGATCCATGGAACAGTATAGAAAGCCCAGAGATAAACTCATGCACATATGGTCACCTTATCCTTGATAAAAGAGGCGAGAATATGCAATGGAGAAAAGACAGCCACTTCAATAAGTGGTGCTGGGAAAACTGGACAGCTACATGTAAAAGAATGAAATTAGAACACTCCCTAACACCATACACAAACATAAGCTCAAAATGGATTAAAGACCTAAATATAAGGCCAGACACTATAAAACTCTTAGAGGAAAACATAGGCAGAACACTCTATGACATAAATCACAGCAAGATTCTTTTTGACCCACCTCCTAGAGAAATGGAAATAAAAACAAAAATAAACAGTTGGGACCTAATGAAACTTAAACATTTTTGCACAGCAAAGGAAACCATAAACAAGATGAAAAGACAGCCCTCAAAATGAGAGAAAACATTTGCAAACAAAGCAACTGACAAAGGATTAATATCCAAGATATACAAGCAGCTCATGCAGCTCAATATCAAAGAAACAAACAACCCATTCCAAAAATGGGCTGAAGACCTAAATAGACATTTCTCCAGAGAAGTTATACAGATTGCCAGCAAACATATGAAAGGATGCTCAATATCTCTAATCATTAGAGAAATGCAAATCAGAGCTACATGAGGTATCACCTCACACCAGTCAGAATGGCCATCATCAAAAAATGTACAAACAGCAAATGCTGGAGAGAGTGCAAAGAAAAGGGAGCCCTGTTGCACTGTTGATGGGAATGTAAATTGATACAGCTACTATGGAGAACAGTGTGGAGGTTCCTTAAAAAACTAAAAATAGAATTACCATATGACCCAGCAATCCCACTACTGGGCATATACCCTGAGAAAACCATAATTCAAAAAGAGTCATGTACCACAATGTTCATTGCAGTTCTATTTACAATAGCCGGGACATGGAAGCAACCTAAGTGTCCATTGACAGATGAATGGATAAAGAAGATGTGGCACATATATAAAATGGAATATTACTCAGCCATAAAAAGAAACGAAATTGAGTTATTTGTAGTGAGGTGGATGGAACTAGAGTCTGTCATACAGAATGAAGTTAGTCAGAAAGAGAAAAACAAATACTGTGTGCTAACACATATATATGGAATCTAAGAAAAAAAAATGGTTCTGAAGAACCTAGGGACAGGACAGCAATAAAGACCCAGACATAGGGAATGGAGTTGAGGACACAGGGAGGGGGAAGGGTAAGGTGGGATGAATTGAGAGAGTAGCATTGACATATATACACTACCAAATGTAAAATAGATAGCTAGTGGGAAGCAGCCGCTTAGTACAGGGAGATCAGCTCGGTGCTTTGTGACCACCTAGAGGGGTGGGATAGGGAGGGTGGGAGGGAGATGCAGAGAGAGGGGATATGGGGATATATGTATACGTTTAGCTGATTCACTTCGTTATACAGCAGAAACTAACACAACAATGTAAAGCAACTATGCTCCAATAAAGATGTTAACAAAAAACTTTTATTGGAGTACAGTTTGATTTACATTATTATGTTAGTCTCTGCTGTACAGCAAGGTGAATCAGTTATACATATATCCACTCTTTTTTATATTCTTTTCCCATATAGGTCATTAGAGAGAGTATTTAATTGAGTTCCCTGTGCTATGGAGTATGTTCTTATTAGTTATCTATTTTATATATAGTAATGTGTATATGTGAATCCCAGTCCCCCAATTTATCCCTCCCCACCCCTTCCCCCTTGGTAACCAGAAGTTTTGTGACTCTGTTTCTGTTTTGTAAATAAGTTCATTTGTACCAGTTTTTTAGATCACATATAAGTGATATCATATGATACTTTTCTTTCTCTGTCTGACTTCACTCAGTATGACAGTCTCTCTCTGTGTGCAGAGTAGGTCGATGGTGCTACAGACAGCCATTGCCAGGAGAACGACCAAAGACTAGCAAGAATTGTTGAATGAGTGCACCATCCTTCTTGAGTGAGGCAATTCTGGAAGAAGCTTTACACAATTTCCGGTCCCCAGCATGATTGAGGTCCATTTGCTAATAATGATAATACATTCTTTAATGCACCTGTTTTAGTTTCTTACTGATGCTCAAACAAATTATTCCCAAGCTTAGTGGCTTAAAACAGCACAGATTTATTATGGTACAGGCTGGTGATCTAAAGTCCAAAGTAGTTCTCATGGGCTAAAATCAAGGTGTCAGCAGGGCTGCATTCCTTCTTGAGGCTCTAGGAGAGAGTCCATTTCCTCACTTTTGCCAGCTTCTAGAGGCCACTTGCATTCCTTGACAGGTGTTTCCTTCTTCAGTCTTTAAAGTCAGTAAGGTAGTACCTTCAAATATCTCTTTGACTCTAATACTCCTGCCACCTTATGGTATATTATACCTACCCAGATGAACCAAGATAATCTTCCCATTTCAAGATCCTTAACTTAATCACACCTGCAGAGTTCCTTTTTCCTGTGAATATGAGCTGACATATTCACAGATTCAGGAACTAGAACTCAGACCTCTTTAGGTAACTATTATTTTTCCCAATACCACATTTCAAATTGACTTCTTTTTTCTCCCTGAAGTCTCTACTTTCCTAATAGTTCTGCCTGAGATCATCTCCCCAAAATCTCTTTCACTCAAATTTTAGTCTTATCATCTGCTTTGCAGAAACTAACCAGACAAATGTCACTAAAAATTAAGTCATTCAATATTGAGTCAATACATATTTATCGAGCAACTGTTAAAACTTCTGGGGACAGATCACAAACAAGATATAAAAGTCTCTATATTTTTGTAGTTCATACTCTAGTGAGGCATAAGTAATAAACAGATATATAACTTTATAAAATCAAGAAAAAATCAAATAGTCACATGTGCTTTCTAGAAAATTTAAAGTGAATGTGATTGTAATGCAAATAATGGTTAGGTAGCCATTTTAGATGGGGTGGTTAGAGAAGAGCTGTCCGGGAGGTGGCATTTAAGGTAAGATCAAACAACATGAGTGTGTTAGCATTGTAAGATTTAAAAGGAAGACTCTTCCAGGCAAATTAGAAAGCTAGGTTAAAGGCTTTAAAGTAAGAATTATATTGGCTTCATCAAGGACCAGAAATGTACTGCTAATGGGACTAGATTGTAGTGGTAAAGGAGTATTAGAAAGAGATGCAGTCAGAGGAGTAAGTAACAGCCAGGTAATGTAATGTTATGTGTTTTAAATGTGCTGGGCAAGTGTCAGAATGTTTAAATAATAGATGAGTCTGTTTAAAAAATTTGTTTTGAAACAAATCATTTTGGCTCTGCAGAAGCAATGGATTTTCGGGGTTAAGAGTGTAATAAACAGGGAGACCAGATAGCAGCCTATTATAAAGAATGAGGAGAGAGATTTGGGGAGCTTGAATTAAGCGTGCAGTGGTTAATATAAATGGACAATGGAATAAGGGAAGGCCAGAGAATTAAATGTAATGATCCGAAAGAGGAGATACAATTAATTGGGTAAAATGGAAAGGAATAAGCCTTGGTGATACTACTAAAGATTAGAACAGGTTTAGAAGGCGTATGAGAGTAAAATAAAAGTAACTTGTCATAGGGAGTTTGTTCAAAATTGAAGATCAAAACTATCAAAATAGTAAAGAGAAAACTTTTAGTTATGAAATGAAATGAATATATTTTCACTCAACAGTGAAAATCTGAAAGATTTTACACTAAGATCAAGACAAGGATGCCCGATCTTACCACTTTTATTCAACATAATACTGGAAGTCCTAGTCAAATCAGTTAGGCAAGAATAAGAAATAAAAGCCATCCAAATTGGAAAGAAGTAAAACAATCTCTATTGGCAGATGCTATAATATAGTATATAGAACACCTGCAGACTCCACCAAAAAATCTATTGGAATTAAGTGAATTCAATAAAATTGCAGGATACAAAATCAAAATAGAAAAATCTGTTGCCTATCTATACACTAATAACAAATTATCAGAAAGAGGAATTAAGGGGAAAAAAACATTTACAGTTCATCAAAAATAAGAAAATATCTAGGAATAAATCTAACCAAGGAGGTGAAGGACCTGTACTCTGAAAACTATAAGACATTGATGAAAGAAAGTAAAAATGAAACCAACAAATGGAAAGATACACTGTGCTGATGGATGGGAAGAATTAATATTGTTAAAATGCCATACTACCACAGGCAGTCTACAGATTCAGTGTAATCTTATCAAAATACCAATGGCATTTTTCACAGAAATAGAACAAATAATTCTAAAATTGTTATGGAAAAACAAAACACCCTGAACAGCCAAAACAATCTTCAGAAAGAAGAAGAAAGCTGGAGGTATCGTGCTCCCTGATTTCAAACTATACTACATAGCTACAGTAATCAAAGCAACATGATAACTGGCACAAAAACTGACATATAGATCAATGGAACAGAGTAAAGAGCCCAGAAATAAACCCACATTTATATGAGCAATAAATCTATGCTATGATAATGGAGACAAGAATATACAATGGGGAAAAGACAGCCTCTTCATTTAATGGTGTTATGAAAACTAGAGAGGTACATGCAAAAGAAGCAAACTGAATGTAAGATCTGAAACCACAAAAGTCCTAGAAGAAAACATAGGTGTTTACAAGCTCCTTGACATCAGTCTTGGTGATAATTTTTTGGATTTGACACCAAAAACAAAGCCAAGAGAAGCAAAGATAAACAAGTGAGACAACATCAAACTAATAAGCTTCTGCACAGCAAAGAACACCATCATCAAAATGAAAAGACAACTTACTGAATGGGAGAAAATATTTGCAAATCATAGATACGGGTAGTTAATATCCAAAATCTATAAACAACTCATACAACTCAACAATAACAACAACAAAAATCAAACAACCTGATTTTAAAATGAGCAGAGGATCTGACTAGACATTTTTCCAAAGAAACCATACGGATGACCAACAGGTACATGAAAAGATGCTCAACATTACTAATCATCAGGGAAATGTAAATCAAAACCACATTGAGGGCTTCCCTGGTGGCACAGTGGTTGAGAGTCCACCTGCTGATGCAGGGGACACAGGTTTGTGCCCCGGTCTGGGAGGATCCCACATGCAGCGGAGCGGCTGGGCCCGTGAGCCATGGCCGCTGGGCCTGCACGTCTGGAGCCTGTGCTCCACAACGGAAGAGGCCACAACAGTGAGAGGCCAACGTACAGCAAAAAAAAAAAAAAACCACAATGAGATATCACCTCATACCTGTTAGAATGGCTGTTATCAAAAGACATGAAATAATAAGTGTTAGTGAGAATGTGAAA
The DNA here is from genome assembly GCF_059928025.1 of Delphinapterus leucas. NCBI lineage: Eukaryota > Metazoa > Chordata > Mammalia > Artiodactyla > Monodontidae > Delphinapterus > Delphinapterus leucas. The sequence continues at coordinate 68,679,679 of NC_143133.1, read as the reverse complement.
AAAAGAGAACCCTCGTGTACTATTAGTGGGAATGTAAATTGTTACAGCCACTATGGAAAACAATATAGAAGTTCCTCAAAATATTAAAAATAGAACTATCATGTTATCCATCAGTTCTCCTTCTGGGTATTTATCTAAAAGAAATGAAATCACTAACCTGAAAAGATATCTGTACTCCCATGTTCATTGCAGCAGCATTTACAGTAGCCAAGACGTCAGGACCATCTACATGTCCACCAGCGGTTAAATTGATAAAGATATGGTATACACACACACACAGGAATATTATTCAGACATAAAAAAGAAAGAAATCCTGCCATTTTTGACACCATGGGTGGATCTTGAGGGCATTATTCTAAATGAAATAATCAGAGAAAGACAAACACCATATGATCTCACTTATATGTGGAATCTTTAAAATAAATCTCATAGATGCAGACAACAGTTTGGTGGTTGCTAGAGGCTGGAGATGGGGAATGGGCAAAATGAGTGAAGAGGATCAAATGGTATAAACTTCCAGTATAATATAAATAAGTCATGGGGATGTAATGTTCAGCATGGTGGCTATAGTTAAAATACTGTGTTATACATTTGAAAGTTGCTAAGAGGGTAGATCTTAAAAGTTCTCATCAGGAGAGAAAAAATTGTAACTGTGTGTGATGATAGATATTAACTAGATGTATTGTGGTGATTATTTTGCAACATATGCATATATTGAATTATTACATGCACCTGAAACTAATATATGTCAATTATATCTTATTAGAAAATATAGTAGGAGTGATATTATTATAATAAAACAATATATCTAGTGTTATATTAATAGTATTATAATAAAATAACGTATCTCAGAAAAATAGTATTATAGTGTTATATTAATATAGTATTATAATATTTATTATGATAAATTATAGTATTATAGTAAAGCAATATATCTACAGAAAAATGGTTCAAAAACTATTTGAGGGCTTCCCTGGTGGCGCAGTGGTCGAGAGTCCGTCTACCGATGCAGGGTATATGGGTTCGTGCCCTGGTCTGGGAAGATCCCACATGCCACGGAGCAGCTGGGCCCGTGAGCCATGGCTGCTGGGTCTGCGCGTCCGGAGGCTGTGCTCCTCAACGGGAGAGGCCACGACAGTTAGAGGCCCGCGTGCCGCCATAAAAAACAAAACAAAACAAAAAAAACTATTTGATTTTTAACTCTTTTATTTGTATTATAATAGTATTAATATTAGTATTGATTAATAGCATTATTATAAAACAATATATCTACAGAATATTCATTAGTATTAATAGTATTATAATAAAATATTAATAGTATTATAATAAAACAGTATACAGAAAAAAGTTCAATAACTTTACCTACTGATTAATTTTCAAAATATTTTAGTTCAGATTCTTAAGTACTAAGAGAAAATGAAACATCCTTCATGATAAAAGCTCATGTATGTGATAGCAAGAGTGCATTATTTTAGGCATCATAGATATAGTGAGCAAGGCATTGATTTTTTTCAGAGTCCCTTTAAAACTGTTGAGATAGTCTCAAATTGATTATTTTTTAAATTTATTTACTTATATTTAGTATAGTAATTAAATAATGTTTTTATGTGCCTAAGCACATTTTATGTGCCTGTTCTAGAAAATTTATAAACCTTAATATTCATAAGAAGCCTATGATATAGTCATTGTTACTATTCTTACTTTAGTAATGAGGAAACTGAGATACAGATAGTTGGAGTAATGTCTCCCGAAGTCAGAGAGCAAGGATATGACACACCTGGGATTTGAATTCAGTCTCCAGAACTTGTTTCTTAATAACATATTTATATGTTAAAGAAAACAGCAAAATGAAAACTGATAGGTGATAATTTTCTTATCAAATAACATCATTAGATTTTTATACAATAAAATTTCATTTTGTGTAAGGAAATATGTGGATTAAATTTTTCCCTTTCTATGCATTCCCATAGCTGAAAAGTCATATAAGGTTAAATTAAATTAGATCATCATGGTCAAATAATTTCAAAGACAATATTATAAAAAACATTTTCAAAATTTATAACAGAAGTATTATAATGTTTGTTATGCGCTGGAATGGAGTCTCTAAAATAAGTCTTCTAGGGCAATGAATGTATTAAAGTACTATATTTGAGAATTAAATAAAATGAATTTCAATACATCTGGCATCAGCTATTTAACAAGGCACTTAAAGTTTTAAAACATTGCTACTTTTGTTTGAACTATCCATTATTTCTATGAATATTTATATGTCTTGCTGATTTAATATCATACTGAAATAACAAAACAATAGGAGATTAAAGTAATGTTAAAATATTCAATGTATGCAAATGATTTGCATTCTTTGGAAACAGTATTAAAACAAGAAGCATTTATAATAAAATGTATTTTATTTAAATGTATTTTATTTAAAAATTAAAATATAAGACTAATAAAAGAAGATAATACTTTACATATTTTAGGGAGGTAAAATAATAGATTACAATTTACAGTATAATAAAAACCAGAATTAAATGATATAAAATGCCAGTTGCAAAATCTTAAATCGCATATTAAAGTGTCAAGTCCTTGAAATAAGATGTGAAGCAGCGGTCAAACCATTATAGAAAACAAGACAAAATAATCATTTTACACAAGATATTGCCTCACAAACATATATACATAAAATCAACTAGAAATTTATTAGAATTCAACTTTTTTGTTATTAGTGTTTTTAGGATATGTAAATTAAAAAGTATTTCAAAGTATTAGTAGATTTTCTACATACCAGTTACATGATTTAAAATAAAATGAAAACAAATAAGAAGGCTTGTTCACAATAAAAATACACATATATAAAACACATAAAATGTTAAAACATTATACAATTACATATAAAGAAAAGTCTACAGTTTTATCAAGATGCAAAAAAGGCCTGAATAAAGAGAAAGTATTTGAAATATATTCTTAATTTCATTTTGGATATTAGTATCAAATTATTTTAATACCTCTTAAGCATCTTAAATATTTAATAAGAAAATATAAGAATATAATATATTGAGTCATCAATTATTATTTTTAAAAGCATCATAAAACAATGTAGTTTTTAGGTGTTAACTTGACACACTCAGTTTTCCTACGCTTCTAAAAAAGTATGAGATCAGTTTGTAGCATCTGGCTCTCAGGGAGTTATATCACCGTGCAAAAGAATTGAGTGATGAATGAAATTCATTATTTCATAATGATGAAATTAATTTTTCATCATTATACATGCTTTTTTTTTTTTTTTTGCGGTACGCAGGCCTCTCACTGTTGTGGCCTATCCCATTGCAGAGCACAGGCTCCGGAAGCACAGGCTCAGCAGCCATGGCTCACGGGCCCAGCCGCTCCACGGCATGTGGGATCTTCCCGAACCGGGGCACGAACCTGTGTCCCCTGCATCGGCAGGTGGACTCTCAACCACTGCACCACCAGGGAAGCCCTATACATACTGCTTAAATTTTTCAGAATAACTATCTTCACAAATTAACACATTCCAAATTACTAAAAAACATTTTTAAACATCTTACATTTTTATTTTTTCCAAATTTGCAAAAACTTGCACATATAATTCTGATTTCCATATACAAAGGAATAGTTATTAACTTGATTAAATAATGTAGATTTCTATTAGTTTTCTAAATCATGCCTATCAATAGTTTTCCTTAAAACATCCTCCATAGGGAAGAAGTGAACTATTTCTGGAAATTTGATTTCCAAAATTAAGTTACAGTTTTATTTTTATGGAAGCTTCATAATACTGTTTTCTAAATCACTATGGGCGAGTCTTGAAGAAAATAAGGTAATTGTTTTTGTTGGTGAACGTTCTTGTCTGTCTCCTTCTTCTGCTATGGAGGTCAATAAGAATGTGCCCTGTTGGGAAGGAAATGATTAATAGCAGGGCTGTTACTCACTTCTTCCACACAAAGATACCCAGAAGAATGAATTGCTCCAGCAGACTACCTGGTAAAAGTGCTGATAACCAGACCTTCCAGTAAACAAGTTAATGATGTTTGCTAAAAGAAAGATACCAAGGAATCCCTAACTCTGGAATATTATTTTAGCAGGATGTACTTAGTCTTTCTAGATTGCTTATCACCTTTAAAATAGGAGGAATGTATACATTTATGGGGCATGACTGGCTGGAGAATGGGAGGCGTCACATAGCATTTTCCTATCTATGTAATTAATGGAGTATAAAATAGAGCAGTTACAAAACAGAAATGGCTTTGTTTGCGAACAGTATTTTCACATGTGCTGCTCAAAATTTTCCTTTAATCTGAAACCAAATCATGTCTTAGGCAGGAGAAAAGAGAATCTTGGAAACTGCCTCTGATGGTTTGGGGCTCTTCCAGGAAAGGATTGTTTAATCTGTGCCTGGTGCTTACCTGTACCCTTTAAATCACTGTTAAAGTTTGAAGTTGGAAGAGATCTGTCACTGTAATCTGATTTGACATTTAAACCTTTGTGGTAAAAAAACATTGGTAGTAGCTATAGGCCCATGAATTATAATAGCTACGGTGCTACTTGACAAGAAAAATGATGAGTTTGGAAACATGATGTAGTTTTGATGTTATAAGTGGCTCTCTATGCATCTTTGGAATGAAGTGGTAAAAGTCTCAACAATATTACAGTGGACAAGTCTTACCAATGGAATCAGGAGTAAATGATGTTAGACACAGAGGAATTGGCCAAGAAGATAGTCAGATAATGCTAAGCAAAAAAAAAGTTAGCAAACACTGCTATTATTTCATGTTCTTATAGTATCCATGCTGAAAACTAGATTTCTATAGGAGGGGACTAGGACCATGCAGTAGCTACATGGAGAGAGAATATAATCACTTGCAAAGTAACTTACCTACAACCTTTAATCACCCCAAATATAAGTGCCTGGGGCCATGACTAGGAGACCCTGAAAACCAAAGTGTATTCTGTTAAAGAGCTGAGCCATTCTGCAGAGAAACTAGCAGATGTCTGATAAATCCTCGCTAGCATGGAGTCTAAGAATAAATGATCGGGAGGGCATAGCACTAATTTTAAACACTGCCAAATAGGGTGGTATGTGTGTAGGGTGTAGTAGTCAGGGTCCTGCATAGAGACAAAACCAACAGGATGTTAGAGAGAGAGAGAAAAGATATATTTTAAGGAAGTTGGTTCATGGAATTGTGGAAGCTTGGTAAGCTTAAAATCTGCTGGGTAGACCAGCAGGCTAGAGACCCTGCTAGTAGGAAGTTTCAGAATTCTGCTGGCAAATTCCTTCTTGCTCAGAGGAGTTTAGTCTTTGTTCTATCAGGTCCTTCAACTGGTTGGTTGAGGCCCACCTGCATTATAGAGCATAATCTTCTGTCTGCACATGGAACAAGAGGGAATCATGGTGTCTCTTCCTCTTCTTATAAGGACACCAGCCCTGTTGGATTAAAGCCCCACTCCTTTGACCTCACTTAACCTTTATTACTTCCTTGTAGGCCCTCCCACCAAATATAATCATAATGGGAGTTAGGACTTAAACTCCCAGTTGTAAGGAACATAGTTCAGTCCATAACAGTAGATATCAAGGATTAAATAAGGTAGCTCCCTTGATTGCTTCATCATACCTTGTATAGTAAAACTCTTCAAGAATTACAACACGCTAAGGGTGTTTAGTATACTATAATACATTTGGCAGCTGTGTCCTTTTTCTTTTCTATCTCATAGTCCACTAAGGCACAATTTGCATTTTCATGGAAAAATATTCAACACACATTTATGGTGTTTTCATGAGTATGTTTGATCTTGTCACCGTACTATCATAATCTGGTACTGCAGGGTTCCAAATGAATAACCTTTAAGAGTAACTTAGTGCAGGGGACTCCCCCGGTCGCACAGTGGTTAAGAATCTGCCTGCCAATGCAGGGGACACAGGTTCAATCCCCAGTCCTGGAAGATCCCATATGCCGCAGATCAACTAAGCCCGTGTGCCACAACTACTGAGCCTGCACTCTAGAGCCCACGAGCCACAACTACTGAGCCTGCATGCCACAACTACTGAAGCCTGCACGCCTAGAGCCTGTGTTCCGCAACAGAGAAACCACTGCAATGAGGCAGTGAGAAGCCCGTGCACCACAATGAAGAGTAGCCCACACTCGCTGCAACTAGAGAAGATCCCGCGCGCAGCAACAAAGACGCAACGTAACCAAAAAATTAATTAATTAAAAGAAAGAGTAACTTAGTGTAAGAGTAACTTAGTGTAATACATTGATGATTACCTCCTTGGGAAGTAGGATAAAAGAAGTTGAGAACTCTAGACACCCATGTGGCCACGTGACAAATAGAGGCTGCTGAACTTAATTGCAAGTACTTGTCCAGTCCCATGGGTTCTTCACTAGAATGGAGCAAACGGAAAGCTCTGACCATACTGATGTTACTGTATACCCTATTAATAAGCAATATAGCCAACCCAGAGAATCCCACCAGAGGAGGAAGGGTATGGATGAAAATGGGTAATAAATGAAAACAGGAGCTCCGTGCAGACAAGAAGGCAGTGGGTTATTGTTCCAGGAAAGGATGCAGTAAAATCATTCCCAAAAGACAATCCCCAATTAAGAGATTAAGATTAAGACCCTTAGCTATCTCCCTTAGATCTGGAGCTAATTGTTGATATTGGGAAAAGCCATCAGATATTTTTGCTTCAGTTAAGGGAAATTTTACTCGCTGATTTATGGATTTTGCCATAAAGAATCCATCTAGATAGCTGGAGAAAAGTAACAATACCCACTAATATCTTAACTGACCCATATGTAGCCCAAACTACCATATAGCTTATAAGTTGTAGACTGTTTTACGATTTTGTTCATCATGCAACAAAAATACTTCTCCTTTACACAGCTTCCCAGAAGGAGTCCGACCTTTGCTTCTCTTTGTTAAGGAAAAGCATGATTGCTTTTCACAGAAGGATTCCCCATCATCTCCCAATGCCAGAGACTCTACCTGGTGACTGCCCCTCAGTACCTTACCAGGGACCCCTAAGTGATAAACACTGACCTGTGATCAGCTCGTCTTCTGGGAATTCCAGGGCTGTGTGCGTCTTTGTGATGAGCATGTGTCTGTGAACCCAGATGACAGGCATGCAGAAATCACACCTCATAAAAATATTTTCAATGTTAAAAAAAAAATACTCTGGGCAGTTTACTCCTGAACTGTCTAGAGTAAAGTTTCTTGAACATCAAAGCACATTATGTGGTCATGAATCAAGTTGATTCATCAAGACAGCTGCTTTGTTATTATAAGAAGCAGATTGCTGGGACCTGCCATATCTGCTAGAGCTTGGTGTGTTCTGTGAGTGTGGATGGAATTTCTTTAATAGCAGTATTAGAACCTGTGGAATTTTGTGGGAAATGGTCTTACAGACGGTATGGTAGCCATGTATCATTTATGATTCTCTTTGGAGCTTCAGAGGCACAGTGATGGGGCAGCTCTTTGGCACACACAGTGTGAACTACAGAATAAAACCAAATGATATTTTCATGTAGGTCGCAATATTCTTGAGTGCATATGCACACCTAAGTGTACCCATATAATGAGTCATCAAAGATAGCAACAAATATTGCGGTATGACTTCAAAGACCAAACCAGGCCACATTACCTTTTCTTTTTTTTCCTCTCTCTCTTTTTTTCCCCAAGTTCTTGTCTTTAATACTCGATGTGATATCTAATCAAATAGAAGGGATTGTAAAACTATACTGGAGGGAGACATTTCAAATTCATGTGGGTCAGTTCCATATGATAGATGAATCAGTTAACTGAGTCTTAAAGAGAAAAGGTTATACTTTTAGAGTTAAACAAATACATGTACTCACCTCTTCTTTCATTTAATAATTGTTGAGGACTGATAGTGTGTTAGATGCTGGGAATGCAATGGTGCAAAAGCAGACATGGTATTTCTGTTAGTTTTCATGTCTACTGTAACATTTTACCACAAATTAGTGGCTTAAAACAACACGACTTTATTATGTTACAGTTCTGAATGTCAGAAGTCTGAAATAGGTCCTACTGGGCTAAAGTCAATGAGTCAGCAAGGCTGTGTTCCTTTCTGGATGTTCTAGGCAAGACTCTGGCTTGTTTTTGTTTGTTTCTTTTCCAGCTTCTAGCCACCTACTTTCCTTGGCTCACACCACTCTTCCATCTTCAAAGCCAGCAATGGCTAGTTGAGTCTTTCACATCACATCCCCCTAACACAGACTCTTCTGTCTCCCTCATCTGCATTTAAGAACCCTTGTGATCACACTGAACATGCCCATATAATCCAGGAAAAGGTCATGAAGGTCAGCCGATTAACAACTTTAATTTCATCTGCGACTCCAATTCCCCGTTGTCATGTAAAATAACATATTCCTAGATTCTGGGGATTAAAACATCTTGGGGAACCATAATTCTGCCTGTTACAGTATAATCCGTAAAGTCCAAAGGCACCCCGATTTTATATTCATCTTTCTGACTCTAGTGGCTTTGTTTTATTTAATAACCACGTAATTGGTTTTGTTGTTTCAAACATAATGTATTATACAAATGAAGTTAATAATCTTAATTTTATTGGCAATCTATAAATTATCATTTGTATGTCTTACAAATTGTGTGTTGCCAACAACATTATAGTACTAAGTAACCTCCCTATAGCACCAGCAATGCAAGTCAGGATGGTATTATTTTTGTCTCTATTTTAAGAAGGAGAAACTAGCACAGAAGAGTTTTACCATAGTTTTCTGTTTGTAAAGCCTTTGTATTCCAATCTAGCTTCAGATGTTCTGTATATTTTCATAGACTGACTTTCATTAATCTTTATATGGTAGCTAGGATAAATCCATGGCTACCAAGGAAACCCAAAGTTACCTTCAAATTTTTGCTCAAAGGTTATCTCCTCCAGATAAACTTCTTAGATCCTACCCATACAAAACTAGTGTTTCCTTTCTGTAAAACCCCATAGTTTTTGTATTTATATAAGGGTACATCTGATTAATGTTGATCGTACTGTTTCCAAGGTTTAACTTAAAACTCCTTGAACCACGTACAGTGCTATGCAGTAACAGCAACTGATTAAATACAGTGTTTATAAGTTTTGATAATAGCTGCAAAACTTTTACCTTTCTTATTTAAATGGCATAGTCCTGCTCAACTTTGAAAATCAGTAAAGTTGAGAAGAATTATTTTTACTTACCATATGAAGTCAGGAAGTCAAGACAGACTTACTAATTCTTGTTATCCTCACCCATTTTTTTACTCTGTGCCTTCTACTTGAACAAGACCAAGCATACAAACATTTACAGAAGAAAAAAAAAAAATAGGCCTTTTAAAAGAATAATGTAGGCAATTGTGTTGCCTGTCACATGCTTATGTCTTTTGTATTACTTATGTCTTTGGTGATTATTTGAGAAAATAGGGGAATTGGGATACCACATTTTAACTTATCATCTTGCAAGCAACCTAGAAAAAAGATATTGATAATGTAACACTTAAATAAGTTTCAACAAAATCAGCAATAGTTTACTATCCAAAAGAGAATACTTTTTGTCTTGAATTATTTTTGAGATTGTTAAAAAATAGAAATATTTTAAAGCTCATGTTTAGTTGTCGGCAATATTGATTTAACAGGAATTTTGCCCTCACATTATTTCTTGTATGAAAGATTGCACTCTTAGGTCTTTTCAAGTGGATTATTCTTAAATATCAGGGCAACTAAGTGTGATTATAATGTAGCTTCATGGTGCTAGATAAATTAATCCAGTTCAATACAAAAACAAAAAAATAGCATGTAGATTTTCCCTTTTCCATTTATATAAAAGTTGGTTTCTCAACCTGGAAGAGGATTTTGATAGATGTATATAGTTAATATAAGATTTAAAAAAAGGAAATAGAAAATAGATTTTACTGTCCAGAACTCCAACTGTGAGATATCAGAAACCCAGCACAATTTATCCCTCCTCCTCTTTTGTAGAGTCCTAAGTTGTTCATACATTATCCTAAATAAGTTTTACATTTCTTCTTTATTGGTGCTGATGACTGCTCTGTTGCATCACGGAAAACCTTATAACATGACCGCTGATGTCACCATGATTTCTGCCTCTGGGAAGTGCTACATTACTGTTGTTATTGTTACTCTGAGGCTTGCATGGTCACCAGCGACCCAGACTCCAGTAATTCTTCCTGATGTTATATAGAGATTCAGGTTGTTACTAACGTAGGTCACGTTCACTCCTCAAACCCAATCTCTTAGATCAGCTAATGTTAAACTGTTTAATCTCATAGCTGCCTTTGCTGCTCTTACTGAATTAAGGGAGTGCCCTCTCCCAATTGACTTAATCATGTGGTCAAACTCCCCCAAATGATACTCTTTATTGTATTAAAGTGATTATATTATTATGCTATTTTTATGTACTTCCATTTAATCCCCTTCCTTAAACAAGATAGCTTTCCTCAGAAAATGACTGGCATTGCACATTTTAATGCCCCAAATTATACACCCAAATACCTACACACAAATATAAGACTCATAGTCCAAGAAACAGCTCTGGGACATTAATTCTCCCTTATCTGAGGTTCATATGAGTATTTTACTTCTCAAGTATTCATCCCAATGTTAAGACATCTCTCCGTTGACAAGCATACCAAAATGGTTAGAAGGCATAATTGTGGAACGATTAATAGCCCAGGTTCAGAGACGGGTCCTTTCAGTTCAAATCCATGGTATATTCTTTGCTGGATATTTGGGGCACATTTCTTGAACCCCCTGTGCCTAAGTTTCCTTATCAGAAAACCTATGTAATAATAAACTAAGGGAATAAAAAGAAGTTGTGAAATACAGTATGCTTAAAATATCTGACATAGTTAGTGCTCAATAAACGTCAGTTACTTTTATGATTTCCAAGTTCAAGACAAAATCTTTTGTAACCTGAATTTTACCATTTTGTTATATAAATTATCAGTGAAACCAAATTTTTAATTAAATATTCACAGTGAGATCAGCACTTTATTAGGCATCATGAGACCATAAGAAGTTCATAAATTAGCACATGCCACATTCCAAGCTTGGCATTATGAACTTGCAGGATCGGCTAGAATGGTTTCTTAGAATGAATTCAGCTCAACCATATTGCAACTCCACAGGCTGTAGCACAGATCCTCCGGGCAGGACATGTGTGCACGTTCAATACCAGCAAGATATCCATTCACTTCTTGTATGCTGGACTAAAGTAGAATCAGTCGGCAGGGAAGATTGATGAAACATTCTTAAGATTCGCTGTGGAAGAATTTCAGACAGACATAGACATCGACTGCTAGGAAACTGTGTCTTTTGGCAGCCCACTGCAGCAGGGAGTTGCCATTTGGAGCCAAGTGTCTCAAAGCTGATGGAAGAAGAAACAGAGCCTACAACAATAATAGGTTGTATCAGGCATGACTCTCCAGGGGCCAGTGGATGGATGAACACAGCCAGTGTGGACACCACTGAGAGACGCTGCCAGGCACAAGTTCATATGGACAGAATCACTATTAAACATATTACTACTTACTTGCAATCACGTGGCAAGTTATAATTAACAAAGCAATTTCCTAACACTTATAATAACCTTACAATAATACTGAGAGCTAGATTGACAGTTCTCATTTTGTAAACTGAGAAGGTGAAGCTAAGAGAGTTCAAGTTAGGTGCAGAATCCAAGAGCTAGTAAGCCGCCAAACTATATCTAAAGCCAGGTTTTTAAAATTCTTAGAAATTATTTTTATTACACCAACTTTTATTTCATTTGAGAAAACAACTATGAATGCATCAATAAGGAATGACACAGATAAGGAAAATTAATAAAAGTAAACATTATAAAGTATAGAAGAAATCAAGGTGTCAGGGAAAGTATGATTATTGACAGTACTTCAGACTGAATCTTTAGATGTATTCTTCTCAGTTAATGAAAGTATTTTTATTCTAGCAAATAAAGGAAATTGATCCACACTCAAAGTTTCTCTCCAGCTATCACACTGACATTATTACTTACCTTTGACAAATTCAATTTTAAGAGTTGTCATTAAATGGTAATTAGAACAGTTCAATAGAGTTTACCTGTGCAATTTTTACATCTGTTAGTCAGTACAGAAGGAACCTTTTTTAAAGCCTCTATGTGTAATGCGAGGAATACTTTTTTCTCTTGCCTGACACATCATTTATAGCTGCTCTGTTTGCAAGCTCTTTGGATTGCATGTGGGGCTATGTACCTACCCCTAAACCTTCACCAAAATAAAGACATGGTCCCTAAAGTATTCTGTATTGCTGATTTGCCTTGCTTTTAGGATCAAAGTTTTCAGTAGTTCTCTGAAATATACCAACTAACCACTGGAAAGAAAAATGACAATTTTGGTCCAGCTAAGATATAGCTTAAAGAAATTAACTTAATTGGGTTAATAATATATCTTTCCAGGAATCAAAGAGCAGTTTTTCTTTTACCTCTTAGCATGGATAGAGCTACAGCTCGTTTAGCAGAATTTTTTCCCCTCCCCTTGTTCCACCTGGTAATAGGACCTTCACTTACTCCTTCACCTAATAGAGCTGCAGTTTACCATCCTGAGAAATGTGAAGGATTCTTTAAACGTAAAGTTTAGGCTTTTGAATATAGGTTTACAAATTTAGTCATCTTTAACATTTTGTAAAAATTAAATCTACTTTAACAGAGATTTTTTGATAAATTAAGATTTTAATATCAGTTAAATTAAATGAATTGACATTGCACTTCTTCCTGTTTTCTTAACAGCCATGACATTACTCATCGCTACAAAACTCTCACAGGACAGACCTACAGATTCCTAAACATCTTTACAAAGCTAAACCTTGACTGCTTTTGAGTATTAAATGGATATATTTTCCCTAACGTCTTTGTAGAAAGTAACTCTCAGCTTCATTTTTAGCAACACCTCCCTTTACACATCATTCTTTCCATGTCATATGCCAGAACTTCTGTTATTGCATATATCTCTATATAATTGCTGCTGCTTGGGTTTTAAGGAGTTTTATTGCAGAATAATAACTAGCTTTAAATATCTATATAACTTTTTTCATTGCTTTCTTTCCACAACTTATGGAAATAAATACTTTACATTCATATTTTCCTGTACTAAATTGTAAGATATGTTCCATATCTTCTATTTTATTCCATTTTATTATTTATTTATTTTTAAATTTATTACTTTTTTTTTTGGCAGTACGCGGGCCTCTCACTGTTGTGGCCTCTCCCGCTGCAAAGCACAGGCTCCGGACGCGCAGGCTCAGCGGCCACGGCTCACAGGCCCAGCCGCTCCGCGGCATGTGGGATCCTCCCAGACCGGGGCACGAACCTGTGTCCCCTGCATCGGCAGGCGGACTCTCAACCACTGCACCACCAGGGAAGCCCTCCATTTTATTTTTTAAATCTGCTTGATACCCAAAATTGTAGACTGACGTGACACCAGTTGCATTTATCTTATAAATTAATTTATGGAAAACAAGCATTATTATACTCATTAGTCCTCTCATATAGGAATACAATGCATCTCTGACTTTATTACAATTTCTTCTGCTCTTAAGGTTTTTTTTTAACATCTTTATTGGCGTATAATTGCTTTAAATTGTTGTGTTAGTTGCTCCTGTATAACAAGGTGAATCAGCTATAGGTATACATATATCCCCATATCCCCTCCCTCTTGCGTCTCCCTCCCACCCTCCCTCTCCCACCCTCCCTCTCCCACCCCTCTAGGTGGTCACAAAGCACCGAGCTGATCTCCCTAGGCTATGCGGCTGCTTCCCACTAGCTATCTATTTCACATATTGTAGTGTATATATGTCAGTGCCACTCTCTCACTTCGTTCCAGCTTACCCTTCCCCCTCCCCGTGTCCTCAAGTCCATTCTCTACGTCTGTGTCTTTTTTCCTGTCCTGCCCCTAGGTTCTTCAGAACCATTTTTCTCTTCTTTAGATTCCATATATAAGTGTTAGCATACAGTATTTGTCTTTCTCTTTCTGACTTACTTCACTCTGTATGACAGACTCTAGGTCCATCCACCTCAATATAAATAACCCAATTTCGTTTCTCTATATGGCTGAGTAATATTCCATTTTACATATGTGCCACATCTTCTTTATCCATTCATCTGTCGATGGACACTTAGGTTGCTTCCATATCCTGGCTATTGTAAATAGTGCTGGAGTGAACGTTGTGGAATGTGACTCTTTTTGAATTCTGGTTTTCTCAGGGTATATGCCCAGTGGTGGGATTGCTGGGTCATATGGTAGTTCTATTTGTAGTTTTTTAAGGAACCTCCATATTGTTCTCCTTAGTGGCTGTATCAATTTACATTCCCACCAACAGTGCAAGAGGGTTCCCTTTTCACCACACCCTCTCCAGCATTTATCATTTGTAGATTTTTTTGATGATGGCCACTATGATCGGTATACGATGATACCTCATTGTACTTTTGATTTGCATTTCTCTAATGATTAGTGACGTTGCGAATCCTTTCATGTGTTTGTTTGCAATCTGTGTATCTTCTCTGGAGAAATGTCTGTTCAGGTCTTCTGTCCACTTTTGGATTGCGTTGTTATTTTAATATTGAGCTGCGTGAGCTGCTTGTATATTTTGGAGATTAATCCGTTGTCCGTTGCTTTGTTTGCAAATATTTTCTCCCATTTTTTTTAACATCTTTATTGGAGTATAATTGCTTTACAATGGTGTGTTACTTTCTGTTTTATAACAAAGTGAATTAGATATACATATACATATATCCCCATATCTCCTCCCTCCTGCATCTCCCTCCCACCCTCCCTAGCCCACCCCTCCAGGTGGTCAAAAAGCACGGAGCTGATAGTATATATAAGTATATATAAGTCCATGCCACTCTCTCACTGTGTCCCAGCTTACCCTTCCCCCCTCCCCGTGTCCTCAACTCCATTCTCTACGTCTGCGTCTTTATTCCTGTCCTGCACCTAGGTTCTTCAGAACCTTTTTTTTTTACATTCCATATATATGTGTTAGCATATGGTATTTGTTTTTCTCTTTCTGACGTACTTCACTCTGTGTGACAGACTCTAGGTGCATCCACCTCATTACAAATAACTCAATTTCATTTGTTTTTATGGCTGAGTAATATTCCATTGTATATATGTGTCACATCTTCATCATCCATTCATCTGTCGAAGGACATTTAGGTTACTTCCATGTCCTGGCTATTATAAATAGAGCTGCAGTCAACATTGTGGTACATGACTCTTTTTGAATTATGGTTTCCTCAGGGTATATGCCCAGTAATGGGATTGCTGGGTCATATGGTAGTTCTATTTTTAGTTTTTTAAGGAACCTCTATACTATTCTCCATAGTGGCTGTATCAATTTACATTCCCACCAACAGTGCAAAAGGGTTTCCTTTTCTCCACACCCTCTCCAGCATTTATTGTTTGTAGATTTTTGATGATGGCCATTCTGACTGGTGTGAGGTGATACCTCATTGTAGTTTTGATGTGCATTTCTCTAATCGTTAATGATTTTGAGCATCCTTCCATGTGTTTGTTGGCAATCTGTATTTCTTCTTTGGAGAAATGTCTATTTCGTTCTTCTGCCCATTTTTGGATTGGGTTGTTTGGTTTCTTGATATTGAGCTGCATGAGCTGCTTGTGTATTTTGGAGATTAATCCTTTGTCAGTTGCTTTGTTTGAAAATATTTTCTCCCCTTCTGAGGGTTGTCTTTTCATCTTGTTTATGGTTTCCTTTACTGTGCAGAAGCTTTTAAGTTTCATTAGGTCCCATTTGTTCATTTTTTATTTTATTTCCATGTCTCTAGTAGGTGGGTCAAAAAGGATCTTGCTGTGATTTATGTCATAGAGTGTTCTGCCTATGTTTCCCTCCAAGTGTTTTATACTGTCTTGCCTTACACTTAGTTCTTTAATCCATTTGAGTTTATTTTTGTGTATGGTGATAGGGAGTGTTCTGATTTCGTTCTTTTACATGTAGCTGTCCAGTTTTCCCAGCACCATTTATTGAAGCAGCTGTCTTTTCTCCATTGCATATTCTTGCCTCCTTTATCAAAGATAAGGTGACCATATGTGCATGGGTTTATCTCTGGGATTTCCATCTTGTTCCATTGATCTATATTTCTGTTTTTGTGCGACTACCACACTGCCTTCATTTACTGTAGCTTTGTAGTATAGTCTGAAGTCAGGGAGCCTGATTCTTCCAGCTGTGTGTTTCTTTCTCAAGACTGCTTTGGGTATTCGGGGTCTTTTATGTTTCCATACAAATTGTGAAATTTTTTGTTCTAGTTCTTTGAAAAATTCCATTGGTAGTTTGATGGGGATTGCATTGAATCTGTAGATTGCTTTGAGTAGTATAGTCATTTTCACAATGTTGATTCCTCCAATCCAAGAGCATGGTATATCTCTCCATCTGTTTGTATCATCTTTAATTTCTTTCAGCAGTGTCTTATAGTTTTCTGCATACAGGTCTTTTGTCTCCTTAGGTAGGTTTATTCCTAGATATTTTATTCTTTTTGTTGCAATGGTAAATGGGAGTGTTTTCTTGATTTCTCTTTCAGATTTTTCATCATTAGTGTATAGGAATGCAAGAGTTTTCTGTGCGTTAACTTTGTATCCTGCTACTCTACCATATTCTTTGATTAGCTCCAGTAGTTTTCTGATAGCCTCTTTAGGATTCTCTATGTATAGCATCATGTCACCTGCAAACAGTGACATTTTTACTTCTATTTTTCCAATTTGGATTCCTTTTATTTCTTTTCCTTCTCTGATTGCTGTGCCTAAAATTTCCACAAGTCTGTTGAATAATAGTGCTAAGAGTGGGCAAACTTGTCTTTTTTCTGATTTTAGAGGAAGTGGTTTCAGTTTTTCACTGAGAATGATGTTGGCTGTGGCTTTGTCTATATGGACTTTATTATGTTGAGGTAGGTTCCCTCTGTGCCTACTTTCTGGAGAGTTTTTATCATAAATCAGTGTTGAATTTTGTGAAAAGCTTTTTCTGCATCTATTGAGATTATCATATGGTTTTTATCCTTCAGTTTGTTAATATGGTGTATCACATTGATTGTTTTGCATATATTGAAGAATCCTTGCATTCCTGGTATAAAGCCCACTTGATCTGGATGGATGATCCTTTTAATGTGCTGTTGGATTGTTTGCTAGTATTTTGGTGAAGATTTTTGTATTTTTGTAATATTGGCCTGTAGTTTTCCTTTTTTTTAATATCTTTGTCTCGTTTTGGTATCAGGGTGATGGTGGCCCTGTAGAATGAGTTTGGAAGTGTTCCTCCGTCTGCTATATTTTGGAAGAGTTCGAGAAGGATGGGTGTTAGCTCTTCTCTAAATGTTTGATAGTAATCGCCTGTGAATCCATCTGGTCCTGGGCTTTGTTTGTTGGAAGATTTTTAATCACAGTTTCAATTTTGGTGCTTGTGAGTGGTCTGTTTATATTTTCTATTTCTTCCTGGTATAGTCTTGGAAGGTTATGCATTTCTAAGAATTTGTCCATTTCTTCCAGGTTGTCCATTTTATTGGCCTATAGTTGCTTGTAGTAATCTCTCATGATCCTTTGTATTTCTGCAGTCAGTTACTTCTTTTTCATTTCTAATTCTATTGATTTGAGTCTTCTCCCTTTTTTTCTTGATGAGTCTGGCTAATGGTTTATCAACTTTATCTTCTCAAAGTACCAGCTTTTAATTTTATTGATCTTCACTGTTGTTTACATCATTTGTTTTTCATTTATTCTGATCTGATCATTATGATTTCTTTCCTTCTTCTAACTTGTTTTGTTTGTTGTTGTTCTTTCTCTAATTGCTTTAGATGTAAGGTTAAGTTGTTTATTTGAGGTGTTTCTTGTTTTTTAAGGTAGGATTGTATTGCTATAGTCTTCCTTCTTAGAACTGCTTTTGCTGCATCCCATAGGTTTTGGGTCATCATGTTTTCTTTGTCATTTGTTTCTAGGTATTTTTTGATTTCTTCAGTGATCTCTTCATTATTTAGTAGCATATTGTTTAGCCTCCATGTGTTTGTATTTTTTACAGTTTTTTTCCTGTAATTGATATCTAGTCTCCTAGCATTGTGGTTGGAAAAGATACTTGACATGATTTCAATTTTCTTAAATTTACCAAGGCTTGATTTGTTACCCAAGATATGACCTAGAGAATGTTCCACAAGCACTTGAGAAGAAAGTGTATTCTGCTGTTTTTGGATGGCATATCCTATAAATATCAATTAAATCCATCTTATTTAATGTGTCATTTAAAGCTTGTGTTTCCTTATTTATTTTCATTTTGGATGATCTGTCCATTGGTGAAAGTGGGGTGTTAAAATCCCCTACTATGATTGTGTTACTGTTGATTTCCATTTTATGCCTGTTAGTATTTGCCTTATGTATTGAGGTGCTCCTATGTTGCGTGCATAAGTATCTACAATTGTTGTATCTTTTTCTTGGATTGATTCCTTGATCATTCTGTTCTGTCCTTCTTTGTCTCTTCTAATAGTCGTTATTTTAACGTCTATTTTGTCTGATATAAGAATTGCTACTCCAGCTTTGTTTTGATTTCCATTTGCATGGAAGAACTTTTTCCATCCCCTCAATTTCAGTCTGTATGTGCCCCTATGTCTGAAGTGGGTCTCTTTTAGACAGCGCATATACACCTATTTTTTTTGTATCCATTCAGCCAGTCTGTGTTTTGGTTGGAGCATTCAATCCATTTACATTTAAGGTAATTATCAATATGTATGTTCCTATTACCATTTTCTTAATTGTTTGGGTTTGTAATCATAGGTCATTTCCATCTCTTGTGTTTCCTGCCTAGAGAAGTTCCTTTAATATTTGTTGTAATGCTTGTTTGGTGGTGCTGAATTCTCTTAACCTTTGTTTGTCTGTAAAAGTTTTAAGTTCTCCATCAAATCTGAATGAGATCCTTTCTGGGTAGAGTAATCTTGGATGTAGGTTTTTCCCTTTCATCACTTTAAATATGTCCTGTCACTCCCTTTTGGCTTGCAGAGTTTCTGCTGAAAGATCAGCTGTTAACCTTATGGGGATTCCCTTGAATGTTTTTGTCGGTTTTCCCTTGCTGCTTTTAATATTTTTTATTTGTATTTAATTTTTGATAGTTTGATTAGTGTGTGTCTTGGTGTATTTCTCCTTGGATTTATCCTGCATGGGTCTCTCTGTGCTTCCTGGACTTGACTGACTATTTCCTACCCCATGTTAGGGAAGTTTTCAACTATAATCTCCTCACATATTTTCTCAGTCTCTTTCTTCTAGTCTTTTTCTTTTGGGACCCCTATAATTCAAATGTTGTTGCATTAAATGTTGTCCCAAAGGTCTCTGAGATGGTCCTCAATTCCTTTCATTCTTTTTTCTTTATTCTGCTCTATAGGAGTTATTTCCACTGTTTTATCTTCCAGGTCAATTATCCGTTCTTCTGTCTCAGTTATTCTGCTATTGATTCCTTCTAGAGAATTTTTAATTTCATTTATTGTATTGTTCATTATTTATTGTTTGCTCTTTAGTTCTTGTAGATCCTTGTTAAACGTTAAACATTTCTTTAAACGTTTCTTGTATTTTCTCCATTCTATTTCTAAGATTTAGGATCGTCTTTACTATCATTACTCTGAATTTTTTTTCAGGTAGACTGCCTATTTCTTCTTCATTTGTTTGGTCTGGTGGGTTTTTACCTTGCTCCTTCATCTGCTTCTTATTTCTCTGTCTTTTCATTTTGTTTAACTTAGTGTGTTTGTGGCCTCCTTTTCACAGGCTGTGGGTTCATAGTTCCCGTTGATTTTTGTGTCTGCCCCCAGTGGGTGTGGTTGGTTCAGTGGGCTTTGTCAGCTTACTGGTGGAGGGTTCTGGTGGCTATGCTCTGGTGGGTGTGGCTGGATCTTGTCTTTCTGGTGGGCAGAACCGCATCTGGTGGTATGTTTTGGGGTGTCTGTGAACTTAGTATGATTACAGGCAGCCCCTCTGCTAATGGGTGTTGTTGTGTTCCTGTCTTGCTAGTTTGTTGGCATTGGGTGTCCAGCACTGCAGCTTGCTTGCCGTTGGGTGGAGCTGGGTCTTAGCATTGAGATGGCGATCTCTGGGAGAGCTCTCGCTGATTGATATTACATGGGGCCGGGAGGTCTCTGTTGGTCCAGTGTCCTGAACTCAGCTATCCCTCCTCTGGCACACCAGCCAGAGTATCAAGACCCTGTCAGCCATATGGCTGGTTTGTAGGCTACATCCACTGTGGAGGTGACACTGAGTCTTCAAAGAGGAATTGGAATTCTTATCCTGGTGTGGTTCTTTGAACTTTTACTCCTGGATACTCCAAGAAAAACAACACGACAGCCAAGGCCGAGAAAAAGTTTCCCTGTGGGGCATTTCACTGTTTTACTGCACAAAACATGCATGATACTTTAAAATCCCTCAGGCTTTGGGATGAAACAGTCAAAATGAGAACACCAAAGTGACCAAGACAATAAACAAGTTTTAGGAGGAGTTTAAGATTTTGAAAATTATCTTTTAACATGTGCTTTTTACTGTTTTGATATATACTAAAATATGCTCTGGATACTATTTTTCCAAAATTTTAAAGGTCTATTATTATTGAAGTCTATTCTTCGATATTTATTTTTTTCATTTTTAGTTTGAATAAAGTTTATATTTTCTATATTTCCATATTTGTAGAATAACTATCAAATTTTGATAATTATACTTAAAAGCAGTCTCACTGTACTCTTGGATTTATTTGTTCCTTCCACTGATTTTTTTAAGTAATCCTATTATACACTTATAATATGTTTTGTCCTTTTTTCTTTTCAATAACTATATATTTTATTTTTTAATAGCATTTGTTAGAACTTTCAGAACAATTTTAAGTAATACTGTCAAAAGATGTCACTATTGTTATATGTGCAACTATAGTAGGAATGTCCATGGATTGTAATTGTTATGTATAATGTTGACAGTTGCATGAAAGGTATTTATTCACTCTAAAATTCAGTTAGCCCCAACTCATTATCAATTACTCTGCAGGCTATGTTTGATAGAGTAACTGCCATAAAAATAGATCAAAAAATGTACAGTGGATCAGATAGAAGTTCGTTTCTTCTTCTCATAACAATACTGGGTGAGCTTCATAGTGTGGCTGTCCTTCTCAATGCAGTTATTGAGGGTCCAAGGCCGTTGGAGAGTCAGCCATCATTCTCATGTAATTTCAAAGTCACCCTGAAGGTTTAATATATTCCAGGTTGTACAAGTTATAGTGGTCATAAGTGTTTTAATGGCTAAGTCTTCAAAAGGTGTACGTATCTTTTATTCATAGTCCATTAGCAATACTTCAGTCACAGGGTTCGCATCTTACTGGAGGGAGGTTAGAATGCCCAGGGAAAAATAGGAGAACATGAACTAAGAGAGAAACTAGCAGTCTCTGCCATAGAGGCCAAGGAAGAGACTTACAAAAGTGATGCTGTGGGAATTTGAGGCTAAGTCATAAAGGAAATAGTTTAGTATCTTGGTTTCTCTGTCTCTCTCTGTCCCCTTCTTTCTGTCTCTGTCTCTGTCTCTGTCTCTCTCTAGAACCTAGACTCCATGCTAAGAGGAAAGAGCCAGCCCACCTGGAGGGAATATATATAGATGTTCTGGCTAAGAGCTCCAACTAAAGTCTCAGCTAACTACCAGTATCAACTTATATACCTGTGACTTAATGAGCTTTCATATGATTCATGCCCCCAGCATTCATGTCCTCCAACTGAGGTTCCAGACAGCAACAAAGAAAAGCTGTCTTTACTATGCCCTGTTTGAATTCTTAACTGCAGTAATAATTAAATATCTACACATATTTTCTTTGGAAAACTTACCTCAATTGTTCACCTCACCTATAACTTTTTTTTTTTACATCTTTATTGGAGTATAATTGCTTTACACTGCTGTGTTAGTTTCTACTTTATAACAAAGTGAATCAGTTATACATATACATATGTTCCCATATCTCTTCCCTCTTGCGTCTCCCTACCTCCCACCCTCCCTATCCCACCCTTCCAGGCGGTCACAAAGCACCGAGCTGATCTCCCTGTGCTATGCAGCTGCTTCACACTAGCTATCTATTTTACGTTTGGTAGTGTATATATGTCCATGGCTCTCTCTCGATTTGTCACAGCTTACCCTTCTGCCTCCCCATATCCTAAAGTCCATTCTCTAGTAGGTCTGTGTCTTTATTCCTGTCTCACTCCTGGGTTCTTCATGACATTTTATTTTTCTTAAATTCCATATATATGTGTTAGCATACGGTATTTGTTTTTCTCTTTCTGACTTACTTCACTCTGTATGATAGACTCTAGGTCTATCCACCTCATTACAAATAGCTCAATTTCATTTCTTTTTATGGCCCAGTGATATTCCATTGTATATACGTGCCACATCTTCTTTATCCATTCATCCGATGATGGACACTTAGGTTGTTTCCATCTCCGAGCTATTGTAAACAGAGCTGCAATGAACATTTTGGTACATGACTCTTTTTGAATTACGGTTTTCTCAGGATATATGCCCACTAGTGGGATTGCTGGGTCATATGGTAGTTCTATTTGTAGTTTTTTAAGGAACCTCCATAGTTTCCTCCATAGTGGCTGTACCAATTCACATTCCCACCAGCAGTGCAAGAGTGTTCCCTTTTCTCCACACCCTCTCCAGCATTTATTGTTTCTAGATTTTTTGATGATGGCCATTCTAACTGGTGTGAGATGATATCTCATTGTAGTTTTGATTTGCATTTCTCTAATGATTAATGATGTTGAGCATTCTTTCATGTCTTTGTTGACAGTCTGTATATCTTCTTTGGAGAAATGTCTATTTAGGTCTTCTGCCCATTTTTGGTTTAGGTTGTTTGTTTTTTTGTTATTGAGCTGCATGAGCTGCTTATAAATTTTGGAGATTAATCCTTTGTCAGTTGCTTCATTTGCAAATATTTTCTCCCATTCTGAGGGTTGTCTTTTGCTCTGGTTTATGGTTTCCATTGCCGTGCAAAAGCTTTGAAGCTTCATTAGGTCCCATTTGTTTATTTTTGTTTTTATTTCTATTTCTCTAGGAGGTGGGTCAAAAAGGATCTTGCTGTGATTTATGTCATAGAGTGTTCTATGTTTTCCTCTAAGAGTTTGATAGTTTCTGGCCTTACATTTAGGTCTTTAATCCATTTTGAGCTTATTTTTGTATATGGTGTTAGGGAGTGATCTAATCTCATACTTTTGCATGTACCTGTCCAGTTTTCTGAGCACCACTTATTGAAGAGGCTGTCCTTTCTCCACTGTACATTCCTGCCTCCTTTATCAAAGATAAGGTGACCATATGTGTGTGAGTTTATCTCTGGGCTTTCTATCCTGTTCCATTGATCTATCTTTCTGTTTTTGTGCCAGTACCATACTGTTGATTACTGTAGCTTTGTAATATCGTCTGATGTCAGGGAGCCTGATTCCTGCAGCTCCGTTTTTCGTTCTCAAGAATGCTTTGGCTATTCGGGGTCTTTTGTGTTTCCATACAAATTGTGAAATTTTTTGTTCTAGTTCTGTGAAAACTGCCAGTGGTAGTTTGATAGGGATTCCGTTGAATCTGTAGATTGCTTTGGGTAGTAGAGTCATTTTCACAATATTGATTCTTCCAATCCAAGAACATGGTATGTCTCTCCATCTATTTGTATCATCTTTCATTTCTTTCATCAGTGTCTTATAATTTTCTGCGTACAGGTCTTTTGTCTCCTTAGGTAGGTTGATTCCTAGATATTTTATTCTTTTTCTTGCAGTGATAAATGGCAGTGTTTTCTTCATTTTACTTTGAGATTTTTCATCATTAGTGTACAGGAATGCCTGAGATTTCTGTGCATTAATTTTTTATGCTGCTACTTTACCAGATTCATTGATTAGCTCTAGTAGTTTTCTGGTAGCATCTTTAGGATTCTCTATGTATAGTATCATGTCATTTGCAAACAGTGACAGCTTTACTTCTTCTTTTCCAATTTGGATTCCTTTTATTTCCTTTTCTTCTCTGATTGCTGTGGCTAAAACTCCAAAACCATGTTGAATAAAAGTGGTGAGAGTAGGCAACCTTGTCTTGTTCCTGATCTTAGTGGAAATGCTTTCAATTTTTCACCATTTAGGACGATGTTGGCTGTGGGTTTTTCATATATGGCCTTTATTATGTTGAGGATAGTACCCTCTATGCCTACTTCCTGCAGGGTGTTTATCATAAATGGGTGTTGAATTTTGTTGAAAGCTTTCTCTGCATCTATTGAGATGATCATATGGTTTTTCTCCTTCAACTTGTTAATATGGTGTATCACATTGATTGTTTTGCATATATTGAAGAATCCTTGCATTCCTTGAATAAACCCCACTTGATTATGGTGTATGATCCTTTTACTGTGCTGTTGGATTCTGTTTGCTAGTATTTTGTTGAGGATTTTTGTATCAAGTTCATCAGCGATACTGGCCTGTAGTTTTCTTTCTTTGTGACATCCTTGTCTGGTGTTGGTATCAAGGTGATGGTGGCCTCGTAGAATGAGTTTGGGAGTGTTCCACCCTCTGCTATATTTTGGAAGAGTGTGAGAAGGATAGGTGTTAGCTCTTCTCTAAATGTTTGATAGAATTCGCCTGTGAAGCTATCTGGTCCTGGGCTTTTGTTTGTTGAAAGATTTTTTATCACAGTTTCAATTTCAGTGCTTGTGATTGGTCTGTTCATATGTTCTACTTCTTCCTGATTCAGTCTTGGCAGGCTGTGCATTTCTAAGAATTTGTCCATTTCTTCCAGATTGTCCATTTTATTGGCATAGAGTTGCTTTTAGTAATCTCTCATAATCTCTTGTATTTCTGCAGTGTCAGTTGTTACTTCTCCTTTTTCATTTCTAATTCTATTTACTTGAGTCTTCTCCCTTTTTTTCTTGATGAGTCTGGCTAGTGGTTTATCTATTTTGTTTATCTTCTCAAAGAACCAGCTTTTAGTTTTATTGATCTTTGCTATTGTTTCCTTCATTTCTTTTTCATTTATTTCTGATCTGATTTTTATGATTTCTTTCCTTCTGCTAACTTTGGCGGTTTTTTGTTCTTATTTCTCTAATTGCTTAAGTGCAAGCTTAGGTTGTTTATTCGAGATGTTTCCTGTTTCTTAAGGTAGGATTGTATTGCTATAAACTTCCCTCTTAGAACTGCTTTTGCTGCGTCCCATAGGTTTGGTGTCGTCATGTCTCTATTGTCATTTGTTTCTAGGTATTTTTTTTATTTCCTCTTTGATTTCTTCAGTGATCACTTCATTATTAAGTAGTGTATTGTTTAGCCTCCATGTGTTTGTATTTTTTACAGATCTTTTCCTATTATTGATATCTAGTCTTACAGCATTGTGGTAGGAAAAGATACTTGATACGGTTTCAATTTTCTTAAATTTACCAAGGCTTGATTTGTGATCCAAGATATGATCTATCCTGGATAATGTTCCATGAGTACTTGAGAAAAATGGGTATTCTTTTGTTTTTGGATGGAATGTCCTATAAATATGAATTAAGTCCATCGTGTTTAATGTATCATTTAAAGCTTGTGTTTCCTTATTTATTTTCATTTTGGATGATCGGTCCATTGTTGAAAGTAAGGTGTTCATGTCCCCTACTATTAATGTGTTACTGTCGATTTCCCCTTTTATAGCTATTAGTATTTGCCTTATGTATTGCCATGCTCCTATGTTGGGTGCATAAATATTTACAATTGTTTTATCTTCTTCTTGGATCGATCCCTTGATCATTATGTAGTGTCCTTCTTTGTCTCTTCTAATAGTTTTTATTTTAAAGTGTATTTTGTCTGATATGAGAATTGCTACTCAGGCTTTCTTTTGGTTTTCATTTGCATGGAATATCTTTTTCCATCTCCTTACTTTCAGTCTGTATGTGTCTCTAGGTCTGAAGTGGGTCTCTTGTAGACAGAATATATATGAGTCTTGTTTTTGTATCCAGTCAGCCAATCTGTGTTTTTTGGTGGGAGCATTTAGTCCATTTACATTTAAGGTAGTTATCGATATGTATGTTCCTATTCCCATTTTCTAAATTGTTTGGGGTTCATTATTGTAGGTCTTTTCCTTCTCTTGTGTTTCTTGTCTAGAGAAGTTCCTTTAGCGTTTGTTGTAAAGTTGGTTTGGTAGTGCTGAACTCTCTCAGCTTTTGCTTGTCTGTAAAGGTTTTAATTTCTCCATCAAATCTGAATGAGATCCTTGCTGTGTAGAGTAATCTTGGTTGCAGGTTTTTCTCCTTTATCACTTTAAATATGTCCTGCTAGTCCCTTCTGGCTTGCAGAGTTTCTGCTGAAAGATCAGCTGTTAACCTTATGGGCATTCCCTTGTGTGTTATTTCTTGTTTTTCCCTTACTGCTTTTAATATGTTTTCTTTGTATTTAATTTTTGATAGTTTGAATATGTGTCTTGGCGTATTTCTCCTTGGATTTGTCCTGTATGGGACTCTCTGTGCTTCCTGGACTTGAGTAACTATTTCCTTTCCCATATTAGGGAAGTTTTCAACTATAATCTCTTCCACTATTTTCTCATTCCCTTTCTTTTTCTTTTCTTCTTCTGGAACCCCTATAACTTGAATGTTGGTGTATTTAATGTTGTCCCAGAGGTCTCTGAGACTGTCCTCAGTTCTTTTCATTCTTTTTTCTTTATTCTGCTGTGGTAGTTATTTCCACTATTTTATCTTCCAGGTCACTTATCCGTTCTTCTGCCTCTGTTATTCTGCTATTGATCGCATCTAGAGTATTTTTAATTTCATTTATTGTGTTGTTCTTCGCTTTTGTTTCATCTTTAGTTCTTCTCGGTCCTTGTTAAATATTTCTTTCATTTTCTGTTTTCTATTTCCAAGATTTTTGATCATTTTTTCTGTCATTATTATGAATTCTTTTTCAGGTAGACTGCCTATTTCCTCCTCATTTGTTAGGTCTGGTGGGTTTTTATCTTGCTCCTTCATCTGCTGTGTGTTTTTCTGTCTTCTCATTTTGCTTATCTTACTGTGTTTGGGGTCTCCTCTTTGCACGCTGCAGGTTCGTAGTTCCCGCTGTTCTTGGTGTGTGTCCCCAGTGGCTAAGGTTGTTTCAGTGGGTTGTGTAGGCTTCCTGGTGGAGGGGACTAGTGCCTGTGTTCTGGTGGGCAGGTCCACATCTGGTGGTGTGTTTTAGGGTGTCTGTGGACTTATTATGATTTTAGGCAGGCTCTCTGCTAATGGGTGGGGTTGTGTTCCTGTCTTGCTACTTGTTTGGCATAGGTTGTCCAGGACTGTAGCTTGCTGGTCGTTGAGTGAAGCTGGGTGATGGTGTTGAGATGGAGATCTCTGGGAGATTTTTGCTGTTTGACATTATGTGCAGCTGGGAGGTCTCTTGTGGACCAGTGTCCTGAAGTTGGCTCTCCCACCTCAGAAGCACAGCACGGACTCCTGGCTGCAGCCTCAAGAGCCTTCCGTCCACACAGCTCAGAATAAAAGAAGATAAAGTAGAAAGAAAGAATTATTGGAAGTAGAAAGAAAGAAGGGGGGGAGGGAGGAAGGAAGGAGGGAAGGAAGGAAAAAAAGAAGATAAAGTAAAATAAAATAAAGTTATTAAAATAAAAAATATTAAGAAAAAAATTATTTAAAAAAAAGGACAGATAGAACCCTAGGACAAATGGTGGAAGCAGAGCTATACAGACAAAATCTCACACAGAAGCATACACATACACACTCACAAAAAGAGGAAATGGGGAAAAAAATCATAAATATTGCCCTCAAAGTCCACCTCCTGAATTTGGGATGATTCGTTGTCTATTCAGGTATTCCACAGATGCAGGGTACATCAAGTTGATTGTGGAGCTTTAAACCGCTGCTTTTGAGGCTGCTGGGAGGGATTTCCCTTTCTCTTCTTTGTTCTCACAGCTCCCAGGGGCTCAGCTTTGGATTTGTCCCTGCCTCTGCCTGTAGGTTGCTGGAGGGCGTTGGTTCTTCGCTCAGACATGACGGGGTTAAAGGAGCAGCTGCTTCGGGGACTCTGGCTCACTCAGACGGGGGGAGGGAGGGGCACGGAGTGCGGGGCGGGCCTGCAGCTGCAGAGGCCAGTGTGACGTTGCACCAGCCTGAGGCTCTCCGTGCGTTCTCCTGGGGAAGGTGTCCCTGGATCCCGGGACCCTGGCAGTGGCGGGCTGCACAGACTCCCCGGAAGGGGGGTGTGGATAGTGACCTGTGCTCGCACGCAGGCTTCTTGGTGGCAGCAGCAGCAGCTTTAGCGTCTCATGCCCGTCTCTGGGGTCCGCGCTTTTAGCCTCGGCTCGCGCCCATCTCTGGAGCTCCTTTAAGCAGCACTCTTAATCCCCTCTCCTCGCGCGCCAGGAAACAAAGAGGGAAGAAAAAGTCTCTTGCCTCTTCGGCAGGTCCAGACTTTTCCCTGGACTCCCCCCCGGGTAGCCGCAGTGCACCAACTCCCTGCAGGCTGTGTTCACGCCGCCAACCCAGTCCTCTCCCTGCGCTCCGAAGGAAGCCTGAGCCTCAGCTCCCAGCCCCTTCCACCCCGGCGGGTGAGCAGACAAGCCTCTCGGGCTGGTGAGTGCCGGTCGGCACCGATCCTCTGTGCGGGAATCTCTCCGCTTTGCCCTCCGAACACCTGTGGCTGTGCTCTGCTCCGCGGCTCTGAAGCTTCCCCCACTCCTCCACCCGCAGCCTCGCCCGCGAAGGGGCTTTCTTGTGTGTGGAAAACTTTCCTCCTTCACAGCTCCCTCCAACTGCTGCAGGTCCCATCCCTATCCTTTTGTCTCTGTTTATTCTTTTTTTTTTTTTTTTTTTCTTTTGCCCTACCCAGGTATGCGGGGAGTTTCTTGCCTTTTGGGAGGTCTGAGGTCTTCTGCCACCGTTCAGTAGGTGTTCTGTAGGAGTTGTTCCATGTGTAGATGTATTTCTGGTGTATCTGTGGGGAGGAAGGTGATCTCCACGTCTTACTCTTCCATCTTCTTTCCCTCTCTCTCCTCACCTATAACTTCTTAAAATTATTATTGAAATATTTTATATGAAAATCATTAATTTCACAACTACTTAATACTTTGTGAGCCTATGAAAACTCTTGAGCAAGAAGTTCTCTTATTATAAAATGAGTTTCTAAGCAAGGTTTTTGCAAGGATTTCATAATATGAGATCCATAAAGAGTTTAGGCTACTTGACTTTAACATAGTAGGCTTTTAATGGTAGCTATCATCAGTATTAAAAAATGGAAGATTTTCATCACATGTGTAGACTTAACCTTAGAATCTTTTCCTGTTAACGAACTGCATTCCACAACAATATTTAAACTCCTCAAACACCCACTCCATTTATTAACAACAGAAGTTATTTTAGACTGAAAACATGAGCCTCTGAGGCTGAGAGGGGTTTGTGTGGCTGGGCAGGAGCGCCAGCATGGGCGACTCTTCCTGTGGCTGTGCAAGATTGAGGAGATGGCTCACAAGGGTGAGATGTTTAGGTGCGTGGCCTCCCCACCCTCGTTTGGTGACGTAACACAGACCTTGGGGCGAGATTTGCTGGGTTTGTAATGTAGCCCCAACATTTAAGCACTCTATGGCTTTGGGCAACTCGGGTAGCATGAATCTCATCAGCACAGAGAGAACGCTTCATGGAAAACTCACTGTAGAGCAGTGGGGGAAGCCAGATTCCACAACGGCAGCAGCAGGGTTCATGGCAAGAATCAGCTTGCAGGCCGCCCTGGGCGGTCTCGTCTTCTTCAGCTGGTAGACCCTCAGGCTTAGGAGCTGTTTCAACCACAGAACCTTGACAGTAAGGTGTTTTTGAGACCATCTGTACCAAATCTGTGACTGAACCCAGTGAAGACCTCTATATAAATGTTAAAGATTCTGGCAGCACATGCGAGACCTACTCTTTTAGCCACCAGATGCTGAAGATAGCCTCGTAGACAAATTGCTCCCAAGTCAACCTGTTCTAGCTGAACAACTATTATAGACCCTCGTAATCTGACTTCATAATGGAGACTGCCACATTCACTGCTGTGTGACGGAAAGGGTCTTGGTGCTCTGGCCAGGTGTCAGGCCTGAGCCTCTGAGATGGGAAAGCCAAGTTCAGGACATTGGACCACCAGAGACCTCCCAGCCCCATGTAATGTCAATTGGTGAGAGCTCTGCCAGAAATCTCCATCTCAGTGCTAAGACCCAGCTCCACTCAATGACCAGCAAGCTTCAGGATGGGCACCCCATGCCAAACAACTAGCAAGAGAGGAACACAACTCACCCATTAGCAGAGAGGCTGCCTAAAATCATACTAAGTTCACAGACACCCCAAAACACACCACTGGATGCAGTCCTGCCACCAGAAAGGCAAGATCCAGCTTCATCCACCAGAAAACAGGCACCAGACCTGCCACCAGGAAGCCCACACAACCCACTAAACCAACCTTACCCACTGGGGGCAGACACCAAAAACAACGGGAACTATGAACATGCAGCCTGCGAAAAGGAGACCCTAAATGCAGTAAGTTAAGCAAAATGAGATGACAGAGAAATATGCAACAGATGACGGGGTAAGGTAAAAGCCCACCAGACCAAACAAATGAAGAGGAAATAGGTAGTCTACTTGAAAAAGAATTTAGAGTAACAATAGTAAAGATGATCCAAAATCTAAGAAATAGAATGGAGAAAATACAAGAAACGTTTAACAAGGAACTAGAAGAACTAAATAGCAAACAAACAATGACGAACAACAAAATAAATGAAATTAAAAATTCTCTACAAGGAAGCAATAGCAGAAGAACTGAGGCAAGAGAACAGGTAATTGACCTGGAAGATAAAATAGTGGAAATAACTACCACAGAACAGAATGAAGGAAAAAGAATGAAAAGAATTGAGGACAGTCTCAGAGACCTCTGGGACAACATGAAATTCACCAACATTCGTATTATAGGGGTCCCAGAAGAAGAAGAGAAAAAGAAAGGGACTGAGAAAATATTTGAAGAGATTATAATTGAAAACTTCCCTAATATGAGAAAGGAAATAGTCAATCAAGTCCAGGAAGTGCAGAGAGTCCCATACAGGATAAATCCAAGGAGAAACACACCAAGACACATATTAAACAATCAAATATTAAATACAAATAAAAAATATTAAAAGCAGCAAGGGAAAAACAACAAATAACATTCAAGGGAATCCCCATAAGGTTAACAGCTGACCTTTCAGCAGAAATGCTGCAAGCCACAAGGGAGTGGCAGGACATATTTAAAGTGATGAAAAGGAAAAACCTACAACCAATATTACTCTACCCAGCAAGGATCTCATTCAGATTCAATGGAGAAAGTAAAATCTTTACAGACAAGCAAAAGTTAAGAGACTTCAGCAACATCAAACGAGCTTTACAACAAATGCTAAAGGAACTTCTCTAGGCAAGAAACACAAGAGAAGGAAAAGACCTACAATAACAAACCCAAAACAATTAAGAAAATGGTAATAGGAATATACATATTAATAATTACCTCACATGTAAATGGTTAAATGCTGCAACCAAAAGACATAGCCTGGGTGAATGGATACAAAAACAATACACATATATATGCTTACTACGAGACCCATTTCAGACATAGGGACACATACAGACTGAACGTGAGGGGATGGAAAAAGATATTCCATGCAAGTGGAAATAAAAAGAAAGCTGGAGTAGCAATTCTCATATCAGATAAAATAGAGTTTAAAATAAAGACTATTACAAGAGACAAAGAAGGACACTACATAATGATCAAGGGATTAATCCAAGAAGAAGATATAACCATTGTAAATATTTATGCACCCAACATAGGAGCACCTCAATACGTAAAGCAAATGCTAACTGCCAAAAAAGGGGAAATCGACGGTAAAACAATCATAGAACGGGACTTTAACACCCCACTTTCACCAATGGACAGATCATCCAAAATGAAAATGAATAAGGAAACACAAGCTTTAAATGACACATTAAATAAGATGGACTTAATTGATATCTATAGGACATTCCATCCAAAAACAACACAATACACTTTCTTCTCAAGTGCTTATGGAATATTCTCCAGGATAGATCATATCTTGGCTCACAAATCAAGCCTTGGTAAATTTAAGAAAAGATACATCCAACCACAATGCTATGAGACTCAATATCAGTTACAGGAAAAAAGCTAAAAAATACAAACAAACACATGGAGGCTAAACAATATGCTACTAAATAACCAAGAGATCACTGAAGAAATCAAAGAGGAAATCAAAAAATACCTAGAAACAAATGATAATTAAACATGATGACCCAAAACCTATGGGATGCAGCAAAAGCAGTTCTAAGAGGGAAGTTTATAGCAATATAATCCTATGTCAAGAAACAAGAAAAATCTCAAATAAACAACTTTACGTCTAAAGCAATTAGAGAAAGAAGAAGAACAACAACAAAACCCAAAGTTAGCAGAAGGAAAGAAATCATAAAAATCAGATCAGAAATAAATGAAAAAGAAATGAAGGAAATGATAGCAAAAATCAATAGAAGTAAAAGCTGGTTCTTTGAGAAGATAAAATTGATAAACCATGAGCCAGACTCATCAAGAAAACAAGGGAGAAGACTCAAATCAACAGAATTAGAAATGAAAAAGAAGTAACAATTGACACTGCATAAATACAAAGGATCATGAGAGATTACTACAAGCAACTATATGCGAATAAAATGGACAACCTGGAAGAAATCGACAAATTCTTAGAAAAGCACAACCTTCCGAGACTGAACCAGGAAGAAATAGATGATATAAACAGACAAATCACAAGCACTGAAATTGAAACTGTTATTAAAAATCTTCTAACAAACAAAAGCTCAGGACCAGATGGATTCACAGGTGCATACTATCAAATATTTAGAGAATATCTAACACCTATCCTTCTCAAACTCTTCCAAAATATAGCAGAGGGAGGAACTCATTCTACAAGGCCACCATCACCCTGATACCTAAACCAGATAAACATATTACAAAAAAGGAATACTACAGGCCAGGCCAATATCACTGATGAACAGTGATGCAGAAATCCTCAACAAAATACTAGCAAACAGAATCCAGGAGCATATTAAAAGGATCATAAACCATGATCAAGTGGGGTTTATCCCAGGAATGCAAAGATTCTTAAGTATACACAAATGAATCAACGTGATACACCATATTAACAAATTGAAGGATAAAATCTATGATAATCTCAATAGATGCAGAAAAAGCTATTCACAAAATTCAACACCGATTTATGATAAAATCTCTCCAGAAAGTAGGCATCAAGGCAACTTACCTGAACATAATGAAGGCCATATACGACACACCCACAGCTAACATCGTTCTCAGTGGTGAAAAACTGAAACCATTTTCTCTAAGATCAGGTATAAGCCAGGGTTGCCCACTATCACCGCTATTATTCAACATAGTTTTGGAAGTTTTAACCACAGCAATCAGAGAAGAAAAAGGAATAAAAGGAATGCAAATCAGAAAAGAAGAAGTAAAACTGTCACTGTTTGCAGATGACATGATACTCTGCATAGAGAATCCTATAGATCCTACCAGAAAATTACTGGAGATAATCAATGATTTTGATAAAGTAGCAGGATACAAAGTTAAAGCCCAGAAATTTCTTGCATTCCTATACACTAATGATGAACAATCTGAAAGAGAAATTAAGGAAACACCCCCATTTACCATTGGAACAAAAAGGATAAAATACCTAGGATAAACCTACCTAAGGAGACAAAAGACGTATGCAGAAAACTATAAGACACTGCAGAAAGAAATTAAAGATGATACAAACAGATGGAGAGATATACCATGCTCTTGGATTGGAAAAGTCAACATTGTGAAAATGACAATACAGCCAAAGCAATCTACAGATTCAATGCAATCCCTATCAAACTACCAATGGCATTTTTCACAGAACTAGAACAAAAAATTTCATAATTTGTATGGAAACACAAAAGACCCCGAATAGCCAAAGCAATCTTGAGAAAGAAACACGGACCTAGAGGAATCAGCCTTTCTGACTTCAGACTATACTACAAAGCTACAGTGATCAAAACAGTATGGTACTGGCACAAAAACAGAAATATAGATCAATGGAACAGGATAGAAACCCCAGAGATAAACCCATGCACGTATGGTCACCTTATTTTTTATAAAGGAGGCATGAATATGCAATGGAGAAAAGACAGCCTCTTCAATCAGTGGTGCTGGGAAAACTGGACAGCTACATGTAAAAGAATGAAATTAGGAGAGGACTGGGGTTGGCAGCTTGAACATAGCCTGAAGGGGTTAGTGCACCACGGCTACCCGGGAGGGAGTCCGGGGAAAAGTCTGCACCTGCCGAAGAGGCGAGAGACTTTTTGTTCCCTCTTTGTTTCCTGGTGCGCGAGGAGAGGGGTTTAAGAGCACTGCTTAAAGGAACTCCAGAGACGAGCGCGAGCCACAGCTAAAAGCGCGAACCCCAGAGACAGGCGTGAGCCGCGGCTAAAAGTGCAGACCCCAGAGACGGGCGCGAGCCGCGGCTAAAAGCATGGACCCCAGGGACGGGCAGGAGATGCTAAGGCTGCTGCTGCTGCCACCAAGGCGCCTGTGTGCGAGCACAGGTCACTATCCACACCCCTCTTCCGGGGAGCCTGTGCAGCCCGCCGCTGCCAGGTTCCCGGGATCCAGGGACAACTTCCCCGGGAGAACGCATGGCAGGCCTCAGGCTGGTGCAACGTCACGCCGGCCTCTGCTGCCACGGGCCCGCCCCGCATGCAGTGCCCCTCCCTCTCCCCAGCCTGAGTGCGCCAGAGCCCCCGAATCAGCAGCTTCTTTAACCCCGTCCTGTCTGAGCAAAAAACAGACGCCCTCCAGCGACCTACACGCAAAGGCAGGGCCAAATCCAAAGCTGAGCCCCTGTGAGCTGTGAGAACAAAGAAGAGAAATGGAAATCTCTCCCAGCAGCCTCAGAAATAGCGGATTAAAGCTCCACAATCAACTTGATATACCCTGCCTCTGTGGAATACATGAATAGACAACAAATCATCCCAAATTGAGGAGGTGAGCTTCGAGAGAAAGATCTATGATTTTTTCCCCTTTTCCTCTTTTTGTGAATGTGTATGTGTATGCTTCTGTGTGAGATCTTGTCTGCATAGCTTTGCTTCCACCATTTGTCCTAGGGTTCTATCCGTCCATGGTTTTTTTTTTCTTAATAATTAATTTTAATAACTTTATTATACTTTACCTTTGCTCTTTCTTTCTCTTTCTTTCTTTCTTTCTTTCCTTCCTTCCTTCCTTCCCTCCGTTAGACAATGAATCATCCCAAATTGAGGAGGTGGTCTCTGAGAGCAAGATTTATGATTTTTTCCCCTTTACCTCTTTTTGTGAGGGTGTATGTGTATGCTTCTGGGTAAGATTTTGTCTGTATAGCTTTGCTTCCAACATTTGTCCTAAGGTTTTATCCGTCCCTTTTTTTTTCCTAAATAATTATTTTTTAATTCAATAACTTTATTATACTTTATTTTATTTTACTGTATCTTCTTTCTTTCTGTATTTTTTCTTTCCTTTCCTTTCCTTCCTTCCTCCCTCCCTCCTTTCTTTCCTTCTTGCCTTCTTTCTTTCTTTCTTCCTTCCTTCCTTCCTTCCCTCCTTTCTTTCTTTCTTTCTTCATACTTCTACTAATTCTCTCTACTTTTTCTCCCTTTTATTCTGAGCCGTGTGGATGAAAGGCTCTTGGTGCTCCAGCCAGGAGTCAGGGCTCTGCCTCTGAGGTAGGAGAGTCAACTTCAGGACACTGGTCAACAAGAGACCTCCCAGCTCCACGTAATATCAAACGGTGAAAATCTCGCAGAGATCTCCATTTCAACACCAGCACCCAGCTTCACTCAACGACCAGCAAGCTACAGTGCTGGACATCCTATGCCAAACAACAAGCAAGATAGGAACACAACCCTACCCATTAGCAGAGAAGCTGCCCCAAATCATAATAAGTCCACAGACACCCCGAAACATACCACCAGACGTGGACCTGCCATCAGAAAGACAAGATCTAGCCTCATCCACCAGAATACAGGCACTAGTCCCCTCCAACAGGAAGCCTACACAACCCACTGAACCAACCTTAGCCAGTGGGGACAGACACCAAAAACAACGGGAACTACGAACCTGCAGCCTGCAAAAAGGAGACCCCAAACACAGTAAGATAAGCAAAATGAGAAGACAGAAAAACACACAGCAGATGAAGGAGCAAGATAAAAACCCACCAGACCTAACAAATGAAGAGGAAATAGGCAGTCTACCTGAAAAAAAATTCAGAATAATGATAGTAAAGATGATCCCAAATCTTGGAAATAGAATAGAGAAAATGCAAGAAACATATAACAAGGACCTAGAAGGACTAAAGATGAAACAAACAATGATGAACAACACAATAAATGAAAGTAAAAATACTCTAGATGGGATCAATAGCAGAATAACTGAGGCAGAACAAGGGATAAGTGACCTGGAAGATAAAATAGTGGAAATAACTACTGCAGAGCAGAATAAAGAAAAAAGAATGAAAAGAACTGAGGACAGCCTCGGAGACCTCTGGGACAACACTAAACGCACCAACGTTCGAATTATAGGGGTTCCAGAAGAAGAAGAAAAAAGAAAGGGACTGAGAAAATATTTGAAGAGATTATAGTTGAAAATATTCCCTAATATGGGAAAGGAAATAGTTAATCAAGTCCAGGAAGCACAGAGAGTCCCACACAGGACAAATCCAAGGAGAAATACACCAAGTCACATACTAATCAAACTATCAAAAATTAAATACAAAGAAAGCATATTAAAAGCAGCAAGGGAAAAACAAGAAATAACATACAAGGGAATCCCCATAAGGTTAACAGCTGATCTCTCAGCAGAAACCCTACAAGCCAGAAGGGAGTGGCAGGACATACTGAAAGTGATGAAGGAGAAAAACCTGCAACCAAGACTACTCTACCCAGCAAGGATCTCATTCAGATTTGACAGAGAAATTAAAACCTTTACAGAGAAGCAAAAGCTGAGAGAGTTCAGCACCACCAAACCAGCTTTACAACAAATGCTAAACGAACTTCTCTAGACAAGAAACACAAGAGAAGGAAAAGACCTATAATAACGAACCCAAAACAATTTAGAAAATGGGAATAGGAACATACATATCGTTAATTACCTTAAATGTAAATGGACTAAATGCTCCCACCTAAAGGCACAGATTGGCTGAATGGATACAAAAACAAGACCCTTATATATTCTGTCTACAAGAGACCCACTTCAGACCTAGAGACACATACGGACTGAAAGTGAGGGGATGGAAAAATATATTCCATGTAAATGGAAACCAAAAGAAAGCTGGAGTAGCAATTCTCGTATCAGACAAAATAGACTTTAAAATAAAGACTATTAGAAGAGACAAAGAAGGACACTACATAATGATCAAGGGATCGATCCAAGAAGAAGATATAACCATTGTAAATATTTATGCACCCAACATAGGAGCACCTCAATACATAAGGAAAATACTAACAGCCATAAAAGAGGAAATCGAAAGTAACACATTCATAGTAGGGGACTTTAACACCCCACTTTCACCAATGGACAGATCATCCAAAATGAAAATAAATAATGAAACACAAGCTTTAAATGATACATTAAACAAGATGGACTTAATTGATATTTATAGGACACTCCATCCAAAAGCAACAGAACACACGTTTTTCTCAAGTGCTCATGGAACATTCTCCAGGATAGATCATATCTTGGGTCACAAATCAAGCCTTGGTAAATTTAAGAAAATTGAAATTGTATCAAGTATCTTTTCCGACCACAACACCATGAGACTAAATATCAATTACAGGAAAATATCTGTAAAAAATACAAACACACGGAGGCTAAACAATACACTACTTAATAATGAAGTGATCACTGAAGAAATCAAAGAGGAAATAAAAAGATACCTAGAAACAAATGACAATGGAGACACAACGACCCAAAACCTATTGGATGCAGCAAAAGCAGTTCTAAGGGGGAAGTTTATAGCAATACAAGCCCACCTTAAGAAGCAGGAAAGATCTCAAATAAACAACCTAACCTTGCACCTCAAGCAATTAGAGAAAGAAGAACAAAAAAACCCAAAGCAAGCAAAAGGAAAGAAATCATAAAAATCAGATCAGAAATAAATGAAAAAGAAATGAAGGAAACAATAGCAAAGATCAATAAAACTAAAAGCTGGTTCTTTGAGAAGATAAACAAAATAGATAAACCACTAGCCAGACTCATCAAGAAAAAAAGGGAGAAGACTCAAATCAATAGAATTAGAAATGAAAAAGGAGAAGTAACAACTGACACTGCAGAAATACAAGAGATCATGAGAGATTACTACAAGCAACTTTATGCCAATAAAATGGACAATCTGGAAGAAATGGACAAATTCTTAGAAATGCACAGCCTGCCAAGACTGAATCAGGAAGAAGTAGAACATATGAACAGACCAATCACAAGCACTGAAATTGAAACTGTGATAAAAAATCTTTCAACAAACAAAAGCCCAGGACCAGATGGCTTCACAGGCGAATTCTATCAAACATTTAGAGAAGAGCTAACACCCATCCTTCTCAAACTCTTCCAAAATATAGCAGAGGGAGAAACACGCCCAAATTCCTTCTACGTGGCCACCATCACCTTGATACCAAAACCAGACAAGGATGTCACAAAGAAAACTACAGGCCAGTATCACTGATGAACATAGATGCAAAAATCCTCAACAAAATACTAGCAAACAGAATCCAACAGCACATTAAAAGGATCATCCACCATGATCAAGTGGGGTTTATTCCAGGAATGCAAGTATTCTTCAATATACGCAAATCTATCAATGTAATAAACATATTAACAAATTGAAGGAGAAAAACCATATGATCATCTCAATAGATGCAGATAAAGCTTTAGACAAAATTCAACACCCATTTATGATAAAAACCCTGCAGAAAGTAGGCATAGAGGGAACTTTCCTCAACATAATAAAGGCCATATATGACAAGCCCACAGCCAACCTCATCCTCAATGGTGAAAAACTGAAAGCATTTCCACTAAGATGAGGAACAAGACAAGGTTGCCCACTCTCACCACTCTTATTCAACATAGTTTTGGAAGTTTTAGCCACAGCAATCAGAGAAGAAAAGGAAATAAAAGGAATCCAAATTGGAAAAGAAGAAGTAAAGCTGTCACTGTTTGCAGATGACTTGATACTATACATAGAGAATCCTAAAGATGCTACCACAAAACTACTGGAGCTAATCAATGAATTTGGTAAAGTAGCAGGATACAAAATTAATGCACAGAAATCTCTGGCATTCCTATACACTAGTGATGAAAAATCTGAAAGTGAAATCAAGAAAACACTCCCATTTACCATTGCAACAAAAAGAATAAAATATCTAGTAATAAACCTACCTAAGGAG
This sequence comes from Delphinapterus leucas, assembly GCF_059928025.1. Classification (NCBI taxonomy): domain Eukaryota; kingdom Metazoa; phylum Chordata; class Mammalia; order Artiodactyla; family Monodontidae; genus Delphinapterus; species Delphinapterus leucas. Next base: position 68,640,144 of record NC_143133.1, on the reverse strand, counting down.
ACAAAAGACCTGTATGCAGAAAATTATAAGGCACTGATGAAAGAAATTAAAGATGATACAAATAGGTGGAGAGATATACCATGTCCTTGGATTGGAAGAATCAACATTGTGAAAATGACTCTACTACCCAACACAATCTATAGATTCAATGCAATCTCTATCAAACTACCACTGGCATTTTTCACAGAACTAGAATAAAAAATTTTGCAATTTGTATGGAAACACAAAAGACCCCAAATAGCCAAAGCAATCTTGAGAAGGAAAAACGGAGCTGGAGGAATCAGGCTCCCTGTCTTCAGACTATACTACAAAGCTACAGTAATCAAGACAGTATGGTACTGGCACAAAAACAGAAAGATCAATGGAACAGGATAGAAAGCCCAGAGATAAACCCACGCACATATGGACACCTTATTTTTGATAAAGGTGGCAGGAATGTACAGTGGAGAAAGGACAGCCCCTTCAATAAATGGTGCTCAGAAAACTGGACAGGTACATGTAAAAGTATGAGATTAGATCACTCCCTAACACCATACACAAAAATAAGCTCAAAATGGATTAAAGACCTAAATATAAGGCCAAAGACTATCAAACTCTTAGAGGAAAACATAGGCAGAACACTCTATGACATAAATCACAGCAAGATCCTTTCTGACCCACCTCCTAGAGAAATGGAAATAAAAACAAAAATAAACAAATGGGACCTAATGAAACTTCAAAGCTTTTGCACAGCAAAGGCAACCATAAACAAGACCAAAAGACAACCCTCAGAATGGGAGAAAATATTTGCAAATGAAGCAACTGACAAAGGATTAATCTCCAAAATTTACAAGCTGCTCATGCAGCTCAATAACAAAAAAACAACCCAATCCAAAAATGGGCAGAAGACCTAAATAGACATTTCTCCAAAGAAGATATGCAGACTGCCAACAAACATATGAAAGAATGCTCAACATCATTAATCATTAGAGAAATGCAAATCAAAACTACAATGAGATATCATCTCACACCAGTCAGAATGGCCATCATCAAAAAATCTAGAAGCAATAAATGCTGGAGAGGGTGTGGAGAAAAGGGAACACTCTTGCACTGCTGGTGGAAATGTGAATTGGTTTAGCCACTATGGAGAACAGTATGGAGGTTCCTTAAAAAACTACAAATAGAACTACGATATGACCCAGCAATCCCACTACTGGGCATATACCCTGAGAAAACCAAAATTCAAAAAGAGTCATGTACCAAAATGTTCATTGCAGCTCTATTTACAATAGCCTGGAGATGGAAACAACCTAAGTGCCCATCCTCCGATGAATGGATAAAGAAGATGTGGCACATATATACAATGGAATATTACTCAGCCATAAAAAGAAATGAAATTGAACTATTTGTAATGAGGTGGATAGACCTAGAGTCTGTCATACAGAGTGAAGTAAGTCAGAAAGAAAAAGACAAATACCATATGCTAACACATATATATGGAATTTAAGGGGGAAAAAATGTCATGAAGAACTTAGGGGTAAGACAGGAATAAAGACACAGACCTACTGGAGAACGGACTTGAGGATATGGGAAGGAGGAACGGTGAGCTGTGACAGGGCGAGAGAGAGTCATGGACATATATACACTAACAAACATAAGGTAGATAGCTAGTGGGAAGCAGCCGCCTGGCACAGGGATATCGGCTCGGTGCTTTGTGACCGCCTGGAGGGGTGGGATAGGGAGGGTGGGAGGGAGGGAGATGCAAGAGGGAAGAGATATGGGAACATATGTATATGTATAACTGATTCATTTTATTATAAAGCAGAAACTAACACACCATTGTAAAGCAATTACACCCCAATAAAGATGTTAAAAAGAATAAAAAGAATGAAATTAGAACACTCCCTAACACCACACACAAAAAAACACTCAAATGGATTAAAGAACTAAATGTAACGCCAGACACTATAAAACACTTGGAGGGAATTATAGGCAGGACACTCTGTGACAGAAATCACAGCAAGATCCTTTTGACCCATCTCCTAGAGAAATGGAAATGAAAAGAAAAATAAACAAATGGGACCTAGTGAAGCTTAAATAGCTTTCTCACAGCCAAGGAAACCATAAAGAAGACAAAAAGACAACCCTCAGAATGGGAGAAAATATTTGCAAACGAAGCAACTGACAAAGGATTCTTCTCCAAAATATACAAGCAGCTCATGCAGCTCACTATCAAAAACACATAAAACCCAATCCAAAAATGGGCAGAAGACCTAAATAGACAGTTTTCCAAAGAAGATATACAGATTGCCAACAAATACATGAAAGGATGCCCAACATCTCTAATCACTAGAGAAATGCAAATCAAAACTACAATGAGGTACCTCCTCACACCAGTCAGAATGGCCATCATGAAAAAATATAGAAACAATATATGCTGGAGAGGGTGTGGAGAAAAGGGAACCCTCTTGCACTGTTGATGGGAATGTAAATTGATACAGCCACTATGGAGAACAGTATGGATGTTCCTTAAAAAACTAAAAACAGAACTACCATACGACCCAGCAATCCCACTACTGGGCATATACTCTGAGAAAACCATACTTCAAAAAGAGTCATGTACCACAGTGTTCATTGCAGCTCTATTTACAATAGCCGGGACACAGAAGCAACCTACATGTCCATCAACAGATGAATGGATAATGAAGATGTGGCACATATATACAATGGAATATTACTCAGCCATAAAAAGACACAAAATTGAGTTATTTGTAGTGAGGTGGATGGACCTAGAGATTGTCATACAGAGTGAAGTAAGTCAGAAATAGAAAAACAAAATACCGTATGCTAACATGTATATGGAATCTGTGGAATCTAAAAAAAAAATGGTGCTGAAGAACCTGGGGGCAGGACAGGAATAAAGTCACAGACATAGAGAATGGATTGAGGACACGGGGAGGGGGAAGGATAAGCTGGGACGAAGTGAGAGAGTGGCATGGACATATATACACTTCCAAACGTAAAATAGAAAGCTAGTGGGAAGCAGCTGCATAGCACAGGGAGATCAGCTTGGTGCTTTGTGACCACCTAGAGGGGTGGAATAGGGAGGGTGGGAGGGAAACGCAAGAGGGAGGAGATATGGGGATGTATGTATATGTATAGATGATTCACTTTGTTATACAGCAGAAACTAACACAACATCGTAAAGCAATTATACCCCAATAAACATGTTAAAAAAAAAAAGTATGGTGGAAAGCTATTGGTGAATTTTAAACAGGAAAATGACATAATTTATATTTACAAGATTAATATGGCTATTGTGGTGATACTATAACACCAAATTTGAACCACCTTCTTTTTATGCAAAGAAGATGTGATGATGGTTTAGAGTACACCAGATTGCTAGCTTCGGAGGTAGCAAGAAACATTTAGATTTGGGCTATATTTTGCTGGTAATTTCACATGGGGTATAATTTCAATGAAGAAGTTCCTAAGGCTAGGTAATATTCTCCTCTTTTGACCTCTTATAATCCTCAGTGAAATCACTATTATTGCACTTTAAAACTTTTTTTATTATCTGTTTATGTGGCTGTTTCTCCTACTACATATTGAACTCTCTAAGGATAGACTGTATTTTCATAACCCTGGGTTTTAGTACACTGCCTGATGAATTGGAGCACACAATTATTCTTTATTGAATCGAATGAGGAAACTTGTCTGTAGACACAAAACAGTTACAATGTCAGAGATGGTACTGGAATCCTTATGTGGGTTATTACAAAACCAAGGCTCTTTCTACTACTTTATTATCTAGCAATTTATGTACAGCAAAGGAACAAGGTAAATTTGTATTTAATTCTATCTAGTTGATTCCCCTAGGTATCTACTCTGGAGGTTAAAATGTGACAATGGAGTTTGCAAACTCATAGCCACATTTTATATTAGATAGAAATTTTTGTGCTGTTTATTCCGTCTGCAACAAAACTTCAGACAGAATTCAGGGGAGACAAATGGGATCTAGATCCCTAAAAGTCAGCACTGACCTGAGTTTAATAAACAGAGTATCAGATCTCAGTTCAAAACTGTAAAGGCACAGAGGAGTAATATTGGTATTCACTGGTTGATTCATTCAACTAATATTTATTGTTGTTTACTATGAATGAAGCATTGCCATATCTGCTGGAGTATAGCAGTGGAAAAAAAGGTTAAAATATCCTACCATCATGAAATTTGCTTTCTTAACTGAATTTGATCTTGAATGTCTAACAGAACTCCAGACAAATGATATGAGAAAACACAACAGACAATACGACAGTTTATCTCAGCGGGAAGAAAGGTACAGTTTTACTCCAAATGTGCACTATACAAAGATTAATATGAATGTAGGAAAAAACCCTCCTGCTTTTTTTCAATCTTGGTCAGGGACTATGCTAGTCTAGTCGAAGGTATTCAGTGTTTAAATCTGAGTGGGACTAGAGAAGGGGAGTCTGACAATAGTGTTCTTTTCATTCAGTGCTTGCTAAAAAGGAAAAGATGTACAGGAGCAAATATCAAAGAGTTGTAAGGAAAGTTGCAGGTTGTGATGGGGTTTCTGCTCACGAAAAGAAACCAGGAAAAACATTATTTCATTTACCATACCTCATTTTCACCATCAAGTATTCGGAGTATCTTTGGCTAGATGTTATAACTGATGTGCAATAAACTGTGGATGCACTGCTCCTGAGTCTCCAATCAGAAGCTAGAATAGTAAACCTGAACTTCAACCTTCCTCTTCTAAAACTCTTCCCATTTGGAGTCTTAAATTTGTCCCCTACGGATGTTTAAGGTGTTCATTTTATTCATCTTAATTCTAGCACTGACTTATTTGATCTTCTAGGTATTCTTTAAGGCTAAATAACAAATATTTTCCTGTGATTATATATAATATTGTTTTTATTCCTCTTTATAAATACTTTACCTAAGTATTTAACGTTGATATTTTAATCAAGAAGAGGAAGGACCAGCCAGGTTGACAATCCTAGATATAACCCTTACCCAAAAGAAGCAACGGTTGTCTTTTCCAGTTAACTTCAAAGAAACAGTTCATCTCTATGTCTGATCTAGAACACCTGGGGTATTGTCCAAAAAGAGTTTGTGTTTTCCAAAAAAGGAGGTTGGGTTTTTAAACTATTCAAATTATGATAAAATGTTATATCTAAAATAAGAAAATTCTGTATCAAAAATAATTTACCAATTGTTTGAATATACAATATATATCAAGGATAAATATTTTCCTCTGTTGGATCTGTCATATATACATTTCTTTATTAAGGGAATGCATCGCTCTTATCATTATACAATTACATACTTTTCCTGCAGCAACTATGGTTTATTAATGAAGCTGAAAACAAGAACTTAAGGAATCTAGTATATTATATAATATTTAATATGAAAATATATATCACATCTGTATATTAATAATCCTGGTGTAGACAGTGTGATATAACTCACCTCATGTAATTCCTAACCACCTACAATAGAATCACCTGGAGTGCTGGTTAAAAATTCAGATTATGGAATTCCTCTTTAGACATGCTTTCTTTGTCAAAAAAATTGGGTAATAATAACAAGTAACTCATGGGATTTTTGCAATCATCATGTGAGAAAATCCATGTAAATTACTTAGCGCAGTGTGTAATATCTAGTTATTATTATGTTGTGTTGGACCTAAGAATCTACCTTTCTGTTTACAACTAAATTGTAAGAACCACAGGTAATGGATAGTACATATTTATTATGCTATCTTTAGCCAAAAGAATCTTGGCTAGAAGTATTAGCTGGGATGCAGCTATTCTTTATCTGTAACATGAGAGTTCCCAGCTGAATTATTTAACAGAGAACTTTACAATGAGAACAAATTATTAGAACCTCACCTAAAATAGTATACAGGGAACCATATAAAGAGTTTAGTATAACTGTATTATCATAATTTATAAGTAAACATTTCTAAACATAGCAGAAAATATTGATAAAATAAACTTTATAAAATTCACAACTTTTATCAAAATGTAACATTAACAGAATGAAAATTTTAGTAACAGAATTGGATAAGAGAAAAGAAGGATAGTTAGATGATAGATAGATACACAGGTGCATAGATGCATGCATACACACGTATATACATAGAAGAGGTCTCTTGCATGAATCAGGAGTAACATTGTGCCCTAAGAAGTATGATTAACATAATCCCTTGTAACTAAGGCTAAAAATGTAAAGATAGTTATATGGCTATGAATATAGATACAAACTGTCTAAAGATTTCTGTCTGGAAAACTTTTCTTCAAAAGAATTATTAAGATGATCCTAAGAAAATTGTGGTTTTTTTCCTTTATTTTCTATCATAAAATTGATCCTCTTCTATGTCCCATATTATCCTTGCATTTTACCTTACTGTGGTGATATTCACTAATTACTAAATTCCATTTGAAGCTCAGTATACGCCTCTGTTTACATTTAAAATTTTAATTAAAGATGTGTCATCAGTCAAATACTTAAGGGCTGCTTCATTTTTACACTAAATTAGAAAATGCCTCTGAACGACTCCCACATCTTGTAGGAAGCACATGCTACACTTTCATATTGATGCTTCTCTATAATGACATGGGCTAAACTGGTGGAATTGGTTTTATATCCTGCCACATTTACTGGAAAGAAGTATATTCAAAATGAATGTGGTGTACAAAAGGTACCCCATGCCCCACTCTATTTACAAGAACTTCACTTCAAATATAATAAAATATGTTGGAAGTAAAAAGATGATAAGGTATACCATGCAAAAGTGAATTATAAAAAGCATGGAAGTGACTATATTAATATCAGAAAAACTAGACTTCAGAGCAAATTATCAAGAACAAAAAGAAATAATAATCACATAACTATAACTCCTGTATCTATTAAAAGGTAAATAAGGGAATACTACCAACAATTCTACACATGTAAGTTAGAAGAGTTAGGGAAAATGGCTCAATTCCTTAAAAACACAAACTGCCAACCCTCCCTCAACATGTAATAGATTAACTGAATAGTTCTATAAATATTAAAGAAATTGAATCTGAAATGTAAAAGCTTCTAAAAAAGAAATCTCTAGGCCCAGATAGTTTCAGTGGATAATTTGTAGAAAAAACTTTGGAAAACTTTCTGGCTGTTTATTTGTAGTTTCTATGAAAGTTGAACATACGATTATGATCCAGCGATTCTATTTCCACATAAATTCTCAACATAAATCTATATGAAATATATATATGTATATGAACATATAAATATATATCTACCAATATTCCTAGCAGTTCTATTTGCAATAATTAAGACCCCAGGAAGAAGTTCAGAACTCAGTTCAGAACAGCAACACTCCCTTGCCCCAAACATGCACACATACATACACACACACACACACACACACACAGTGATTCCTCAGGCTTCTCTTTAAAATCATACAGCTGCGCAACAGAATTTGAAAACCTGTGATATTAGGTATCTTAAGGAAATCAACATTCACTTCAAATTTAACTAAGCTTTATGAAAAATGTTATTGTTTGCTTGTTTTCTTTTTTAAATATCCTTCTTTAGTGAAATAGGATTAACACAAGTTTATATAAACATAATTCTGTTCCTAAATTCCTGTCTTCTCCATTAAACTACATTGTGAAATTGCAAATTTATTTACATTTCTGAAACAAAAATCAATTACTTAAGAAAGATGCAAAACTTAAAAAATATCTTTCAACCAAATAACTTTATGAAAAAATTAAAAAGAATAGAATCGATATTTAAAATAACACCGTGGTTCTTGTCAGAATTACGTTTCCTACATAAGCTGTGTGGCAGATGATTTACTGTTTCACAAAAATATAGATTTCTCCCTTAGTGAAAAAAATTTAACTGTATCTACCCAGACAGAATGTTCCTCAACCTCTCTGGAACTAGTGATGGTTAACAGACACATACAGTGAGTAATTCTGAGTCACTCCATTAAAATGAAGTCTGTTTTCTTGGACTTAAACACTTACCTCCATACACAGGACCTGAACATCATGACAATAACTCAGCCTTGACCACATAATGTCAACAAAAGGGAGGCTGAATGAAAAAAATATAAGAAATTACTATTCCTGGATGATTCTGTGGAGTAGAGCCAACCCACCACCTGCCTCACCTACACCTGGAAGTAGGTAGGAAGGAAATGTATGTTTTTATTCATTATATTCTGTGGCTCTTTGTTGTAGCCACTTGACTTACACCTTAATGTGGGCTGTAGATGGCAAATATTGATAATGACTTAATATATAATGAAACCAATCTGAGTAACCACCATGAGACTTTGCTTCTGGTTCATCAAAGTGCTCTCACAGGCAAAATCAGTGCACTGGCAGACGAGTATTCCGTTATAATTTACTTTCAAACAGTTTAATTTCACATTCCACTCCATAATTTGACATTCCTTTTCTTAAATCCAATTTCTTTTACCAGTTATTTTATACAGATTGCTTTTAGATACTTCATCTACCTTCCAAATATTTCTCACCTGTACAATTATGAATATACCTCTTTAAAATATTTAAAATATTTAAAAATATTTAAAATACTTAGCTTATGTACATTCTATATACATTCTACACACTTTTGTATGTGTAAATAATGTATCAATATAATGAATACACAATATATATTACGTGTATATTTGTATATTTTATGTACTTTGGCATATATGTAGAAATGTGGATGTGTGTTTCTGTGTGTGTGTGTATATATATATATATATAGAGAGAGAGAGAGAGAGAGAGAGAGAGAGAGAAACAGCTCCACTATGCAAAACACAAAGAATAGATGGTGGGGCTTCCCTGATGACACAGTGGTTGAGAGTCTGCCTGCCGATGCAGGGGACGCGGGTTCGTGCCCCGGTCCGGGAAGATCCCACATACTGCGGAGCGGCTGTGCCCTTGAGCCATGGCCGCTGAGCCTGCACGTCCAGAGCCTGTGCTCCGCAACGGGAGAGGCCACAGCAGTGAGAGGCCCGCGTACCGCAAAAAAAAAAAAAAAAAAAAGAATAGATGATGGATAAAACAGGCATAATATTATTCCTGGGATACAGGCATTAATAAAATTAATTACCCAACAAATATAAAATTACAAACGTGGTTAATACATAAGAGATAAACGATACAATAAAAAAGCTTTTAATAAAGAAAACTGATCCAGTTAAGGAAGCAGAGAAGGTATAACTGGGGAAATAGCTATTGAGTTGAGATTTGAATGATGAATAAGAGAGAATAGATGACTGTTTAATTCAAAGGAAATAACATGTTCATATGCCTTCAAGATTAAATACAGGAATGCAACGTGTAGCTGGAGCAGAAGGTAGGGACCAGATGGAGTCTTGCAGGGCAACAAGCAAACAAGTCTTCTTCCCCATCCTGTTTATTTACAAGTAGGGTGCTGGTACATTCCTGGCCTCTCTGCCCTTTATCCTCTAATGTCAGGGGAGGTGAAATAACTTTACCTAATTGGAAAATCTGGTACCAGTAAACTGGTCATGTTCAAATGGTTTCCTCTCTCCTTTTTGGTAGTGAATCTGCCAGCAAGGTCCAATATTTCTCACCATCCCCCCATTCCTTAATCCTTTCTTGAGAAGGTATTCCAGGTAGGGATTTCAGCTTTACCTGTGGCTTGGAAGGAGGAAGGAGTTTGCCTATTTTTGAGATTACTTACTAGTTCCATTTCCTTCCCCATACTTAAGCTTAGATTTTATCCCTCACCTTAGAGTTTACTAATAAAATAAGTTGATATTTTAAAATCACTTGTCTTGTTTCTCAAATTTTTGAGGATCTAGAGGTTCAACCAAGGCAGGCTTAATTATATTGCCGTTAACAACATCACTGAGAGATCAGAAACCTTTTATTTAATTTTTATTTTATATTCGAGCACAGTTGATTAACAGTGTTGTGTTAGTTTCAGACTGACATGTACGGAAACTTTTAAGTAAAGTTTCTTTCTCAATCATGCAGTCTACTGTGTGTCTAGATGACTCCCTAGAGCAGCTGTCGTCTAAGTTTTCACTCATCATCCCAGGTTGCTTTGACTTCATGGCATTACATCTTAACATGTGCTTTCACTATTGCTGCAGCAGAGGAAGTGTGCACAGATAATCGTTCATGACTCTTAAATTCTTCCACTCGGAAAATATATATGTCATTTCAGGTTCACATTTCATTGGCCAACACAGATCATATGGCCATGGTCATCTCCAAGGGACATGTTCCCCCAAACAGAATAAAATCAGATCCCTCAGTGAGCTCTAGTAATGTTTTCCGTTATCGTCCCTTTCAAATCATTTTTGCCTAGTCAAATTTAATATGAGTAGCCTAAGGCAAAAGCTAAATCGAAAAGTCTACTCTAAATACATCCATGCCAGATCCTAAATCTAAATCCCTTATCTGTGTCTTAATATTCTAGCATCTTACCATTCCATTCAACAGTAAAAGTGAGAAGGCAGGAGCAATAGTTTGGTAGTTGTTGTTTCTACAGTGCTAAGACTGGAAGATCTTTCTCACGAGTTTAAATATAGGGATGTGCATTTTCTAAGAGCATATCTAGGCCTATCATACTAAATAATACAGGGGATATGTGAGCATCTAAAAGTATCCAATCCTCATTCATCTTTTCCTTATACCTTTGTAGTGACTCCCCTTTAGGATTTTAGTGCAAAAACATTATCCCTAATATTTTAATCAGTACAGCCTATCCCTCCATATCCTGGAGCTGGAATTAAATTGGGCAGGTTTGCACCACAGTTACGTGGAAAGAGCAGAAATTAATCTCAAGCTGTCTGTGAAGGCCAGAAATAGCTAATGCCTATTAGGTCTATTTTGAGTAGCAAGAAAAGATGGGGTGAAATGACAAGAGTAAGTATCTCCAAAAATCTAATTTCAAATGTATTGTTTTAGTGTAAATATAAAATATTACTCATATATTTCTAAAGTTCCTAATATTATTAGCCAAATTATGTTAATCATTTGATGGCTATAGTAAATAAAATTTCTCCTCCAAACCACCTTGAGTAATTATTTCTGGGTATTTTAAGAGTGGTTAAAATATTAATTAATTTAATTGATCAGTGTTACTAATACTCTGAGCAATGCTGTATTCTGGAAGAAAGACAAAAATGAATAAGTGGTGATTTTTTTTTCTGAGAAACTAAAAATTTAGTTATTTTGATTCTATAATAGCCATAAGGCTTCAAAATAAAGAATAAGCAAATCTAAGCAAATATATGGTTTGCTACCATAACTAGGAATAAGATAAAAACAATTTTTCCACAACTACTAGGGAGCAAGTTTCATTTTACTCTAGTGCTCAATTATGTTCTGAAAGTGACTCATTCTCTTCTAATTAAAAGGATAGCATTTTACTTAAACTATGGAACACATTGGGTGGACTTCTCAAAAGCTATGTTCAAATTAATTTCCCTTGTCTTCCTCTATTAACCAAACAGTAAAACTAAAATGCATATTGTGCAAGACTCCCTTGCAGCTATTATCAGCCACATGAAGCACTCCACAGAGGACCTATCTTCCTTTGGTACTTTCCCTTTTTCTTAATTTAACTGAGACATGCTCTTCAATGTATATCAATAATCCTGTGAGCATGGAAGCCAAAATCACAGGTTCAAATTAGTGAAACAGGAAGATAAAGGATACCAAGTTGGCAATGCATTGTCAAGTCACACTAATGGCTCTGGATAACCTCCTCTGAATTTCCTTAACATGAGAAATGTAAGCCTATAAGTAGTATAAGTCACAATAGTAGGATTTTCTATAAGTTAGAGCCAAATGGAAACATTTAATATACAGAGAAGGTTGGTACCCCAAAGCAATTTTGCACAGCATATGGGAAATTAATGAGACTTCTTTTGAAATAAGATGCACAACACATCTTCTCAAAGAGAATTTTCTAAAAGACAGTATTAGATCAAGGATATTCACTCATAGTCCAGCTGCTGAGGGATTAGATCCAAATCTTAGTATTTGACCTCTTGTTATCCTTCTGAAACATTACAGATTACTTCCTCTTATGGATTTACTGAAAGCAAATTTGCCAATCTAAACCATCTGTCACTTATCCAAGAAAAGATTTATTATTTTCACTGAAAAATGATTTGTAACAAAAGACATACAGTCACTAAAGATACGTTCCCAATATGATGTGCTTTTCAGACTCTGCATCTCACTAACTGCACTTTTTTGTCCTTGCTGCAGTTATCCAAGGTCTAGCAACTTCCTGAAAAATTGCATCCAGGAAAGTCAAATTAGAGGCTAATTCTTTAATCATGGGAAGACAAAGATATCTGTAATAATTGACCGAGGATATTATAACAAAGCCTTTTCTGAATGTTCCACAGAATGTTGCACAATCTCTGACTTCCTGTTAACCTAAAAGGTCCCTCACCTCTTATTCACTGAGGAGTTCCAGAAAGGGATGCTATTGATTTACCATCACTAGTGAGAAAGGAAGGTGCTGAGGAAATAAGCAATTGGCTGGAATTGGAGCAACAGAGAAACTTTGTCAGTGATAATTACCACTGTCACAAGTGTGATGTTACAGACTTGCATTCACAGTCAAAATGAAGGATATCATCCAAACAGCAAAATCCCTTTCAATTATGAACTTATTCCATGTCCTGGTTTATAAAGGTCCACTATTTGAAAGGCTGGATATTGTGTAATTGAATGTTGTGTTATCCCAGATGTTTTTATTGGCTTATATCAAATGTGTGTGTGCCTGTATGTGCACATTATCTATTTTAAACAGGATTTGCAGACCATAACATAGGGAAGTATGGACTGTAGAAACCTCAACCATATTTCTGCAAACCTATTTATTAGCATGAATGATTTGCAGAACAGTAACTCAAAAATAAGTTCTCAAGGGTGGCTCTATGCTCCATCTTGTCAGACAAAAAAAATTACACTGAAAGGATACGAAGAAGGATCAGTCACGGAAAAAGCCCCATCAGGCAGAGTCTGGGGTTATCAGGAACAGACGTACAGGCTTCCCCTCTCATGTTAGGGCGTGTTGGCGTTGTAAAGCACACGTCACTGCAGTGGCCTGCAGCAGCATTTGTAAAGTGTTCTTGCCCAGGGAAGCCAACTTGAGACTCACAATATAGAACTTCTAATGGGGGCTGACCATTCTCTGCCAGAGTTATAATTACAAAATTTACAGACTCCCAGAAGGAAACGAGGCGTTTACCATAAATCAAATTATTGCACAAATAATCTAGTCATCTTGGTACAGCAGGATTCAGTGCCCAGGCATACAAAACAACCTTATTAATTAGTAACATAGGGAATACTCCAAAGCCAAGTTCCCAAATATCAGCCAAGGCCAGCTCCACAAACGTTCCCTTATAAAGAGCAACATCAGGCCTACTATGTTAATTCTTTGCCACGCAGAGAAAACTTCCTAAATATTTACACGTCTAAGATATCTGATGTTTTGTCTGAGTGTATAAATTCTAGGTTAGAAAGAAAATTCCTTTGAAAGAATTTTTATAGGCGAAATTCTAAGATGGTCCCCAAGATGGAATTAAGGCCCCTGATCAGTAGACTTTGAATTAATCAAATGTGAGAGTATCCTGGGTGACCCTGACCTTATCAGGTAAGGCCTTTAAAAGAAGTCTGAGTCATTCTTTGAAGGTAGAGATTTGAAGCACTGGGATATACTCATGCTGACCTTGAAGAAGCAAACTGCCATGTCCTAGAGAGGTCCCCCTGGCAGCAAACAGAAGATGGTTTCTATCAGCTGAGGGTCTCAGTCCTACAGCTATAAGAAACTAATTTCTGGCAGCAACAGTGAGAAGAAAACCCCAAGTCTCAGATGAGACCACAGCCCTGGCCAACTCTTTGATTGCAGCCTTGTGAACCTTCAGCATAGCACCCAGAATACTACCCTCCAGGCCCTCAGAAATTTTGAGATGAAATAGTGTGCTGCTCTAAGCCACTAAATCCATGGTAATCTGTTATCCAGCAATATAAAATAGTGTTACTCCTTTGTCTTGTAGTATTCTGCATGTCTGATGAGAAGTGAGTCAGTCTTGTTCATTAATAAAACTCTGTTAATTTTTTTTCCTCCCTGGAAACTTCTGTAATACTCTATTTTTGGTGTTCTGTAATTACACTATGATGTATCTATATATTCAAAAACTATGTGCTGGAAGATTATTATATGCCATGTTCCATTTTCATTGCTGGGGATCAAGTAGTGAACAAATAGCAAAGACTCTACCACCATGGAGCTCATATGAGCAAAATGAAAATATATAAGGTGTTGGGTATTACATTTTATTAAGTAATAGTAAATGCTCTAACAAACCTCAAAATCTTAGTGGTTTAACTCAACACTTTGTGTGGGGTGTTTAATATAATTTTTTCATTTTCCTGCTCTTTCTTTTCATGTTTAGGAGTCACTTGCTTTTCATAATCTTGATAATACTTTCATTCCACTAGCTTTCAATGAGAAGTGAATATTGTTCACCTAATTTTACTTCTCTCATAACTGGAATAATTTTCCATAGACTACCTCTGAAACCATGCATTTCAAACCTGATTTTTTCTCCATCCACATAAGTCTGATGCTGAGTGCCATGGGACATAGTCATATCATGATAAGAACTCTGTCCTCTTATCTCTGTATTATGATTCTGGGTGAATCAGCACAGCTGGTGATTAAAGAACTTATGAAAGCCATTTATACTTCTGGATGGCTATGAATTAAATATAGTTGGGAAGCAAAACATGCATACATCTTCCCAAAGCCCATCCACATTTAACATTAATTCAACTTTCCCCTTTACAGATCCCAAAATACCTGCTATCACTCCAACTTCGCCCAACAAAAGAAACTAACACACCACTGTAAAGCGATTATACCCCAATAAAGATGTTAAAAAATAAAAAAAAATAAAAGATGAAATGTGACAGATGGAGTCAGAGTAGAAAGAGACCAGTTTCTTAAAGGGTTGAAAATAATCTAAAATGTCTTTCACAAGAACATTTAGGTACATTTCTAAGGCCCTCCGGAAGTCTTCAAAGAAGGTGGATCAAGTGAGATCCCTGAGTATTAAGCTTCATTAGGTTCACAGTAAATCCATCTCTGAGCAACTGGAGGTTATCATATGCCAGGCTTATAAGTGATTCACATCATTTATGACCATGTGCCATTGGACAGAAGTCAATTCCATGGCCAACTAACTGCAAACAAGATTAGGAAATGAGTTGTGCACTTAAGAAGAACCAAAAACAAGTTTTTAGGAGACACTTGACATTCTCTGCCATGGATAATAAAGGCTATGCAGGAACACAAAGTTATGGAGGAGAGACAGGGTAAGGGGTGATGTTAGTTAATTAGTACAGGGAGTCTGGGAAACCCATACAGCCAGTATGGTTTAGGGCTTAAGGTCATATAATACAGTTTGGGTTTGATTTGTGGTGTGGCGCCACTCTTACTGACAGCGTGACTTTGGAAAAATTAATATACCTCTCTGTGCCTCAGTTTCTCCATCTTAAAAATTGGGCTAATATTAGTACCTGAAGTATGTAAAATCATGTTTGATAGATAATAGTCTATCATAGTATTTGCTATTAACATTAAGCTATATTAATAATGTTATATTTGAGCAGAGATATGAAGATGAAAGGGAGTGACTCATACTGAAATATGGCAGATATTCTAGATAACAGAAAGAGAATATAAAGAGGCCTGAATCAACTTGTAAAACTGATTACAAGTGATAACATGAGGACTAAAAATTGATATATTCACTATATTTAGCAAGGTGGAGAACACTGGTGTCCTTCACAAGAGCTGTCTTGTAGAATGGTACAGAGAAAGCCTAATTAAAGTAGGTTAGAGAGAGTGGGAGGAAAGGAATTAGAGATATTAAGTATATATTCTCTTTTTAGCTGTTTTGCTGTAAATTGGATCACTGAAATAGAGAGGTTGCTAGAGATCAAGGTCAAGGTGTTATTAATTGTTGTTGGAGACATTACAACATATTTGAATGCTAATGGAAATGATTCAGTGGAAAGAGAATTGATGATGTTGAAGAGAAAGTGAGACAGATACTTAGGATAAAATCCAGGGCACAAATGGGTCATAGCAAAAAGGAGCACAGGCAGATAATATATGGGCACAAGTTAGAAGTGTGGGCAAAAGGGAGCTTAGGGAAGTTCTTTCTAATTACTTCTGTATTCTCAGTGAAATAAAAAACAAGGCCACTGACTGAGAAGAAAGATGGGAGCAGTGTTACTAATGATTTGAGTAGAAGAAGGGAACATGTGAAGTAGATATCTAAAAGATTGTGAGGATGAATAGTCAAGAACAGTCTCTCACACTTTGACATGCATCAGAATCACCCAAAGAGCTTGTTAAAACATGGATATACGGGTCCTCCTCCAGAGTTTCTGAATCAGTTGATTTGTAGTTAGATCTGAAAGCTTACATTTCTAATAAGTTCCAAGATGATGCTGATCCTATGGGTTCAGTGACCACAGTTTGAAAACCAATAAACTAAGGAATTTTAGTAGAATTTCTGGGCAGCAGATACAGGTGCATTGGCCATGAACTTAGTGTGAGGTTTGTCTATTTTTTTTTTCTTATCATACACAATTGAAAGAACTGAAGACTTGGATTTGGATTTAATCATGATTTGTTCCCCCAGTGTCACATAAGTAGATAACAGGAAGGGGATCTAGTGTATATACAAGAGTGCTTATATTGATAGACCATTGACTATGATTTCAGGAAGACAGAATATGAGAATGTGACAGGGTGAAGGACATGAAAATGTTTTAGTGTTTGCAGAATATAGTTAACATAGTTCACCTGACACTGCTATCCTCTGAAAGTCTTACCATACTGGCTTTTTGTTGGCATCTGGGAGCTCAGATTGGGGGAGGCTTTGCATCATTCCCTGATGGAAGTACTATGGTATATCCTCTTCTATACCCGTGCAGTTAGTGTGGAGGTGTGGGGATGAGATGGTAGTTGGATAAAGGATCATTCATTCTTTCCAGGTTAATTGAGGACTAATCCAACAGACCTATTCATAGAAATTGAAGGGTCCTGAAATAATGGAAATCTGGTGTCTCTAGCTGAAGCAGCCATGGAGGTTTTAGCTCCAATTTCCTTCCAGAAATGAACTCCTCATTCAACTTCAAGGAGTGTTTTTAGCTGACAGCCTTCAACTGTTAATGCCTTCAGAGTTTACCTCATCTTTCAGAATGAATCCATGTGCTTTTCTGTCCAGGCACAACAACCAATGACTAAACATGCTGTATTACCAGAGTCTGGCCATTGTGACATATATGGGATTCTTTTAA
Organism: Delphinapterus leucas; assembly: GCF_059928025.1. Lineage (NCBI taxonomy): Eukaryota > Metazoa > Chordata > Mammalia > Artiodactyla > Monodontidae > Delphinapterus > Delphinapterus leucas. Next base: position 68,622,751 of record NC_143133.1, on the reverse strand, counting down.
CTGGAAACCTCTGCTCTAGTGCTCTCCATGGGACTAACACTTTTGCAGATCTGAACAGGTGTCTGATCTTTTCCCTGTCAATTCTGCTTCCTCAGGTCTTTCCTTTCACAGATGTCAGACCTGCATCTCTACCAGAAAGCTTTTTGGCCCAGCCCTGCTTCCTTTCCCTTTGAACTTTCATAAGAATTTACATACCTATGAATGTATGTATACACACACACAAAGATGCCCACTGTCTCTTTCCCACTTGGAAATGATTTTAAGATTCCCTTGGGCAAAGCAGAAAAGGTAACCAAGCTTGTGTTATATTTAATATGCTTTGCCTTAAGAGTAGCCTGCTGCAAGAGGAAGGTAACACCACCCTCAGCAATAAGAGGCTATGGGATGCAACTGACGTGTGAAACTGCTGCGGGGTATATGGCATAGACAAGTAGCTGACCAAACGTGTTATGCATGACTTTCAATGGTGTAGGACTGTCAGTGAAAATTTGCTGACCAGCCTGGGACTACATTTCTCAGCTTCACTTACAGTAACGTCTGCCTATTTAAATGAGTCCAGGTCCATGAAATACCTTGTGGTGGCACATTCCACTTCCAGGCCTAATCCATAAAACTCTCCCATACTGCATGCCACCATGTTTTTCCCTCTTCCACTGGCTGTACAGCAATGCCCAAGAAATTTTATGAAGTTACATGTTGAAGAGGTCAGAGCCTTTGACAGTGTGGGTTTAAATGAATGCAAACCAAAAGCCTTCACACTCATTCCTAAACCCCACCACTAGGGATATTTGCATTGGCAAGAAATAAGATGATATTTTATTACACCACTTATATTCCAGAGTTTATTTGTTACAGCACCTAGTGTTACTCTGTGGAGTACAGAAGGCAACCTGAAGGAGGTGAGTTAATTGCCCATGTTGAGTAATGAGACAGCCAAAGTTTTAATGGCTGTGACAGCAGGGCAATGATTTGCAAACTCCAGTAAGAACTCTCTCTGTCAGATTTCATCAAAATTCATCAGATATGGCCAAGTTTCTTTCCCATTATTTTAACAAATGTAAACTCCAGGAATAGTATATAAATTTCCTTGAAAAGCTCATAAGACTTTTCTTTTTATTTAATCCTTTATTCCCCTGCCTCAATTTTAGAGGAACTAGCGGCAAGTGGGAGGAGGTAAAGGGAAAATGAATAAATAGATCTTACTCTTACTCTTGCCTACTATAAGTCCTCAAGCTGCTGCTCAGATCTGAACTAGAGGAAGGGGTGAAGCTTTGAATTAGATATGAATGAAAATTTAAATTGAATTAGGTAGGATTTATTTGATTTTTAAAAATGAATAATGTATGAATACAGTAAAAAATTCAAAAGGAATAAATAAGTATACAGTAATAAATAAGTTGTTTTTACATCCTCGTCATAGAAATAATCAACTTCCCACCCATGAGGAAGCCACTTTTAAAATTAATGAGTTTCTTGAGCATTGTTTCAGAGATTCTTCATACACAGAGGTAAAAAAAATGGTAGTGTGCCATATACATTGTTCAGTACCTTGCTTTTTTCACTTAAAATATATTTTGTATATCATTTCATATCAGTAGCTAAAGATCCATATCATTCTTTCTAAAAGTCTTTATCCTTTGAATAGCGTTATTTAACAATCCCATTGTTAAATCATTTGTCAATCTGTTAATTATAAACAAAGCAGTACTTAATAATTTTTTACATATGTCATTTTTCTCAAATGCAAAATTATCTGTAGGATAATTCTAAGGAAAGAAATTGCTAGGACAAATGGCATAAACATTTGATACTTCGAGAGAGATTGATAAATTGACTGTCATAGATATTTTTCCCATTTACAGTCCAGCAATAGGTATGTGAGTCTGTTTCTCATTCTAACACAGACTTTTTGTTCTTTGATAATCTGAAAGATAAACATAGTATCAAAGTATGATTTTAATTTGCATTTCACTTCTTATGAGGCTTAAAATCTTTTTACGTTTAAGAGCCATTTGTAATTTTAGCACTCTGTTTATATCATTCACCTCTTTTTCTATGGGGCTAGATGTCTTTGTAAGACATGAAAGTGCCAGAGTATAGGAAATGAACTCTGTAATGATTCAGATGCATAAGACATTGGTGAAGTTTTGGGGAGTCCAGAGGTCTTAGTCATGCTGGGGCATCCCCAACAAGTCAAAAGACAAGTTGTTGCTCTCCAACCCCATTCTCTGCCCAGTACCTCCTACCACTGTGAAACAGTCAAAGATCTTAGTGAACTTAGGAACACAGACTGCACTTGCAAACATTCCTCTAACTTATTTATTGGACACCACAGAAGGCTGCCAGTTTCAAGTAGGATCCAAAGCAAGAGAGAGCTCTGTAGCAGGTCCATGCTCTAGTGAAAGCTGTCCTGTAACTTTTGACACAAGGCCTAGCAAATAAAATGCTACTTTATGTATCTAAGTTGGTTAAGAATCATGAATGAAATTTTTTGAAAGCCTTAACATGATAGTTGTAGTACACATCTGTAGGTTTTTGGAGCATGGTAGAATTACGTACTATTTGCAAAAACGCCCTTGGCCTGGTATTACACCCTAGTAAAGATTGAGAACCCACAGTGGAACATGATATGGCAACATGACTTGCCCACCTTGGTCCAGCCATCATTAGATCCAATGAATTACAAAAGTCAGTTAGGCAGAGAAGCAACACATTCTACAATATAAGTGAAGCCCTGTGTTCTAGATTGGGCTCTAACAGATGGTTCAGGCTCAATGGCACCTATTGCTGATGCCACAAAGCCTTTCGTTCAGTTCACACCCATGGGCTGAGGGGCTGTTTCTGATGACCAATTGGCAGACAAGGAAATGTCATGGGACTAATGTTCATTAATGGATATGTTTGCACTAGTGAAAAATGAACTGCTGCCATATTAGAGCCCCACCGAGTAGCCCCTTCCCCTCTGCAAACAGTGTTGGAGGGAAGTTCTTCCAAAAGAGAAAGCTATGGGTTCTGTCTAAAGAAAGAGATGAATGAGTTATATACACCAAATTCTGGTGATTAAACAGACTGGCTCGTTGACCAGAGACCTGGAATGAAGATTTAAAAACCGGAAGCATGGAGTTATGAGGTTGAAGAGGCCACAAAGAATGTCTGTTGTGTCTCATGTCTTTGTCCCTCAGCATCCACTTCTGAGGATACTCACAGGGACCAGATGAAGATAATGACTCCGTCACCTTCTCTCTTCAACCACTCATATTCTCACATAGTTAACCTATTAAGAGAATGGCCATGGGGGCAGGGATAAAGGATATATGTGGGATCAACAACATGGCTGTTTCACATGATGGCTAAGCTAGCTACTATCACTGCTAAGTGCCCAATTTGCCATAGGATAGGACTGATGCTGATCTTTCCAGGCATTTGGAGACTTGTTGATTACATCAGGTCCATTTCACCCTAAAGCAGGCAGTGATCTTCACAAACCAAAATTATTCATATTCCAAATATGAGTCTATCTTCTCTCCCTATAGTACCTCTAAGAACAATATCACCTAAGGGCTTACAGAACTCCTGATGCTTTGATATGGTATCCCACACAGATTGCTTCAGACCAAGAGATGCAACAATGGGCTCATTACCAAGTGTGCCATCACTCTGACAGCTGACCTGATAGAATGGCTGAATGGAATGCTGAATGCCCAACTAAGGAACAACCTCAAGGACATCTTACAATGCTGGAGAGCTCTTCTGTGCGACGCACCCAGTCACTATAACAATGATCAAAATATAGCACTGTATCACCAGAATATACAAGTCTACAAAGAAGTGGAAGAAGGAAGAGTGTCCCTTTCCTAAACATTTCCTATTTGAACATCTCTTCCATGCATCCTTAGAATCAGATAGATTTGAGATTCTAATTCCCGATGATAGTGGTAGGATATGAGGAGTGGATCATTTAGCTAAGGGATACCTTAAGAGTTTGACTGAACCCTAATATATAACACCAGAGAACCAGAGGGTAAAGGAAGGAGTCATTGCTTTTCCTGGGACAATTGACCCCAATTATCATGAGGAGCTAGAGTTGCTAATACACAGAGGACAAGGAGATACACACCTGGGATTCAGGGCATTCATTAGGGTATCTCTTGATGTTTCCAACTTCAGCGATAACTGCGAATGGGGAGATTTCAACAACTGCAGCCTTACAAGAGCAATGCAATTAAAGCTGCAGACACCCTGGAGATGAAGACCCATACTAGCCCTCCAGGCAAGCAACCTACAGACTTGGTTCTTTCTGGAGAATCCAGATGGTTCATGTAGGCAGAGATGATAATTTATAGGCTTGGGAGAGCTGCAGCAGTGAGGACCTTACCTTTTTTTTTTTAACCATTTTTAAGCCTTCTTGGGACATTACAACTGGCCACCATCAAGGAGCATTGGATTTTTACTGTTCCTGTGAGGGATGAAGTGATAGTGTCTTATTTTCATAAATTTGTATAAGATCAAAAATCAGAGGATACTGGATATGAATAGTGAGAGGGATTAACTCTTTGGACACAATTTATGGGGCTCCCAGATTTATCTGGCTGTACCTGCCTTTTAGGCTTTGGCTTCTTTATTCATCTATTACTGCTTCTGTTTGTTTCATCATCCCCTGAGAGGATGGCCAGTCTCCATTTCTCCCACCATAATGGGAGCTGAGGGAGTTCCAGTATCCAAGCCAACCAACTGGCCTGATGGAGGCTCTGGTTTCTCTCAGCCCTTCTAGACTCAAAAGAAGTGCTGCATCATAAGACATGGGATTTGGCGTGCCCAGAGACTTCTTGGTGGAGTCATGATGCACAAACCAGAAGTGAAACCCATGAGCCTAATTTGGGCAATAAGAAAAGGAAGACTAAAAAGTATCAGCACATAAATTTCTCTCCCTCATTCCCCTTAACTGAATGCTCTGAGTCATAGTAGTCCCATACAGCCTTAATGTAAAGGTCCTACACGAACAACCAGCTATATTTTCTGTGAAACTCAGCAATTCACTATCATGTACTTGCTTTCTCTCCTTCTCTGCCCCTATGGCTTCTTGCTACTCTGGAATACACACCTCAATAAGGTATTAGCACATTTTTCCACCCTTAGGTTCTATTTTCTAGAGCACCTAGACCAAGACAAAGTCCATTACTATAATTTCAGCCACATCTATTCTCATATATGCTCATCTTAATTCATCTTTCATTTTTTAGAAGTCAGTTTTGTTTCCATAGGCATCTATTATTTTTTTTTTCTCTTTGGAAAGCTTTTCTTCATGTATTTTATCATTTTAGAAACAATTTTACATTATCTCTCCTTTATATTTTTATTCTTGATGAGGTATTTGGTTAGTTTTCATCTGATCTGTGGGAACATTTTTTTTTAATGTTGATGCTATTAATCTATTAGGTTTGTGTGTGTTTGTACTCTTTTCCTACTTTTATTTTGTTGTACCTCTGTAGACCTTATGTGATGGTTCTTTTTTATTAGACTTGTTTTAAAGTTTAGTTCTTTCACGTGTAGATGAGAGCCCAAGCTGGCATAAATGTTCTATAAATTTCAAGGTGTTGTGTTAAGTGCTTTTTTTTCTTTAAGCCATACTTACCACCTGCAAATAGGTACAATAACTGTAAGTGGATCACATGCATAATTCTCAGCACCCCCCACTTCACTAAAATTTTGTTTAATGCAGAAATTTTCTATGGTATTTATCATTTGGTTCTGTAACAATGTCTTCTCTTAAGAAAATAACAATAACATAAAAACCAATACCTAACAACAGCATGTCAAACTATGTGAGGCAAAAAGACTTGCAAAAAAACCAGATGACTCCATTATCATAGTTGGAGACATCAACAACCCTTTTTCAGAAAGGGGCAAATCTTGCAGGCAGAAAATAAGTAAGGGCATAGCTGCACTCAACACCATCGATCAACTGAATATAATTGACACGTATAGACTACTTCATCCAACAACAGCACAATACACATTCTGCTCAAGCTCATATGGACTATTCAGCAAGACATCACAGTCTGAGCCATAAAACACACCTTAACAAAAGTTTTAAAAATAGAAAGGATGCAGTGTCTAGTCTAAGAACACAGTGGAATGAAGCTAGAAATCAATAACAGAAAGATAACTGGAAAATCCAAATATATGTGGAGATTAAATAAAACACTTCTAAATAACACTTGGGTCAAAGAGAAATCTCAAACGAAATTTTAAAACACGATGACTCAAAACCTATGGAATGCAGCAAAAGCAATTCTAAGAGGGAAGTTTATAGCAATACAATCCTACCTCAAAAACAAGGAAAACCTCAAATAACAACCTAACCTTACACCTAAAGCAACTAGAGAAAAAAGAACAAACAAAACCCAAAGTTAGTAGAAGGAAAGAAATCATAAAGATCAGAGCAGAAATAAATAAAATAGAAACCAAGAAAACATTAGTAAAGATCAATAACTAAAAGCTGGTTCTTTGAGAAGATAAAAAAAATTGATAAACCTTTAGCCAGACTCATCAAGAAAAAACGGGAGAGGACTCAAATCGATAAAATCAGAAATGAAAAAGGAGACTTACAACTGACGCAGCAGAAATACAAAGGATCATAAGAGACTACCACATGCAAATATATGCCAATAAAATGGACAACCTGGAAGAAATGGACAAATTCTTAGAAAGGTACAACCTTCCAAGAATGAACGAGGAAGAAACATAAAATATGAACAGACCAATCAAAAGTAATGAAATTGAAACTGTTATTAAAAATCTTCCAACAAACAAGTCCAGGACCAAATGGCTTCACAGGTGAATTCTATCAAACATTTAGAGAAGAGCTAACGCCTATCCTTCTGAAACACTTCCAAAAAACTGCACAGGGAGGAACACTCACAAACTCATTCTACAAGGCCACCATTATCCAGATACCAAAACCAGACAAAGATATCACAAAAAAAGAAAATTACAGGCCAATATTACTGATGAACACAGACGCAAAAATCCTCAACAAAATACTAGCAAACCAAATCCAGCAACACATTAAAAGGATCATAGACCATGATCAAGTGGGATTTATCCCAGCAATGCAAGGATTCTTCAATATACCCAAATCAATCAATGTGATACACCATATTAACAAGTTGAAGAATAAAAACCATATGATCATCTCAATAGATGCAGAAAAAGCTCTTGACAAAATTCAACACTCATTTATGATAAAAACTCTCCAGAAAGTAGACATAGAGGGAACCTACCTCAACATAAGTAAGGCCATATATGACAAACCCACAGCAAACATTATTCTCAATGGTGAAAAACTTAAAGCATTTCCTCTAAAATCAGGAAAAAACAAGTGTTCCCACTCACGCTAATATTATTCAACATAGTTTTGGAAGTCCTAGCCGTGGCAATCAGAAAAGAAAAAGAAATAAAAGGAATCCAAATTGGAAAAGAAGAAGTAAAACGGTCACTGTTTGCAGATGACATCATACTATACAGAGAAAATCCTAAACATGCCACCAGAAAACTACTAGAGCTAATCAATGAATTTAGTAAAGTCACAGGATACAAAATTAACACACAGAAATCTCTTGCATTCCTATACAATAACAGTGAAAGATCAGAAAGAGAAATTAAAGAAACAATCCCATTTACCATTGCAACAAAAACAATAAAATACTTAGGAATAAACCTACCTAAGGAGGCAAAAGATGTGTACTCAGAAAACTATAAGATACTGATGAAAGAAATCAAAGATGACACAAACAAATGGAGAGAAACACCATTTTCTTGGATTGGAAGAATGAATACTGTGAAAATGACAGTACTACCCAAAGCAATCTACAAATTCAGTGCAATCTCTATCAAATTACCAATGGCATTTTTTCACAGAACTAGAACAAAAAATTTTACAATTTGTATGGAAACACAAAAGCCCTCAAAAAGCCAAAGCAATCCTGAGGGAAAAAAAGCAGAGCAGGAGGAATCAAGCTCCCTGACTTCAGAAGTAGGGCTACAGTAATCAAAACAGTATGGTACTGGCAGAAAAAGAGAACTATAGAACCATGGAACAGGATAGAAAGCCCAGAGATAAACTTACGCACCTATGGTCAATTGATCTATGACAGAGGAGGCCAGAGTATACAATGGAGCAAAGACAGTTTCTTCAATAAGTGGTTCTGGGGAAACTGGACAGCTACATGTAAAAGAATGAAATTAGAACACTCCCTAACACCATACACAAAAATAAACTCAAAATGGATTAAAGACCTAAATTTAAGGCCAGACACTATAAAACTCTTACAGGAAAACATAGGCAGAACACTCTATGACATAAATCGCAGTAAGATCTTTTCTGACCTACCTCCTAGACTAATGAGAATAAAAACAAACAAACAGGACCTAATTAAACTTAAAAGCTTTTGCACAGTAAAGGAAACCATAACAAGTTGAAAAGACAACTCTCAGAACGGGAGAAAATATTTGCAAATAAAGCAACTGACAAAGGATTAATCTCCAAAATTTACAAGTAGCTCATGCAGCTCAATATAAAAAAAACAAACAACCCAATCCAAAAATGGGCAGAAGACCTAAATGGACATTTCTCCAAAGAAGATATGCAGATTGCCAACAAACACATGAAAGAATGCTCAATATCATTAATCGTTAGGGAAATGCAAATCAAAACTACAATGAGATATCATCTCACACTGGTCAGAATGGCCATCATCAAAAAATCTACAAACAATAAATGTTGGAGAGGGTGTGGAGAATGGGAACACTCTTGCACTATTGGTGGGAATGTAAATTGATACAGCCACTATGGAGAACAGTATGGAGGTTCCTTAAAAAACTAAAAATAGAACTACCATACGACCCAGCATTCCCACTACTGGGCATATACCCTGAGAAAACCATAATTCAGAAAGAGTCATGTACCAAAATGTTCATTGCAGCTCTATTTACAATAGCCAGGACATGGAAGCAACCTAAGTGTCCATCAACAGAGGAATGGATAAAGAAGATGTGGCACATATATACAATGGAATATTACTCAGCCATAAAAAAACGAAATTGAGTTATTTGTAGTGAGGTGGATGGACCTAGAGTCTGTGATACAGAGTGAAGTAAGTCAGAAAGTGAAAAACAAATACCGTATGCTAACACGTATAAATGGAATCTAAAAAAAGAAAAACAATGGTCATGAAGAACCTAGGGGCAAGATGGAAATAAAGACGCAGACCTACTAGAGAATGGACTTGAGGATATGGGGAGGGGGAAGGGTAAGCTGTGACAAAGTGAGAGTGTGGCATGGACATATATACACTACCAAATGTAAAACAGATAGCTACTGGGAAGCAGCCGCATAGCACGGGGAGATCAGCTCGGTGCTTTGTGACCACCTAGAGGGGTGGCATAGGGAGGGTGGGAGGGAGGGAGTCGCAAGAGGGAAGAGATATGGGGATATATGTATATGTATAACTGATTCACTTTGTTATAAAGCAGAAACTAACACACCATTGTAAAGCAATTATACTCCAATAAAGATATTTTTAAAAAATTTGAAATTTCAGTCAACCACTTGTCAATGTGCTAAAAAAAGAGAGATGGTGTTTTTCATTTATTATTATAATGTTTCAAAAAGGATCAAAGGCATGAAAACCTTTTTAAGGTGAAGAAGATAATTTAGTTTCAAATTTTTACTTTTTTTGCAGAGAATATTATAACTCAATTTTATTAATCTTTAAGACCATTTACTTTTGGACTTTTCTAATATATAGTAATGAAAATTGTGGCTATTTCCAGATAAGTGTCAGAAGAATCTTATTATTCTTTGGATTCCTTGCTCATTTTCTTATTGAAGTATTATTTGTTTTTTGCCTCTGACTTACCACAGCATGACATCTTTTAACCTGAGGAGGTTAAGTAAGACAATAATAATTCTTACAGATTCATTTTTAGGATTGAGACACACATCAGTGGATTTTGAACTTTGCAAGGGAAAGTCTCTTGGAGTGTTCTAAGCAGAGGAAAATCATTGTTTCAGAAAAAATATATATACACACATGTGTATATCACTTGGGTTTTGATTTTAAAAATTAGACTTCTGAATCCAGATGATCAGTAAAAAAGTAATAGTTCAAAAGCTGTGGTGGGTAAGAGAAGAATGCATTATTAACTATAAAGGTAGTAGGTACTGCTCCTGCTGAGTAGACTGCCCTATAGTTTCTTACCTAAAGCTAGTTAATTGGCTGAATCTTATTGCAGAGAGGAGAATTTGTGGCATATTACCACCACAGGACATTTATAAATTGTTGCTATTCACTTGAGCACGCATAAAAAGAATCAAATGTGGAATTGCATCTAAAGAAAGACTTCAGATGGTAAAAATCCATCTCAGCCCTGATTTGCTGATCTTACGGGGAGCCACAAGCCCCTTGTTCTCAACTGGTTTTCTCTTACTTTACAGGACTGGTATTTTGGGAGAAAATTGGGTTTGTCTTCACTTGAGTATCTTTAAAAACTAAACTGATGGTGATTTTGGCTTTTAAGCCCATGGATCTTTTGGATTAGAAAAAATATATATTTTTTCTAAATGAACTGAAGATTTACAGAGTTTTGGGTATTGCCACTAAATACTATAATTATAACATTTATGTGTAAAAGTTATTATGGGCCAGGCTTGATGACTTATGCTATATAGATTGTCAAATTCAGTTCTCATAATAGCCCTAAATAGGTAGATACTATTATTATCCCCATTTTTTAGATGAGGAAATGAAGAACCAGAGAAGTCAATCAGTGTCTAAATTTATAGAACTGGGTGGTGGAGCTGAGAAGTAAACCCAATTCATGTATCACCAAAGACAGAACTTCAAAATATGTCTGAGCAGTGATTGATTGAGAGTAGTATCATGCTACCTTTCTAATTTACCTGAAGATCTTTTCTACTTATTGAAAAATTCACATGCCTTGCACAGCAATTTCCACTCTACTGTACTCTTATTGCAGTTAGGATCACCTGATGATTATTCTTCCAGGACCCCATGTGTTACATGCTTTATGACACTCACTTGATAGTTTCTGCTGGAGGACAACTGAGGAAGGTTTATTTCATTGGAACCCTTGCCCATTATGCACATAGTACATGTCAGGCTCTGACTCTCTTGAGTTCCTTCATTTCTTACTCCTGACTTGTTCTCCAAATGCCCATTTCACCCCAGTGGGTGAGTGTGTAGCCACTTTGAATTAGTTAATTTATATGGGCCATAGTTTTCTTGACTGAAAATTGGGGCTACTGAAAGAAACTTCATATGAGTTTGTCATGTTGATGCCATGAGTCAATAAATGTAAAGTGCTAAGATCACTGCCTGTCTAGCCAGGAGTGGTATCAGCAGAAGTAGAAGAAACAATGTCGAAATGGTGGTGATGATAGACAACACCGTGGTAGTTGTAGGTGGTGATCTTCTTTATATATTTTCTCTAATTCTATTATTAAAAGACAAGAAAGGATCACGAAACAAAAGAGAAAAAAAGGAACAAAAAAAAGGGGGGGAGATCTTATTTAAAGGAGACAGAGAACATGAAACAATTTACTGTAAATTTCTCACTGTCTGATAATATTAATCTGTTTCCCTAGGATGCCTTCAGGAACAGAAATAAAGTTCTTAAAAATAGAGGTGAGGAGATGAGAGAAGCCCTGCTCAAAACAAAGAATTGATTACAAAAGTAAGTAAGTATTGCTGGTCAACGTAGATAGAATTCAGCTGAATAAAGTGGTAACAAGACTTAAATTTGTGTGATTCCAGTGGAGCTATTCTTTCAAATACCAATCTGTATCATGATTTTCAGCTTTAAAAGTACTTTCTCATATATTTTGTCCTTTGCTCTTTGCAACACAATTGAAAGTCTCGGGAAAGACTGTATATCTATTTTTCATCAATAAATTGAGGCTTAAAACAGAGTGTCACTTAACCAACATCAGAGAAACAGAATGTATCAGAATCAAGGCTACAATTTTTCTTATGTACACGCAATATTTTTCTATGTTGCTTTACACTCTGCCACTCATGTTATAGAGATCAGATGATTAACGTATGTTGTCCTATAACTTTTCTATAATAGACCATTTCCTAAGCTCACAAAAGAAAATATGAGGTAAATGCATAAACACAGGTAAGGTGAAATCTTTGCTAAATATTAAAAGCTCTATTGTTATTTTTCTGAGAATCAGTGAGTGTTTTTCAACTGTGACATTTTTCTGGTTTCCATAAAGGGAACCAAATACAGATTCACTGACTTTATAATCAAGTAGATTTCAAAAAGAAGTCAAATGCTTCTTCACAAACCATTATCATACATCTTATTTTTTAGACTCTATAATAAAGGCTCTACTGAAAGATGAAGGAGAAAGCAGAATGAACTTTTATGACTCATCAGCATACATTTTTAAATTTAAAATATCAATTATGTATGTGTGTACACATATACAAATACTTCTTTATTAATGTGTTTTTTCCTTCTTCCGTCAGTCTATATTTTATTTCAATTAAGGAGCATTCATTTTTAGTACAATCGGAGGTTCTGACCAGAAAATACAATGCAAAACTACTATCTTAAGCATAATAGACATATGTCTATGAAATCACTGTGCAAATCTAAGCTTTTAGTTAGTAACTTTCAAGTCTAATCAGGATTTTCAAAATTCTACTGCATTATTATATTTTCTTTGTTTGCATGTGGTAGTATTAAGCCAAAGTATTTGCCTTGATTTGGGAGTTTCATGAATTTTAAGAAACCAATGTGTCTATATTTTCTTATGGAAAAATAAATCTAATATTAAAAGAGAGGTGTTAATTGAAAAGTTAATCTGTGTGGCTAATCCCAGAAACCATAGCCTGGCAGGTATATGACTTTCTCTAAAAGACTTCAAGCATTGTTTAATGTTTCCTCTTGTGAGTTTTGGTAAATTACTAGGTAATATATCTGCTGACACTGAAGATGAGTTTCTTCTCAAATGGCCCTTTCCTATGCTATATTTTCTTCAGTTGTAGTAATAGTTTGTTTCTTAAAGTGTCAACATTTGCCCCACACTAAAAGAAAAGGTGCTTCTCAATTATATTTTCATCCTTGTGACTGATAAAATATGCAAGAATATATATTCCTCAGATTTACTTCTAAACATTTCTTGGTTATTTTATTCATTGTCATATAAAATCATAAGAACAGTAGACTTTTAAAGATTACTTACAGCCCTGTTATTGATCAAGTCAGTTTGACAACTATTTTTGTTCCAGTCATATTCATATGACTATAAAATTTAAATAGTTATAATTATGGATAACTTTCCAATAGGTTTTCAAATTCTTGATATTTTGAACAACTCAGCTCTCAAAAGAGAAAAAAATTTTAAACTAATTCCAGGGAAATAATAAAACTGAGATCATTTTGGACTTGTAGGTGATCATTCATTTTAAAAAATAAAGTAAATTAAATTTAGTTAGACCCTGGACTCACTGCTTCATTTAACCTTTATCAGTGTAGCAGCTATACTCTGGCATATAAGGCTTTATATAAGGCTATAACATATATATATATATATATATATATATATATATATATGAATATAAGGCTTTTGGGTTTTTACTTTCAAAATAAAAATATCATTAAACATCATTGCTCAGTAAGAATAAAGCTGTAAATCTAGCCATAGCTATAGCCACAATAAAATAAGCAGTTGGAATACTAATGAATCCATTTTATAGCAAAGTGAAATGAGAATTCTTAAGTGACTATGCAGCAAGGGTGAGCTGAATATCTCAACTTGCCTTTCAGCTGCTCAATCATTAATTAATTTTTTAATCCTAACAGAGAAGTCCGCTTCTGTTGATAGTCATCTCTGGAGATTCCCTTTTCAATTTGACAGGATGCCAAGCATCCAAATAGATTGTTTACCTGAATCCTGTATTCAGAGGCTCTCATCTGAGATGCAGAACAAATTTTTAACATCATAGTTAGTATGAGTATGTTGTCACACTCTAAAAACTTGTTGCCTAGGTAGTCAAGCCTTGTCAAAGTTAACCCAGAGCAGTAATTATTTCACAGTTTATGCTTTTCCCTAAAATTTCCCCAGGTTTTCTTTTTTTCATCAGGTGACACCAAAAGCTAAGGCAGAGATTTAAGTAGCATGTATGACACATCTAAGCCTCCAGAATCTCAGGTTATTCTACAAATCATTTAGTAACCAGTCTCCATGAAACTTTCTTAGTTTCTTCCTTTTTTTGAATTTTTCTTGTTCTGAGTTCCCATAAGTTTACTAACTAATTTATGTTAAGGAACAAAAAATAGCCGAGTGATTAAGAGCACAGAATTTAGAGACAGACCTGGGTTGAAAACCTTGTTCTTCTGTTTACTAGCTAGCTAACTTCAGGTGAGCATGGAAGGTGTTGCTATGTTCAAGTGGTTCTCTTCTAGGAAATAGAGGATTGCTTCTTGTCCCCTTGAGGATAGGAATGAACTTGAGTTTGTCTTCAACTATTGAAATATGGGCAGACATGATGTATACTACTTCTGAGTGGGAGCATTTAAGAGCCAGTGTTCAGTTCTTCAGGAGACCACATATTTGAGAAGCTACAGGATTTAGAATTTCCTTACCCTGAATAATCAGATTGCTAAAGCAAGGACAATAGCCTGCAGAATCAGCAGGATCTGGAGCGTTTTTTATAAGCTAGAAAATAAGCTTTTATTGTGTTAAGACACTTGGAGTTTAGAGTTATTTGTAATCACACAGCTCGGTGCTTTGCGATGACCTAGAGGGGTGGGATAGGGAGGATGCGAGGGAGGCTCAAGAGGGAGGGGATATGGGGACGTATGTATGCATATGGCTGATTCACTCTGGTGTACAACAGAAACTAATACAGTACTGTGAAGCAATTATACTCCAACAAAGATCTATTAAAAAATATATACATAGGGCTTCCCTGGTGGCGCAGTGGTTGAGAGTCCGCCTGCCGATGCAGGGGACACGGGTTCATGCCCCGGTCTACGAAGATCCCACATGCTGCGGAGCGGCTGGGCCCGTGAGCCATGGCTGCTGAGCCTGCGCATCCGGAGCCTGTGCTCCGCAACGGAAGAGGCCACAACAGTGAGAGGCCCGCGTACCGAAAAAAATATATATATATATAACCTTGTCTAATCTGACTTTACTATAAAATGCTTTTCTACAAAATGGTGATAATAAGACTTAACCTTCACATGGCTATTTTAATAGTCTATTAATTTGAAAATTTATACTTAAAATACCTTGAAAAATAATTTCCCTTATTGAAGGGTCAAAGGTAGCTACCTTACTCATTACTGTAACATAATTATACCTTATTCTCATGATACATACACAGCTTCAAGATAGAGGCTTTGTTATCATGCCTGGTAATAATCTCTGAATATTAAAAACAGCTTGATCTTTTGAGCTCAATCCTGAATGATCTACCACATAGAAGTATAATATCTGTGTTGTGCTTTTAATTTATGAAATATCCTTCAGCCTTACTGACATTTCCAATATTTTTAATAAATACAACTTGGTTTAACCTGGTGGAAATATTGATTGAGCCTTTTATCCATTAACTAAACAAATGTAATTGAACACAAATTATGTGCAAATAAGTCCAGGAGTATTACAAAGTTTGCTCTTGCTATTGAATAAATGCTGTGTTAGTTTCTTCAAATGAAAAATCAGGGCGGTAAAATTTAGTTTCTACCTATTTCCTGGGAAATTCTTGATAATTTATACTGTTATAGTGATAATAAGTGAGCATTAGAGTGAAAAGAAAAAAATCTGCTATTATAAGAACAAGACGATTGTAAGAAAAGGAGAATTGGGAGGAAGTGATTAAGCCAGATGTTAATATTCCAAGAAAGCACAGGAATTCCAAAATGTATTATTGCCAAAGAGTAGGCAGAAATAAAATGGTGAAGACAAGAAAAGGGTGAATAAGCATGACACATAACTTAAGGGGTTTGGTTTTAGTCCACATACGTTTTATTTGCCTATATATTCTTCAGGTTCTGGATATGTAAATAAGATACTTAGTCAAAATGAATTTAAAATCCATGTCTCAATCTTAAAATAGAATACAGTCATCTCTAGGTATCTGCAGAGGATTGGTTCCAGGACCCCCTGCAGGTACCAAAACCCATAGATCAACTCAAGTCCCTTATATTAAATGATTTAGTACCAGCCCTCAACAGCTTGGATTCCACATGGCTGATTCAACCAACCGCAGATGATTGAATTTCCATCCATGGTTGTTGGAAGCCACAGTTGCAGAGGGTCGACTGTACTTTGTTCCACATCATAAACATAAATGAGAAGCAGGATGTGGTTGTATGAAGAGAAAGGAAAAAAGTGAGATCAGTGTGCAGGCAATAGAAGACATGGACAAAAGTAGTGATTATATAATTCTCCATATATCTATATAAATCTCTATACACAGATGTATCACATGTATCAGTCAGCTATTTTTACAATAATATTTCATAATAAACTACCTCAAAACTCAGTGGCATACAACAAGTATTATACTCATAAATATTTGAGTTTCTAGGACAGGTTCTGTTTCAAATTGCAGTTTTAAGAGTCTGCTGGAGTTTGGTTAAGGCTGTGTCCAGCTAGGCTTGGCACCAAACTGTGGGTCCACACCAGCTTCAAATGGTAATCCTTTTAGAGTAGAGGATACTCAAGGCAAGATTTTTTTTTCAGGCAGAGGTTCCAGAGAGACAGATGGAAATACACAATGCCTCTTCTTAAGGCCGAGGTACAAAACGAATACATGTCAGTTTTTCCCATACTCCATTGATTATCAAAAGAAAATCACATGGTCAAGTCCAACATCAATGGATTAGTGTCCTCCCCACATGTAAGTCAGTGGAGGGCGAGAATATCTGCTGAACAGTAATATAATCTACCACATCAGACAAAACTCAAAAGTAAAAGAAAGTTGGCTGGATAAGATTAAGAAGTCTTGGAACAGAATTCATTTCAGACTCAAGGTAGATTATATAGAGCTGCAATTATTCATTCTTGGAAGTGCAATAGTCTTACTCCATTTTTGATATTTAACAGCTAAGCTTTTAAGCCACACCCATCTCTCTTCCCCTTCAACCTCACATCTAAGCATGATGTTAAGAAAGTAAGTTGGTGCAGCCACTATGGAAAACAGTGTGGAGGTTCCTCAGAAAACTAAAAATAGAATTACCTTATGATCCAGCAGTCCCACTCCTGGGCATATACCCAGACAAAACCATAATTCAGAAAGACACATGAACCCCTATGTTCACAGCAGCACTACTGACAATAGCCAAAGCATGGAAACAACCTAAATGTCCATCGACAGATGAATGGATTAAGATGTGATACATATATATGATGGAATACTACTCAGCCATAAAAAAGAATGAAATAATGCCATTTGCAGCAAAATGGTTGTAACTAGAGATTATCATACTAAGTGAAGTAAGTCAGACAGAGAAAGACAAATACCATATGATATAACTTATATATGGAATCTAAAATATCATACAAATGAACCTATCTACAAAACAGAAACAAACTCACAGACATAGAGAACAGACTGGTGTCTGGGGGAGGGGAGGACTGAGAGTTTAGGATTAGCAGATGTAAACTATTATATGTAGGATGGATAAACAACAGGATCCTACTATATAGCACAGGGAACTATATTCCATATCCTGTGATAAATCATAATGGAAAAGAATATACAGTAAGTCCCCTACATATGATTGAGTTCCATTCCAAGAGCTCATTTGTAAGTCCAACAAAGTTAGCCTAGTGTAACCCAACTAACATAATTGGCTATATAGTACTGTACTGTAATAGGTTTATAATAATTTTCACACAAATAATACATTTAAAAAAACAAAAAAATAAAGAAAACATTTTTAATTTTATAGTACAGTACCTTGAAAATACAGTAGTACTAACTACATCACCTCTGCTTTTACGCTTGCTTCCAGACATCCTGGGCTTGAAATAAAGATACCGTACTACTGTACTGTATACAGTACTGTATAGTAAAGTATACACAAAAGCACAACCACCTGTAGAGGATTCACACACATGACAATGTACGCCAGACACGTGAAGTAACTTACATGACTGGACATGCAAACAGACATTAGCATCTTTGAAAGTGCACAACTTGAAGGTTCATGTGTAGGGGACTTACTGTTAAAAAAAAAAAAAAAAGAATGTCTATATGTGTATTACTGAGTCAGTTTGCTGTACAGCAGAGACTGGCCCAACACTGTAAATCAACTATACTTCAGTAAAAAATAATAATAAAATTTAAACAAGAAAGCCCAGGTACTTCACCCTTTGATGCCAGTAGAAAGTCAAGACCCTTACCCCAGTCCCTCTATTTAACCACCATAAAAATCCTAAACAAGTTCCCTTTTCCTGCTCTCTGAAGCCATTTTTGAATCAGCTTGGTAAGCCTGCCCTCCTCCTCCCAGAGGGCCTTATTATGATATTTACATTCTGTTTCAATGGGTGGTTTCAATACGTGGTTTCTCAAAGTGTAGTCCAAAGGCCATTTGGGGATTTGATAAAAATTTGTATTATTAAGGCCCACTCCAAACTCAATGAATGAAATCTCAACTCTGGATTTAAAAAAAAAAAAAAAATTGCCATCAATAATATTAATACAAAATAAAGTTAGAGAAATATTGCTGAAATACTGCTTTAGGGTACATCTCATCATTCTGTACTTCATTTTCCACATCTTTACAGGGCGAGAGAGAGTCATGGACATATATACACTAACAAACGTAAGGTAGATAGCTAGTGGGAAGCAGCCGCATGGCACAGGGATATAGGCTCGGTGCTTTGTGACTGCCTGGAGGGGTGGGATAAGGAGGGTGGGAGGGAGGGAGACGCAAGAGGGAAGAGTTATGGGAACATATGTATATGTATAACTGATTCACTTTGTTATAAAGCAGAAACTAACACACCATTGTAAAGCAATTATACCCCAATAAAGATGTTAAAAAAAATTTTTTTAATAAAAAATAAATTAAAACAAATAGGGTATAGTCAATGTCCTTGTGTTGATGAGTGATACAAATCTCCTTCAAATTTCAGCACACAGTGTGCTTCCTGAGGATATCCATGCCTGGTTATCACGGCATGCCACCATAATACCCTATTCTACTTCTCTGCATTGCAGTTATTTCTCATATTTTTATTGCATAGGTGTTTGTTTGCTCTCCATCTCACCCCATGAATGTACATTTTAAAAGATCAGAGGCTGGGCTTCCCTGGTGGCGCAGTGGTTGAGAGTCTGCCTGCCAATACAGGGGACACGGGTTCGTTTCCCTGTCTAGGAAGATCCCACATGCCGCGGAGCGGCTGGGCCCGTGAGCCATGGCCACTGAGCCTGCGCGTCCGGAGCCTGTGCTCCGCAACGGGAGAGGCCACAACAGTGAGAGGCCCGTGTACCGTAAAAAATAAAACAAATAAATAAAAGATCAGAGGCTTCCACTGTCTAATTTATTTGTCTCCAGCACCAAAAACAATGCTTAGAACATGGCAAGCCCTCAGCTAATATTGATACTGAGTGAATAAATATATAAATAAGGCAAAAAACACCTACGTTTATTTTTCAGAGTAAATTCTTGATACTCATATGAAGAAACAAGCTTGAAGGGACTTTATAAGGGCTAAATTATTTAAACAGGAAAGTGATTTATAGTTCCAAATAGGCTAAGAACTAAATGAACTCAAAGCATGAAGTCAAATTATAAAGCCCAAGTTAATGAGAATGCACGATAAGCTAAGTTTTTTTTAACCTATAATAAAATAAAATTTAACCAGTTGAAAAGAGGAGGAAACTATCAAGTGGAGCAAGACGAGATAATATTGATAGATTGTTAGGGCCCTGACTTGTGGTGCTGACTCTGGAGGGACCAGCATCAGCATCAGAGACCAAGCAGCCTTCATGCAAAAGAATAGTATCAATAGTTGAATGGGAGCAGAATTAGCCTCTATAGCTAATCCTGTCCTCATTCAGAGGAACACCACATACATACCCTGACATCTACGGCAGTCAATATCTCACTCATATAAAGATGATACAATGTATTTTATATGCAGCAGTGACACCTATCTGCGCCCCAAAATGTTGTTTAGTCCCATTCAAAATTCCCATTTCGATCTCCCCTTTTTAATTGATCCAGACAAACATATATTCCTTGATGCTGAAGTTGGGGCTTGGATACTTGAGGTGGAGTCTTTGTGTTATGAAAAGGGACTTAATGAAACTAAGTCTTCACCAAAGCTTTGAAAATAGTGAAACATACCTTTACTCATCATGCATGTATACCGTAATTAGAGAAACAACATAGAAATAGATCCAATCCATTATATTAAAGATTTTCACACTCTCACTTCTAAATGCTTAACAGTTGACCACACATAAGTCCAAATAATTATCATTAATTTTAGTTTTCTTGGTAGAAGCTGGCAGAGCAAACACACATAACTTGCCAAGATGTAATGACTCACTTGAAATTCAGTGTAATATACAGCACCTAAGGGGAGAATATATGACTTGTGGAATCAGTGAGGGACACAGGAAGGAATAAGTAGCATAATATAAAAAAAAAATACAAATAAACAAACACAGGAGAATTCATAACAGCACAAACAAGCCTAATGTTTACTCAGATAAAGAAATAAACATAACAATGTTGATTTTGCTAAAGGCAGTGTCATATAAGTCAGGGTTGTTACAGTTAAGATTTTTAGTATGCAATTGCCATGAATTTGAAAATATTTTTGTGGCAATAAGGGACCATTTTGTTATGAACTTGCTGATTCTATACCATTAATTATACTGCCATCTAATATAATGTTTTTTTAAAACAGCTTTATTGGAGTATAATTGCTTTACAATGGTGTGTCAGTTTCTGCTTTATAACAAAGTGAATCAGTTATACATATACATATATCCCCATATCTCTTCCCTCTTGTGTCTCCCTCCCTCCCACCCTCCCTATCCCACCCCCCCATCCCACCCCTCTAGGTGGTCACAAAGCACCGAGCTGATCTCCCTGTGCTATGCAGCTGCTTACCACTAGCTATCTATTTTACGTTCGGTAGTGTATTTATGTCCATGCCACTCTCTTACTTTGTCCCAGCTTACCCTTCCCCCTCGCCGTATGCTCAAGTCCATTCTCTAGTAGGTCTGTGTCTTTATTCCCATCTTGCCCCTAGGTTCTTCGTGACATTTTTTTTTTTTTAGATTCCATATATATGTGTTAGCATACGGTATTTGTTTTTCTGACCATCCAACTCAACTACAAATAACTCAATTTCTTTTCTTTTTATTTCTGAGTAATATTCCATTGTATATATGTGCCACATCTTCTTTATCCATTCATCTGTTGATGGACACTTAGGGTGCTATGTCCTGCTATTGTAAATAGAGCTGCAATGAACATTTTGGTACATGACTCTTTTTCAATTATGGTTTTGTCAGGGTATATGCCCAGTAGTGGAATTGCTGGGTCATATGGTAGTTCTATTTTCAGTAGAGCTCAACTGTTAAGGAACGTCCATACTGTTCTCCATAGTGGCTGGATCAATTCACATTCCCACCAACAGTGCAACAGGGTTCCCTTTTCTCCACAGTCTCTCCACCATTTATTGTTTCTAGATTTTTTGATGATTGCCATTGTAACCAGTGTGAGATGATATCTCATTGTAGTTTTGATTTGAATTTCTCTAATGATTAACGGTGTTGAGCATTCTTTAATGTGTTTGTTGGCAATCTGTATAACTTCTTTGGAGAAATGTCTATTTAGGTCCTCTGTCCATTTTTGGATTGGGTTGTTTGCTTTTTTAATATTGAGCTGCAGGGCTTCCCTGGTGGCGCAGTGATTGAGAGTCCGCTTGCCGATTCAGGGGGACGCGGGTTTGTGCCCCGGTCTGGGAGGATCCCATGTGCTGCGGAGCGGCTGGGCCCGTGAGCTGTGGCCGCTGGGCCTGCGTGTCTGGAGCCTGTGCTCCGCAACGGGAGAGGCCACAACAGTGAGAGGCCCGCGTACCACAAAAAAATAAAAAATAAATAAATATTGAGCTGCATGAGCTGCTTATAAATTTTGGAGATTAATCCTTTGTCAGCTGCTTCATTTGCAAATATTTTCTCCAATTCAGAGGGTTGTCTTTACGTCTTGTTTATGGTTTCCTCTGCTGTGCAAAAGCTTTTAAGTTTCATCAGGTCCCATTTGTTTATTTTTGTTTTTATTTCCATTTCTCTAGGAGGTGAGTCAAAAAGGATCTTGCTGTGATTTACGTCATAGAGTATTCTGCCTGTTTTCCTCTAAGAGTTTTATCATGTGTGGCCTTACATTTAGGTCTTCAATCCATTTTGAGTTTATTTTTGTGTATGATGTTAGGGAGTGTTCTAATTTCATTCTATTCCATGTAGCTGTCCAGTTTTCCCAGCACCACTTATTGAAGAGGCTGTCTTTGCTCCATTGTATATTCTTGCCTCCTTTATCAAAGATAAGGTGACCATATGTGTGTGGGTTTATCTCTGGGATTTCTATCCTGTTCCATTGATCCATATTTCTGTTTTTGTGCCAGTACCATACTGTCTTGATTACTGTAGCTTTGTAGTATAGTCTGAAGTCAGAGAGCCTGATTCCTCCAGCTCCGTTTTCCTTTATCAAGTTTTCTTTGGCTATTCGGGACCTTTTGTGTTTCCATACAAATTGTGAAATTTTTGTTCTAGTTCTGTGAAAAATGCCAGTGGTAGTTTGATAGGGATTGCATTGAAGCTGTAGATTGCTTTGGGTAGTAGAGTCATTTTCACAGTGTTGATACTTCCAATCCAAGAACATGGTATATCTCTCCATCTATTTGTATCATCTTTAATTTCTTTCATCAGTGTCTTTTAGCTTGCTGCATACAGGTCTTTTGTCTCCTTAGGTAGGTTTATTCCTAGGTAGTTTATTCTTTTTGTTGCAATGGTAAATGGGAGTGTTTTCTTAATTTCACTTTCAGATTTTTCATCACTAGTGTATAGGAATGCAAGAGATTTCTGTGCATTAATTTTGTATCCTGCTACTTTACCAAATTCACTGATTAGCTCTAGTAGTTTTCTGGTAGCATCTTTAGGATTCCCTATGTATAGTATCATGTCATCTGGAAACAGTGACAGCTTTAATTCTTCTTTTCCAATTTGGAGTCCTTTTATTTCTTTTTCTTCTCTGATTGCTGTGGCTGAAACTTCCAAAACTATGTTGAATAATAGTAGTAAGAGTGGGCAACCTTGTCTTGTTCCTGTTCTTAGTGGAAATGGTTTCTGTTTTTCACTACTGAGGACAATGCTGGCTGTGGATTTGTCATATATGGCCTTTATTATGTTGAGGAAAGTTCCCTCTATGCCTACTTTCTGCAGGGTTTTTATCATAAATGGGTGTTGAATTTTGTCGAAAGCTTTCTCTGCATCTATTTAGATGATCATATGGTTTTTCTCCTTCAATTTGTTAATATGGTGTATCACATTGATTGATTTGCATATATTGAAGAATCCTTGCATTCCTGGGATAAACCCCACTTGATCATGGTGTATGATCCTTTTAATGTGCTGTTGGATTCTGTTTGCTAGTATTTTGTGGAGAATTTTTGCATCTATATTCATCAGTGATATTGGCATGTAGTTTGCTTTCTTTGTGACATCTTTGTCTGGTTTGGGTATCAGGGTGATGGTGGCCTCTTAGAATGAGTTGGGGAGTGTTCCTTCCTCTGCTATATTTGGAAGAGTTTGAGAAGGATAGGTGTTAGCTCTTCTCTAAATGTTTGATAGAATTCGCCTGTGAAGCCATCTGTTCCTGGGCTTTTGTTTGTTCGAAGATTTTTAATCAAAGTTTCGATCACAGTGCTTGTGATTTGTCTGTTCATATTTTCTGTTAATTCCTGGTTCAGTCTTAGAAGGTTGTGCTTTTCTAAGAAATTGTCCATTTCTTCCAGGTTGTCCATTTTATTGGCATATAGGTGCTTGTAGTAATCGCTCATGATCCTTTGTATTTCTGTAGTGTCAGTTGTTACTTCTCCTTTTTCATTTCTAATTCTATTGATTTGAGCCTTCTCCCTTTTTCTCCTGATGAATCTGGCTAATGGTTTATCAATTTTGTTTATCTTCTCAAAGAACTGGCTTTTAGTTTTTTGATCTTTGCTTCATTTCCTTCATTTCTTTTTCATTTATTTCTGACCTGATCTTTACAATTTCTTTCCTTCTGCTAACTTTGGGGTTTTTTTGTTCTTCTTTCTCTAATTGCTTTAGGTGCAAGATTAGGTTGTTTATTTGAGATGCTCCCTGCTTCTTAAGTTAGGATTGTATTGCTATAAACTTCCCTCTTAGAACTGCTTTTGCTGCATCCCATAGGTTTTGGGTCGTCGTGTCTCCATTTGCAATTGTTTCTAGGTATTTTTTGATGTCCTCTTTGATTTCTTCAATGATCACTTCGTTATTAAGTAGTATATGGTTTAGCCTCCATGTGTTTGTATTTTTTACAGATCTTTTCCTGTAATTGATATCTAGTCTCATAGCGTTGTGGTTGGAAAAGATACTTGATACGATTTCAATTTTCTTAAATTTACGAAGCCTTGATTTGTGACACAAGATATGATTTATCCTGGAGAATGTTCCATGAGCACTTGAGAAAAATGTGTATTCTGTTGTTTTTGGATGGAATGTCCTATAAATATCAATTAAGTCCATCTTGTTTGATGTATCATTTAAAGCTTGTGTGTCCTTATTAATTTTCATTTTGGGTGATCTGTCCATTGGTGAAAGTGGGGTGTTAAAATCCCCTACTATGATTGTGTTACTGTCGATTTCCCCTTTTATGGGTGTTAGCAGTTGCCTTATGTATTGAGGTGCTCCTATGTTCGGTGCATAATGATTCACAACTGTTATATCTTGTTCTTGGATTGATCCCTTGATCATTATGTAGTGCCCTTCTTTGTTTCTTGTAATTAAAGTCTATTTTGTCTCATATGAGAATTGCTACTCCTGCTTTCTTTTGGTTTCCATTTTCATGGAATATCTTTTTCCACCCCCTCTCTTTCAGTCTGTATGTGTCCCTAGGTCTGAAGTGGGTCTCTTGTAGACAGCATGTATATGGGTTTTGTTTTTTTATCCATTCAGCCAGTCTATGTCCTTTGGTTGGAACATTTAATCCATTTATATTTAAGGTAGTTATCGATATGTATGTTCCTATTACCATTTTCTTAATTGTTTGGGGTTTGTTATTATAGGTCTTTTCCTTCTCTTGTGTTTCCTGCCTAGAGAAGTTCCTTTTGCATTTGTTGTAAAGCTGTTTTGGTGGTGCTGAATTCTCTTAGCTTTTGCTTGTCTATAAAGGTTTTAATTTCTCCGTCAAATATGAATGAGATCCTTTTTGGTAGAGTAATCTTGGTTGTAGGTTGTTCCCTTTCATCACTTTAAATATGTCCTGCCACTCCCTTCTGGCTTGCAAAGTTTCGGCTGAAAGATCAGCTGTTAACCTTAAGGGGATTCCCTTGTATGTTATTTGTTGTTTTTCCCTTGCTGCTTTAATATCTTTCCTTTGTATTTAATTTTTGACAGTTTGATTAACATGTGTCTTGGTGTGTTTCTCCTTGGATTTATCCTGTATGGGACTCTCCGTGCTTCCTGGACTTGATTGACTATTTCCATTCCCGTATTCGGGAAGTTTTCAACTATAATCTCTTCAAATATTTTCTCAGTCCCTTTCTTTTTCTCTTCTTCTGGGACCCCTATAATTCGAATGTTGGTGTGTTTAATGTTGTCCCAGATGTCTCTGAGACTGTCCTCAATTCTTTTCATTCTCTTTATTTTGCTCTGCAGTAGTTATTTCCACTATTTTATCTTCCAGGTCACTTATCCATTCTTCTGCCTCAGTTATTCTGCTATTGGTTCCTTCTAGAGAATTTTAAATTTCATTTACCGTGTTGTTCATCATTGTTTCTTTGCTCGTTAGTTCTTCTAAGTCCTTGTTAAACATTTCTTG
The DNA here is from genome assembly GCF_059928025.1 of Delphinapterus leucas. Taxonomy (NCBI): domain Eukaryota; kingdom Metazoa; phylum Chordata; class Mammalia; order Artiodactyla; family Monodontidae; genus Delphinapterus; species Delphinapterus leucas. The sequence continues at coordinate 68,596,621 of NC_143133.1, read as the reverse complement.
TATTTTTCTCCAGTCTACTTCCAAGATTTTGGATGTTTACTATCATTACTCTGAATTCTTTTTCAGGTAGACTGCCTATTTCCTCTCATTTGTTTTCTCTGGTAGGTTTTTTACCTTGCTCCTTCATCTGCTGTGTGTTTCTGTCTTCTCATTTTGCTTTACTTACTATGTTTGGTGTCTTCATTTTGCAGGCTGCAGGTTCATAGTTCCCATTGTTTTTGATGTCTGCCCCCAGTGGGTGAGGTTGGTTCAGTGGGTTGTGTAGGTTTCCTGATGGAGGGGACTGGTGCCTGTGTTCCAGTGGATGAGCATGGATCTTGTCTTTCTGGTGGGCAGGACCACGTCCGGTGGTTTGTTTTGGTGTGTCTGTGAACTTATTATGATTTTAGGCAGCCTCTCTGCTAATGGGTGAGGTTGTGTTCCTGTCTTGATAGTTGTTTGGCATAGGGTGTCCAGCACTGTAGCTTGCTGGTCGTTGAGTGGAGCTGGCTCTTAGCGCTGAGATGGAGATCTCTGGGAGATCTTTCGCCGTTTGATATTATGTGGAGCCGAGAGGTCTCTGGTGGACCCATATCCTGAACCCAGCTCTCCCACCTCAGAGGCTCAGGCCTGACAGCCGGCCGGAGCACCAATACCCTGTGAGCCACACAGCTGTTTGATCACCAGTCTTGGCGTAATTGGAAGTCTTTTCTGGATCCCCATGTGGGCCACCAAAATGTTGACCTCAGCTTGTCGAGATGGTATTTCTGTTTTCCTCTCAGTTGGGTAAGATTATCGAAATCTATTATAGCAGCACTAGCTTGAAAATCAGCCATTGCAAGAAACAAACATGCTCATAAGCTGGAGCTCTCCATGCATCTTCCTGTACGATGATGAGTCTTCGTTATATAGTTTTAAACACATTTTCTAATGTAGCTCTTTACTGTTAAAATAGATATGTATGAAACAAAGAAGCATTTATTAAAAGAGGGACCTAAAACTGATATATTGATTTGTCTACCTGCCCATAATGCACCATAGTTAGATACAGAATGGGAACAAGCTAGGCCTTTCTACTGTAAAGTGAAACAACAGTTTTGAGAGCACGCCTATGGCCTGTTTTCAGGTTAATTTTATATATGAGTTTTATAGAACTTGAAGATATGGAATTTTATTCTCATTAAACCATCTATACCTAGACACCCAAGTTTGATGTTAATTGGGAAGAAAAGCAAAGCAGCCCAACACACTAATATTAGTTTAATAGGTATATTATAATGGTAATCATTTTATGCCTTATATATTCTTTCTCACTGTTCTATGGAAATAAAGCTCACACTGTAAGAAGTAAACTTTGTATCTTTTTCTTCTATATGATTAATATTCTATAATAATATCCTGATGAACATCAAACAGTTTACCTTATACAGTTGGTTATTTTAGTCAATGTATCACCTTGACCAAGACTTTTGAGTGTACAAATCTGAAAGTTTATCTCTCTTTCCATCATCCTATTTTATTTTCCCTTAATTCGGTAATAATAGCCATTCACCCAATTTGTCTTATTCTTATTTTAGTTTATGTAAATATGTACCCACAAACATTTCCATTGCAGCTAATTACTGTAAGAATACTGCCAAAATCCAAAGAATGTTTTTCTTTGGATGGCCATATGCATGCTATTATACATTCACAGGAGAAAAATGTTTCTAGGTGCTTTCAGAAGATGTTGTTCATCTTTCCATATCCTCATGTTTGTAATGTCATAGTGAGTGTATTCCCATGAATAATAAGGTGGTGAAATTCTCCATTGTCTTTTTTGTTTTGTTTTGGCTTTATCTTTTTTTATAACTGATGTACTAATGCTATTTTCTTTCACCCAGATAATTTTTAGTTAACTCTCCTAGTTCATTAAGCTCTATTTCATAAGTTTCTGTGCAAAACTACAATGAATAATTCTAGCTCAATATTCAGTCATTTCAATATATTGCTTTCTTTTTCTCATTTGATTAGCAGAAACAAAGCTAAACCCTACCTCTTTTCTGTTAATATATTTTGTGACTATTGAAAGAAATGTCACTTGTTTCAGGTTGCAAAAATTAACATTGGTTTGAAAATAATTTTCTGCTTCTATATATTTATTTAATATTAAAGAACATTGTAATGAGAGAAAGGAGACCTGTCAAAACTCAATATATGTGACTCCATTTGTAAACTTGGGCAAAAGTCATTCAACATATGTAGGTCTTTCATTCTCCATCAATAAAAGAAAGTAATAGGATAACTTAAAGCACCTTAGCGGTCTGATATTTCTAACTTCTTTATACACAATTTTCTCTAATGCATCAATTTCAAACAACTTTCCTAGAACTTTTGTGTCAAAAGTAGCCTTCCATTTAAATTATGCACAATTATAAAAATCCTATGTTTTTAATGCAGAAAATATAACACAGAGCATGAAGCTTGAGGGATATTCACATTCTTCTTTTTTATGAAATTCCCCAGTTACCAGTCTTCTCTAGTTAAGAGTCCATAATGCTGAGGTCTGAAATTTGATTTCATTGAGAATCAGAATATCTACAATCTGCAATGTTTGTTTACCTTTATATAATCCAATCTTCCCTCTGCAGTAGATAAGAACTTTCTATGGAGAAAAACCCACTGCTCCAGGAGAGAGCGCAGGTGATTTCAAACTTGCAATTTGAAGTGTGCTGCATGCGAATGTTGTTTCTGCCTCATTCTCTCCCCGTGCCACAGCTTGTTTGGGATGTCCTTGCTGACTCAGTTTACTGGCATGAATAAACCATAAAAAAGTTTTGCTCATTCTACCAGTACTTTCTGCATTTCCCAACACAAGCTAAAAGATTTCCAACATAATTTCATAAAGGTTGAATCGTGTATGGTCAATTAAAAAAAAATTCTAGGACTAGAACTAATGCAAAAAGGTAGAGAATAAGATTTGGCACAAAGGAAATGGTTATTTAGGGAAAGGCTTCAAAGAAAAGAGTCAAATATCTTTAGGGTTGATTCCTTCTTGTCCCACATCAAGAATCAATTACTTTAAAGAGACTAGCAAAAAAAACCTTTTTTCTCTGGAATTTACACTATCTTCTCTCCATTCTCCTCTACTATTCAGCATCATTTGTCACCCCTCTAACTAACTGCCATTATTATACATTAAATATATTCCCAGGTTGTGTGATAACCAGAGTTACCAAGTTGAGAGCTGAGAGTCTTGACGGATTAGGGAACCAGCAAAATTTCAAAGATAAAGTTGGTGGTAAGCAAGAACAGCAAGATATATTTGAGTATAAACTGAAATACATAATTTTTGAAAATCTGGGGATTCTGTGCAATAAATTTGGAGAACGATATCTATTTAGTCCTAATTTACTTTTTCTCACTTAACACCTCCCTTCATTGGATGTTGAGGCACAATGTTGTTGCTATGTCAGCAACTGCTATAGCAGCTCACCAACCCTATTTCATCATTTTCCTGGACAAACTGCTAGTCAGTATTTCCCAGCCTTTTTCTGCCCTTGGGGATTGGGGGGTAGGAGCTCGTGCTCTAGCCAATAGAACGTGACTAGCAATCATGAGCATTACTCCCAGGTCTTCTCCATAAAAATACCACCCCATGTAAAATTTTCTGTGCTTTTCCTTTTTTTTTTTTCTTTTCCTGGATTAATGCAAATGAACACAATGATCCACAAGATCATAGTAGAAGCACAAGATAAAAGAGACTGGGCTCCTGGAACATCACTTGGGGGAAAAACACCTGTCATAAGGAACACCCGTTGTGGACTTTGAATGAGTTCTTTTTTTGAGACATTATACCCACTGGAGTTTGTTTGTCACAATTGCTAGCATTATATTAACTAACATGATACCAAACTAGTGAGAGTCATTTTTAATTCTCACTCACCTTTCCTTGCCAGGGAAAGTCCATAAAAAAAAAAATATTTACTCCCTAACTGTTAATCATAGTCTATTCAACCAATACAGGTTAAGTGAAGTGATTCCCCACCTGGGGTATCTGCCTCCCTGGGATTGAGGTTGCCCTCCTTCCCCTCAGCCTATACTTGAGAATTTCCACTTTAAATGACAGGTAGTCCTGATGGGAGTGTGTTATGCTGTGCAAAACATCCAGCAATGGATGAAATACCAATTAATGCCTCATATCTTCCATGATATCATTAGCATTTACCAAATGCTAGCCCTAATTCACTATCACTTATCAAGTTTCTAGAAAGTCAGTGTGGCAGAGGACCATACAAGGGTGTAGATATGAGGAGGCTTAGTTCATTGGGGATCTTTGATGTGACAGTCTAACCAGTTACATTTCTTGTTCTTCACATTTCTTCAGAAATAACCAACAACAACTTTACAATTCCATTTATAAAACTAATCAGATTCCTAGGAAATAATTAAACTGAGCACAAGTCTTGAGAACTAAAAATTTCATGATCTCTACCCATCTTGAATTTCAAAATTGATTTGAGAGGCACTGCAGGGATGGAAATCTAAATTTAAGAGTAGAGCCAAAAATGCCAGAGATAGGGCTCTGATACAAAAGAAAATCAGGCAATGACTATGTCCTGCAAAGGCCAGAGAGCAGACACAGAGGAAAGATTATAATTGCCCCCAATGAAGACCACTTTTGAACCTGGGCATAAATATATATATTCTGTTTCAGAAAATTGTTATAGAAGCAGAGGAAGAACCCAAATGGAATATAACTGAACCAGGAAGATCAACTGCAGTAGATTGGCTGCACCTATGAGAGGCATGTTCCTGGAATGGGTAATAGTTTTACTAAGGTGGAAACTGACATAGTCAAAAAGCCAAGAAACAAAGCAGCAAGAGAGAGATACATTTTCCCTCAAGGCCAGGCTGGATATTCTCTAACAAGGAAATTCCTACAGTGATTGTTTTAATCTGATTCACTCTCCCTGTAGGATGCTCTATAGTTACTTCCTAAAGAAATTCCACTTTCCACTTTTGAAAGGAAAAAGGTTTTTCCTTTTCATTTTAAATCCAAATATTAGTCCTTTTGGCGGAGAAAGCAGAAACAATTAGCAATTAAGCAGTCCTTCAAGGAATTGTGTAGGAGAGATTCCAAGTCATGAATATATAGTTCTATTTTGTTTGCTTGATTTTAACACTCCCATACTTCATTTTATAAAAATGATGTTTACTTAGATATTTAACAAATCTCTCTATACAAATGATGAGATAGCTATAAAAAGTACACACACACACACACACACACACACACACGGTTTACCATCATTTTCTAGATCATTCAGCAGCCACTATTAATGAAAACACTTGTAGATCTATGGCAAAATTAAGGTCATTTCTTCTAACACAAAGAAAATGCCTAAACTCTTCACCTTCCATTGCCATAGCAATGGGGAGGACTAAGAAAAGAGAAGTGAAGGAAGTCAGTGCTCAGAAATACTATCATTTATATGGGATGTCCAAGGGATATTTGCGAGAGAATCTTAAGGTTAAATGAGGCTAAAATACTAGTCATTAAGCCAGTTTTCTAAGGCAAGAAGAAGAAAACAGTCAGTGAGCCAAAAGGCAAAGCAGGGTGCAGATAAGCAAGTTAAATGAAGCCATTAAAGCGACACTGGGCAGAAATAAAGGGGAGTTAGAAGATGAGCACAGGCAGTTGCACACAGTATGGGCTGAGGTAGAATTACACCTGATGTTGACAACAGCTAATCGAGAAAAACTCAAATAAGTGTATCTATATAATCATGCCCATGGGATATATCTGAGTTACATCAAGGTAAATGAATAACCTACCTCTCATTCCAGCCAATTGCATAGAGCATTATTCATAAAACTTTATAATTTTGTGAGGCATTTTAGGATGTCAAAAGGCAACGACTTGGCATTTCAAATGCTCCAAACAGTCTGAAAGACTATCTTTCACTCTTCTCTTTCTTTGAATAGACAATAAAGTGCACAAAAAGGTTTTATATACCTAGGTAGGTAGGACCAGTATCTTTGATCATGACTGATCATTGCCTTGAGTCCATCCTCAGGCATATCTGGAGATTTTCTCATCCTTCCTTTTTATGAAAATGGAGAAAAGTCACAGGAGATGCTACTGGCCAGATGACTGCCTCATGTCAGGTTAAAGGGTATTAATTCCCAAATATCTCAGAACTTTAGTTCTGAAAATGCAAAAATGTTTCAGGATCTTCACAGATTACTGAGAAACTCAGGAGTTCAGAAGGGATGGTAGTGAGGGGAAAGTAATTAACATACCCAATCTTAATTATAGGACCAAAACATTTAATTTTAAGTAATACCAAAATACTAAAAGTTGTTCCCTCTCATTTTCTGGAGAAAGGTGCATGACTGCTTGTACAAACTTCTACTTAACCCCTTGGACTTCTGAGAAAGGGAAAGGAATACCTAATGCAAGTAATATTTTGTCTTCTGAAGAATGATTTCAATATACAGTCCTGAAAGATTGTTTTATACAAAGAAAATGAATAGTCTCCTTGAAGTTTGTTTTCAAATATGGGTGACCAGAAATGTCCCATACTTAGCAGAAAGTCTAATACTATTTTATAGAAGATATGCTGTCCAATGCTATGGAAAAGAATTATTCATCTTTAATAATGCATCTTTAATAAACCTTAGAGAATTCTAGCCTGTGGCATGATTTAATCCAAATAAACTTAAAATCCCTTGGATCACAGAGAGGTGGTCTTACTTACTGAAAATACCACTGATAAGTGAAGTTCTGGTATCCCTTCAAAGACATTAGTTTTACATAATAGAAAATGTCTTCTGCTTTCTGGACAAAAATGCATGAGGTCTCAAAGACTACTAAGCTGAGATTGTGAATTACAAAATGAGTCAAAATCAAAGAGGCTCTAGTGTTTTTACAAGGACAGCAAATCTGATTCAGAAGAGAGAAGAAAATATCCATTCATTATTTTTCTTTCGTCTTTAAGGTTTGTGTTTTTTTTCCAGTAGTACCTTAAAAAAAAAAAAAGCAAAATCATCAAGGATCAAGAGAACTACGAAACTCTGATTTTCTGTGACAGTGAAAATATATTCTGTTCTTTTTTACAAAAGCAGTACAGCAAACAGCCATGAAAATTCTGCCTCCTAGGGTACATAATATATTTATATCCATGCAGGAAGGGAATAGGTTAAAAGGTATTTATAAATGCCGAAATCTGTAAGTCAGTGTTATAATTCAGATTTGTGGGTGAGATTTTTACCTGGCTCTAGGACTTGTGAACAAGTTATTGATTCTTAGGTTCCTTATATTTAAAAATAAAAATAGGAAAAGAAAATGAAGTGCTTTCACAGAAAGAGACAATACTTTGCAAGATTTTTCACTAATACCAAAAGAAATGGTGTCACATATGTAGGTTGATGGCTTAAGAACAAGTTTTGCTTGAATTACCAGAATTATTCACTTTTTAAAACTGGTAACATTGGCCAAAGAGTATCATTCAAGGTGAATTAAAAAACAGTTGCAACTATACACTGAGACACCTGTGCAAATATTATAGAATAGACAAGTGGATATAGGAAATCTTCCTATGTCTCCTTCTTTATTCAAAAATGGGAAAACTAGATGAGGAAAATGCATATTTATTGGGACTCCAAAACTTTTTAATCTTATAACCTTCAGTGTTGGAGCTACTTCGTATGAGTAATTTTACTTAATTTTCACATTATGCATATCAAGCAGGTATTATTATTACTATTACCACCATTGCATAGGTGAGAAAACTGAATCTCAGAGAGATTTTTATCACTCACTCTAGTCACATAGATAAGAAAGAGGAAAGACCATAATGTGAACCCAGATAGCTCTAAGTTTAATGGAATCTTTTCACTGTACCTCAACTCATTTATCTGATATTCATCTAAGATCAACTGAAGAAAGATAATTGCAAATATAATACTTTAGCTATATATCCAATCTCCTACTTGAAATCTCCTGGATATCTAACAGAAATCTCAACCTTAGTATGTCTGAGATTGAAACAAAATTCACTGAATAGTTTTTCATTTCAATAAATGGCACCACAGTGTGCCTGTGAAACTCCTGCCCCAAAGCTGAGATTAATCTATATTCCTCTCTTTCCATCACTATTCATGTCCCAAAATTTCCATTTTTCTCTTTCTCTGCTGTTAACTCTAGTCAAAGCCATCCTATCACTCCCCTAAAATATGACAATACATCCACATCTGCCTCTGCTCCCTTACATTTCAACTCCTCCCACAGTGATTTACTTTCACGGTAGACAGAGTGATATTTTGAAAAAAGCACACAGGATCTTAACTCTTCACTCCCCACACACTGCTTTGATTCCTTGATTGTCTTTCTGTTGCTGATAGGAAAAAAAAAGCCAACTCCTTTATGATGACATAGATCCAGGTTTGACATTTTCCTGTCTACTTCTTTCCAACCACACTTCATACAATCCCTTTCTTTCTGACTGTCTCAGACAGTAATAAATTACTCTAGACTGAGTAGCTTAAACAACAGAAATTAATTTTCATTGTTCCAGATGTTAGGAATTCCAAGATCAGAGTTCCAGCATAACTGAGTTCTGGTGAGAACCTGCTTCTTCTTTTGCAGATGATCATCTCATTGTGTCATCTTCTCATCATGTCCTCACATGGCAAAAAGAGCAGAGATGAAGCAACCTCTCTTCTGTCTCTTCTTGGGAGTACTAATCTCATTCATGAGGGCTCCACCCTCATGACCTAATTATTGTACTTCTCAAAGGCCTCACTTCCTAATAGAATCACACAGGTGATTAGAATTTCAAACATCTAAATTTTGGAGGGACAAATTTAGTCCATAACATTTACCATACCCCAAACTTTCTTAATCACTTTGTAAATCTTTGGATATACCAGTCCTTTTTCTACCCCTAGGACTGTATGACTATTGTTCTCTCTTTTTAGAATAATCTTTCTCTGGTCCTTTGTATAGTTATGTTGTTTTTTCTTCAAAATTTCAGCTAAAAAGTTTCCTAACAACCTTAATTAATTAATGAAGATTGCTTCCCTGGTTACTAGCTATCACCTCACTTTATTTCCCTCATAATCTGCTATTACTATTTTCTATTTGGGTCTTCTCTGTTTCCTCTGTCTCCCTCAGATCAAGGTCACATTCAATTTTGGATCTTCTGCTCTTATCAAAGTCCTGACTACATGCCTATTATACCACCTAAAATTACTACAGTGACAACATCATTATGAACAGACCAGTTCCCAGTAATGAAATTGAATCACTAATTTAATAACTCCCAACAAACAAAAGTCCATGACCAGAGAGCTTCACAGGTGAGTTCTACCAAAAATTTAGAGAAGAATTAATACCTATTTTTCTCAAACTATTCCAAACAATTGCAGAGGAAGGAATGCTTCCAAACATATTCTTTGGGGCCAGCATCACCCTGATACAAAAACCAGACAAAGATTCCACAAAAAAGAAAATTACAGGCCAATAAAACTGATGAACATAGATGCAAGAATCCTCAACAAAATATTAGCAAACCAACTCCAACAACACATTAAAAGAATCATACACCATGATCAAGTGGGATTTATCCCAGAGATGCAAGAATTTTTCAATATCTGCAAATCAATCAGTGTGATACACCATATTAACATATTGAATAAGAACCATATGATCATCTCAATAGATGCAGAAAAAGATTTTGACAAAATGTAACACTTATTTATGATTAAAAACCCCCAAGGAAGTTAGCATAGAGGAAACATACCTCAACATAATTAAGGCCATATATGACAAGCCCACAGGTAACATCATGAGTATGGTGAAACAGTGAAAAGCTGAAAGCATTTCCTTTAAGATAAGGAACAGGACCAGAATGCCCACTCTTGCCACTTTTATTCAACACAGTATTATAGGATAGAAGTCCTATGCACAGCAATTAAACAAGAAAAAGAAACAAAAAGAATCCAAATTGGAAAGGAAGAAGTTTAACTGTAGATGACATGATACCATACACAGAAAATCCTAAAGGCACCACCAAAAAACTATTAGCATTCATCAATGAATTAGGTAAGGTTGCAGGATACAGAATTAATACACAGAAATATGTTGTATTTCTATACATTCACAATGAACTACCAGAAAGAAAAGTTAAGGAAACAATCCCATTTACAATCATATCAAAAAATAATAAAATACCTAGGGATAAACCTACCTATGGAGGTAAAAGATGTGTACTCAAAAAACTATAAGTGCACTGATGAAAGAAATTTAAGATGATACAAACAGATGGAAACATACACCATGTTCTTGGATTGGAAGAATTAATATTGTTAAAATGATCATACTACCCAAGGCAATCTACAGATTTAATGTAATCCCTACCAAAATAACAAGGACATTTTCCACAGAACTAGAACAAATAATTTTAAATTTCCTATGGAAACATAATAGAGCCTTGATAGCCAAAACAATTTTGAAAAAGAACAGAGCAGGAGGAATCATTCTCCCTGACTTCAGATTATACTGCAAAGCTACAGTAATCAAAACAGTATGGGACTGGAACAAAAACAGACACATAGATCAGTGGAACAGAATAGAAAGCCCAGAAATAAACCCTTGCGCATACAGTCATTTTATCTATGACAAAGGAGGCAAGAATGGAGAAAGGACAGTCTCTTCAATAAGTGGTGCTAGGAAAACTGGACAGCTACATATAAAAGAATATAATTAGAACATTTTCTAATACTATATACAAAAATAAACTCAAAATGTAATAAAGACATAAATGTAAGACCAAAACCCACAAAACTCCTGAGGAAACATATGTGGAACACTCTTTGACATAAATCGTAGCAATATTGTTTGGGGATATGTCTCCTAAAGCAAAGGAAACAAAACAAAAATAAACAAATGAGACCTGATTAAACTTAAAAGCTTTTGCACAGCAAAGGAAACCATCAACAAAACCAAAAGAAAACATAATGAATGAGAGAAAATACTTGCAAATGATATGACTGCTAAGAAGTTAATGTTGAAAATATATAAATAGCTCAAAAAACTCAACATCAAGAAAAACAACAACAAAACAAAACAAAAAAACAACCTGATTAAAAAATGGGCCGAAGATCTGAACAGACATTTTTCCAAAGAAGACAGATTTCCAACAGGCACATGAAAAGATGCTCAACATCATTAATCATCAGAGAAATACAAATTAAAATCATAATGAGATATCACTTCACATCTTTCAGAATGGCTATCATCAGAAAGAACACAAATAACAAATGTTGGCAAGGATGTGAAGAAAAGGGAATATTCCTACACTTACTAGGAATGTAAATTGGTGCAGCTACTATGGAAAACAGTATGGAGGTTCCTCAAAAAACTAAAAATAGAACTACCATAAAACCCAGCAGTTCCACTCCTGGATATCTATCCCCCCAAAAATGAAAATGCTGATTTGAAAAGATACATGCACCCCAATGTTCATAGCAGCATTACTTACAATAGTCACAATATGGAAGCAACCTAAGTGTCCATCAACAGATGAATGGATAAAGAAGGTGTGAGATATATATATATTAATATATATATGCATATATACATATACATACACACACAATGAAATTCTACTCATCCATGAAAAAGAATGACATTTGCCATTTGCAGCAACATGGATAGACTTGGAGGGCATTCACAGAAATCCAGTGCTGTTGGATGGAATGTTCTGAGTATGTCTATTAGATTCATTGGTCTATGTTGTTATTTGGGTCTACTGTTTGTTAATTTTCTGTCTGGATAATCTATCCATGGTTGAAAGTGGGGTACTGAAGTCCTTTACCACTATTGTATTGTTGTCTATATCTCCCTTCATTTATTTTACTGTTTGCTTTCAATATTTAGGTCCTACAATGTTAGGATGCTCATACATTTACAACTGTAATATCCTCTTAATGAATTGACCCTTCAGTTATTGTTATTATTTCTGTCTCTTTTGAATTCTCTTACTGTTTGAACATTCAGGAGAATTGTACCTTTTCCCCAATAAATGTATTGATGACCTTAAGAATAAATGGATTCCTCATCCAAATTTATATTGTTTACATAAAATATAAGAAGTTTGAATAAAAATTAATCTTTATAATCACTTTCAATATAGAAAATGACTGAAGAAGATGAAAATGCAACCAAATGGGAATGGATGTCATTAAAAACTACCTTCTTAACTAAATCAGTAAGTAAAATCATTATTCTGTATCAGCTACATTATATTTCAAACTACCTGAATTGGAATACATTCTAGCTATGAGTTAAATTCAGAAAAAATTGACAATAAAGGAATTATCTCATATACAAAGAAATATAACTCACATTTTTAGTCTAACAACAAACAGTGTTTACAGAACAAGTTATAGCTTATTCTGCAATACAAAACAATCCTGAGGGTTTTTTTTTTCCTTCCAATCAAAATTCAATGTAGAGTCAGAAATGAAATGATGTTCTTATTTCAGCAATGAATACATAAGTGAAATGACTTGATTTTTCTGAAGACTGTATGTTTTAATGTTCATCTGGGTATAACACTAAAGAGTCTCTTTCAATCTTTAAATAAGATTTGGTTTGTGAATATAAAACATACCTTTTTCATCTCCACTTATTATTCTGCAGAGGGACCCTTCCATATCAAGGATTAACACAATATGCACCATGGGTTCAAAAATTTCAATTTGCAGCTATCCTTAGCAAATAATGAGAACCATCTGGACTGATTGATGTGGAAACTGAAAGTAATTGATCCTGCAATTGAGAAGCTTTTATGAAACATGAAATTAAACATGATATTAAGCATTCTAAAGTTCATCAGAATGACACATCAAACGTCTTACTAGTTGTTCATTGTCCTTCCTTGTATGAAGAGACTTGACTGGCATAATGCAGCCGAAATAAAAGCTAAAAAATCTAAATATTGATGTATTGATCGAAAGTCCACAGCTGGTTTACTTAGTTACAATAAACATTCTCTGTGGTACATAAAATCTTTGATTTCTTGCCAAATGTCATTTGTAGGTAAAGAATAATCAGTATAATAATTATCAACATGCACAGATCACCCTTAAAAAGAGTAGACTACATAGAAGGGAATGAGCAATAATATTATCTTTGAATAAAATTTACATGATTTCAGATTATTTTCTTATTATCTCCTTCTTGGTAAAAGGAGTGCTTCACAAGGCCAGTTAAATATTATCTGATTTCCATAGCAAACTTAATGGTAAACAGAGCTTATTCTTCACATTTTAAGAATAAAAAGCTAACTCCCAGAGGTTATATTATTTGCTCAAGGCTGGGTAAATGGAAGACTGAGCCAACACACCAAAATTTTGTTTTTATTTTATACCCTAAAATATTTTCCACTATAGCACATTGTTTCTTGATAAGGAAACACTAACAGACAACTGAAAGCATAAACATTGCTTTACTAGAAAGTTTTAATTTTAAATATTCCATATTACTTATAACTCTTTTCTCTGTATGAAAAGACACTTATTCATGAGAATTCTTCCATATGTGCATGGTATTCAACTATAGCACTAACTCAGGCACTATTCACAGTATTCTTCTGTATCAAAAGGACACCTGACAACAGCGGCCAATGTGAGGATTGAGGATGACATCCTGGGAATTTGTGAATGTCCAGAAAGTAGTATAAAAGAAAAACTAAGTCTTGAGCCTAGTAAAAAGCAGTGCTGCTATTTCCGGAACTGCTTAAGGCTACGACAAGAATCTTCTCAAAATCTGGGCATAAGGTCCAACGACGGCATCTTCTGATATAATCTTGGACATATTTCTCAGTAAGGAGCATTATAAAGTACGACAAATGTTAAAGTGTGACGAACTAAGAAAGAAGCTAACTCTTTCTCGTTTATCTCAATGCTGAAAGTAAAACAATACAGCCTGACACAGAGAAACATCATACGTGTATTCAGAGAGATGAATATTCAGCAATACTTTCACTTAAATAATGGAATGCATAGGCATGCGATTATGCATATTTGTGTAGGAATGTAATATACCCTTTTTGTTTCTCTAAAGCTGCCAAAGAGGTTTCATGGAGAAAGTGAGATTTTATAAGCAAAGCTAGGAAAAAAATACATCTTGAGAGACTGTGGAGAAAAGGGCGTTTTCCAGAGATAAAGCACAGCTTGAGAGAGCTCAGGGGCAAGAAGTAATGCATCAATGATCGGTGTAAATGAACCATTTAGGCAATAAGATGTGTCCACCCAAGCAGCGAGTCAACTCTATTTTGTTGTTTTATCTATCTAGTAAAGTGATACCAAAACCCCATGTGGGGCCATATGAAGCTGGATGTTCCCCTAATGTGAGCATTCCTGCAGGAGCTAAGATCAAGTAAAGGGACTGAAGATGCCCATCAACCAATGAGCAAATTAGAATGAACTGTCATACATTCTTACTCTCAACACTTTGCTGCATTAAGTAAACAAATCTGCCTCTCAAACTATGTAGGAAAAAAGTTTTAGCACTTGAATAAAAATGTGAAATTAACCTGCTTTAGGCTACATGAGAAAAGGGAGCTGTGAGTTCTTGTTTCTTCAAAGACACGTACCTTGCATTCCTCCTTATAGGGTAGATTTACCCTTGGTCATAGAGTTGAAAACAAACAAAAACTCAAGAAAATCCTAACCTCCACCTCATCCCTCCAAAAAACTTGTTTTTATTTGCCTTCTTGGGAGGTATCTCTAATTTTATCAAAATTAATGTTAAAACTACTACCATATATTGGTTGTATCATATATGCCCAACATATATGCTATCAAGGCATACCAACCGAATATCAATTCTTGAGGTAGACAGTATTAGTAATTCCATATTACACATGAGTAAATTCAGAAACAGAGAAACTGAAAACTATCCAAGATTCGCCAGCTACTAGTCAGTAGACCAGGCTTCAACACAATTTGGCTTCTTAACCTGTTATATTTGCTATTAAATCTTCAGTTCTTTATACAGTAGAAAGCAGGTAGGAGAAGCACTGGATCATATATTAGCTGATAAGCAAATTGCTATACGAAAAAAACTCAAGAACGTACAATAATTCTCACACAATGTGAACATTGTTTATAATAGTCCAAGGCTGGTGTTCTGATCAGCAGGTCCTTTTGACTGAGGGGTCCATCAGTAATATTAGTTTGTTTGCCAAACTTTCATCCTAGTGTTCCTTCCCATACCTCATTCCCAATTCTCCTCACACTCTCCATTTATTTATTTACAGTGAATATGCTCATCCTACCTTTGCTTTTAATGGCAGAAGGAACCTGGGTTTTAAAAATACAACTAGATAGTAGTTAGGAATTTCACCTTGGTTTTTAATTATGTCAATGTAATACATTTATCTGTTGTCGAATAACTTACACAGGCAGTACAATTGTTAATCTTGATTTATTTAATCCACATGCAAGCTTATACATTTGTGCTATTATCATAATTACTAATTACTTCTAGTCTAATAGTAATTAGTGTTATATACACTAAGATTAGACGAAACAAAGCATGCTATCTATCATTTTACTTGTAACTAATAAGTAATGGAATTCTGTCCTCTAATCCAAGTCCAGGACTATTTCTACTAGAATACAGTTGCTCCCTCTTCATAAACCATCAAAAGTACCATTGCTGTAATATTTGTTTCATATAATTATCACATCTAAACATAAATTATTATTTGAGTAATAATATTACCAGGGAATAATTTTTAATGGAACACAGGAACACAGAATGAGATTACTCACAATACTTGGTTCATAATACACTGTAATTATTGATAGAAATCTGGCCACTTTTATACGATTTATTTCTATATGTATTTATGTATATTTTCTTAAGAATCTAAGGAATACTGGTGAATTTAGTACCAAATCCAATAACCAGGTCTTCAAAAATAATTAACATGTACCCATATACCTCATGTGCTTTTACCTATCCTGTTTATAGGTGTTCTATTCTGTCTACAACCAGAAGTAATTGTTATTCTGTGTTTTAATAACGGTTATATGTGCAGGTGTGTGCATGTGTGGGTGTGTATATATGTGGTTTAGTTTATGTTTGAATTGTTTTTAAAGAACATCAAACTGCATGTAGTTTTCTAAGATTTAAATTTAAAACATTCAACATTATGGTACCAAGATTTGACAATGCTATTGCACATACCCAAAGTTCATTCATTTTCACTATTGTATCAATGCCCATGGTGGAAATTTACCATAATGCATGTATCCAGTTTACTATAGACTGGCATTTGGGATTTGGGGGATTATGAAGAACTTAGATAAAAACCTTTTTTTTTTTTTTTTTTTTTTTTTTTGTTAGGGTATGGGTTAGGATTAGGGTACAGATTAGGGTAAGGTTAGAGTTAGGGTTAGGGTTAGGGATAGGGTTAGGGTTAGGGTTAAGGAAAGGGTACGGTTTAGGGTACAGGTTAGGGTATGACAACGAGTTAGGGTTAGCGTACGTGTTAGCGTATGGGTTCAAAACCCTTTTATATGTTTCTTGGCACATATGTGCATGAGTTTTTCATGGATATATATTTAGCAGTGGAATCCTAAAGCCCTAGGGCATAGAAATGTCTACTTTCCATAATTATTTCAGCAAGTTATACTCTTTGTGTCAAGGCATACCACTGGGGAAAGGAAGGACTATACAATTACTGGAAGTGATAGTATCAGTAATTCATATGGGAAATAACTGAAATTGAATCTAAGTCACTTAAAAAATACAAGTCAAGAACAAATATCTAAATATTATGAGTAAAACAGACAAACAAAACACAAAACACAAAGAAAGTTTCCACTCTGGGCCAAGTTACAGTAAGAGGGACCACATTTTACCACCCTGTCTCCCCTACTCAAGCAAGTATAATAATGAAATAAAAAAATAGACAGTAAACAATGGCTGATAACATCACAAAAAAGGCAATCAGTTTTTATGCACACCTGATGGAAATACACAATACCACCTACAAAACTGTCTTATCAAAAAAAAAGAAAATTTTGATCAAAATCTTAGATCCAATAACCAATATGGAGAAATGCAAAAGAAAGAGGAGCTTTTAAGTGATACCCCAATGGTAAAAACCTTAAATTTAGGACTATGGAAACTATAGAATAAATATCATGTCTTCAACAAAAGTAAGTACAGGGAAAAAATTGTGGGAAACTTATAGATTAAAAGACATTTACCTAGAGATTGTCATACAGAGTGAAGTAAGTCAGGAAGAGAAAATCCAATACCATATAATATTGCTTTTATGTGGAATCTAGAAAAATGGTAGAGATGAACTTATTTGCAAAGCAGAAACAGAGTCACAGATGTAGAGAACAAACTTATGGTTATGAAGTGGGGAAGGGGAGGTCGGATGAACTGGGAGATTGGGACTGACATATGTACACTACTATATATAAAATAGATACCTAATGAGAACCAACTATATAGCACAAGGAACTCTACTCAACACTCTATGGTGACCTGAACGGGAAGAAAATCTAAAAAAGAGTGGATATATGTATACGTATGACTGATTCACTTTGCTGTACAGCAAGAAACTAACACAACATTGTAAAACAACTATGCTCCAATGAGAATTAATAAAAAATGATAGTTATAGAAATTTCAACCAGTTAAAATGTATGAACTGTATACCAACACATTTCAAACAGTCAAAAAATGAGATACCTGGAAAATATGAATACCAATTATTTAAGTATATTAATGATTATTAATTCTGTAGGTATAGTAATGGCATTGTGGTCATGATATTTTTAAAGATTGCTTAAGTTTTGAGATGCACACTGTAATATTTACAGTTGAAATCATATGACATCTGGGATTTATTTCAAAATATATCATAGTGAGTAAATTGTGAGTGTAGGATTATAAATGGAACAAATTTGGTTATGTATTGTTGTTTGAAATTGAGTGATAGATACTTCAGGTTCAATACACTATTCTACTTTTATATATGGTTTAAAACTTTTATAATAAACAGGAATACTTGCTCATCAAAAGATATCTTAGTGAAAGAAGGAAGCTAAACTAAAAAATGGAAATTTTATAGAAAATATAATGCACAAAGGATTGGTATTATGTGTGCATGTGTGCACGCTGTAAATCAAAAGAAAAGGACAAACATCTCAATAGTAAATTAGTGATAGGCTTGAATAGTCACTTCATCAAAGAGAGGATCCAAATAGCCAAGAGGATACGATGATATGCTCAAACTTAGCACTTAAAAATAAATGAAATTCATGATGAGATCTACATTTTACCCACTTGATTCGTAATAATTAAAAAGTCAAACAATATCAACTTTTAGGGGTTGAGAATCAATAGAATTTCTTATACACTGTTGGAATAATATATTTGAAATACTTTATTAACTGTGATTTTTAGTTATATTATTTTCTTTGTCCTGGTTCTTGCTTCAGTGAGACTGCTAGGACATGCCCACAAATAACATGAAGAAGAAAGGAGTTAGAGGAAATAAAAAAGAAAAAAATGCATGAGGAGGAAGAGAAAGTCTTGCAAATCACCCCCATACACTACCAGCCAAATATACGTACAATCACACAGACTCTTATGTGGCATAAAAACTTTCTGAATAATTTTTTGAGCTTTTGGGAGCTTAAATAAAAATAACTTCACTTGGACAAAAGTTTTACAGTATTTAAACTTAATTATTCAACCATGCTGAATCTAAACCTAGAAGGAGAAAGTAAGGGGATGAAAAAAGAAAATATACATATTAACATTTACCATACAAAATACATATAAATAGGGCACCTCCAAATTTAACCACGTATGTCAGTTTTAAAAGTCAAATATAAAATCAAATTTCTGTGCTTGCAGGGAATCAAAACAATACCACTTGATAATATTTATATTGATAAATTGATATTTATAATGCAAAAATCTGTTGTGATTTATTGCTTAACATTTATGAATTGGAACAAAAACAATATTGCTGGATTTGAAAATAGTAATTTGTAAGAGGGTAAATGACTGACTGAATATTGCATGTCATGTAGCATTTTATTACCATAGAAAATATTTGTAAATGTTCACCCAGATAAATTTATTTCCATATTCTATAATCAGATTAAGGTATGTTAAAATATTCAGGAGTATTTGTAAATGCAATTGAGAGGTCAATATTAAAATATTTATACTTCCTCATTTAAGCAACTCTCATGCTTGCCTTCAAGTAAGTTCTTCTAGAGTCTGACAATTACACAATTACAAAATTCATGAACCCTTTCGTCTTAAACATTTCCTTTATGATGGTTCATTTTACATGTTAACTCGACTGGTGGTTCTGTTTTTCTCCACAACCCTGACCAAAACAGCCTTCAGTGGAAAATGTATGCTGTAAGGGAATGCTGATCAAAACCAACTAAGCAGTAGAAGCACTGAATAGAAACAATTTTGGAGGTGCTTAGTCTTATGTAAGGTAAATAGAAAGCCTTGAAATTATTGAAATTTACTGAACATCAACTCTTTTTTGCTAATTAAATAAAGAATTGCTTTTACATCTTTTCAGCTTAAAACTCCTTGAAATATGTGTCATGTTTTTCAGGAGCCTAATAAAATATGTATTTATTGTTCATAACAAAACCCAATGCGGCTGTTTCTGGATGGGCAGGTTTCTTGATCACTCTCTTCCAGTTAGTGACACAGGGGTCCATAGTCTTTCTATCTTGCAATGGAAGGGTCTTCTGCAAAAAGATTCCATGGTTTACGTTGGTGGGTCAGGAATGTGGGGATGGCTTGCCTGGGCTCCTCTCTGATCCCCAGGGCAGCCTCTGGAGCACATGGGCGGGAGAAACCTCTTCCAGGGTGGTTTATTCACTCACATACCCACTGCTTCAGTGCTTCTTGTCTCTTGTCAGCACTGCATCTCATCATCCGGAACCTCTCAGTGTGGTTCAGGTTTCACAGTGCAGCGGGTTGAAGAGTGACAATGACAGTGTTGTTATCTCTATTAGTCAGTTCAGGCTGCCATCACAAAATAACACAGACTGGTGGCTTAGACAACAGACATTTATTTTCTCACTGTTTTGGAGGCTAGAAGTCCATGCTCAGGGTGCTGGCAAATTTGGTTTCTGATAGAGCTCTCTTCCTCGCTTTTAGATGGCCACCAGGTCCTACAGGACTAGTGCCCCACCCTTATGATCACATTTAACCTTAATTACTTCCCTAAAGGCCCTATATTCAATATAGCCCCATTACGGGTTAGGGCTTCAACATATGAACTTGGGTAGCCGGGGCATAATTCAGTCTATAACTCCATCCAATAATTGTGCCTATACCCACATATTTCCTAGCCCCACTGCAGTTAGACAGGGACAATGACTAGCTCCAGCCAACCAGACTGTCACTTTGGGGTCTAAGTATAAAAGAACTAAAACAGAACTTTCTAGCAGGCTCTTCTTCTGCCACAGTGACTGAGGAGGCCTTGTGCTCCAGATCATACAATACATGATAGTAAGACCACCATCAGCCTGAATCCCAGAGAGACTGCTGATGACAGCTCCTTTGCCAAGCTGGATGGGACACATAATGTGACAAATATAAATGTATATCTAGGGCTTCCCTGGTGGCGCAGTGGCTGAGAGTCCGCCTGCCGATGCAGGGGACGCGGGTTCGTGCCCCGTTCCGGGAAGATCCCACATACCGCGGAGTGGCTGGGCCCGTGAGCCATGGCCGCTGAGCCTGCGCTCCGCGACGGGAGAGGCCACAACAGTGAGAGGCCCGCGTACCGCAAAAAAATAAAATAAAATAAATGTATATCTAGTTTGGCCACTGCACGTTTGGGATTGCTTGTTATTGCAGGCTACCCGTATTTACACCCTAGTGAGTGGTGGTTAGAGGTGCAAGTTAAGAGTCAAATCACCTTGGCTTAAACTCTGATACATATCAAATGTGTGAACTTGGGTAAGTTTCTTAACATTTTTCACATTCTTAATTGATAAAATGGGAGTAATTAATAGTTCCCTTTTCATAAGACTGTCATAAAGATTAAATGAAAGGTTACATGAAAAGTGCTCTTAAAAGTGCTTTGAATTTAATAGGGGATCAATAACTGCCTGTCATTTTTACACTGAGATTCTATGGCTCAGAGGTTATGCAGATGTTGATGATAAAAGCTAAACACTCATGAGTAACTTGGGAAGTTCTTAGGGAGAGCTGGTAACGGCCAAAGCAGAGAATAACCACAACCGAACTGACCATTTGTTTGGCATTGCATAGCAATAGCTCTAAAAAGATGGTTACACTCACTTATACAGAATTGAATTGAGAAAAGTCAGGATGTTTACACCTAACCCCACAGGAGTGCATATCTACTCAAGGATATAAACATATAAATTGAGTATTGCTAGTGATTATATAGAGTAACAGTTGTTTCCCCAGTTCAGTCTATCAGTATATATTTCTTGCTTGGGATCCATATACTTTTATGACCAAGAGTAATTCCCTCAGAATTTTTACTTATTCACAGCTCCTAGAAACTAAAATTACCACATTCATACAAGTCCTAGGCATTAAGTGTCCTGAACATTTTGGTGTAACCATTTATTAACACTCATGATGTATGAAAAAGCACTCTTAACTCCTTCTGCAAACCTATAAAACATTACTTTCATATATCCCTAATCCATATACTCCCCAAAGTCACAACTTCAACATTTTTAAAGAATATAGCAGCCGTCAGAGGGAAGGTTTGTGTAAAAATAAATAATAAACATTAGTTTCTCTGCAGTTACTATATTAAACTCCTCTGTAATCTCTTGGTCATTGTTTTCATTAGAAAAATAGAGGTGCATTGATACTGCCTTCAAATAATAAAACTATTGGGCATCTCTAATGTAACTTGTCCATAAATACCTCCGCTGTGGCTGTCTTCCTGAAGGTGCCAGCACCGTATTCACTCTAGTGAGGCTCAGCATGGGAAGCAAAGGAGGACTGGGAACCAGGAGTCAGTCTACAGAAGTTAGGGACAAGCTCTGAAGTCAGAACACAAGCTATCACACTCACTACTGCACATGTTGGCCAAGTTACTAAGTATCTTTAAGTTTCTTTCTCTTTGTATATATTTTGTTCCAGATGAAACTTAAAAAAAGGCATCCTCACTACCTACAATCTATAAGAATTGCAATTCTTACAAGTGTAAGAATTAAATGGGATAATTTAAATAAATTTCGAAGGACAATGTCTGCAACTTGGTAAGTCATCAATAAACGTTATCTTTATCATCAGCAGTTAGAAACAATTTTACACCTATGTTATATTAAAAACACATTACAATAAGCAAGGAGGAAAAGCTAGAGTGATTCAAGTAGTAATGGATTAGAGTTAGAGACATCAGTAAGAACTCACGTTTAGCTTAATATATTACTTATCGTTGCAAGTAGAAATATTTATATATTCGTATACATGGGTTAGTACACACACATACACTTCCTTGCTCTGCCAGCTGAGAGGGCCATCCCAGTAGCAAAGAGCACAGATCTTGGTTTCTGATACCATTCTCTTATGAAAAGAACCAGGAATGAAGACATGGAGATGAGGGAACAAGAGCAAAAAAGGATACAGAATACTGGGAGGAAGGCAGCAGATTAAAAACTCTACCTTGTTTCCACCTTAATTGTCTGTATTCTTGGCTTTCTGAAACTGGGTTGCTAAATTCAACTAAATTCAAACACACTCTAATTAGGTATCTATCATCACATATTTCAGGGTAAACACAGCATGTGTTCTGGCATGTAAATTTTTTTCAATATCAATATCACATAGTATAAAGCAACCCCCTTTTTCTCATTCAAGTAAGCAGCTTATGCATCCAAGGTATCCAAGCCCAAATGAATTTCTAAAAGACTTTACAGGAACATTGTGGTAGTAACAGAGCTCTACAAGCTACATCCTTAGTCTCCCTCCCCACCCCAAAAGGTCACACATTCACTCTTCTCTACCATGAGGTTTGAAAGAGTATGTGTCCAGCATCATAAGAGTCACTGAGGGCAGCACATACTGAATATGGCATGGCTGCTCTCCTCTAGGTAGATGGATAAGGCAGACACACAAATGGGTAATTACAGTACAACACATTTTGTGCCATGGTAGAAGTCTAAAAGTATAGAAATGAGAACCATTAGTTGAGGTTTTACTGCCCCCCATCAGCCAGTTGATAAAATCTGTCCATATCATCAAATCAATCTGAGACCTCAAGTTCAGTGGCATATTACCATTGCTTTACATTAACATCTACTGACACAGTAAGCAAAATCTAGACATGCCTTGTGGAAACAAAGACAAATTCAGAGTTGTATTTTTTAATTTTTGATTTTAAATCTAAGGATGTTATCCTAGTTAAAAGAGAAAAAATAACTAAAGAAGAACTAGGTTATATAATGAAAAATTTAGGGTATTTAAAAAGATGATTTCCCAAAAGTATTAGAAACTGTTATGTATGTAAACATAAAATAGATTACCAAAACAGATGCTGAATCATGAAGCTATAAATATATAAACCATGGTCACATATATGAAGCTTGAAATATATAACTTTTCAGCAAGGTTACTCCTAAAAATGTTACTAGGACCTGTAGCACTTTGTGACAATATACGTGTCAGAACTCATTAGGAATTTAATATCATTTCCTCCCACTGTGAATTGTGGAGTTACTCTCATTGTTCTTTCCTGCCTCTGAGCTGCATCAACTATTTCTGAGAAACAGTTTGAAAAGCACTAGGGAAGAACTTCACGTACAGAACATAATCTATTTTTAGAATTTAGCTCATTCTGACGTGAATGCAGGATCCACTGTGGCTACAATACCTGGGAATTTCCTGTACTTAGTAAACAAGGTCAATACATAGCATTCACTGTATCTGGAGCTATAAAATTCGCCAAATATTTGAATAGGTTTTAATGTAGCATTGAAAAGGGCTTGAAAATTTCACAAATTGCCAAATCGGGTCATTGTAATTAACTAAGAGAAGCATAAATGCAAAGTATTCAACAAGGCAAGCAAGGAAAAGAGGAAAGGATAGAGAGGGGGAGAAGGAGGATGTCTTAGTCTGGTCAGACTGCTATAACAAACAACAGAAATTGACTTCTCACAGTTCTGGAGGCTGGGAAGTCCAAGATCAAGGTGCTGGCATATTTGGGGTCTGGTAAGGTTCAGCTTCTTCATTGACGGCTGTCTTCTCACTGTAATCTCACATGTCAGAAGGGCAAGGAAGCTGTCTCTAGACAGCTTAGTGCTTTTACAAGAGCACTAATCCCACTCATGAGGGCTCCCCCGCATGACCAAATCACCTCCTAAAGGCTCCATCTCCAAATACCATCACATTGGGCATTAGGTTTCAACATATGAATTTGGGGAAGGGGAGAAACACAAACATTCAGACCATGGTAGAGTGGGAGAAAGGAAGAGGAAAGGTAGAACTGAAACTGACTACCTACCTAGTGCAACGTTTGCATTAGGTATTTTCACGTGCATCATCTCATTGTGTTTTCATATATGTTTCCATCACTTAGAAATTCTTGGAGCCTCAGTCCCCCCACTGTTTAAACCTTGAAAACTGGCTGTGAAGATTAACAACATGTATTCCCAACCAAGTGCCTGGTGCTTAGGAGCTACTCAGTAATTTGCTAGTATCAGTAAGAACTGCCATCATCTATACACCTATGCCCCAGAAGAGTCTTCTGGGAACACTTTCTCCCCTTCACAACAGGAAAAAAAAGACAAAGTTTTTAGTATATTTCTTTAGACAAGGGAGATTCAGTGTCATCAGGCATCATCTGGCCTCTGAGTGAACTATTTCCAGGAAGTAAAAGCCATTTTACAAATTCAGAGAAATTCATTCACAACTTACACACTGCAAACTCAGTGAACAGAGTAAAAATTAATAATGTGCGCTCTATCCCTTAAAACTACCCTTAACTATACAACAGAATTCCCTCCTTAATTTCTAAATTTTAAACTAAATTCGATTACTCCTCTGCTCAACATGTTTCAAGGATTCATTTTCTTTTAATAACTGAAATAATTTTTGTGGAATCAACAATAACTATCACAGATTTGTCCTAAATTGTTCAAGGAATTAGACCTTGTACTGATTGAGAAATGAAGCAAATTTTAGTGATAAGAATACAAGTGCTCTACGAAAGATTGTTAGCATAGTAATTATTGCACTTACTTATGTGTATATCTGACTCCCCTCTATAAGTTTTACGGCCAAATTTTTTTAAAACTTCAAATTAAAGCTCCTGAATCAGGCTCTTTGTTCCCATCTCTCAGTTCTGCCATACTCTCTATTGGCTTTATTCTTATGTTAGATCTCTTCCCATGGGAGCAAAGATAGAGGCCCAAAGGTGCCAGGATTATGTGTTTTGTAGGGTTCAAGATCACAGAAAGAGAAGAACCCCTTCTTCCACGGTGGTTACACCAATCCCTGATAAAGAATTGGCCTTGCTACAATCATGATCCCACAAGAAGATAAATCATTGTTTTCAAGTTGCACAGATCTTAAGACTGCTTCTCTTCAGGTGAAGAAAGAAGGGCCTAGTATTTAAAAATACCATATGGTACAAGAGGGGGTGAAGTGCAGCACTCAAAAACAAAAATACTAAGGAAGCAAACATAAATTTATACATATCCACTCTACTTTATTCCCCTTAATTCAGTCTCCTCATTTGTAAAATGTGGATAATAGCGATAATCAATCCACTGGGAAGGTCGGATGAGAGAACACAGGTAAAAACAAATACCATATGATTTCACTCATATGTGCAATACAAAAAACAAGCAAACAACAAAATAAATGAGCAAATCAAACCAAATAAAAACAAACACGTAGACACTGAGAACAAAGTAGGGGTTATCATAGGGGAGGGAGAAATGGGTAAAGGGGAATCAACTGTATGGCGTTGGATGGAAACTAAATTTTTGGTGGTGAGAACGCTGTAGTGTATACAAAAGTAGAAATATAATGTTTTTATACAGGAAACTTGTATAACATTATAAACCAATGTTAGCTCAATAAAATATAAATTAAAAACAAACAAACACGTAAGCCTCTTGGCTTTTGGGAGGGATCCGATAAATATTAATTCCTCTCTTCCCAGCTGAAAGTATAGAACATGCTGATTGGATCTAAAACTAAATGATCAGTTTAATCACCTTTGACAT
Organism: Delphinapterus leucas; assembly: GCF_059928025.1. Lineage (NCBI taxonomy): Eukaryota > Metazoa > Chordata > Mammalia > Artiodactyla > Monodontidae > Delphinapterus > Delphinapterus leucas. The sequence goes on along the minus strand of NC_143133.1, from coordinate 68,570,353 downwards.
GTTTATAAATGGTATGCAACAGTAGTAAAGACATGTAAATAAACAAAATTCTATCTCCAAATTTTAGTTCAAGAGTTATAGGAAAACTGTAAGTCACTAAATGACGGGAAGTTATAAACCTGGTACAGCAATTTGTTTTTAACTAACTTGTTATACTTCAAGGTCTCTCATTATTCCATAACAATGTCATCACTAATGAAAATGAAATCACAATGCAACATAGACTCACGAAGTAACTAGATGAATTCCCAATTTTTATACTCCACAGGTTAATCATGAATGTTGTTCTTATTTCAGAAAGTCTCTAATGCCAATCTTACTATTCATGTCACAGTTAGCATTAACATGCAGAACTTTCATTTACAGACACACAACTAATGACACTCCGGTCCTGAGAAAATAGCTATTTGATGTCCCAAATAGACTGACAACTGTTAGGAGAACTGTTTCAATCTTTCAGATTGAACGTTCACAAAATAATTAGCAAGAAAATTATCTAGCAAGAAAATTTTTACATTCTTTCCAATTGAAAGGCCGATGACTGTATATTTTGTGTCCTATTCTTCACATATCTTCCCTCTCAAATCCTTTTCAAATCCTGTTCATACATAATAGCTCAAATTCAATATATCTCCACATCTATAAAGTCTTCCTAAATTGTCTGTTCTTCCCTAAACTGTCAGATCTCTCCCAGTGTAAGTGATCTTCTACTCCCAGAAATAAATGCTCTCAAGGTATTTTGTTAATATTTCTCCTAGAGAACAATTAAAAATTATACCTTACGTATAGAAATTAAAGTCTAGGACCTTCCCATTAACACCATTGCACTCCAGAGGGTTTCTAGAAAAGAGAAGAACAAATATGACAAAGCCAGTCCATAGTAATTTGAAACACTTCATTTTCCTAGTGAATACAATCAAGAGAATCCTTTCAGAGATCAGTGGGTCTGTAGCTCATCTCAAAGGAATATATTTTGACCCAGGAATATACAGATCAAAATATATAGTAGACAGAAAAAGGTGAAGTCCATTTTTTCAAAATTATATTTTTTTATGGAATTCAAGAAAAATAACTTCCCTGAAAGAAAATTTCCAACCAGCTCAGACTTTCTGGAGCAGAAAATAAGGCCTTGTTTTTGAAAAACCCTAAACATCTAACTTTTACAGAGAAAAATATAGTTCCCTCTAAGGAACATCAAGGATTTTGGCAAGATGGTTATGGAACACTAATAAGAACAGTGTAAAAGAAAGTCAGTTAGTCATATAGAAGAACCAAGAGATAACATCTGCTGAGGGCAAGTATTCAAAGATCCTTTCCTAAGGTAACGGTTAAAAACTCCTGACAGGGACTGGTAGATGAAACAAAATTGTAACGCGTTTGATTCTTGCTTCATTTTAAAAAATACCATGCTTTTAAATTTTGATAACAACTATTTTTAAAATTCAGTCTCTGGCAATGTGTGTACTTGTGGCTTATAATGAAGTGAAGGCCAAGAAACCCCAGAAGAATTAGCTCTTTGTTCATTATCAGCATCACATAGAGTGAGGAACAGAGAAGATCCAACACCGAACTCCTGCCAGGACCACAGAGCACCTAAAGAAAGCATTTACTTTTGTCTTAAATGGTGAATCTCCCTTAAAGGAATTATCTGATTCTCACTCAGTAGCTAAGGACTTGAATCTTGCAGAAATTGAATGCCTTGGGGACTTCTTTTGACTGGATGATTTCAAAAGGTGCTTTGTGTTACTGGTTACTTTCTTATGTGCCACAGAAGCTCCTGGACTTGTCTTTGGTTTAACAATGTCTGGCAATATGTTCCCTGTGTCAATTTCCAGCCCTAATCCTGCTACTGAACTGCCTCTACACCTTACTGCTTTTCAGCTCACCTATCTGCCATTCCCTGAATCTACTATGTTCATTCCTACCCGTGGGCCTTTGTACATACTGCTCCTTCTACTTGAGACGCCCTTCTTGCCTCTATTCCTAACAAATGCTGACCTATATTTTACAGAGAAAAATGCAAATGAATTTCTATGCAAAACAGAAACAGACTCACAGACATAGAAAACGAACTTGTGTTTATCAAAGGGAAGAGGGAAGGGAGAAGGGACATATTAGGGGTATGGGATTAACAGATACAAACTACTATATGTAAAATAGATAATTAACAAGGATATACTGTAGAGCAAAGGAAATTATACCCATTATCTTATAATAACATATAATGGGGTATAATCTGCAAAAATACTGAATCACTATGCTATACACCTGAAACTAACATAGTATTGTAAATCAACAGTACTTCAATACAAAAAAAAAGAAAAAAGAAATCCTGGGAAGAAATTCAGTCTCTGGTATTACATTAGAAGATACAAAAGAGCTTATTGTATCTTATTTTTTTAAGCAACTAACGAGGTTGTAGGGGGAAAAGACAGCTATATAAATTAAAGTAAATATTTTTACATGTCAGTTAGTGAGAATACTCCATGCTAAATATTGTAAAATGAGAATGTAATACGTTGAGATAAACTTAACACCATGAATCATTAGAACATATACTATTATCTATTAAAGACATGATTTAAACTATGATTTAGACAAAAACACAAAATAAAACTTTTATAAACTGTAAACCTTAAGGGTCAAAGTTTGATAATGTAAGAAGTTCAGAGTTGTGAAAATGTAAAATATTGACTGAAATTTTTCACTTTTACTCTGGAGGTTGTGAGGAATTGTCAGTGTTGACCTAATGACACAGGAAGGCCAAAGTGTTCCTTTGATTCCCAGATCAATGCCTTCCTTGTGAATGTAAACTGCCTCAACCATGATAAAAGAGTAAGCATACCTTATTTTGCAGTGCAGTGTAGTTAGCCATGATCATGCAAACTCATCTTCTGTGTAATGGATGGTCTTTTGTTAGAAATAAAAGGACCAACCTAAAAAACATGTAGCTACCAGAATAATTATTCAGGAGCATTTTCTATAGCCATAGATAATTAAATCATAGATTTCTAGTGTGGGAGCATAAGAATTTATCACATAAGGAAAACAGGTTTGAGATCAGTGTTGATTTTATAAGCACAGCATTTTATAGTTACTATTATATTGTTGTCCTTTTTTTTTTAACATTTCCTGAGGGCTATAGATGATTTTAAAACCTGTGGTGCAGCTGAACAAGAGCTCAGGCATTACTTTCTCTAAGAAATTGAAAATGGAATAGATGGCCAAGAATGTCACCCAACATAAAATTGAGGTAACAGTCTCCTGTGTATAGCATGCTTCAAGCATAAATCACTCAGTGACGTGCACAAATTGACAAAAGTGAAATCTCCACTGTATCTATAAAAATATAAGCTGCATCCATATAGAGTTATGAGGCCTAATGCTTTGACAGAAATCGTTTATCCATTCAAACATTTGCTCAGGTTTAGACTATCAATTTTGCTAACTTTTCTCTAAATTGACAAGTTTCTGACTGAAGTAATTGAACTAGCCAATTGTTTCGGTTTCCTGTAGTTCCATCTCTGAAGATGATGGCCAAAGAAATAGATCCTCTGACCAGAAATGCTCTTTTTATAATATACTGTGTAAAGTAGAATTTTCAAAATCAAGTATTTATAGAAACCAGACAAGTAAGTTTTAAAAATTAGTGAATTATCCTATTGTAACCAACTAGGGAGTTCATGAGACATCTAGAGAGGAAAAATGAACAAGTGCTAGAAACACATTAGCCAATCAAGTCTACCTAACTGTTGCCATGCAGGAATACAGAAATGCTGTAACATTTGGAATTAGGAACAGAATTTCTAGATATTCCAGTTTGCAAGAAAATCCAGATTTTTACGTGAAATCTTGTTACTTGTAAGTGCTAGGAAACAATTCAAGTAATTTAAAAAATGGAGGTCAACATTGACTCCCTCTCTCTATATATAGACCTATTTGTATATGTGTGCAAATATATATACATTATGTATATACGTGTATGTGTATATTAGACTATAAAGTGAATACATATAATTATATATATAATTTACTTCCAGGCCACATCCATCCTAGACTTTGCTGCCTTGCTCTTCAGTGTAATGCAATATTTACTTCTCTCTCCTTTTTTTACAAGAAAGATGTGAAAGGTCATTTTCATTCTTTTAGTACATTTGTAGAAATGTGATAGGTATTAGCTAAATGAAATAAGTATACAGTAGATATGTGTTGTTAAATGTGATGTGATAAAGGTTACATTGTAGTCATGGATGAGGACAATCAGTACAGGTCTCTAGGACTCTCAATTAAATGCCCCAGTTACCCTTGTAATGTAACACCTAAGAGCCCATGAGGGAATCCATTTCCTAAAATAGGTTGACTTGAAAGGTAGAAACTTGGGCTTCCCTGGTGGCGCAGTGGTTGAGGGTCTGCCTGCCGATGCAGGGGACACGTTATGGTATAGTAAATGCTTTCAACATAATATAAGTCAAATAGGTTACAAATCTACAGCCTACAAATACTTATGAAAGTGCCTCTAAAATACCTGTAAAAATAAACAGGTTACAAACCAATTTTAGAAATCTATCTCTATTTAGTCTAGATCTCTATTTCTACATATATTGATATCTGTATTTTTGCAATATTGCTATTAAAAACCCTGACGCTGCAATGAGCAAACTTGTACATAAATATTCTCTGTACTGATTTCTGTGGGAAGTTCTCCTCCACTGTCCCCTTTCTCTATAACACGTACATAGTAGATACATAGGAAATCTAGATATATGCCCATATACTTATATATACCCAAAGGAAATATCTGGAAGACATCCTCAACTCCTCCTTCTTTCTCGGCCCTCATATGGAATCAGTCACTAATTCCTGTAAGTCTATCTCACACCTTTCTAATGCCTCTACTTTTTTTCCATCCTTTCTGTCGTTGCTTTTTGTATCAGTCTCTCAGTATTTCTCATCTGGATAACTGAAACTAAAATCCAATCATCTATTTCAGTTGTTTTTCCTATAATATTTCTGCATTCCACCTTTCCAACCCCCAATAATGCTTGGTTATTACAACTCATCTTTTAAAACTTCACTACTACAAAGAAATCTTCCCCCAAATTCCCAAAATCCCAATTCTAAGTCTAAGACAGGTTAACCTTCTCTCTCAAGTTACACTGTCTGTGCCTCTATCATAATATATACTTAAATAGTATTATATGTATCTGTTTGAGTCTTGCATCAGGACAAAAAAGCATGTCTTTTTGTTTTGTATCTCAAGTCTTGTAGCAAAGTGCCTGACTTATAGAAGGAGCTCAATAAATGGTTGCTTAAAAACTTTAATTTTAGAGTAAGATGAAACCATGTTAGATTAGAGTAACAATCACAAAGCAATCTTTCTCCATCTTCTATATGATAAAGAAATTTAAGAAAAGCGTTAGTTCAAAACCGTTACAGATAATGTATTTTCAGAGTAAAGTTCTTTGATCTCTGTCCCTCACTTTGGACATCACACCAAGTAAAAGCTTTCAAAAAATTTCAAACTAACCTTAGATATTTTGCAGCAATGCTCTTGGCACCTGAGGATAGATACAGAATTTCAGGTTAAAGAAGCCTTTAGAAGGCTAATGCTAATATTCGTTTCACTATAACTTTGAGAGAATATCATGGGTGGCCACTCAAATTATGGGGTTTGCTAGATTAAATAATCACCAGTAAACAGATTTTCTTTCTCTCTGTCTCTCTTCCCACCAGGCAAACCAGTCTCTGTAGTTTGAATGCTACATAGCAAACATGACCATAACACTCCTCTCAGTATCCATATCCCATTACAATGTAACTTTGTATCTCCTCTCATCAAGTATGGGGTATATCACCTCATCCCTTGATTCTTGGCCAGAAATATGATTTGCTTTAATTAACAGAATGTGGTGGAATTAGAATTGTGCCACTTCCAAATTTAGGCCTTGCTCTCTTTTACTCTGTTTACCCAGCTAGCACGTGACAAGCCTAGAGTAGCCTGCTGGATGATGAGACACATGATTCAGTCACCACTGTCACCCCAGCCAACATCTACTCAACCTCCTCAACCTCAAGCTACATATTTTATCTGATGTGTAACTAACCACAAAAGCATAAGGGGGCCCAGCCATGGCAAAAGTACTGCCCAGTTGAGCCCAGACCAATTTGCTGACCCACAGAATCATGAACTACATAAATGGTTATTGTAATAAGGCACTAAGTCTTGAGGTAACCTGTTATATAATAGAAACTAAATATAACCTTTTTTGTGCCGTCTATTCCTCATCTGTAAAAGGGAACAACAATACTACCTACCTCGTATGGGTAATCTGAGTGTAAAATGAGCAAACATATTAAAATGATTTGAACAGTGCCTGACACAGAGTACGAACTAATAGTGTTAACTATTGTTATGTCAATTTAACACATCTTTGCTTGGAGCATGCTATTCAAAGATTCTCAGTTCTGACCTCCCATATTTCAAATATGCTTTGCTATTATACTACCTAGAAAAAAAGTGAGAAAAACATGATTGCATGGGATGTGTAATGTCTTTATCATCCTTAGAAGTAGTATGATCCAAACATTAATGTTCTCCCAAGAACTGCGAACTTCAATTTGCATAATTGCAAATACTACATAGGTAGGTAAATGACTTCTATCTAAGAGGATAAAGTGGCAAACTTTGTATGTGCCTTAAATAAGTGCTTGTATAATGTCCAGACGTTTTGACAATAGTATATGAAGGCACTATTAGCAATATTTTAACCAACATTTATTGAATACTTACTATATGCTGGGCACTGTGCAAAGCACTCGTAAGTCACACTAGGGTATTATTAAGTCCTACCCTTCACAATAACCTCATTTGTAAGTAGGTTATAAATGAATATTCAAAGGCTATATATGTCTAGGAAGCAGAGGAAAACATTGGATCTGAAAAGGTCAGGATTGTAGATTTGGACACAGATATGATTTGAAATCACGGGTATATAGGTATGGATAATAACATTGCATGAGACAGCAATAAATGTTTATGCCCATGAGGGTTTAAAATGAGGGTGGTGACTGATGTGTAAATGACCATCAGGAGAATTTTCTTATTATTCCTGTTTGCTTTTACCCTCTTCTTTCTCTTTTTCCTCTCTCAAAGGGGTTGAGACATATATATATATATATATCACACTACTCCACGTGCATAATACTCCATGTCCTTTTAAAAAGCTTGTCAGGATGAGAGGGAAATACACTACTTAGGAATGTGCAATTCAAAAAAAAATCTAATTGATAATAATAAAGTCCTTCTCTTACCCTTCACCCTACTTATAACCCAGACATACATAAAACTGACAAGAAGTTTTAATTTAGAAATTTAAAAAATGGATTTCCTATGGTTTTTTGACAACACAAAGGAGCACCGAAATTTTAAAGATATCAACAAGTTACCTTCATTGATGTATAAGTTAGCATTAGCTTTGAATGAAAGTGACCTAAAAAAAAAAAAAGCTGAAGTAGTAACGTATTAAGCAACTGGAATTGCTTCATGAAGACCAAGGACTCAATGACAGCTGATAACACGTATACGCTCTGAAATCAGTAAAAATATATGGTGCTCTTTCCCCCTTAGTAAGGAAACTTGGTTCCAGGAATCAACAGGTAGGAGTGGGATTAGCTCCTCTGCTAGTATCCTTAATGATCAACTAGGAAAATAATGATTCATCTCACTACAACTATGCTGGTTTTAGACATTTAAGTTCTTCAAAGAGGAATTTTTCTCCCAGGGGATAAAATAAAAAGTTCCTTTGAACTGAAACCTTGAATTTCTACTAGGCCACTTTGGACTCCTCGTGCCACTAAATCTACAGGAAGTTACACTCCTGGCTGGGGTGATTGTTTCTGGTTATCAAGAGGAAATAGAAATGCTACCACATGTTGGGTAATGGAGGGGTATATCTTGAGCTCAAGATAATATCAAGAGCACCACTTAGCACTCCTGTGTTCAGTAGTAAAAAGTAATGAAAAACTATGGCAATGCAATGTATACAGAATAACAAATGCCACAAACATTTTAATATGTAAGGTTTAGCTCCTGCCTGGTAAAGAACCATCATCAGCTGATGTAATACCTGATGGCAAAAGAAACAAAGAAAGAAGTTCTCCATGTAAACTACAGCTGCGTAACTACATATAGGAAGATAGTAACCATGCATATTTTACTTCTGAGCATGACATGTGTATGTGTATACACACACACACACACACACACACATACTGATTGGATTTTCTTTTCACATTCCCTGTCTACTGAATATTAGGTATATTAATAATAGCTAAACTTGTAATTCAATACTTCCTATAGTATCACCAAAGGGAAAGTGAGTGAGCCGTTAAAGCAATGAATGTAATCTTGAGGTGGATAAATGACATACGGGACTTTACACAGGCCCATTTATGTAAGAGGAGTGGTAAGCAAAGTGTGGTGTTGTTATTGCCTTTATTTGGAATTAAGTGTGAGTTAAATGCCATCTACGGATGTTGTGTTGAACACAGAGGTGGGCTGTATTGGGCTGTCCATTAACAAATCAGTATCATCACAAGCTCATTCTAAGGTTTTTCTGCAAGACAAAAGAGAAGTCAGGAATCAAGGTTAGGATTTTCTTACGAGAGGCACTCACTTCAGATTCAGAGGCTGAAGGAATGAAAGATCATAATCTCTGGAGAAAATTATAGCCAGATATGTTGTCAGGTGTGTGACTTATAGCTGCTTCCCAGTGAGCCCTGTGAACAACTCACTTTGCTACTGCTGTTGGAGATAACTGACTGAGGGAGCTTTCCTCAGCTCCAATTATGAAGAATTATGATTCTTCATAATTTGGGCATATCTCCAGCAAACTTAAGAACCAGCCAGTGTGTTAATTCAAGCTAAGAAAATCCCTAGTAACTTCCCTGATTTCTGCTTTCCCTGCTCTTCCAATTATTAGGTAAACTCCTAATTATCTATATATTCAATGTCTGGAAGAAATAGAATGGCTTCTGTTTACTGACTAATATATTCCCATTAAGGACACTTTCAAGAAGTTGCTCACATCTCTTTTGCCAAAGCTTAGTGCGATGAAGGATGAGAATTACTGTTCTTTTCAGGATGGCCATGTGCCAGCTTAAAATCAAGGATTCTATCATTAAGAAACAAGAGAGTGGATATTGATGGCAACTCTGCCTCAAATAAGGTGATCCACTCTTTTGTGTGTGGGGAGAGGCACTCACTCTAGAGATCTCCTTTAAGCTATTTTTCATAGCACTATATGAGGAGGGCAGAAGCCTCAAGCTAAAGAAAATAAACACCAGACATCCATATGAGAGAAATTTCTTGAATGCTATGCTCTGGACCCAAATAGCCTTTTTCTAGTTTGATTTCCCCTATTATTTTATTCAAGATGCCATTTTGGACCTCATCAAATTACACATGCACAAACATTACCTTATACCTCTCTGAGCCTTAATTTTGTTCAATTATTAAATAGAAATAATAACACTTTTGCCATAATTACTTCTTATGGATATTTTAGTAATGGAATGATGGTTGTAAAAATATTTTGTGACCGACAAAGCCCTATGCCAACATAAAGGATTAAGATTAGTATTACTTTAACGGCTGGGCCAAAGTGTTCTATTGATCTATTTCACAAAAGTTCTTGTCTGTGAGGCAGAAATCTAAACGTGGTTCTGGCGGTATCACGAAATGGATAAAGTCACCTTCTTTCTCCAGTTTCCTCCGGCATCTTTAAGTAACCCAGAGGAAAAGGTCAGCCGAGTCATAGTTCCCAAATCAGGATGACCCCAGCACATGTGTTCTGGCCACTGGCAATGCTGCTTGTGAATCTTAACATTCACGGTCAGTGCTTATGGGCTGACAGCTGGGATTTAAAATACTTGTAGCTAAATCATAAGAGCAGCTGAGAAGCACAGGCCATCTGCTGCAGGTGTACACTGAAATACCCTCAAATTCATCAAATCCACATTGACATCCATTAACGAAACATTTAGCAGTGCAAGTTCTCTTCAGTAGTTTTATTTGGGGTTAGCTCCAAAATGTATCCCTAAGCGGTGTGTCTTTTTCACAGGAAACACACACTGTCCTCAGCCAAGTATATTCTGACAGAGTGCTGTTCACATGGCAACATACATCAGACCCCATGGAAGCTGGTGACCTGGCACATCTTGGCTTTGTACCTTATCTGTCTGGACTAGACATTTATTGTACAGGTGCTCGCACTGCAGACAGAATTTTATCTATCTCATTACAATCCATTGCATTGACTTCATAAGCCACAAAAATAGCCGGAGTGCAAAATAAGCCCTGGGCTCAAATTTCTAGGAAGCTGAAGTTGGTATTTGCAGTTTATTTTTGCTCTACTTAAGTGCACGTATCTGCTTCATGTGTCATGCTATTCTGACTGCCCTATGTCTTATGTAGTCGTGATGCTCATGGACCATTCAAGTCCCCACTGTGCTCCATATTGGCCTAACCTTTAATGAACACTCCTAGGATACGATAAAAATTTGAATTATTTTTTATTGGGAAATAATTGAAATAATCTGCTTTGTAATAAGTCCTAAATGATCATCCATAAGTTCTTATATCTTAATAAAAGATGCTTTATAATTAAAGAGTGGTCTGCCAAGCCAGCTATGACGTATTAATATGCATCCTTTGCCAATGGATTATGTTCAAATGGAGATTTATTGAATCCTATCACTTTCTTTCCTCCATTTTGACATAACATAAACAAAAGTAACATACAAGTCTCTGTACTTATGGCTTGAAAATCCCTGAAACATCCTCTCAAAACAAGGATTTTCCAGTAAATGTTTTGTGTAAGATATAGGTAAAGCTGGGAGACCTAAGCCTACAGCCCGGCTGGAGCTCCTTGCCAGGTGTGGTTACTTAGTGCTCCCAGCAGCTACTGCAATTCAGTATCTAAATTTTTAATTTAATTTGTTTGAATTTTCATTTAGGATCTGAAATGGTGTACAATAATATTTTTCCATTAAACATAATTCTAAATGCACTCTAACCATTGAAAAATTAGTATCCAAATTGAGATGGGCTATTAGTGTAAAATAAATATCATATTTTGAAGATTTACTATGAAAAAAATTGTAAAATAATGTAAAAAAGGAAGGTGTGATAATTTAAAATTGATTATGTGTTGAAATGATAATGTTTTGGATATACTGGGTTAACCAAATATTTTATTAAAATTAATGTCACCTGGGCTTCCCTGGAGGCGCAGTGGTTGAGAGTCCGCCTGCCGATGCAGGGGACACGGGTTCGTGCCCCACTCCGGGAAGATCCCACGTGCCGCGGAGCGGCTGGGCCCCTGAGCCATGGCTGCTGAGCCTGCGCGTCCGGAGCCTGTGCTCCGCAATGGTAGAGGCCACGGCAGTGAGAGGACCGCGTACCGCAAAAAAAAAAAAAAAAAAAAATTAATGTTACCTGTTTCTTTACTTTTCCTTGTTGTGGCTATTATCAAATTTAAATGTACATAGGTTACTTGCCTTATATTGTTATTGGACAGTGTTGTCAAGAGGACAAAGTCAACAAAGTTCCCTCTCCCTTGATGTCTACCTTTACTCTCAGTAATGTTTATTTAAACTCCTATCTCTCACTTCATCCGAGAGTCCTGATCCTTACACATCTGTACATTTTCCTGACTATTCAGACACCTGCTCTCAGTAATAGTAATAACCCAAACTGTGTTACAGCAGGAAGAGATCCTGATCTCACTGGCAAAAAGAAAAAAGGGAAGTGGTTACAGAGAAGATAGACACGCTCCCATCCACCTCCCTGGCCCTGCCACAGCAATGCATTTGTATGTGGAGACGGTGAGGGGTAAAGGCAGAAAGAAAATGGCTTCTGGACGTCCCAAATTGTATTTGAAGCCATTTCCCAGCAAAACATCTTTATCAAATAAGGTTACGATACTGAGTTGTTTCCGGACCAAATCACATGTTTCACATACGTCATATAGACTTTTTATCAATTATTTAAGGGACCTGACTAGACCCTTAATATTATTTGAATGGGACCACATATTCTGAGTTTTAAGAAAACAATTCCTAACAGTACTCTAGCAATTTTAATAAAAACAATCATATTTCAATAAGTAATAATCTTTGGAGTAAATTTGAAAAGCTTTTATTACTAAATTAAGGTTAGATTTGGATTTTCTTATTAATATCAAAATTATATTTACGAAAAGAGCACAAACATTTGGAATTAAATAGTAGTTTTCTGAGATAATGTCATATCATTGCCTAAAACAAAATAACCAAACTCATGATTTTCAAATTGTGCTCTGTGTAATCCTTTGGGTTCTCCCAAGGATGGCAAAATTGCCTCTTGTGAGAGAAGGTCACAGCAGGCATGCATCTCCTAACTTTCAGTTTCAGCCTAATCCAGAGGAGCCCTTCTGTTACTGGAGAGGAACTCAGACAGCAGTTGAAAGTACAGGCTTTTAACTCAAATGAATTTGAGTCTCTATCCGGGCTTTGTCACTTACTGGATGTAGGATCTAAGGCAAGTTCCTCACAGGAAAAACACAGATGATAACATTTACCTCACAGTGGTTTCTGAAAGTTATTTTAGACAAGAAATGTAAATGTGTATAAAGCACTTAGCCCAGCACCAAGCAAAGATTAACAACTCAGTCTAAAATAACTATTACAGTTTATCTGTTTTATAGATTTGGGTCTTTGATAAGATTTCATGTGATTTTCAAGAATTCTAAGATGAAATTTTTATAACCACTAATGTGGACCTTCTTTATCTTTGTTTTAGAAACTATGCCTGAGGAAAAACTCCATGCTTTGATAAAGTACAAAGCCTTGAATGAGGTATTCTTCCAAGAATGTGGATTTTTTTTTCCAATTAGACAACTTCTACTAAATGAGAAAACCACATTTAAAATGTGCTTTAAAACAATATGGAATTAGTTTTTTAAGGAACCTCCATACTGTTCTCCATAGTGGCTGTATCAATTTACATTCCCACCAACAGTGCAAGAGCGTTCCCTTTTCTCCACACCCTCTCCAGAACCTATTGTTTGTAGTTTTTGACGATGGCCCTTATGACTGCTGTGAGGTGATACCTCATTGTAGTTTTGATTTGCATTTCTCTAATGATTAGTGATTGTTGAGCATCCTTTCATGTGTCTGTTGGCAATCTGTATATCTTCTTGATCCAGCAATCCCACTACTGGGTGTATGCCCTGAGAAAACCATAATTCAAAAAGAGTCACGTACCACAATGTTCATTGCAGCACTATTTACAATAGCCAAGACATGGAAGCAACCTAAATGTCCATCGACAGATGAATGGATAAAGATGTGGCACATATATACAATGGAATATTTCTCAGCCATAAAAAGAAACAAAATTGGGTTATTTGTAGTGAGGTGGATGGACCTAGAGTCTGTCATACAGAGTGAAGTAAGTCAGAAAGAGAAAAACAAATACCGTATGCTAACACATATATATGGAATCTAAAGAAAAAAAATTGTTATGAAGAACCTAGGGGCAGGACAGGAATAAAGGTGCAGACATAGAGAATGGACTTGAGGATATGGGGAGGGGGAAGGGTAAGCTGGGACTAAGTGAGAGAGTGGCATGGACATATATACACTACCAAACGTAAAATAGATAGCTAGTGGGAAGCAGCCACATAGCACAGGGAGATCAGCTCGGTGCTTTGTGACCACCTAGAGGGGTGGGATAGGGAGGGTGGGAGGGAGACGCAAGAGGGAGGAGATATGGGGATATATGTATATGTATAGCTGATCCACTTTGTTATAAAGCAGAAACTAACACACCATTGTAAAGCAGTTATATTCTAATAAAGGTGTTAAAAAATGGAATTAGAAAAAAAAAAGACATATGCACTGGAAAGAACTTTGCACTCTGCTGAAGATCAAATCTCTTGCAGTAATAAATATGCCAATTCATAAAGAGAATCCTCAATTTAACATTTTCAAAGACGATGTTAAGGTCAAGAATTTCACATCTATGGGAGTACATATAGAAGGGCATTATAAATACAAGCCACATTTATAAGGGCATATAAAGAATGGCCACATAAATATCCATATAAAGCTTACAAATTTGCCAGTGCTCAATAAAAGCTTTTAGAATCATATCCAAAAGTGCTGCATAAGTGTGATAAGAACTGATCTGTCTACAGGCCGTGTAGTAGGAGTGTTTGCTCACATTTATTGCGAGACCACAACCTATCCCAACAACCCTAACCAATACTATTAGCCAAGTTATGAGCTGAACAGAGCCTCTCTTTTACTACCTCATCTGTGGTTTGGGTCTCAAAATAGATAACAAAATTATAAATATCGATAATATCACATTTTAATTCACACATTTATCAGCTTTTCTTCCTGTGGATTTCTGCTGAAAGTCATCTGAGATTTCTAAAGGCAACTTGAGAAAGTCATCTGAGATTTCTAAAGGCAACTGGAGAAAACAGAAGTTTCCTTCATTTATCTACTTTCTGCAAAAGTTGGTTTATTTTTATTCCCAGATCATTATCTCATCACTCAATCCTTATTTCTATCCTAATATTTGAAAATGCTGCAATTCTCACCTGAATACCCCTTTTAATTTTCTTCCATTTATTAAAACTTCCTCATTCGTGAAGATCTCAACTTCTTCAAGACATCTAAAATCTTCCATGACCTATAAAGGCTTCTTTGATGATTGTAGCCAATCCTTTTCTCTCACTTTTTTCTGTGAATTTTTCTCACAATTTGAGGCAGTGCTACTAGTTTAGCCCTTAATTGTTTTCTCCTTATTTTGTGGATATTCATTTTGCCTCCCAACTAGGTTGCAGGTTTCTTAAGGGCACCACTATAAACATATCCTAGATATAGGATAAATGCTTCCCAATTGATTTATCAGCAAAGGCTTCAAACCAGTCATTAATTTAAGAAGCAGATTTGGCACCAGCAAAAGGCTCTTGTGCTAATACACTAAGTAGATGTTAAACCAGTGTGGTATGCTACAAGGCCTATTTCAAAATTTAAATGAAAACACTTAGTTGAAAAAAGACACATACCCTAATGTTTGTAGCAGCACTATTTACAATAGCCAAGACATGGAAGCAACCATGAACAGACTATTAGATTAAAATGATGTGGTATATATAGACAATAGAATATTACTCAGCCATCAAAAAGAAACACTGCCATTTGCAGCAATGTGGGTAGACCTAGAGAATATTACACTTAGTTAAATAAGTCAGACAGAGAAAGACAAATACTGTATGATAGCACTTATATGTGGAATCTAAAAAATAATGCAAATGAATGTATATGCAAAACAGAAACAGACTCACAGATATAGAAAATAAACTTATGGTTACCAAGGGGAGAGGGAAGTGTGGAGGGACAAAGTAGGGGTATGGGATGAACAGATATTAACTACTATATATAAAATAGATAAGTAACAAGGATATACTGTATAGCACAGGGAGTTATACCTATTATCTTGTAATAATCTCTAATAGATTATAATCTGCAAACATACCGAATCACTATGCTGTATACCTGAAACTAACACAATATTGTAAATCAACTATACTTCAATTTTTAAAAATCTAAGCATACTTAGACATAAACACAACTAAAAACAGAGGTTTATAATCATAAAGTAGTTTTCCAAGGTCAAGAAGGCAACAGGTGGTGACACTGAAACTAAAGAAACTTCATTTTATTATAATAGCATAGTCTCACAATTCCAAAATGCCATTCCAGATAAAGCTTATTACTAAAATAGATAGAGCTCAAAATACTTTAGGTGAATAAAATTATTTTGAGAACAGAAGGAAGGCATTATATTTTGGAATTATGGGATAGCTAATTTAAGCATATCAAGCTTGTACTCTCCAGCTTGTGCCTATTTATGTTTCTCTTCTCTTATGCCTGCCTAATTCTTTGTGTGTGTGTGTGTGTGTGTCTGTGTGTCTGTGTGTGTCTGTGTGTAGAGGTAAGGGTAGGAAATCCCTCTCGCTGTTGCTAAGTAGGTAATTACCCCTTTTATTAAAAACAACATGATGTGTTTCCATTTTTCTATATCTTTTCTCATTTACCCAAAAAATGCAGTCTTCCTTTAACTTGCAAATTATATTTTATTTTTTCTTAAGTGAGAGGCACTTACAACATCTCTCTCAAGTGTTTTGTAATTTAGTTTCTGGAAACTTCACTATATCTATTATTCAAAAAGTTTTTTCAAGTCTGAATCAGTTAAAATCTAATCTCTGCTACTGGTTGGATTTTGCACTGTAAACACAATAAAAGAAATGCCATATTATAAAGAAGTAGTCTTGTAAGAAAAAAAAAATTAACTTAGAAGTTTAGTTCAAGGCCTTCATTTTTTGAGTGAAGTAACTGAGGGTTATGATTTTTCCAAGTAAAAGTGCTTTATCCATAACAAAAATATCACTATTAAATAATTGTGGTTAGCTGCTACCCCAATTTCATGACAATATCAAACTATGAGGTTTATTTTGTTCTGGATAAAAGAACAAACAGGTAATTTTCTTGGAAGAGAAAAAATATATACATCCAGAGAGAGAGATTTAATTATATACCATGACCAAACTTTTATATCATTTAAGATTCTTATTAATTCTCTTTATATTAATCCAAATTTGGCCATTGTGGATAATTTTAAGTCTTTTAATAAAAGTTTTAAATGAAAATCACTATAACTTAAACTTTATAGAATTAGAAAATGTTATTTGTGTCCCTTTTGAAAAAGAAAGAAAAGGATTTTATTAGGTTGGTCAGGTTTGAAAGTCATTTTTCTTCCCCATCATCTCTAAAGCTGGCCTGCCATTGTTTTGTTCAGGAAGAGCAGCAAGTATAGGATTCTTCCTATGAAAGTTTATTATTGCCTTACGCCAGACAAGTCTTGAGCTCCAATGGCCATGTACCAAGGCCCCTGTTGCATTCTCCCATAACTCTCATTTTATATTAATTACTATTTTAACTACAAAAATAATAAATGTCACAAGTTTAGAAAACAGAGAGGAAAAACACTCATGCTTCCACTTAAACACTTTTCTTCCATTTTCTCAACCAGCCTTGTTTCATCCACTTATTTTGCATACTTGTAAAAATAAAGCATATATTAGTTATGACCTATATATTTGTATCTGATAATTGCAAGAAGGAACTGATATGGGATGCACAGCAGTTATTTTTGAACACCTCAATTTTCCCTAATAATGGACTGACCTTTTAGTAAATGTATCATCTATTTGTATGTGTAAGAGTGTTACAACCTGTCCATTCTATAAGAAACAGACCAGTTATATATAATTCTTTCTTTCCCTCTCTGCCTCATCACCACTATGAAAACTTTAATTTCCTTTGCAAGCTTTTGAAAGAAACTTGTCTAATCTTTAGGACTGAGACCTAAAAATCTAGGGCATGAATGAGATAATATTTTACTTGGTACAAACATATTTGAACACAAGTGGGCTTTCTGAAAGCTGCAACATTTAGTACAGATTGTTCTGCTATGCTTGCTCAGAAAAATAGTGCTGACCCTTGTAAACAGGAGACTACAGTGGAAATGTCAAACAAGTCCACTGTTCTCTTTTCTTCATTTGAACATTTTTGTTATTTTACTGACATCAATAGAGCCATACAGAAACACTCCAGATCTAAAAAGCCAACAGAAAATAACATGTAACAAAAGAATGATGCACTTAGGCAATAGCAGATTTAATGGAAAAAAAATTTGGTCTGTATTTATCTTACATAAGAACATACCTTCTCACAAATAAGTTTGTGAATAGGCTATAAATGGAACACAGTGTTTTAGCTTTTATGTTTGATCCATAATTACCTACATTCTATCATCTCCCTATTGCAAACAAGATTGTTATCAACTTTTGATTAGCATTCCTTGTATCCCTATATTTTATTAGTAATTCATTCAACAAATATTAATTGAATGCCTTCTATGTGCCAGACACCTTTTAGGTGGTTGGAACACAATGGTGAACATAGATCCCTGCATTTGTAAAGCTCTCTTTCAAGTGAGGAAAGGTAGACAATAAACAATAAATCCAATAAACATAGATACTAGAAGGAGATGAGCACTATGGAAAAGCAAGTAGAACAGAGTAAGGGGGATCAGGAATACTTTGGTGAGGATGGTTTACAGTATTAAATAGGGTAAGATGGGTGCTTCTAGGCAGAAAGAGCAGTCAAAACAAAGGCTCTAAAGCAGAAGTGTCTGAGCTATTAGGAAAACGTAAGCAGAGTGAAGGAAAGAGTAATAAGAGACAAAGTCAGGGAGGTTAGGGAGGGCTTCTATGTAGGAGCTTATAGACCACAGTAAGGAGTCTGCTTATACTCTCAGAACGGGAATCCATCTGGAATTGCCAGATTTAGCAAATAAAAAGACAGACACCCATTTATATCAATTTCAGATAAACAATGAATATATATTTTAGTATAAGCATGTTCTATGCAATATTTGGGACCCACTTATACTAAAAAAAATTATCTGAATAATTTTATTACAAGTATGCCACATACAATATTTGGGACATACTCATTTCTAAATGTGTTGTTTACCTGAAACTCACAATGAACTGGATGTTCTATATTTTCTCTGGCAACCCTAAACCATGGGGCAGCTTCAACCAAAGGAGTGGCATGACCTGACTTATTTAAAATGATCACTCTGCCTAGAGAATTATTTTAAATAATCTACTTTTGTAATGACATTTAAAATGATCACTGCTGCCTAGAGAATGGACTGAAGTGGGGCAAGGGCAGAAACAGGGAGACATGCGGGGTAGCTTTTGTGTGGTCCATGTGAGAGATCATGGTGCCTGGAACCAGGATGATAGATAGCAGGAGATAGAAAGGGTGAGAAAAGGTAGGGTTAGAAAAGAAAAAGAAAAAAGCAAGACATTTTATTTGCTATTGTTATGTATTGTTACATATAGTTGATATGTATGTCTGATGAATTTAAACAAATTTGTTATATGACCAATTATTTTGAAATTGAAAAAGAAAAAAGAATGTCTTCACTGCAGACCTGAGTAAGAAAGTGGAAAGGAGGACTCTAGACTAGAAATCAAAACACCTGAGTCATTTGTCACTTGTATGTATTTGACTTAAGATATATCACAACCTGTCAGAGAGCTAGTTTCCTCTTTCAGAAATGTGGATATAAATTTCCTCCTTCTTTACCTCACCAGATTATTGTGAAGGCCAGATGAATCTGGATACCTTTGATTGTCTGTAATGTGTCATGTAAGTACTAGTTGCTATAAATATTGAGGTTACAAGTAAATCATATGGATAAAACTATGCAAGTGGGGAAACAAAGTATTCAATAAGCTGAAAACTGCCCTATTTCTTATTCAAGGAAAAGGAACTAAAAAACCTTTTCTTCTAGGTAACAAATCAAAAGTGCCAAAAATCCATAATGGTCTTTGGAAAATCATGTACATGTCTCAATTTTACCTTTCTTCTTGCCACTTCATCTTTCTTCTTGCCACAGAAGCAAGGAGACAGCATGTATTAGCACACATTCTTTTCAGTGTAATGAGGTTTTCCATGGGAAGAGGAAAAGTAAACTTCATAAACACTCAGTTGCTCTTTGTCTCAGAAAATTATTTAGGAATCACAGTGAGATAGAGTCAAGGTGATTAATGAGAAAAGAATTAAAGCTTCTACTGTAGCCCCAATAAGAATAGGCTTGCCAGTGTTAGAATCAGTGTGTGAAATGAAGTGAGGAACTGGAAAAGAAACATGGCCAGTATTCAGCTATTGATCCATCCATCCATTCATTTAATAATAACTTCTTGAGCACTCATGTATAAAAGTCTATGGTGTATTCAAAACTAAATAAAATGGAACCACTATTCTCAAAAGAAATGTACACCAATAACCAAAATATTAGCTAGAATGTGAGAAATATAGATAACAGAGGGAAGAATGGGCATTGCAAGAGTTGGTCAGAAAGGCTATAGATATGGCAGCGGTTGTCAGGTGGTAGACTATCAGGTAGAACAAAGGTGTGGATCACCGTGGTTACAATGTACGGCAAATGGAAGGAATGGAGAAAGTTAAGGTGTTTAAGATAGGTTAATCCAACAATATGGAAAATATCAAGGGTCAGATGAAGGCACATGGTGTTATTATGTTGGCAGAAGTAAACTACTGAAGGCTTTTGGCAGCACTACTAGGATCAAGATTAAGACAAATCAACCTGGCAGTATGTATAGAAAGGACTGAATGCAGGGAGACAAACTAGAAAACTATTACGATTGTCCAGTGGAAAGATGGCAATAGAATGAAGAGGATTATTTGTGAGGCAGGTACCAGTTAGGATTAGAATTAAATGAGTGGAATAGGCAATCTAAAATATGGGTGGCTTACCCATGATAGGAGTTCGTCTGTCGCTCATTTTAAAGAACATTTGCAACACCCAAGAACTAATACAGTAACTTCAAGGAGCCTTCAGAGGACCCTAACTTTCTATACTATCGTTCTTTTTTTTAGATTTTTTAAAGTTAATTTTTACTGGAATATAGTTGATTTACAATGTTGTGTTAGTTTCTACTGTACAACAGAGTGAATCAGCTATACATATACATATATCCCCTCTTTTTTGGATTTCCTTCCCATTTAGATCACCACAGAGCACTGAGTAGAGTTCTCTGTGCTATACAGTAGGTATCCATACATCCATACTATCATTCTTGTATGGCTCCTATCTTCATGTTCCCCAAAATGGTGACTGGATCTCCATCATAACATCCTCATTGTAGGCCTGGATAAGAAAGCAGAAGTACAAAAAAGGATGTCCTCTTCTCTGAGTCAGCTCCCTTTAAGCAGCCTTCATGGAAGGCACCCCAAATTTTCAGTGACATCTCCTCAAGTGTGAACTTGGCTATGTGACCACCCTTAGCTGCAGAGAAAGGTGGGAAATGTAGTCCGGTTAATGCAGGCAGAAACTAAAATTGGGGTTTTTAATGTGTATCAGGTTATATAATTAGTCATTTATGCCACAAACTGAGACATAAAGGATTTGATGGCCACTTTAACAGAGAAGAAGGCTGTGACTGTAAGAGAAATATTAAATACTTAGGAAGCTAAAGTTGAAAAAGATAGAAAAGGAATTGGATGAGGTTGAGATATCCACAAGCATAAAAATCATGTTCTCTGTTGCAGATATTTTAAAACACTGGAATGTATCATATTCTCATAATAACTTTAAAAGATCTGGCATAATTAATGTCAAGTTTGTTTATTGGAAACTTGTTACCTGTCTAGTTAATTATTTTGGAGGGCTGGCTTTTCTAGCACAACTATACATGTCAAAGTTGTTATGCTACTGCAAATGCATTTTTACCATCATTTTTGTTTTCCAAACAATACCCTGTTTGAAAACTCCTGGGAAACTGATGAATTTTACTTTAACCTGATTGCACAATATTGCAATTACAATCAAAGTTCAATGGAGATATTAAGTTCTTTCATCCATTTATTCAACAAATATTTATGAGCACCTATCATATGACAGGCATTGTTCTAAGTGCTGAAGATAAGGCAGTGAGTAAAACAGACAAGGTATTTTCCCTTAAAAGCTTACATCATAGAAGGAGTATGGTAGATACTGGGAGGTCAGACAAACAGCATATATATATTTAAGACAAAGATTGATGGCGGTAGAGGGGAGATGAGCCATGTAAACAGCTGGGCAAAAAGCCCTGTGAGGAGAGGCAAGAGCAGGTGTAAGGTAAAAAGACATGGGGGAGGAGAAATGGTAGCAGGAGTGAAATCATATAGTGATTTGTAACACATGGAAAGGACCTTATTTTAAAATATTTTTTAAATCAAAATTGTTTGAAGAGTTTATTGGTTTGCAGGTAGTGACTTTTTCTTAGGAAAGAAATTAACTCTCTTTTAAACTGTACTTGCTTGAAAAAATGCTATAACTCTTCCATTTGCTTGCTTTTGTTTTGCACTAATTTTGAATAGAGTTGACCTAAAGCACCAAATATCAGAACTAAATCTAAAGTATGTGAATCTGTAATTCCTTGAGTGTGCATTGTCTAACACTTCTCTCCCTACAGGCCAAACTGTGACTTCTGTGATCTTCCCAGAGCTATTTTCTTCTGATATGGAGCACACAAGTTAAAGTCCTAACCCCATGATAGGTCTCCATGGTTACAAGAGGACAAGCTGCCTCTCTGCGCCCAGAAGAGCTGGAATTGTTTTCACATGAAAATGAATATCACCCAGGCTGCATTTTCAGAATGAAATACACAATAGCGAGTGACACGTTTTTATTCCAATATAAACAGAATGCATTTAAATCACATTAAGGAAGAGATAAAGAGCATTAATGCAGGCACTTAATATTCCAGCCTACACTGACACATGCTCAAGAACATGAACCCAAGAGGTCAACTGTGCAATTATGAATTCATTGAACACTACACTCAGAGTGGAAATCTCTTTCTAGAATTAGAAAAAGAAGCAAGATTAAATCAACCAATAATTGATAGGTCACAATACCTATTTTCCTGGGGGAAAAAGTGTGTGTGTGTGTGTGTGTGTGTGTGTGTGTATAAATATATATATATATAAACAAATGGTAATTTGTGTACTGTTCATGTTTGGATTCTATTCCTTAAGTATACCTATGAATTCTCCAAGTTAAGTAAGAAATTCTACATGTATCCACTTTAAACGAATTTCTTTTTCAGTATCCTTTTGATCAAATAATAATGCCTTAACTCAGAAGTTTCTCTTACATTACCCGAAAAGCTTACACTAAAATAATTTTGTCAATTTTGAGTGTGGATATAATTTTTTGAAACCCTTCACATTCCATATAGTTTGTAATGGAGCTGTTTCATTGATGCTTAGCCTAAGGATAGGCATTTGTCTCTTTGCAGACTGTGACCTATAGGAACAAGAAAGACCATAGAGCTAGGCCTGACCAACAGGTGCTTCTATGTATAAGGAAAAAGAAACTAAACAAGAAGACAGGACAATACATTGAACAATGAATAAATTACAGAAGTATGAAATTAAAGAAAAAAATTAAATTGAAGGAACAGTGGGTTTGGCTTCCATTTTATAGTCTTAAAAAGGACACTGTGGTCATGGATGTAAGATGGTAATCAGCCAGGCTGCAAATACAACAGATCCTTAAAAAGTAAACAATTCCAACCAGGTAGGGTTTATCCCAGGTTTAAAAGACTGGTTCAATACCTTAAAATTAATTAATGTAATCTACCACATATGCTAACACATATATATGGAATCTAAGAAAAGAAAAAAAAAAGAAAGGTCAGAAGAACCTAGGGGCAAGTCGGGAATAAAGATGCAGACCTACTAGAGAATGGACTTGAGGACACGGGGAGTGGGAAGGGGAAGCTGGGATGAAGTGAGAGAGTAGCATGGACATATATACACTACCAAACGTAAAATAGATAGCTAGTGGGAAGCAGCCGCATAGCACGGGGAGATCAGCTCGGTGCTTTGTGACCACCTAGAGGGGTGGGATAGGGAGGGTGGGAGGGAGGGAGATGCAAGGGGGAGGAGATATGGGGATATATGTATATGTATAACTGATTCACTTTGTTATAAAGCAGAAACTAACACACCATTGTAAAGCAATTATACTCTAATAAAGATGTTAAAAGAAAAAAAACAGACTTAAAAAATAAAAATGAAATGACTATGTTAATAAATGCAGAAACAGCATTTGACACAATAAAACCTCTGAGGAAACAGAAATAGAGGAGAACTTCCTCAACTTGATACAAAAAACCTACAGCTAACATTATCTTAAATGGTGAGAAACCAGAAGCTTTCCGGTTAAGATCAGGTACCAGGCAAGGATGTCCCCTCCTACCACTCCTTCTTAACATCTTGTTGTAAGTACTTACTAATGCAATAGGCAAGAAAATAAAATTTGCCATGTTTGCAGATAACATGAAGGTCTATATAGAATATCCAAAAGAACTGACACACACACACACACACAAAAACCCTGGAACTAATAAACAGTTATAGCAAGCAGGATAAAAGCTTAATATACAAACGTCAGTCACTTTTATATATACTAACAATGAAGAAGTGGAATTTGAAATTAAAAACAGTATCATTTACATTAGCATCCCTCAAAAATGAAATATGTATAAATCTAACAAGATATACACAAGACCTATATGAGGGCTACAAAACTCTTATGAACAAAATCAATGAAGAACTAAATAAATGGAGAAATATTCCATGTTCACAGACAGACAGACTCAATACTGTCAAGATTTTAGTTGTTCCCAACTTGATCTATAGATTCAATGCCATCTGAATCAAAATCCCAGCATAGTTATTTTTGAATATTGACAAAATTGTCTACAGTTTACATGGAGAAGCAAAAGAACCAGAATAGGTAACACAATATTGAAGGAGAAGATCAAAATGGGGAACCGACACTACCCAAGTTGAAGACTTACTGTAAAGCTACAGTTATCAAGATAGCATGGTATTGGTGAACAAATAAATAGAACAATGGAACAGAATAGAGAGCCCAGAAATACACACCCATAAATATAATCAACTGATCTTTAACAGATAGGCAAAGGCAATAAAATGGAGCAAAGATAGTCTCTCCAACAATGGTGCTGGAACAACTGGACTTTCACACATGAAAAAAATGAATCTAGACACAGACATTATACTCTCCACAAATATTAACTTAAAATGGATCACAGACCTACATAGAAAATGAAAAACTATAAAACTCCTAGAAGATAACATAGGGAAAACCGTAGATAACCTTGGGTATGATGATGCCCTTTTAGATACAACACCAAAAATATGATCCATTAAAGAATTAAATGAAATGCTAGATCCTATTAAAACTTAAAACTTTTCTGTGAAAGACAATATAAAGAAATTAGAAGATAATCCACAGACTAAGAGAAAATATTTGCAAAAGACATGTCTGATAAAGGACTGTTGTCCAAAATATACAAAGAACTATCAAAACTCAATAATAAGAATACCAGATTAAACAATGGGGCTTAACAGACACCACACCAAAGAAGATATACAGGTGGCAAATAGGACATTAAATAATCTGCTCTACATCATATGTCATCAGGGAAATGCAAATTAAAACGAGATACAACTACACACCTATTAAGATGGCCAAAATGTGGAACACTGACAACACTAAATGTTGGTAAATATGTGGAAGGACAGGAGCTCTCATACTTTGCTTGTGGGAATGCAAAATGTTAGAGCTACTTAGGAAGACACTGTAGCTTTTATTTACAAAACTAAATATATTCTTGTCATATGATCCAGGAATTGTGTTCCTTGATATTTACCCAAAGAAGGTGAAAGCTTATATCCACACAAAAACCTACACACATGTTTATAGATACCATATTCATAATTGCCAAATTTGGAAGTAACCAAGGTGTTCTTCAGTAGGTGAGTGGATAAATAAACTGTGGTACATGCAGACAATGGAATATTATTTAGTGCTAAACATAAGTGAGCTATTAAGCCATAAAAAGACATGGAGGAATCTTAAATGGTTATTACTAAATGAAAGAAGCCAGTCTCTAAAGTCTACCTACTGTATGATTCCAATGAAGTGATATTCTGGAAATGGCAAAACTATGGAGACAATAAAAAGATTAGTGACAGCAAAGGGTGAGAGAAGGCAGAGAAATGAATTGGCAGAGCACAGAGGATATTTAGGGCAGTGAAAATCCTCTATATGTTATTATAGTGAATATATGTCATTATACTTTTTCTAAGTCCATAGAATGTACAACACCATGAACAAACCCTTAGGTAAACTATGAACTTTGGGTGATTATGATGTGTCTATGTACGTTCATCCTTGGTAGAACATGTACCATTCTGGTGAATGTTAATAACAGGGGAGGCTATCCATATGGGGGGGTGGGGTTTATACGGAAAATCTTTGCACCTGCCTCTAAATTTTGTTGTAAACCTAAAACTGCTCTTACAAAATAAAGCCTTACAAAAACCCGATAGTTAAATGGCATATGTAAAGCCTACTTTATGTAAATGGATTAAATACTAGAATTAAAAAGCAAAGGATAGCTCAATGTATTTTAAAATTTACTCAACTATATGTTGTCTATGACACATACTTTAGATTCACAACACAAATAATTTGAGAGTAAAAGGACAGAAAATCACACACCGTGCAAACAGTAACCAAAGAGAGCTGATGAGCCTACAATATCAGACAAATAGACTTAAGACCAAAATTGTTATTAGAGAAAAGGAAGAATATTTCATAATGATAAAAGTTCAACCTGTCAAGAGGACATAACAATTATAAACATATATGTATACACACACACACACACACACACCCCTATGAATAGAGCTCCAAAATATATAGAGCAAAAATAGAACTGAAGAGAGAAGTAAATCATTCAACAATAATAGTTGGAGACTACAATATACTGTTTTCAATAGGGATAAATTAACTAGACAGAAGACCAGCAAGGAAATAGAAGACTTAATAGGAAATCCAACTAAACCTAATAGACGTCTATAGAACATTCCACTCAACAATAACAAAATACAAATTAGTCTCAATTACACATGGAACAGTCTCCAGGATAAGCCACATTTTAGGACATAAGTCTCCATAAATTTAAAAGGATGTAAATCATGTAAAGTATATTCTCCAGCCAAATTAGAAATAATAAGAGGGAAATTTGGTAAATTCACAAATATGTAGAAATTGAATACTTTCCTTAATAACTAATGGGTCAAGTAAGAAATCATAAGGGAAATTATAGAATATTTTGAGATTAATAAAAACAAACAATAAAACACATACCAAAATGTATGGGATGCAGCTAAAGCAGTGCTCAGGGGGAATTTATAGCCAAAAATGCCTATATTTAAAGAGGTATGAAAATATTCCAGCAATATCCTACCCTATCTCCTTAAAAAAGAAGAGAAAATTCAACCCAAAGAAAGTAAATATAAAGATATAATGAATATTATAATGAACACAAATGAAATAGAAAATACAACAGACATAAACAATGAAACCAAAAGTTGGTTTATCAAAAAGAGCAACAAAATTTACTAACCTTTAGCTAGTCTGACCAAGAAAAATCAAAGACCCAAATTACTGAAGGCAAAAATAAAAACAGGATGTCACTAAAATCTTACAGAAATAAAAAGGCTTAGAAGGAGTACTATGAAAGATTGCATGCCAACAAATTAGATAACATAGATGAAATGCATATGTTCTTGGAAATACACAAACTACTGTAACTTTACTCAAGAAGAGTAGAAAATTTAATAATTTTATAAAAGTAGATAAACTGAACAATAAAAAACTACCCACAAACAAAAGTCCAAGATCAAATAGCTTCTCTGTTGAATTATACCAAATATTTAAGGAATTGACACCAATCCTTCATAACTCCCCTCAAAAAAATTTGAAAAGGTGTGAACACTACCCAACTCATTCTATAAAACTGCTATTACCAAAACTAGACAAACACATGACCATAAACGAAAACTTCAGACCAATACCACTACAAATAAAAATGCAAAAATTCTCAACAAAATACTAGCAAACTGTTGCTGGTAGAATATTGGCTCCCTTAAGAGATTCTAAACCCTGGGATTTGTAAATATGACAAAGAGGAATTAAGTTAGCAGAGAATTATGGCTGTTAATCAGTTGAAGTTAAAATAGGGAGATAATCCTGAATTACCCAAGGGGGTCCAATGTGATCACAAGGTCCTTAAAAGTGGAAGAGGAAGAAAAGGGCAGACGAGACAGAGGGATATCTAAAGATGCTACACTGCTAGCTTTGAAGATGAAGGAAGATTCCATGGGCTAAGGAATGCAGGCAGCCTCTAAAAGCTGGAAGGCAAGGATACAAATCTCTCTTCCCACCAGAGCTTCTAGAGGGAATGCAGCATTTTAGCCTAGTAATATCCATTTTGTACTTCAAGCTTTCAAAAATGAAATACAGTAAATTTGTTTTGTTTTAAGACATGTTTGTGGTAATTTGTTAGAGCAGCAGTAGGAAACTATTACAGCAACTAACTCTAGCACCATATAAAAAGAATATATACCATGACCTAGTGGAACTTATCCCAGGAATCCAAGGTTGTTTGAACATAAAAAATTCAGTCAAAGCAATATACCACATTAAGAGAATAAAGAACAAAAACAATTATCTCAATAAAAACCAAAAAAGCATTTGACAAAATCTAACACCCTTTCATGACAAAAACACTAAAAATCTAGGAATAGAAAGGAACTTCCTCAATTTGATAAAAGGTAATTAGAAAAACCTCATAGATTACATCTTAATTAACAATAAAAAATTAAAGTCTTTCCCCTAAGATCAGGAACAATACAAAGATACTTCTATTCAATATTGTATCAATATTGTATTGAAGGTTCTACCAAGGGCAATTATACAAGAAAAACAAAAGACATCCAGATTGGAAACAAGAAACTCTCTATTTGCTGATGACATGATCTTCCATATGCAGAAGATCCTAAAGCATCCATAATAAATGAATACCATTAAAATAAAAGTTCTGAAAAATTAGATAATACAAGATTATACATCAGCAATGAACAATTTGAAAACAAAATCTAAAACACAAGTCTAAGGACTTCCCTGGTGGTCCAGTGGTTAAGACTCCACCCCCAATGCAGGGGCCAAGGTTTTGATCCCTAGTCAGGGAACTAAG
Organism: Delphinapterus leucas; assembly: GCF_059928025.1. NCBI lineage: Eukaryota > Metazoa > Chordata > Mammalia > Artiodactyla > Monodontidae > Delphinapterus > Delphinapterus leucas. The sequence goes on along the minus strand of NC_143133.1, from coordinate 68,541,506 downwards.
ATCCCACATGCTGCACGGCATGGCCATAATAAAAATAAAAATTAAAATAATAAAATAAACTTGCACACACACACACAAAATCACTCTGAGATTAAAAAAAACAACAACACAAGTCTATTTAAAAGTAGCATCAAAAATAAAATATTTCAGAATAAATATAACCAAAAAATGCAAAACTGGTACACTAAAAATATCATTAAAATACATTAAAGACCTAAGTAAATGAAAAGACATCCACTGTTCATGGATTGGAAGATTTAATATTAATAAAGCAATTATTCCCAAATTGATGTACATATGAAATACAATCTCTATTAAAATCCTAGCTGCCTTTTATATTGCAAATATTGACAAATGATCCTATAATTCATAGGAAATTCAAGAAACCCATAATAGTTAAAAACAAGCTCAAAAAGAACAAACTTAGTGAAATCACATTTTTCTATTTCAAAATACTACAAAACTACAGTAATCACAACTGTGTTGTACATAAGGATAGATCTATAAATCAATGGAATAGAATTGAGAGTCCATAAATAAACCCATATAGTTATCAGTAATTCATTTTGACAAGGATGGAAAAACAACTCAATGGGGAAAGAATAGTCTTCTCAACAAATGGTTCTGGGAAAAATACCAAAAACCTACATGAAAGAGCTAAAATTATAAAACTCTTAGAAGAAAAATATGTAATATGTTTAAGCCCTGAGCAATGGTTTCTCAGATATGACAATTAAGCATAAGCAACCAAAGAAAGTATATATAAGTTGGACTTTACCAAAAATTTTTAAATTGTGCTTCAAAAGATACTGTAAGTTAAAAAAAGATGTCAGCATCATGGTGAAATTAGATATTCCCTTTGTCTCCCTTTCAATCTATCATACAATCAGTAAAACACCCATAACTCAACAAAGGTACCTCTGCTCAGCATACCAGGATGCGACATAATTCCACACATCTAAAGGTGGGTGGATTGGAATGCAGAGAGGATGTGAAATGGGGGGAACAGTGAAAGTGGTACCTGTGACCCTGGAGTCACAGCCAAGGTAGCTAAAGCTGCATGTGGCATCAGAGGAGGCAGCACACATGATTCTTGCCTCTGGGCCACAGAAGCACCCATGCACAGAAAACGGGCAGCAATAGCAGTGGGACCTGCAACCCATCCTTCCAGTTGCAGAAATACCCATGACTCTGGCCCCCCACCCCCTACCCACAGTGGTGGTGCCCACACACCTGACAGTCTTGGCAGGGGCACCCACAACCCCAGCTTCCCCCAACCCTCATCCTCCCTCTGTGGCAGTGGAGCCTGCAACTCAGGAGACATGGGATGTGGCAGAAGCACTGCCATCCCAGTGTCCCAGGAGACAACACCAGGGACATCAGCAGCAGCAAGGCAACAAAAACCCTAGAGAAACAAGTAACAAATTCAAGGGCACCAGGCAACACCTCTGACAAAGGTGGTGGAAGGTGGAAAGTGCTAATTCTTGTATAGAACCAGAGGCCGCTCAAGTAAGAGAAACCAAAACTTGTGCTGTACCACCACCTACTGATAAACAAAAGGAAGACCTCCAATTTCTAAGCTGTTGAATCATTAGAATCAAGCACAAATGTGTTCCTACTTCAAATGCCACATTAGAGGAACAACACATCAAGCACCATGAAGAACCATGGTGACACCGGTTACCAAAAAGAAAAAGAAAAAAAAAAAAGACAATTTTTCAAAGACAAAACTTAAAGTCAAAGAATATTGCTATCTAATTGATAAAGAACACCAAATAGCTATCATGAAGAAACTCAACAAGCTACAAGAAAACTCAGAAAATTAATGAACAGAAGAAATACTTTACCAAAGAAATTGAAACTCTAAAAAAGCATCAAACAGAAATTCTGGAGATGAAGAACTCAATAAATGAGATGCAGAATGCATTAAAAAGCACTGGAAATAGAGCAGACCATTTGAAAAAGAGAATTCATGAGCTCAAAGAAAGAAATCTACAAATGCTTCAGAAATAGAAGAGAGAATTGAGATCTAGAAAAAATAAATTCTATAAAAATTATCTGACTCTTTTAAGAAGGGCAACATTAGGATATTAGGATAATGAGTATCCCAGAAGAAGAAGAGAGGGATAAGGGAACAGAGAGTTTATTTAAAGAAATAATGGCTGAGAACTTCCCAACCCTGGGTAAGGAACTGGATATACAAGTCGATGAAGCTAAGAGAACACCTAGCTACTGCAACACAAAAAGACCTTCTCTAAGACACATTATATCAAAACTGTCAAAAATTGATGACAAAGAAAGAATTTTAAAGGCAGCCAGAGAATAAGGATGGTGAACCACAATGGAAGGTCACCATTAGGCTATCAGCAGATTTCTCAACAGAAATTCTCCAGGCCAAGAGAGAGTGGAATGACATACTCAAAATATTGAAAGATAAGAACTGTCAGCCAAGAATATTCTATCCAGTAAAGTTATCCTTCAGATGTGAACGAGAAATAAAAGCTTTACCAGAGAAGCAAAAGCTGAGGGAGTTCATCAACACTAGACCTGCTTAACAAATGATGAAAGGAGCTCTTCTACCAGAAAAAAAGGCAAAAGTACACAAAACTTTGAGTAAGTTGATATATAGAATCAGAAAATTTCAACTCTCTTATCAATAGGTTTTTAAACACTTTATGATGTCATAATGGTTATAGGGGAAAATGCAGTAAAAAATTACTATAGCTACTTCAATTTGGTAACGAGCTCACAGCTTACAAAAGGATAATTTGAGACAACAAAAAATAAAGGGGGAAGAGAAAAAGAATGGAACCCATATAGGCATATGAAGATAGGATGCTATCAGCAGAAAAAGGACTGATATATTTATGAGACATTTTACATAAACCTCATGGTGACCACAAAACATAAATCTAGGGCAGAGACGTGAAACATCAAAAGGAGGAAAGAGAGAAAAACATCATAGAAAACCACCAAACTAAAATGGCAGACAGAAACACAAGGGGAAAATAATGCAGATATAGAATAACCAGAAAACAGAAGTTTAAACGGCAGTACTAAGTCCTCATCTATCAATAATCACCCTAAATAGAAATGTGTTGGATTCACCAATCAAAATATGCAGAGTGACTGGATGGATTAAAAAACAAGACCGAACATTATGCTGTTTCCTCAGCTCTAAAAACAAACACAGGCTCAAAGTGAAGGGCTAGAAGATGATACTCCAAGCAAATGGCAGCTACAGGTAAGCAGGTGTAGCCATAATCATATCATACAAAACAGACTTCAAGCCAAAAAAGGGTAACAAGAGGCAGAGATGGACATTATATGATGATAAAAGGGACAATTCATCAAAAAAATCATAACAGTTATTAATATATATACACCCAACATAGGAGCACTGAAATATATAAAGCAATGATCAACAGACCTAAAGGGAGAAATGGACAAAAACACAATAATAGTAGGGGACTTAAAAAGCCACTTATGTCAATGGATAAATCACCCAGACAGTCAATAAGGAAACAGAAGATTTAAATGAAACATTAGACCAGATGGACTTGATAGATTTATACAGAACAGTTCATCCATGCAGCAAAATACATATTCTTCTCTAGCGCACACTGAACATTCTCAGGATAGAACAGTATGTAGTGTATGTTGAGACACAAAACAAGGCTCAGTAAATCTAAGATGACTGAGGGACTTCCCTGTGGTCCAGTGGTAAAGAATCCACCTTCCAATGCAGGGGACGTGGGTTCAATCCCTGGTCAGGGAACTAAGATTCCACATGCTGTGGGGCAACTAAGCCCACGTGCCACAACTACTGAGCTCATGCACTTCAGTGAGAGAGCCCATGTGCCACAAACTACAGAGCCCATGTGCTCTGGACCCTGCACCCCACAACTACAGAGCCCACACACCCTAGAGCCCACGCTCCACAACTAGAGAGAGAAAACCTGCATGCCAAAACTAGAGAGAAGCCTGTGTGCCACAATGAATAGCCTGCACCACAATGCAAAAAGATCCCACACGCCTCAGCAAAGACCCCACATACCGCAACGAAGACCTGACACAGCCCCCACCCAAAAAACGCTAAGATGACTGAAATCATATCAAGCATCTGTTCTGATCAAAATGGTATGAAATTAGAAATCAACTACAAGAAGAAAGCTGGAAAAAATCACAAATATATGGAGACTGAACAACTACTGAACAGCTATTGTATCAACAAATAAATCAAAGAAGAAATCAAAAACTACCTAAAGGCAAATGAGAATAAAAAAATTGACATAACAAATCTATGAGATGCAGAAAGAGCAGTACAAAGGAGAAAGTTTATAGCAATACAGGCCTACTTCAAGAAATTAAAAAAAAACTCAGATAAACAATCTAAACTTAAACCTAAAGGAATTAGAAAAAGGATAAATGAATCCCAAAGTGAGCAGAAGGAAGGAAATAATAGAGATCAGAGCAAATATAAATAGAATAGAGACTAAAAACACAATAGAAAAGATCAATAAAACTAAGAGTTGGTTCTTTGAAAAGATAAACCAAACTGACAAACCTTTAGCTAAACTCACTAAGAAAAAAAGAGGGAAGGTGCTGATAAATGGAATCAGCAAAAAAAAAAAAAAAAAAGCAGGAGAAATAACAAATACCACTGAAATACAATGGATTATAAGAGAATATTATAAACAGCTATATACCAACAAATTGTAAAAGCTAGAAGAAATGGGCAAATTCTTAGAATCACCCAACCTTCCAAGACTGAATCATGAATAAATAAAAAATCTGAATGGACTGATCACTAATAAGGAGATAAAACAGTAATTAAAAAGACCACCCAAAAAAGTTCAGAACCAGATAGCTCTACAGGTAAATACTACCAAACATTTAAAATAGATTTAATACCTATTCTTCTCAAACTCTTCCAAAAACTGAAGAGGAGGGAATACTTCCTAACTCATTTTACAAGGCCGACATTACCCTGATAACAAAACCAGACAAGGACAGCCCCAAAATGATTAATTACAAGCCAATATCTCTGATGAATATAGATGCTAAAATTCTCAACAAAATACTAGCAAACCAAATACAACAATTCATTAAAAGGATCATACACCATGACCAATTGGGATTTATTCCAGGAATTCAAGGATGGTTCAACATTCACAAATCAATCAATGAAAAGATCTGACACCTAGTTATGATGAAAATTATCAATAAAATGGGTATAGAAGGAACATACCTCAACATAATAAAGATTATGTATGACAAATCTACATCTAACATCACACTCAATAGTGAAAAGCTGAAAGCTTTTCCTCTTATATCAGGACAAGACACTGATGCCCACTCTCACCAATTTTATTCAACATGGTATTGCAAGTTTTAGCCAAAGCTATTAGGCAAGAAAAGGCAATAAATGGCATCCAAATTGGAAAAGAAAAAGTAAAACTGTCACTATCTTCAGATGACATGATTGTATATATAGAAAACCCTAAAGACTCCATAAAACAACTATTAAAAATAATAGACAAATTCAGTAAAATTACAGGGTATGAAATCAATGTACAAAAATTGTTGCATTTCTATACACTAACAACAAACTAGAAGAAAAAGAATTTATGGAAACAATCTCATTTATAATCACAACAAGAATAATAAAATACTTAGGAATGAAATTCACCAAAGAAGTAAAAGACCTGTACACTGAAAACTGTAAGACATTGTTGAAATAAATTGACGACACAAGGAAATGATAAGATTCTCCATGTACATGTACTGGAGGACTTAACATTGTTAAAATAGCCATATTATCTAAAGCAATCTAAAGATTCAATGCAATTCCTATCAAAATCCCAATGACATTTTTCACAAAAATAGGAGCCAGAATCCTAAAATTGCTCTCTTCAATAAACAGTATTGGAAAAACTGGACAGCCACGTGCAAAAGAATGAAACTAGACCACTATCTTACACCCATACACAAAAATCAACTCAAAATGGATTAAAGACTTAAATGCAAGACCTGAAACCATAAAACTTCAAATAGAAAACATAGCATACTCTTTGATATTGGTCTTAGCAATATCTTTCTGTATATGTCTCCTCAGACAAGGAAACAGAAGCAAAAATAAACAAATGGAACTACATCAAACTAAAAAGCTCTGCACAGTAAAGGAAACCATCAACAGAATGAAACGACAACCTACCAAATGGGAAAAGATAATTTGCAAATCATGTATCTGATAAGGAGTTAATATTCAAAATATATAAAGAACTCATAAAACTCAACAGCAAAAACAAACAACCTGATTAAAAAATGAGCAGAGGAGCTGAATAAACATTTATCCAAAGAAGATATACAAATGGCAAACAGGCACATGAAAAGATGCTCAACATCACTAATCAACAGGGAAATGAAAATTAAAACCACATTCTAACTTCACACCTGTTAGAATAGCTATTATCAAAAAGGCAAGAAATAACAGGAGTTGGTGAAGAGGTGGAGAAAAGGAAACCCTCATACACTGTTGTTAGAAATGTAAAATGGTACAGCCACTATAGAAAAAAGTATGAAGATTCCTCAAAAAAATAAGAATAGAACTGCCATATGTTCCAGCTATTCTGCTCCTGTGTATTTATCTGAAGATTACAAAAACACTAACTGGAAAAGATATATGTACTTCTAAGTTCATTGCAGCATCATTTACAATAGCCAAGATGTGGAAACAACTAAAGTGTCCATTGAAGGATGAATGAATAAATATGTAGTGTATATTTATAATTGGAATACTAGTCAGCCATAACAATAGATGAAACCTTGCCATTGTGACAACATGGATGGACCTTGAGGGTATTATGCTAAGTGAAATGAGTCAGACAAAGGAAGACAAATACTGTATAATTTCACTCATATATGGATTATAAAAAACAAACAAAATAAACAAATTAAACCAAACAAAAACAAACACATAGATACAGAGAACAGAGTAGTAGTTACCAGAAGGCTGGAGGGATGGTGAAATGGGTAAAGGAGGTCAAACTTACGGTGATGGATGGAAACCAGTCTTTTGGTGGTGAGCACACTATAGTGTACTGAAGTTGAAATATAATGCTGTACACATGAAACTTATACAATGTTATAAAGTAATGTTACCTCAAAAATAAGAAGAAAAGAAATGAAAAAGACAATCTATAGAATGGGAAAGTATTTGCAAATCATATATTTTAGAGGGGTCTAATAACCAGAATATACAAAGAACTATTGCAACTCAACAATAAAAAGACAAAATAACACAAATAAAAAGTGAAAAGTGTTCAATAAACATTTCTCCAAAGAATACATACAAATAGTTAATAAGCACATGAAAAGATGCTCAACATCATTAGCCGTTAGAGAATGCAACTCAAAACCACAAGGTGATACCACCTTACATTCACTAGTATGATTACATGGAAAAAAATATATATGGGAAATAAATACAAAAGTTTAAGTGTTGATGAGGATGTGGAGAAACTGAAATCCTCAAATATTGCTGATCAAATTGTAACACTGTGTAGATGCTTTAAAAAGCAGTTTGATAGTTCCTCAAGGAATTATACATAGAGTTATCACACTAACCAGCAATTCTACTTCTAGTTATATGTTCAAGTGAATTGAAAGCAAACGTTCACAGAAAATTTGTTCATGAATATTCTTATCAACATTATTCATAACAGCCAAAAAGTGAGAAAGAACAAATGTCCATCAACTGATGAACAGACAAGAGTGGCATATCCACACAATGAAATACTATTCAGTCATAAAAAGGATAGATGAACTTTAAAAACATTATGTTGAGTGAAAGAAACAGATGCAAAAGGCCACATATTGTACGATTTGGTTTATATTAAATGCCCAGAATAGGTAAATGCATGGAGACAGAGTGTAGGTTAGTGGTTGCCAGGGGTATGGGGAAGGTAAAATATGTAGTAACAGCTAATGGGTAAGGGTTTCTTTGGGGGTTATGAAGGGTTCTGGAATCAGATAGTGAAGGTGATTAGACAACCTTGTGAACATACTGAAAAGCACTGAATTTTACATTTTAGAAACATGAATATTATATGTCAATTACTTCTCAGTGAAAAAAGATCAGTGGGAGGTATATAATTACTATTGACATAATTGTTCTATCTTATATAATCAGAACATTTCTTTAGCGAGGGTGTTCTGGCTAATACAAAATTTTCTTTGATTCATGACACATTTTAAACCAAAATAGACTTATTGCCTAGTTCTAATGTTTTTAGTATGGATTTTGCTTTTCTGTTCCTACAGAAGAAAAATAGACATATTCTGCAATGGAAAAATCCCTCTTTCTGAGCCAAAATCTTCCTTATCTTTTCTATACCAATTTCCAAGTTTAGAAAATCTCAAACAGAATTTTTAAATTTTTTTCTTTAATTTCACATTATTTTTAAAATTGAGGCTCAAATGAATAAGGACTGTGAAACGTAATTTATAAAACACAATACAAATGTTGTATATTACTAAGTATCCCCAAATACTGTAGGCTGACCACACAAATGCAGTACAAGATATACTCTTACTTTTCTATTAATACTATTCAGGTATATTAACCAAAAATGCTAACAAAATGTGAAATAGAAGATAAGCTATTAAAGATTAAATTTACTTCCTTTTTTGTTATAATGGACAAATAAATAGAGCTTAAATTGGTACTATTTAAAGGTATGCATATATACTTAAATACTTATACTTAAGTTGATATAAATCATTATAATCAGCACAGAGCATCTGTAAATACTCTTTTTCATATGAACTTTAAAAATCTCTGTGGTTATATATAACCTACCTATGATTTATTCTTTCCAATAATTTTTCTTTAAAATGACCAGAATTTTGTTGTAACTAATAAGAAGTTAGGACCTATTATTTAATTTGCTAAATCTATTACCTAATACTATCTTTATGGTTGCCTCTGAGATAAAACAAGGTCAAAATATACACGCATTTAAATTTCAAAACACAAAAATACATTTACTTGGCACGGGAGCCACATGAGTCGTATTATTCTTCAGTTTGTCATTACAATCACTGAGAATCTAATGCCAACAGGGAACGGATACAATCAAATGAAAGGAGCCTATGATCACTAATAAATCAGAACTCCTTAATAAAATTGGTAATTCAGGACTAGAGCAGAAATTATACAAAATAAGCCTGGAGCATCTTGTAGTGCCAGAAAGTAAGGAAGTGCTCAAAGAAACACACACACACACACCATACCACACCACACCACACCCACAATGATGGGAGTATGTTAAAGATGACAAAGGGACAAGGAAAAACCTGAAAGAGTTCCCAATAGCCAAAGCTGGAACATTTGAGCAGCAAAATATATAAAATGATATTTGATTATAACTCAAAGTATAAAAATATCAATGAGGCCACTTAATATAAATGTCTGAATAAATATATAAATGAGAGAGAAGAGAAAAACCTCCCATGCAGAATTCTAAATAATTTATGAGAATACTCTGACTCAAGAAAGTGGAGTATAATTCTCCTGTCCTTAAGTGTGGGCTCCATAAATGAATAAAGTACGTACTTTAGTCAAAATGGTGTATCAATATTGCTTTAATAATTGTGAAAAATGTACCATGTTAATGTTAGGTGTTAATAATAAAGTAAACTGGGTGTTGGGCATATGGGAACTCTTTAGTATATTCCCAACTTTTCTGTATATCTAAAACTACTCTAAAATAAGTTATATTTTGAAAACAGAATCTGTGCAGATTGTTATAAACTCAAGGACACAAGAATAGAAGACTTTAACATTTTTCTCCCACTATTCAAAGAAAAGTGAATCACATCTTTCAAGTCACCTGGAAGTGGGTGGTGAGGTTTTCTTAAATATCCTAGAGGGAAAAAAAATGAAGAAATTATTCAGGCAAGAATCAGAAGGAAAGAAAATCTAAGATGGAGACGAACACAATAGAAAGGATAGTGCACTGAGTTGTTTGAAACAAGAAACACTTTAGAACCAAACACTGTATATTGTGATATAGTTTTCCATACCTATTAACATTACAGGTTAGTACATTCAAAACTGTGTATACTATACTTCATGGGAAATTCAAAGGATTCCGCAAAAGCATCTTTTATTTGAAATCTTCTCCTAATTCACTGACTTTGAACTTTTTTTTCCTACCTGAGTTTTCTGCATCAGATTTAGGCCAGTGGCTCAAAATTTAATATTCATGCAATTCTCTAGAGACAGGAATTAGATGAGGAGGATGTAGCCTGTTTAAAATTCAGATTGCAGCCTGCTTCCACCACTAATTCTAACTGGATTGATCTGATAGAATTTTGCTGGAAAATGGTCATGTTGATTGTCTTCAGAGTTCGACTTGAGAAATAGGAATTTATCAAAATCTCCTTGGAAACCTTATTTGTCTTATCTCATGAAAACTTAGTTTCATGTACATACAGTTCTGCTTTCCTGAAATTGGAGAAATGGAGTGTAATAGACTAACATTAACCACTTAAAGCACCATATTTGTATATTTTTGGACCACGTTTTTATTTCATTTAATGAAAAACTGAAGCCAATGAGACATTTGAGAGAAGAAATTAGTTTTTAATTTTAAATATATTACCAAGTGTCTGAAAATATAGCTCTATAGGTCTTAAAGTCTAAAAAAAGATTTAGTTATGCAAAATGAATAAATTCTAGAGATCTGTTGTACAGCATTGTGTCTATAGTTAACCATACTGTATACTGTGCACTTAAAAATTTGTTAAGAGGGTAGATCTCCCATTCAGTGCTCTTAACAAAATAAAATATAAAGTAAAATAAAATAAAACCTTAAATAGGTCTTGGAAAACAACCACCACCAAAAATAATCTTTGTTCTTTGGGACTCAAGTAGAAATCTGGTAAGAGACAGTGTATAGAGCTGGAGTTATATAAACCTAGAAATTGTGGGGTTGGACAAAAAGTTCATTTGATTTTAAGTAAAAATAAAAGTTTCATTTTCACCAAGAAGTTTATTGAACAATGTATTCATTAACCAAACGAATTTTTTGGCCAACCCAATATTTACTGTACAGTATTGGGTAAGATACTTAAAGTCTTTGAGCTTCAGTTTTCTCGAATTTAAAATGAGAATAATAATACTTAAAGCACAGGGTTCTTAGAGTTATTCATTGAAATATTATGTGGAAAGCATCTGATTATCAGGCACATACCCGGCACTAGTAGCCAGGAATATACTAGATCAGTTCGCTTATTGTATTAGATTTAGGAATAGTATCCCTCACAAGTTAAAAGTTGTTAAAATGTTAATGCCACAAACAAAGGCATTTTAAAAGTGACCATCTACATTTCACAGATGGAGATATCGAATTTTAAAGAAGTTGAATAATGTGCCATAAGACATAGATTTTGTTAGTTCTGATTTCATGCCCACAACCAGAAACCTAGACATCCAAGCCAGTGACATGTGCCCTTACAGAACAGCATCCAGGAATAATGTTTCCTACTATTTCCACAATAACCAAAGGTCCCTTCTTAAACTGAAAATCACATTTCTGATCAGTATAACAATTTAAATGAACTTTTAAGGAAAACAATATAGACAGAAAGAAAGCTACCTAACTACATCCCTTTTTTGAAAGGCAGATTTTCTTTCAAACTAACCTGTATTATAAGAGTTTTGTTGTTGTTTTTTCATTTTAGACTCTTTTGAGAATGCAAACTGGTAAACTATCATTTAAATTCAAGCTTAAGTTTTACCCAAAACAGAAGGAGGTATAGCTAATCCTTACTAAAGCTGGTGAATATTCATTTCCCTATCCAGGATATTATAGTAGATTCAAGTTGCAGAAATCCCCTTAGGATATGGTTATGATTATATTATTTGCCTGATTCAATAAACAGGAAGAACGATTGATAAGCTCTCCAGGGAACTGGTTGGAAAAATCATTCCCCAGATGGTATTAACAATTATTTACTTTGCATGAATTTTTTTCAATTTTTGAACAGAATACTTTCTAATATAATAAATGTAAAAAAGTACCTGAGGATTTGGACAATACCTACGCAGTTAAATGCAATTCAACAATTGTGAGGAATGAGGTTTCTAACATACCTTGATTCAAATGTGTCAATAGAAGCTTCCCTTTTCTCCCATTAAGAGTTTCTTTTTGCATGATAATTGAGCAAATACCATAAAAGATGCAGATATTAAACTAATAAAATAGAGCGGGACAAAGGATTTCAAAAATGTTAGACCAACTCTAGGGCAAGTGGCTAGATACTGAAATACCCAGGCTTCTGACCTGTGTTCCCTTTTCCTGGATATCTAAACCCTCTGCCTTTGAAATCTAGTTCAATCACTTGGCTTTAAATATCATCAGCATACTGATGACTCTCCAGTTGATGTCTCCTGCCCTAACTCTTCCCTGAGTTCCAGACTTATACATCAAACTGCCAATCCAATCTCCATTTGAATATTTTGAAGTGAACCTGAAAGAGAGTGAGAGTTTGTTCTAGGTTCTCTGAAAAAGAGAAAGAAGAAAGGAAGAGAGGAAGGGAGGGAAGAAAGACAGAAAGAAAAACAGGAAGGAGGGAAGGAAGGAAAGGAGGGAGGGAGGGAGAGAGGAAAGAAATAAAGACAGAAAGAGACAAAGAAAGAAAGAAGGAAAGAAAGAGGAAGAAGGGAAGAAGCAAAGAAAGAAAGAAAGAAGGAAGGAAGGAAGGAAAGAAAGAAAGAAAGGAAGAAAGAAAAAGGAAGGAAGGAAGGAAACAACAACACTAAAACACCTTTCCTCCCATAAGTCTTTCTCATCTCAGTAAATAACTCCACCATCTACTTGGTTTTTTTAACCAAAAACCTGGGGTATATTTTTGAATTCTCTTTTTTCTCCCATATCCTGTATCTAATCCATTTTCTAATCTGTTCTATTTTTAAAATCTATCCCTAATCCATCACTTCTGTACTGATACAACCCTAGTCCAAGCTATCCACTGCTCACCAAGACTCCTACAATAGCCTCTATGCCCACTGTCCTCTCTTGAATCCATCTGCAACATAGCAAATTTATCCTTAGATTTGGCATTTGTTTATGAGCTTCCTATGGCTTCATATTCTAAGTAGAACAAAACCCAATTCTTACTTCAACTTATAAGACTGATGAGATGGCCCCTGCCCAACTCTGCTCTCTTAACTTTAACCACACTGATCTCCCTTTATGGACCCCTTGCACTTTCTCCTTCATCTGCCCAGATAGCTCTAATCCTGGCTCACAATCCTGGCTCCTTTGATGATTATGTCTTGGCTTATATACTACTTCTGAAGAGTGGATTTATGGAATTAATGTCTAACTCTAAATGGAAGCTGAAGAAGAAAAGACTAGTGTCTAGGAAGGAAAATGTACATAAGTTCAGTGGAAGCTCCCCCTCCCTTACTGAGGTTGAGAGGGAAAGCGGTTGTCCAATTTTTGTTGGAGGAAGAAGTGTTTCTTCCCTACTCTTCAAGTTTACTTCAGTGCAAGTTCCTCTAACCTGCCCGTCCTCATTCCCAGTCCCTTCACCAAACTGTCACCAAGGGACAAGGAGCAACTCAATCTGATACACTGGGCATGTGTATTCCCGCCCCTTCCTCTCCTCACAAGAAGAACTACTCTGCTGGATCCTCCTCCCTGCACATTTTATAGAGATTGCCTCTACCCTTGCACTGAGTAGGTAACTCTGGCTATATCCCACTGAGCTGCAGATATAAGACATATCACAATATCTACTTCATCTGTTTAAAAAAAAAGTTCTATTTTGGTATATATTTGCCTTATGTCACTATATATATATATATATATATATATCTGCTTCAGTACTCAGGTAGAGACAAGGAATGGCATCTGTCAGAACGTTTTTAACTCCAAAAGAAGCATGTAGTCTTCCAGCATGGATAACTAAAATGAACTACAGCTGGCTGCGAGCTGCAGTCTGAAATGAAGCCTTGGTCTGAGCTGGAACTAAGTTCTCCAAGAAAAGGTCTTCTGCTTCCTGGTTAGAAGAAAAATTAATAATGGCCACTTAATTAGGAGAGTTTTATATATGACTCTAACTCATAGACTGTAGGAAGGCTCAATAATTATCTGTTGAAGTAGTGAACAGGTGGCATGAGATGCACATGATTCAACACCAGAGGGATACTGCCTATTTGTCCCTAAAGATAGAAGCACAGCAGTAAAGAAAGCATCCATATGCATATGCAAGAACAGCCAAGGTGAAGAGGGTGAGAGACAAATAACAACTGTGCTAGCAGATGAAATTTCGACAATTATGGCAGATGGACTGTTTCAGAAAGAGAAACAGCACATATATCAGGGTAATTTAGAGGATGTACACAGCAAGCCAGCAGTGAAGAGGTATATGAGAATATGGGAAAAAAGGCAATTTGAGAGAAATCAATAAGAAATAAAGATTTATTATTAGTAACAACATCCTCCAAACGTGGAAAATACTTCTCCCAAGAGCTTCCTTTTAAGTCACTCCATCTGTTGGATTATATTTTACTAATTGTCTTTTTTTCCCCTGGCTTCCTTGAGTTTGAAAGTAAAAATCAGCTAGTAGCCTAAGAAATATTTTCTTGAAATTTTATTTGAACTCCACAAAATAGTGAGTCTAATAAAGAAGAAATATAAAAGGTCTGAGAGTGGATTGTTCACATTTTTATTGAAGTATTTAGCTAGTTTGTTGTATTAAGCAATGATTCCATAAAAGTGGCAAATTCTTAGTTTGTTAATTTCCATGAGACATTTCAAAAGTCCCATGACTCTTTCCTGAGCAAAAACTCTAGCCGCTTGGGAACAACTCCCAATTCACAGCTGTTTAGCATCCCATTATCATGGTTTGTTGTCACAGTAGCCTGGATTGTCTCTTTGAAGATCAATTTCCTAGTGAGCAATCAGATCAAGAGTAGTCATTCTAATTCCATCACTTTAATGACTGAGATAACTGGAATAGGGCTGGTAATTTTGGTGATTAAAATGACAAATACAAATCAATTGTGCAAAATTGACATAGCTCAGTGCTTGGCCGTAATGTCAACACACATACACAAAAGTCCCTCTGAGTCTGACCAAAGTACTTTGTGGATACAGTCCATAAATGTCCCTCTCTTGCCATTGCATTTCATGCCAAGGGTCTATCATTTTTGACAGTTCTATCATAATAATGAATTGTACTTTCCATATTCCTTGCATAGCTATATCTTAGTGAAAAAATAAATCAAATTGCACCTTACCTCAATCATATAGAATTTAGAGGTAGAGTTCTGACAATACGATTAAAGTATTCACAATTGCTTATCACTCTGGTGGGAAAAGGTTCCTTTGTTTTCAAAACAAACATAATGCCTTATAATTTGTAATTTTGGAGGACATTTTAGAAAAAGGAAATCTGGAACACCTGTTGTCAAGGCTCAGGAAAACTGCCAACAGCATTTAAAATGGTGCCTTTACCTGTTTCACACAACAGCTGAGACTCACCATCTGGACAAGGCTGAAATTTCCATGAGTTCAGCCAAATTGTCAGAATAGCTTCCTTTTGCCAGTCTTCCAAGCAACGGCTGCTTGGGAAAACTAAAAATACATTTGACATCAGAAAGGCGTCTCCAAATGCATGAAGCTCAAGTGCCACAAAGCGATGGAATGAATATTAAGTTTACACACCATATAGTCATTTCTAGTGTAGCACTGTATTAGAATTGGGGATTAAGCCAACAGAGCATGTTTGTTTAGAATTGTGATAATTGCTGGGTCCAGAGCAGTATAAAATCATTCCTCAAAGTGGAACATTGCATTTTCCTAATGGACAACTAAATAAACGTGCTGTGAATGTTTCAACAAATCAGACAACACTATAGAGCAAAAACCGCATATACTCTCAAGATCATAAACTTTTCCTATGAAGCACTTAAGACAATGCCAAGGAAATTTAACTGCACTAAAACCATTTTATCTTCAGAGACTGTCAAGATTTTAATTTCAGAATTATTGATTAAAAGTTTTTGAAAATCAGAAAATTACTGACCTATAAAATGAGCAACACTTTTTAATGAGGTGTAATTTACAACAGTGAAATGCACAGATCTTAAGTGTAACATCTTGCAATTTACAAGCACACATCCATGTACCCCACATAGATACCAAGAAAAAAAAATGTATTTCCATCAACCCAAGAAATTCCCTCCCCAGTCAACCTCCACTCCACCTGTATGAACTACTACTATTCTAATTTACACCAGGCTTACCTGTTACAAAATTTCATATAAATAGAATCATACAATTTGTACTTTTTTGGTACCTTGCTTACTGTTTTTAAGTTGTATTGATGTCACTGTGTGTTTAAGTACTATTTCATTGTATAAATATACCACATTTAGTTTATATATTTTTCTGATTGAAAAGCATTTAGGTTGCATCCAGGTTT